>NW_026606075.1:8072500-9272500 GCF_029834395.1 Sorex fumeus | reverse complement strand
GCTCTGAGGAAGCGGCCACCTTGTATGTGGTCTAGATGCATTTCTGCCAAAAGCCGCTGGGTTTTGAGATTTGTTTCTGAGTCTCTGGGATCATGGCCTTTAATTAGCTTGATCAGGAGCCAGAGAGGCCGTTTGTAAGCGGCAACTAGGGGTCTCGCTGGGATGGGAAGGAAAGGGCTGGTTCCACCCTCATCTGGTGAGGCCCCGCATGTCTTATCCCTGCAGGCCAAAACCTGACCATACAGTAGCCTCTGGAGGATGGTGGTCACCGGGCCGCCAAGGGGAACAGGCCAAGGCACAAAACCTTTTCCCACCTGGATTGGCCCAGAGCCAGTAACCTACTGCAGGAGCAGGACGTATTTCTGCCAAAAGCCTTTGGGTTCCAAGATTCATATCTGATTCTCTGGGATCATGGCTGTTAAGCAGATTTGATCAGGAACCAAAGAGGC
The DNA here is from genome assembly GCF_029834395.1 of Sorex fumeus. Classification (NCBI taxonomy): domain Eukaryota; kingdom Metazoa; phylum Chordata; class Mammalia; order Eulipotyphla; family Soricidae; genus Sorex; species Sorex fumeus. Next base: position 9,272,051 of record NW_026606075.1, on the reverse strand, counting down.
TATGCCTCCAATTATATAGCTGAGCCAGAGGTGGTTTGTGGGTGTGTCTCCCACATACCTAATTTTTGGCCATTTACTTTCTTGGTAAACTTTGCCCCAAGTTGTTGGGGTCTGACCAAAGGCACAGCAGCATTTTGGGGGTATCTGAAAGCCTGACAGTGCCATCAGGCTGCTGATGCACTCGCCTCACAGGTACTAATTGACCTGCTGGCAGCATCATACCCCCTTATAAAATACTCTTTAACAATGAACAATAATAGAAAGAAATGATAACATTCAAAATTAGAGAGTACTCCACCAAAATGATTATACTATTGAATTATACTATATAGTTTGGAAAAAATTAAGCCAATTATTGATATTTTCTTTCAGAAAATAGAAGCTGCAAAATATCTGCTAATTTTGTCAAATTTAATTAGCTAATTTATATTAAACTTAATAGCATAGCCAAATAAATGCATTAAAGAAAACCACAGACTAGTATATATCTACCCTGAGTATATATTCAAAACACCTCAACAAGAGACCATAGAGAAAGTCCAAAACACCAAGATGCATGCCTTACATTTGTTAGATCCTGAGCTTCATTCTCATCATCACATAGACCACCCAAACACAACTCATTACGGCTCTCTGTGATCCAGGCCACTCCCAGATGAGATCCTTGCAATCCACAAGCACTGCCTGTCACCCTACTGATCCCAGCACTGCTCACTGATCACTGAACTGTTAGGCCTCTGCTGTTGCAACAGAGAGGGAACAAAGGGTTCCTGAACACTGCTAGGGATACCCCTCATCTCCCAAAATAATTTTAATAAATTATAAAATAATAGAAACTGACATTTTATTTAAAAATCAGTTGCCATAACCAAGTAAAATGTATTCCACTCAAACAGGCTAGTTTAACATTTATATGAGAGCAATCTTCTATAGCACTGGGAAAAGTAACAATAATTAAATTTGTAGAAACAAACGTTTCCAAAAGTATAAGTCTATCCATGAGACAAAAGTCATACCCATAAAGAGGGAAATTCATGAATCAGTAAAGAATCCCTACAGAATTCCTATAATTGACATAACTAATGATGAGAAGACTTTTTCCCCTAACATCAAAAACAAGGAAAAGACATTCTCATTTGCTATTCCTGTTTAACATTGTACTTTAAGTTTGAGATAATGCAGTAAGAAAAGAAAAAGCCACCATATACGAGAGAAAAAATAAAACTGGAACCAGAGCAATAATACAGCTCACTGAGCATCTGCCTTGTACACGGCTGACCCAGGTTTGATCTCTGGCACCAGTATGGTCCCCTGAATCCCACTAATAGTGGTCCATGAGCATAGAGGCAGGAGTAAGCCCTGAGAACCGCTGGGTATGGGCCCAGAAGAAACAAACAAAGCAGACCTGTTTTTTTTGTTTTGTGCAGATGGCACAATTATTACTTGTAAATTCAAAGAATTTTCAAAACAGATGCTGTAAACTAATAAGCAAGTATGTAAAAGTTGTTCAGTTAAAAATTCCTTTTTCCCTGCATCCAGCAATGAAGAATTGAAAACCAAAAATTAATTTATAGAAGCATAATAATTTATAGTTGAAAACATTTAAAAAATACTAGAATGTGTGTAGGAAAAGGAATAAAAAATTACTGATGGAGACAATAAAAAACTATATTTTACAAGTTCATGAATTAGAAAGATCCTATATTTTTAAATATTAATACTGTCCAGTTTAGTTTGTATATTTTCAATGCAACTTAATCAAAAATGAAAAATTCCTGCAAGATGTTTCATATACATGAACAAACTGATTCTCAAACTAATGAAGTCAAAGCTTCCTAGAACAGTCAATACAATACTTTAATAAAATTGGAAGTTACTACTACTGATTTCAATTTTTGTATGAATTGATAGTAATCAACAAAATGAAATAATAGACACAACTCAAAACATAAAAACAATTAAGAAATAACCTTTTCATGTACCCATGTACCTATCATGACTTTAAATTCAGCACTGAATTAAACTTTACCGAAATGAAAAATTGAATTAAACTTTACTGAAACGAAAAACTGCTTTTTGCGACTTTTAAATAGTTAAGGATTGTTTTCAAGTGCAGAATCTGATGTCCTAGAAAATATTCATTATTGCATTTGACAAGACTGTATTTTGTATCCTATGTATATAAATGTTTGTATGTATTCCTCCTTTTTATCTACTACAACCTTCCTGAATCTTCCCACTTTAATATTTGATTTCAGAATATTTGCAATTACCCACTGAAACATTTTTATAACACTTCTAGTAACTCAACATTTCTGTCATCTTTTCATCAGTATCCCTTGATTTTGTTTTTCTCTGAATGAAAAGTCTATGGTTCTTCACATGCCAAGTACTCTTTGTTTATATTGTGCTCATTTAGAATATTACATTATAAGACTTTGAACTTTGTTTATATTACATGGAAATGTTGATAATTTTCTTTAACATCTCTTTAGGTTGTGTTTCCAACACCAGCTCAGTTTTCAAAGTCTTTGCAATGCTAACTTTCTTTCCTGCATATGCATTGCCCAGTGGTTAGTCTGAGACCTGATGAGAGATCTATTTCCTCATGCAGTTCTCAAAGTCTTTGGTATGCTAATCAGTATCATGTTTGCCTAGGACAGGAGCTAACCAGGGAACTAATTAAACAAAATTATTGCTTTATGTACTTACTTTTTTTTTGTAATATTACTGGGACTTCCAGTCCTTCGGGTTTTAATTTTTGGCCTTCTAGTCAAAGACTGTCCTCTTCTGTGATATGCTTCCAAGGAAAAAAACAACAGCTTGATACACCACCTGGAGACATCCCTCCACAGAAGAGAATGGAGGTTTCTTGTGCCTCAGAGTTTTCCTGGAGTACAAATAGTGCCACAGAAGAAAGAAAACACTGAAAGAGATGGAGATAGTGATAATCTCTATCTCTTTTTGAGTTTTCGGAGTTCCATTTTCTGATCATCAAACCCAGTGTAGAAGTTATGTTAGAATTCTCTCTGAATCAGAGGCTTCATTTCTCACATTTAGACGATAGTGTGTTCGGGCCAGTAGATATTTGGGTTTTAGTTGTGAAGTCACTCTCCATTTAAGGCACTTCAAATGTGGTATTCTTCCTTTTCATGCCTATTTGCTTCAAATCTGTCTCAAGAATTGCTCAGGCAATGACTGGAAGTTTGATAGTTGCATTCACATTCTCTTTACCAGAATTAGAACATCACTCTTCTAAATTTACTTCATACTTAACATTTTGAAAGAATTTTAGTAATTTATTTTCTTACATTGTATGAAGCCTCCAGGAATCGGGGGTAGGGGTGATTAAATTGACTTCAACTGGAATGGAAACAGATGCTCCTGAATTATTTGGCCTAACACCTTTTTTCATAAGAAAAAAATTACTCTGCACCTTCTAGAAATTGTCCTTCCTTATGTGAACAAACCAGGAGTGCCCCAGCTGCACCAGAGCCAACTACCTTCTTCCTAAATTGGATCCTTTCAGCATTCAGAATGATGGTAGTAGGTAGTATTGTCTATTTGTGGAAAGGATGAATGAGATTTATTCCTATGAAATTTAAAATTTTCCTTGTTTGGGGGCCACAGCAGGAGATGCAAGGGAGTTGTTCCTGACTCTGCACTCAGCCATCTCTCCTTGTGGTGCTCTCCTTGTGATCCAGCCCAGTTCGGCTCATGTTGAAGCCTTAACCACTGTACTAGCTCTCGTGCCCCCTTTTCCTATAGAATTTTAACATCTTTACATCAAAAAGAGAAATTCACATGGGATATTTTCTTTTCTGTTTTTTTTTTTTGACTTTTGGGCCACACCCACTCAGGGCATATTTTTGGCTCTGAGTTTAAGAATCACTCCTAGAGGTTTCCAGGAGACCATATGGGATGTCGGGATTGAACCCTGGTTGGCATCACACAGAACAGGCAACCTATCTGCTATACTATTTCTCCTGCTGCATGTGAAATATTTTTTTGTGTGAAAAACTCTACTTCTTCTGCTTCAGACTTTAACTCCAATCTATGGCAAGCTACCGAGAGTATCTCTCCTGCAAGGCAAAGTCTGGTAAGCTACCCCTGACGTATTCGATATACCAAAAACAGTAAAAACAAGTCTCACAATTTGTTGGGAGATGTTGCTGGTGCCCGCTGGAGCAAATCAATGAACAACGGGAGGACAGTGCTACAGTGCTATGATGAGCACCAAACACATTTCAGGGTTATCAAAAACTAGTCCTTGAAAAAAAGTAAATCACATAGGTTTAGTCTTAGAATATTTCTACTCCTAATGTTAGGAGAAATCAACCCACATTATGACTTTGTCCCCTCTACAACACTTTTATTCACCTGTTTTTTCCTTATTTTAAATCTGAAGCTGATTTTACAAATGTTGTGTCCCTTAAAAGGGAATTTAGGTAACGACTGAACAAATTATAGAAGTCATTCTAACAAAAACCTGGTGATATTATTACTTTTTAAATTTTACTTTTATAAAGTTGTTGTGGGCCTGCTCGAGCAAATCGACGATCAACGGAGGGCCTTTACCTTTACCTTTAAAGTTGTTCACAATAATTTATTACACTCAATATTTCAACACCAATCCCACTATCATTACACCTTCCCATCACCATTATTTCAAATTTTACCATGGCCACCCAAGCCTGCCCAAAAAGCATCACACACTTTCCTCATGGTGGTATTATTTTTTACTTCTATCAGAAATGTCACACTGTTAGAATCAGAAATCAAACAGAAACTTTAATATTAAGGTCATAATCTACTGTTATTCACTTTTATGTATCACAGTTTTGATTTTGTGTGTCTTTTTATTCCAGAAAGTATCTAAGAGTCTATCTATTCTAAATTTCACGGAAACTAGGCTTTAATAGAACTTTATTATTTAGTTAAATATGACAAAACAATTAACAATAGTGTTGTTTTTTAGATCACTTAACAATTGGAACATAAGTTTCTGTAAATAACATATTTTTAGAAGTTCAGGTTTTAGATAAATGGATAAGTCAGATATAAGGAAATTAAATGCCATTGGTGTATAATTTTGAACACAATTTCTTTACATCAAGAAAGTAAATTTTGATTAGGCATTTATCTTATTTATTATGATTAGAACCTGAAATATTTTATGGAGTCAAATATATATGGTGGGGGGAGACATGTTAAGCCTAACTCAGGGAAAATGCTAATATCTCAGGTTTAATCAATACATATATTAAAGCTTCTACTGGTCCTGCAACAAATTCCATACATAAAGCTCCTTGACAAATTCATTTGATGAGTTAAATGAGAGTATATCTTCTAATTTGTTTTTATATTTAATTATCCATTTATTCTTTTGATTCATAGGCAGTAATTTCATACTGTTGATTCCCTCTTGACCTTGTGCTTGTAACTGAATCCTGAGATCTGGCTTGTGGCCCAGGAATATGTAGAAAATTGTTTATATTAGCAGCATGCTGCCTTGAGCTGCAATGCTTTGATTTAACATTATAACTGTAGTAAAAGTAGCATAGCTTTCCCATGTACTCTCTATTCTGCTCAAATCCCTTGTCATTATAACAGATGTTTGGATTATTGTTCTGTAAACTATGTCAGAATTTCAATCTCTAGTATCTGTTTATTATTCTCCAAGGGTGATATTACAAATGTTCTCATGCACAGTTAATACTTATAAAACAGTCTGCCTTATTTTCCATTAAAAAAATCTTAGCAGAAAGTTTTTGTTAATCAGATTAAATATACCTAACTTTGATAGTGTTTAATCATTTGTAAGTAAATGCTTCAGCTAAAATGGACACCATTTCAGAAAATATTTCAGTAATTTAAAACAGATTACAACTTTAAAGTCTCATGAGATACTCATTTTAATTGTTCTTAAATTTATTTACAAAATTTAAGTTATATTTAAATGTTTTATCATAATAAGGCCTATTAATTTTATTAATGCCTCAAACATCATATATGCTAATTAAAACCTCATTGTTTTTGAAATACACAGCATTAACAAAAATTAAATAATTACTGGCATAAAAGAGTGTGAAGCATATATATTCATAAGGAAATCAGAGAAATATTGGGGGAAATTATGGCTTAAAATTTGTACTTGAGTAGAAAACTTAATTATCTTAAAAATATAGGATTACTGACAGCTTTTTAAAGTACGTTCTTACAACCTGAACTATTAATTTCCTCCTGTTGTTTGAATGAGCTATGACAGCTTTTACAAGGGCATGAAATAAGATTTCCTGAGGTGACTTGGTTCAATTGGATGTTGACAAAGAACAAAATCTCTGATATATCATCTGTTTCTCCTTCATGGTTTTGTGTTTTAATTTTTGCTCAAAAGAGACTATTACATTCTATAGAGAGCCTAGATCAAAGCTTGGAGCAGAATGATCTTTTATATCTTACAAAAGATATAAGCACACTAATACTGAGAAATAACTTACTATAACAACAATATAGCCAACTTAGTAATGTTGACATAAAAATATTTTGTATTTTAAGTTTACCATATATTTTAAAATTTAATATTTTAAATATGTTTCCTCTTTAATGAATATGAAAAATGGCACAAAAAACAGGAAAGGAGAGATAGAGGGGAGATCGTGCTCTTTGGAAATAATTTAGAAAGAGTGACTGAATTCTTCTGGGAAATAACAGGAGAAGAGAAGGGAGAATTTAAGGAAAAGGGACAATTAACTACTCCATCAGCCCCATGAAAAAAGGGGATGTATCTTTTACTTCATCCATTTTTGTCTTAAAAAGTAGACAAAGGTTGCACCTGGATCTAGAGTCTGTGAGAATACCAATGTGCATCATGTTTGTATTTAAGATTTTAAAAATGGAAGAACACACACACATACACACACACACACACACACACACAAACAAGGTCAGCTTGGGAAATGATGAATGTCTTTTTGCTGAAAGCTGTACTGAACGTCCTTGAGTTTAATCAAAACTATTTGTTTTTAGTCAGCTTTGCTGTTGTCTCTTTTACTCTTGTCCACTGATAGCTTGACATTAATGACATCATAAATCATGTGAAGTGGCGGCTTGGGTTTGGTAGCATTTCAAGTGTTTGTTGAGATGCCCTGGACTATCTGAGGGGTTGGTGCAAGGTTGGATATCGTCCTGCACTGAATCTTTAGTTTGTGGCATTATTAGGTCAGTAAAAGCTTAGAGTGCATTATTAGTGTGCTAGACCTTCATTAAAGAATGTCTGGCTCCTCATTCAATGCAGACGACAGAGATTATGAATTGGTGCATTTGTCTTTAATTCTGTTTAAATTTTTTAAAACCTGATTTTCAAATCCCACATTAAAATAAAGACTTTGTTATCTGTACTTGCCAATTTCTGTGGTGATGCAATGCCTGTAAAGCCACAAGTACATCTGCACCGTTCACATTTTCAGTGTATAGTCTACTGAAACTTGAGCGATGTGTATACAGTTTGAATAGTTTTATCACTTACACTTTAAAAAAGTGCTTGTTAAGCATAAAACATCATCTGTACATTGGAAATGTGTTCTTTGAAAAATGTCTAGCTTTTATCAGGTTTTTTGTTTGTTTGTTTTAGAATGATTTTACTGTATCATTCTATGCTTTATGTCTGTTATCTATGTGATTGTTCTTAAAACATGTTGTACTCTGCCATTAAGGACAAAATAAGGATTATTATTAAATATTCTTTATTAATGGCATTTGTTACATTACATTACACATTTATATATAAGAACAATGTGTAGATCATTCAGTTCTATAGTGGGCTGATGTACTAATAAGATAAAGCAATGTACTTTTGATAAGGGACCAAACACGATGGTCTCTCAGCATCTGTATTGCAAACCATAAAATCCAAAAGGAAAGATAGTAAGAAGGAAATTGTCTACCATAGAGGCAAGGGGTGGGATTAGGTACGGGTGACGAAAGGGATACTAGGGACATTCGTGGTGGAAAATGTACACTGGTTGGAGGAATGGGTGTTGATCATTTCATGACTGAAACTCAATCATGAAAGCTTTGTAACTGTATCTTACGGTGATTCAATACAAAAGTGGGGGGGTCTACTTTGATTTATAAGACAACTGTAAAGAAGAGATGCCTCTTCTTCATTCATCCCTATGACAATATCTTAAAATGTGCAACACATAGTTTTAAACTTTTTCATACTGTTGAGACAGTTCAGCCACTGTTGAATCTCTTGCTCATAATCTGCATAGAATAAAGTTCAAAATTTACCTAAATTGGATCATTTGTATATAAACCCAGAAGTAGAAACTGAATGAAATAATATCAAATAAAATTAATCATTTAACAATTCAGATAACACAATTCTTTGGTTTTAAACTCAAAGGTTCAAAATTTTGCATATGGTTTATAAATTCAGATATCTAAAACTCTCTCTCTAACTGTTTATTACCTATATTTTATTTATGCTAAAATATTATTTATCCATGTGCATATAATTTTTAAAAATGTACTTTAGTGAAAGTAATATGACTTCATAAAGATTTTTCTTTTTCAGTAAGACATAATTACAGCATAATCAGCTTGAAAGACATTATTCTTCAAATAAAATTCATTCCTATTATAAGGGATTTGTTTTGTATATAATTTAAATAGCTGAAAAATAGCAACAAAGGTTATCATAGATAGGCCAGAGAGATAGAGTAAAAAGCCAGAGAAAATTCTCTGAATGCATGGAAGCTGAGTTCTATTCCTGATGACTCATATTTTCTTGATCTCTGACAAAGGAATCCCCTGAGTACAGAATAGGGAGTGGCCCCTGAAAACTGCTGGTGTAGCCCCAATAAACAAAAAGAACCCGCAAAAGCTAATTACAGATGAGTTTAATGAAGCTAGGGTAAAAGATCATTTCACTATAAAACGTATCTCAGTCTTATGGGTTTCTGGAAAACTCTATGAGAATATTAATATAAATTTTCATATTATACTACAACAGAAGAAAAAGTTTAAAATATTGCTAGAGGCCAGAAAGATAACTCCATGACTTGTAGTACATGCTTTGCATGGCAAGGAGGCCTGACTTCAATCCTGCTACCACATTGTCCCATTAGTTCTTCCGAAGCAACCCCTCGGGGTAGCCTCCAAGCACCACTGGCTGTGGTCCAAAAGGAAATAAAATAAAATATTTCTAGATGATGTCATAGTGTTCTTCATATTGTATGGGGGATCTTCTCAGGGTAGGTGTAAAGCAATTTATGTACCTTTTCCACTGGAACATTCCATATTGATTTCTTGTAAATCTGTCTTAAGGAAATGGCACAGTATGTTTTTTATGTATTTAATAATCTTCACTTTTGTCTAATCTACATGTGACGTGGGCTGGACCGATAGCACAGTGGTTGGGGCATTTGTCTTGCACACAACCAACTGGGCCTACCCGAATTTGATTCCTCCGCCCCTCTTGGAGAGCCCGACAAGCTACCGAGAATATTTCACCCACACAGCAAAGTCTGGCAAGCTACCCTTGACATAGTCGATATGCCAAACACAGTAACAAGTTTCACAGTGGAGATGTTACTGGTGCCCACTCTAGGAAATCGATGAAGAACAGGAGGAATGTGCTACATGTGACATAATCCAGGAGGCATCATAATTTTTTCATACCCAGTGTGCTACAGTGAATAGAAATTGTTTTCTCCTGAGTATGATTTTATCTGGGCTGGAGCGATAGCACAGCAGGTAGGGCGTTCGCCTTACAAGCGGCCAACATGGCCGACCCGAGTTCGATTCCTCTGCCCCTCTCGGAGAGCCCAGCAAGCTACCGAGAGTATTCGATATGCCAGACACAGTAACAACAAAGTCTCCAATGGAGACGTTACTGGGCCCGCTCGAGCAAATCGACGATCAACGGGAGGGCCTTTATGATTTTATCTAATTTAGATTTGCCAAATAATTAATTTACTCTAACAACAAAGATGATAAATTTTATCTCTAGCACTTTCTCACTGTCCTCCCATTGTTCATCTATTTGCTCAAGTGGGCACTAGTAACATCTCACAACAAATTGTGAGACTTGTTACTGTTTTTGGCATATCGAATGCACTATGTGAGCTTTCCAGGCTCTGCCGTGTGGGCGGGATACTCTTGGTAGCTTGCCTGGCTCTCCGAGAGGGATGGAGTAAAAGAACCTGGGTCGACCACGTGCAAAGCAAATGCCCTACCTGCTGTACTGTTGCTCCAACCCAGAAAAGAGAACACATATCACAATTAGAATAAAAATGATTGGATCTTACCTAATGCAGAAGAATCACATGATTGACAAAAAACATTACATTTAACTTTGAATAAAGTTTTACATTTTCAACATAACCCCATTTAAGAACATTTCTACCCCACACTATAAACACTTATCAGACATCTTTTGTTGTCTACAAACAAGCATAACTGTTCTTAAGTGTGTAAATAATGCTTTCTTGGTAAAACAAATACAAGTTTTGCCTTTTCATTAATAGAAAGCAACGTCAAATTAAGCTGTTACTTTTATTTACTAAGGAAAAAAATGACCCTACAATGTTTTGCTTTTTAAACCTTAACAAGTAAATTTTGCATATCTATTTAGAAAATCTACATTACACAGAACTACGATTCATGCTATTCCCTAGAAAGTGAGAGAAAATAATTAATATATACACATACAAACCAACACTTGTACATGTTTACTCATACATATAGCTATTTCAATATCAGGTAAATTTGCCATGCTAAGTTAAACAAGTTTAATCCTTTCTAAAGATTTTTATTTTAAGATTTCTTGGAAGTCTGATGAAAATTGTAAACTTTGAATTAAACTTCAAGTTTGAATCAAACCTGATGAAATAAACTTCAGGCCATTTATAAATACTGAATGACTCGATTACCATCTGCTGAGGTGAGGGCATAATGTATTCATTCAAAAAAAAAAACTTCTGACAATATTTGTATACAGACTTCTTATTAAAGTCTTCTACATGATACTTAAACTGATTTTAAAACTATTTGTCTTTAACAGCTAATAGTGAAGAAATCTAGGTAAAATTGTGGGCATTGGCTAGGGACAAATTTATTAAAATTAAAAAACTGAGTCATACTATGTTGGATCACTTCTATGATTGTTAATAAGTAAAAATTTCTAAGTACATTGGTTAAAATTTGCCCTGAGTAACTACTTATGCTAAGATAGAAGTTATGGAGGAATATAGAACTCAAAAGTTAAAAATGGAATTGGAGAGATCCTCCACCCCTCTCGGAGAGCCCGGCAAGCTACCAAGAGTATTCGATATGCCAAACACAGTAACAACAAAGTCTCCAATGGAGACGTTACTGGGCCCACTCGAGCAAATCGACGATCAACGGGAAGGCCTTTACCTTTACCTTTACCTTTATACAGTGGTTAGGGCATTTGCCTTGTATACAGCTGTTATGCTTCAGTTCTGGGCACCCCTGATAAACCCATCCTGAGCACCATTGGGTTGTGGCCCAGAGGGAAAAAAAATATGTGTTTAGGGAGAGTGAAAAACTTATTCTTTGAACTATTACTTCAAAATGATAGTTCAACTTCAACTGCTTTAGTCAGGGTCAAAGGTATCCTTCCTGTCCAGTTACCTGTGTAAACCGGGCACACAATATCACGTTCATTTTCTAAAAGTAGTAAAGTTGAATCTGTACGATAACATTTAAATGTACTCTATCAGGCATTGAGGTGTTGTTGTTGTTGTCGTTGATGATGTTGTTTTGAGGGTCTGGAGTGGGGAGCACATGCAGTGATACTCTTGGCTTATTCTTTGCTCTACACTCAGGGATCACTTCTGGTGGGCTCTGGGTACCGTATAGGGTACTGAGAATCAAACCCGCATTGGTCACATTACTATCGTTCCAGCCACTAAAGGAATTTTTCTTAATCAGAACTTTTACCCCATTGTTTATTCTCTGAATTTTATTTGAATTCAAAATAAAAAGGTAAAGGTAAAGGCCCTCCTTGATTTGCTCGTCGATTTGCTCGAGCGGGCCCAGTAACGTCTCCATTGGAGACTTTGTTGTTACTGTGTCTGGCATATCAAATACTCTCGGTAGCTTGCCGGGCTCTCCGAGAGGGGCGGAGGAATCGAACTCGGGTCGGCCATGTTGGCCACTTGTAAGGCGAACGCCCTACCGCTGTGCTATCACTCGAACCACAAATTCAAAATAATGTTCTATAAAACAAATGCTAAATGTTGTGTAATGGTAATGGATGGAAAGAAAGCAAAGAATTTAGATAATCATAGAAAACAAGCTGACACATGTGGTAGTAAGGATGTTCATGATACAACTGCACCTAACCATGAGCATTAAGAGGACATGAAATCTAAATCCTACAGAAACACGAGTGAATGATTATTAATTCCGTTTATGTAAAGACAAAACTCAAACTGGACATTTACAAGATGTATTTGTCTAAAGGGGTATACCACTTTCTCTAATTCACATGGTAGTTGATCAGGAGCCTTCATAGAAAAATCTAAGTCTCATAGGTTAAAAAATAATTTCAGACAATATTAGATGAATTTAAATATATTTTAGATGAGAGAAAGCCTCAGACGTGATATGAAACAATAAAATTATATCATGTATGACTTCTACAATTTGTAAGTTCTAATGAGGACATCAACGTAGTAGCCCCCTAAACACTCTTAAATTACTGTTTTCTAATTATTTTCACTTATATAACTATTATATTTTCTTTATATTTAAAATATTTTCAAATGATCTAGTAAAAATATCAGGTAACTTCTCTACATCCATCGTAGAGTTATTAATTCAAAGGCACATACTTCTCTCATATTTATAAAGACAAAAACCAAAATCTGAACTAAGAAAATATCTATGGTAAAAAGAATTCTAAAAAGTGTCAAAATTTTTAAATTGAGCATTAAGAATGCAACTTGGTCTATTTCTTAGGTTATTGATGTGCTAGTGCTAATCTTTCTAGAGGTCAGGGTTAACCCCAAAGAATAAGCTATTGAACTTTGCTAATATCTTTGTGATACTTGTCAATAAAAGTCTGTGATTCTTATTTCAGAGTCTCAGTCTCAAGTAGTGTTTTCTGAAATAATGTAAAAAATAGCTAAAAACAATTTCCTGTATCTATATAAAGTTATTTATGAATTTAATTAATATTTATTGTTCACCTACTATATAAAGATATTTGGAGTAAAATGTATATTAAAGGTATATACATACATACATATGTACAGGTATATGTATATATACATATGTACAGGAATATACATATATATTTTTTGCCATATATACCATAATGTGTTGACACTTCTTTCACATGGCATAAAGAAATATCTAAATGAAATTAATAGAAAGCAAACACTTTTTGTGATTATCTCTTACGTTTAATGAAATAATTATGAGAAATTTTTATCAAAACATATTGATATTTTTGAATATTTTTATAAATAAGGAGACCTTTATATACTTGCTTACCTTGAGAGTGCAAGCGAATAACAGAAAATCACAAGAGGTGTATGATGTACGGACTCCAAGCAGTATTTTACTATGAAAGCATGGAACCCTGCTGGCATGTGTAATTTAATGTGCGCCATGCCTCCCCTAATTCAATCAGGTCTCTACATCCCTTCTTTTATATTCCAATTGGATTTCATGTGCTAAAGCCATCAAGAGTTTCAGGATGAAATGAATGCTTGTATTAATCCTGCAATTTCCATTTAAAACACAGCATCGATTTGATTAATAAGGTTTGATGCTGAATAATTATATGGCAAATATGTAGGCTATAGGAAAACCACAGATGTGACCACCAGCAAAAGCCTTGTGGGAGAAGGAGGTCAAAGGGAAGCAATGGCCATGACTGAGGTGATGAATTCTTTGGCTTTTCTTTTATGCAATTAACAGGCAAGGCTTCTATTAATTTGCTACCCCCAGAGCCTTGACTGGTCAGATGTGTCTGGGTCAAGGGTCACAGGGGCAGAGTAGGGGTCAGCATTATAGTAGCCCTGAAACAAAATGGGAAAAATAAAAAAATCTAAGTGATATGGCTGAATATACAATTTGTAGTACAGAAAAGATGGGAGGGAGTGCATCCCCTTAATGTTTAGATTGCTGTTTTAGAATAATAAAAATGTTCTCTGCACATTTAATTCAAAGTAATCAATCTAAGGTGCAGTGGTTGAGCATCCAATAAAAGAAAATCAATGTGGTCTCTACAAGGGAAGACAAACAATGCCTGCTTTTACTAAAGGGATTATAGGTTAACATTTATTCAGTGTATTGTAATCTGATGGCAAGTGGTATAAAATCAAGCCAACAATCCATTACCACCCATTCATTGTAAGCTAGGTGCTGATCTCATGCATACTGACTTTTCATAGAACTTGTTAAATCATTTCTGTGTTCTAGTTATGAAACACTTTTTACAGTGGCTGAACTTCAATAATTTTTATTCCATGTCTTGAATAGAGATATGTAAAAATTATGAATATTTGTCATAAAAAGCAAATATTTTCACAGTCTTCTAATGCTTTGAGTCATTAATTACTTATATAATATGCATATTATTTTGTATTTTTATGAAAGCAAATGAAGGAATCTGATCATGAAACTGAACCTGAATTATTTTCATTCCAAATCTTGTTTTACTAAGTCAATGCTATTATACAAGTTCATATATTTTTTAAAAAATTTGCAATTTATTTCCAAAATTGTATTAATTTTTTATTTCTCCAAAGAGAAATACTTGATGCTTTATAAATACTATTCAAGTTCTTAATTCTGGGTTTAACCTCTGTAGACAATTCTAAACATTGTCAGGAGAGGATATTTAAATAAATATGTCCATAAACTATTATTCCTAAAAAATATAATTGAAAATATTGGAGGCCTAATTTGTTAAAGTATTGGCCTATACTCTTTGGTTGGATAATAAGGATTTGTAGTGATTACTGCACCATATCTCCTCCCCAAAATGTGATCTTTTGAAGTATTAAAAAAGTTAGTGATCTTTCATTAAACATAATAAAAAATGTCTAGCAAATCTGTCCAAGTTAACTTTATTTTTTTCTAGAGCAACTGTGCTTATAGTTAAAATTGGGTCCACTTTTAAGTGTGAGGAAAATCATTACCACATGTGTGAAAATATTGGTGATACTTTGCAGACTGCAAACTTGAAGCCTGGTGTTACTTCAAAACATTTCAGAATTACTTGGTAGTAGAAAGGGAAATTGACTTTGACACTATTTTTATTATAAAAGCTAAGTTTAGTTTTCCCACACTTGCTTTGATGTAACCCTTTAGTGTTTTATTTGGTTGGCAGTAGAAATTTGCCTATTCTGCATACATGATATAAGTTAGTTTAAAACCTATTATTTTAAATCTTATTTACAAAATATAATACAGTTATTAAATTACAATATCTTAGAATTTTTATGAATGCAAGATTTATAAAATTTATAAAATTACTTAAAATATCTTCCTTGCATATTGATTTTTTGATATTTAGATAAAATAGATTATATTTTTGTTGATCATAATAATAACATTTTTTGAAGAAAACTATATTAGTTCTGTATTGATAACCAATTTGTGCTTTTGCTAGTTTTCTCTTGTTTTGCATTTTACTTAGTAAAATTAATATTTCAAAGAATCTACTAAAGCCTATGATTCATGTTGGAAGTTAAAGTACAATGATTGTAAGCCAGTTTTGATCGATATACAGATACTAGATTGGCTGTCCAAGACATGATTTTGGTCAAATTTGTGCCATATTCATGGAACATTCTGAATTGATCAACTTGAAATCTTAAAATCTAACAATATATTTTGATATGATCTCTCAATATCTTTTGAACTGAATGAGTATCTGTGTTCAAGTATCTGTCATATTAACCCTCAAATATTAGACCTTTGGTCTTTAATATCAAATTGATGACAAAATGTAGAACTAGTAAGGTATGTCAAGATATATATTCATATTGAGATGATGGCTCTAAATCTAGGTAATCTCCAGGATATGCACTTTACCAGAATTTTCCATAGTCCTTAATTTCTTCCTTCATTTTTATAATAAAATTACTGAATTCAGATATGCATAACCTGTATTTGAAATTTTCCTTTTCATTCTCTGAGAAAAACTGAATACTTTAAATAAGTAAAAAGTAATAAGATAATAACAACCTCCCTCTAAATGCAAGTGAGGTTGTGAGAAAAAAAAAAGACCTCCTTTCATTTTTATTTGTAAAAGATTAGCTTGCTTTAGGGGATCTCGATAACACAAAATCACTTCACAACCAGAAATGATGAAGGTATGAACTCTAGGCTAACAGTAATGGCAAAAATAATTTCAAACTGAAGGAAAAACCACTTCATTTTGTGCACAATGTCTGAATGTCTTCCACTGGACTTTAAATAAAAAATGGAAAACATTTTAGCAAATATAAGGAAGCACTGAGTACATGGCACTGAGAGGCATTTTTGATGTTTTTGCATTTTTGTGCAGAGAGCCATAAAAGGTTGCCAATAGGGTATTGTAAAACCACGGTTAACAGTGAATTTTAGATAGATATAACCAGTTAAAGGTGATTGAATATCAAGGGTTGAGTAGTGCTTATTATACCTGCTGTTGGGAGACTTCAATTCATTATTGTAACAGAATGAAAACAGCATTGCTGCTGTCCAGGACATGCTTGTAGTATTGATTAGGTTTCTCCAAAGTCTTCTCTTAGAATGCAGAGTGCAGTCAAACATGCACAAACATCATTCAGTCCCCCTGATTCTGTCATGTGCTCCTTGTACCTCGAAGAAAAGCAGCCTAAAGACACAGCAAAATGCTTCTTTATTTGAAGGCAGACAGGGCTCTAAGCCTGACTCGAGGGGCTATACAGATGTGGTGACCTTTCTTCCAGAGACCAGATTTTACACTCAAATTGTCATTAAAGCTTGTTTTTCCCTAGAGGTTCCCAGTCAACTTTTGTGCTCTCTCCATTAGGGTTGAAAGTCAGAGTGGCACCATGCCCACCATGCATACTAAATGAAATAGAATCTAAACAAAAAGGGAAATGGATAAATGGCATCAGCCACAGTCCACATAGATGTACTAAGATCTAGGGGAAAAATGCAAAAAACCATGCTAAAGATTTTTGCCAGAATTGCATGGGATCCTAGGTTCCTAAGAATGTATTCTGAAATAGGACATTATTTTCTCCTTAAAATTTTCAGAGCCAGTACTTACAACTGATACCCTATTTGCATCTAAAATTCCCACATCTATCTCAACTGTTGAATTTGCTACATAGAGGTTAAAAATAATTAATCAAATATCTTATGAACAAAAGGGAAAAAACAAAGGAACACATAATCCCTCCAACAAAAAAAATGAACCTGTGTGAGGTCAGGATGGCTAGAAGCATGTGTGTGTGTGTGTATGTGTGTGTGTTGTGTGTGCATGTGTGTGTGCATGTGTGTGTGTGAGTGTTTGTGTAATTAAATGATAAAATAGACTTTTGTTTGTTGCCTATGCAGTTTGCCTGAGGACAAATTGATCTTAAAAAAAATGCCATGATCTTTCAATCTTATTGGAGTTCATTTTAAGGCTATCTCATACATGAAATTTGGAAAGGGGAAATATCTCTAATGTCCCAAATGAATCAACCTAATGTTGCAGGAATGGGAGATATTCTTGACCTATTGATACAATGTTTGTCCCCACAGACTTAAGCCAAGAATATGCTTCACCAATGCACAAGTCTTTCTGCTTGATCAAACACCACTGATTTGAAATGCCAATGCAAACAGCTCCATTTTCTCTCTGAAAGCAGGCAAGTTGGTAAGAAGTAAAATTGTTTATAAAAACAGTTTGGGTTTCAAGAAATCCCATTCAGGAGACCTGAAAACCAGACAGGATAAATCTAGAGACTATTAGAAATGCAGACTAAAATAGAAGCAATAATCTGAAACTGGGACATACTTCAAGATCTAAATATGATATCAAGTCATAGTATTGGATTTAGCTTACTGTTTTTGTTTTACCTGTGGGTTCTGAGAACTTGTCTCCTTTAAAAGTGTGTTTTGCATCTGAGTAAAGTTGGAGAATATTTCCAATTAGGAGCAAAAAAAGATCTTGACTTTCAGATGAGAGTTCTAGTCCCAAATTCCATCATTCATGGCAAAAACCTTTAACAAATAACTTAACCTTTGAACTTTTAATTTTTTAATCTGAAAATTGAGATTGATGTCTTATTTATTCATTTGTTCTTTTTGGTTTTGGGGGCCATACCTGGTGGTGCACTTGAGCATATTTCTGGATCTGTGCTCAGTGAAGCAGATGTGGTTCAGGGATTGAATCTGAATCTGTTGCATGCAAGGCAAGTGTATGATTCATGGTACTATCTCTCCATCCCCTATTATAACTACTTCTTGGTACTGATCTGAGATTAGATTACCTATTATATCTAATTTTTAAAATATAAAAAATGATAAATCCTATCTTTATGAATTTGCTACATAAAACTTCAACTACTTTATAAGATTTAATTGTGTTTTAGTTTGTGGGCTACCCCCTGAAATGTTCAGGGGTTACTCCCGGCTCTGCATTCAGAAATTACTCCTGGCAGCACTAAGGGGACCATATGGGATGCTGGAGATTGAACCCTGGTTGACTATGCTCAAGTTAAGCCTTTTTTTTTCAAGTTCTGACTTATTTTTTTTTATTTTTTTATATTTATTTATTTTTTAATAGTGAGGCACCATGAGGTACAGTTGTAGACTTACACATTTTTGTGCTTGGGTTTCGATTATACAATGATCAAACACCCATCCCTCCACCAGTGCGCATTTCCCACCACCACGGATCCCAGCATCCCCCCCCCCCCCCGCCCCCATCCCACCCTGCCTCTGTGGCAGGGCATTTCCCTCTCTCTCCTTTTGAGTGCCATGGTCTGCAACAGAGGCATTGAGTGGCAATCATGCTTGGTTGACAGTCTACCCTCAGCATGCTCTCCCATCGTGGGCGGATCCTCCCAACACTCTTTATTTGGTGTTCCCTTCTCTTTCTGAGCTCCCCCTTCCCCTAACATGTTAAGCCTTTTACCCTACTTCTGATGAACAAAATCGTTCTCTCTTAATTTTAAATCAGTCATGGTTTATATTATTCCCTTTACCGTTTTCCCTTCTTCACATTTCCGAGAAAAATATTTTAGCATAATATAAAAAATGTCTTTAATTAGATTATTCTGAAAGTTAAAGTCATTCCCTTTGTTCTTTTGCTCTAAGAATCACTCTCCGTTGGTTTCATCTCTTCAGAATTAGCATTGTACCTTTCACAATCACTTAAACAGAGGCAGCTCTCAAAGTCTTCCCTCTGACTAAATGCTCAGATAAAAAAAATTATAGTGCTATTATTATTTAGATAGTAATTATTTTCCATAACATTATGTTTTCTGTTATGTCCAAAATATACTCAATTAATTGATCTCTGTCTGCAAAGCTCTTTTAGTTCATGGCAATAAATCTATAAGTTCTATTTCTTTTTCCCTCTAACGTTCAAAATCACTTAGGAAAATTTAAAAGTATTTTGGCCTGATCTTCGGATTGCTTGCTTAAGAAAGATGAGGTGTATTCTTTTTAGGTCCTGAACTTGCTACCACAGATGCAATGCTGAAGCAATGCAAGCCTTGTAATCACGGAGCACAAGTAGTATTTACAGCTACTTTAAAGATCACTGAAAATTTCTCATGTGTTTTCCAAGGGTGTATGGAGAAGAAGTAGTTCAAACTCACACAATGATTGCTCACAGTCTTAGTTTTTTATACTTTCTTATTAACCTTTATCTCACACTGGGACTTTTTAAATTAGCTAAAATCTCATTCTTTCAGAAATAAAAAGTTTTATAAATTTTATTTTTTGGTCAAGTCCTATAATGTCCATGGTGTTTAACACATGATCTCCATTCCTCACAACACAATTATGAGAAATTATCTACCAAAAAATTAAATAATTTATTTATCTTACAAAGATACAGGCATAACAACGTATTATGCTTCCCCTTATTTTGTTTTATAAATATTGCTTTTTGTGGCAATCCTGTGTGAAGCAAGCAAGTCTACTGGAACTATATCCAACAGCAGGGGGTCACTCCAGTTCTGTCATCTTTTGGTGATTATCATAATATTTCTAATTGTACTTTTAAGGCATTATGGTGATCCATTATCATTGGTCTTTGATATTTTTATAATTGTTTGAGGGGTGCCAAGGACTGTGCTCATATAAAAATGATAAAGTTAATTAATGTGTTCTGACTGTTCCAAGGACACTTCTCTTTCTCCCCATAAATAGGAATAATAAGCCTATTTATTTTCTAAGATAAAATATTGAAATTTGGCCAGTGAATATACCTACAATGTTCTGTAAGTGTGTAAATGAAAGGAGGAGTTGGAGCTCCCTTGTATGAAATGAAAATCTTGAAATAAATGTCACGAGAAAAATATGTTGCAAGTTGACAAAGGACAAGTCTGGGCCTTTCACCAAACAACTAAGTGCTGAATTAGAATAGCAAGGAAAAAGCTATTGAAGGAAATTAGAAGTTCTTCTCCAGTAAAAACAAACAAACAAACAAACAAAAAAAAAAAACAAGAAAGCAACACAGTCTATTGCTAATGTGGAGAAAATTCTTGAGTCCTGAGCAGAAAATAAAATCTACCACAATATTCTCTTAAGCCAAAACCCAATCCATAGCAAGTTTCCAACTCTTCTCAATTCTATGAAGACTGAATCACTTAATCACTTAATCACTTAATCCCCGTTATTCATCGATTTATTCGAGCGGGTGCCAGTAACATCTCCATTCATCCCGGTTGCGTGCTAGCGTAGCCCAATGGTATCTGTTCATTTTAGGAACATGTAGAGCCTCAAACCGATCATTTAGGGTCTTGACGAAGAAGTCTGACCATCTTATAGGTGGGCGTCCACGTGATCTTTTGATGTCTCGTGGAATCCAATCAGTAATGGCTCTAGTCCAGCGGTTGTCTGTAAACCTCATTACGTGTCCAGCCCATCTGATTTTTGATGTCTTGGCAAATGAGACAGCATCCCTGATTCTTGAGCATTGACGAAGATCAGAACTCCGGATTCTATCTCTCATTTGAGTGAATCGTGATATTCCAAGCATAGCTCTTTCGATTCCTCTTTGAGAGACCCGAATAGCGTTCTCATCCTGTTTTCGTAGGGTCCAGGTCTCTGAGGCATATGTTAATGCAGGAAGAATAGTGGAATCAAAGAGATGTGCTCGTAGCTGGAGGTTCTTTGTCCTTTTAGTTATTTCTTCAATGCTCTTGAAGGCATTCCAAGCCGCTCTCTTCCTCCTGCGCAACTCAGGTGCCAGGTCATTCATCATGTTGATTTCTCGACCTGAAGACTGAAACAGGTGAAAAAAACTTTGGAATAGTTGGAAGCTGATGGAGTTTTGTTCATGATATTTAAGAAATGAATCTCTATGCATAAAGATGCACAGTGTCACAGCAAGTGCTCGTCGGGAAGTTGCAGCAAGTTATCTAGAATATAGAGCCAAAAACATTAGTGAAATTGTCTGCACTAGGCCCCACTCCACCCCAAAGGAGCCAGCCCCAGCAGCTGAAAACTTCCAGAACTCAACCATCACCCTGCTAACAGCTGCTCTCCATGCACCTGGGTCGATCCTTACCTATTAGTGGACCTATTCCTGGATTTCTTATACTTTACACCATCAATGTACCAAGAGTAGCACATCACATTTGATGGGATTTGAAGTAGAAGGCAACCAATCTTAAGGGGGAAAAAAATATATATATATCTATATACATCTAGGGGGAAATATATTTTTACAGATTTAGATATAAGTACTGGTTTTTATAGTCTCTGAGTCTTGGCCGCTGGTGGGATTACACGGCGCCAGGGGGCCAGTTGGTGGGTGTGACCCCCGCCTACTGGAATTTGGAGGATCTGGGTGGAGGAGGCTCGGCCCAAATCTGACTAGGCTTGGAGATCTCGGCCCCGGAACCCACGTGGCTTTGTCCCTCTGCCGGTACCTTCAGGTGTGCGGAGAGTGGTCTCAGCATGGTGGTGACTGGTCCTGGAGGTCTTTGGCTGCCGGGGCCCTGGTCAGGGCGGGGAGGAAAGCTCAACCCGCTCCCCTCCAAGGGGCCCCGGCGGCGGCGAGGACAGTCAGGCACGGGGGCAGGAGACTATAAAAACCAGCTCCCAGAACGGCATGGCCGCATATGCGGCCGCACAACATCTTATTATCTCATTCCTACTTTGGAAAAACTGGCAGGCTACCGAATGTAGCTTGCCCACATGGCAGAGTCTGGCAAACTCCCTGTGTCGTACCCAATATGCCAAATACCAGTAACAATGATGGGTCTCATTTTCCTAAAGAGCCTTGAATATAATCTCAGGGCTAGGATGAAGGAGACGTTACTGGGGCCTGCTCGAGGCAATCGACGATTAACAGGATGATTTGTGATTTGTGATTAACAGATATAAGTACACAACATGTTACTAGTGTCTTATAGGTGGGCTTAATATCTCCTGGATGAAATACAACAATCTTCACACACTTTCCTCTAAGAAACCTTTTTTGGGATCATTTATAGTGGATTATTCTTAACAAGCAATAAAAAATAAATTATTTTGGTTCTGCTTTGGAAGCAGAGGTTGGGGTTCAGAATGGAAAAACCCAAAATATGGTGGTGGAAAGGTGTAATGGTGGTAAGATTGTTGTTCAAATATCAAATGTAATCAAATATTGTTAGCTAATTTATAAAAATTAAATTAAATTTAAAAAAACAAATTGTCTGCACTAAACAATAAGTTTTGAAGGTAAACTAAAACAGTCTTATATTGAAAATGCCATTTCAGGTCTACATGATTGGAGAGCAGAAGTCAGTGCCCATCTCCAAAGCTCTAACGAGTTGCAGCTGGAGTAATAGCACAGCCAGTAAGACATTTTCCTTGCCTGAGGCCGACCTGGGTTCTATTCCCAGCATGGTCCCCCAAGGGCACTGCCAGGAGTAATTCCTGAGTGCATGAGCCAGGATTAACCCCTGTGCATCTTCAGGTGTTACGCGAAAGCGAAAAGCAAAAAAAAAAAAGAGAAAGCTCTAAAGAGTTGGTTCTCTTATTAAGAGGCAATGAGCTGGGGAACATTACTTGATGACAGTGCATATTCATAGGTCTAAAGCCCCTACATCTCTTTAAGAATTATGCAAAATCTACTCTACCAATGTTCTATAAATGGAACCTGGATAATAGCACATCTACTTACAACATGCTTAATATTTTAAGCCCACCATCATGAGCTCTTTGCTCTGGAATTTAAAAAAAAATAGATTGATTTCAAAATATTACTACTTATTGGCAATGCACCTGTCACCCAAGAACACTGGTAAAGATGTTAATGTAGGGAGATAATGTAGTTAATGTTATTTGCATGTCTAATTATTTAGTCTATAAATCCAGGATTCATTTGTAACTTTAAGTATTCTATATAAAAGATGCATTTTGTAAGGCTAGAGATACTATTGAAAGTATTTTATCTGATGGGTCTGGTCAAAATAAATAGAAAAACTTCTGAAGAAAATTAACCATTAGAAATGTGCCTAAGCAAATCCTTAATACATGTAGGAAGGTTAAAATAAAATCAGCATTTACAAGACTTTAGAAAACTCTAATCCCTCAATATACTTAAAGGGTTCAAGATCTCAGTGAAGGAAAGTAACAGCAGGTTTGGTGGAAATAGCAAGAGAAGTAGAGTAAGAAATGGACACTGAAGATGTGATTGAATTATCTTAATCTTGTGATAAAAAGTTAAGTGAATGAGGAGTTTTTTTTTTTAATGGCTGAGCAAAGAACTTGTTTTGCTCATTGAGACAGAAACTATCTCTAGTGATGATTCTGTGAACTTTTATTAAATGATAATTAAAATGACAATAAAAGATTCTTAAAAACTATTACATAAGTTTTATTAATAAACCAATAGTGAGATTTTAGAGGATTGACACCAATTTTGATAAAACTTTACTTTGGGTAAAATGCAAATCAAGCACCACATACTACAGAAAAATCTTTAGTGACTGTGAGAGTTGGTTACTGTGAAAAAATTTCACTACTGCCTAATTTTAAAATTTCCATAGCCCCCCAAACGTCAGCAACTACCAACCTAATCAGACAGCAAGTATTAGTAGCAAAGCAGTGCCCTTTATTAACTGAAAGTTCAGCTGGAGCTTAATATTTGTAAAATAGTTTTTAAAATAAGGAATGCAGACTACTTTTCTAATCATAATTCTGTTGCTCAGTAAATCGAGTTACGAGTAGTATGAACACAAACTTTCATGCATGGAAAAATGAAAAAAAGATGTGACTCACTTATTATGATTATTTGTTCTGTTGCCAGGAACCAAGTCTAAAATGATTCCAAGATGTGACTATGACAATACCTGAGTTAAAAACTTTTAAATTATTTATCAGGTCATTCTTATTTTGAAGACTATAATATACTTTCTCATAACTCAGTATATTGACTTCCTTCAGTATATATATTGATTTTCATAACGCTACTTGTAGGCAATCACTTTGATATAAATTTTCATTTCATAATACCACTGATAGTGATTGCTGTTTATTTTATAATCAATCATAATTTCCTGTGGTTGCATTATAATCCATAACTTTAGAGCACCTTTACATAAATAACTTTATTTGATATTCATGGAAAACTTGACTGGACAGGTGTTCTTATGCTATGTAAAGGAAACTACTAAGGTCAGAAGATTACCCATTACCACAATTTTTTCTCTTTTTTTCTCAGGAAATGCATTAAGCCTCCATCAGTATGTCATCCTTTCTCTTCTTTTCTCTTACTCTGTAATCTCAGTTCTGTGGCCCACAACTTGGGCTCTATTGCTTTTGGCCATTCATGGTAGGCCATTCATATCCACTATGCTTCTTTATATCCCATGTAAGATAGCATTCTGTAGCATAACATTTTCCAAATCACGCACATAGCAGCAAATTGCATGATTCTGTCTTTTCCTATTACCAAGTAATATTCAATTGTCTACCCCACAGTTTCTTTATCCAAACATGTGTTCTTGTATGCTCAGGTTGTTTCTGAACTTCGACTATTCTGAATTGTGCTGCAGTGAATATAGGATCATAAGTGTCATTTCTTTTTTTAAAATTTTTTAATTTTTATTAGTGAAACACTATGAGGTACAGTTGTAGACTTACAAATTTTTGTGCTTGGGTTTCAGTTATACAATGATCGAGTATCCATCCCTCCACCAGTGCCCATTCTCCACCACCAATGATCCCAGTATCCCTCCCAGCCCCCATCTCTTCACCCCACCTTGCCTCTGTGGCAGGGCATTCCCTTTTGTTCTCTCTCCTTTTGGGTGCTTGGTTTGCAAAAGAGGAATTGAGTGGCAATCATGTTTGGTCTATAGTTTACTTTCAGCATGCATCTCCCATCTTGGGTGGATCTTCCCACCACCCTTTATTTGGTGCTCCCTTCTCTCTCTGAGCTGCCTTTACCCCTAGAGTGTGTGGCTGGCCTCCAAGTCATGGAATGAACCTCCTGGTACTTATCTCTGCTATTCTTGGGTGTTAGTCTCCTATTTTGTTACTTTATGTTTCCCAGATGAATGCAATAAGTGTCATTTCTGATTAGAGTTTTGGGCTCCTTGTAGTAGATACCAGAACTGGAGATGCTGGGCAATATGGAAGTTCAATTTTCAGTTTTTAAAAAAGTATACATACTGTTTTCAAAAAGGTTGTATAAGTCAACATCACCACCATCACTGTCTGTTTTTATACACACATATATATGTATATATATTTGTCTCACTGTTGTAAAATGATAGCTTATTATTGCTTTGATTTGCATTTACCTGGTGATATGACTCAATGAAATTTTTTCATATTTTTCATATAGATAGTTAATGTCATCTGCATATCTTTTTGGAGCTAGTTTCTGTTACTTTATTTCCCCACTATTGATGGGATTGATTGTTTTTTTCTTATTGAGTTTCCAAGAGCTCTTTATAACTTGAGTGTAGGATAACATTGGTTTGTCCTTTCTGCTTTGCCACAGGGAAGTTAGGTTTATTGGGTTACTCCCATCACAGTGTTTTCCTCTGTGTTTATTTGTAACCTCTTTCTTTGTGCTCTGCTTCCCCAACTGGTCAATCACCTTTTTTTTTTTTTGCCTTTTTGGGTTACTCTCAGCGATGCTCAGAGGTCACTCCTGGCTCTGCACTCAGGAATTACTCCTGGCAGTGCTTGAGGGATCATATGGGATGCCGAGGATCTAACCCAGGACAGCTGCTTGCAAGGCAAATGCCCTCCCACTGTGCTATCCCTGAGGCCCCAGGTCAATCACCTTTATCTCCTAATCAGACTCTGTTAACTTGTAAATATTGCTTTTCTCTTCTCCTTAAGATCTTTGCATAGTTAATTCAGAGTAATGCCCTTTTTGTATAGACACAGGAAGACAGTTAATGCTATGCTTTTGTAACTTGGGATTTAATTGACTACAGATGATATTCACTCCTGGACATCTGTTCTCTCGATTTAAGCCTCAGTTGCCCTTACTTCCTAGCACCCCAAAAGCAGTGTACCGGCAAGGCACTGGATGGACCCAGGGCAAGGTGTGAGCAACCCTGGGATTGAAATGGGCTAGGTTAAAGTGCCACACTACTTAACTGTAAGTTAAGAGCCATGGTCATGGACAAAATCTGTCATGATCCAAAAAGTAACAACTGGATTAGGACCCTGCTACGGTTAGGAAAGATTAATCTTGCCTGAGCACTGTAGTCTGAGATCTATAGTGAGATGTCCCCAAATCAGCCATCCTATAAGTTTAATGTATCTCTTATTGTGTCCATACAAAATCATTAATATTAAGATGTTAATTAAGATGTTAATTAAGTTATTGGACTAAGGAAAGGAGAAAGACCCCTAAATAGTATTTTGCCCTTGAGCCTGATCTGATTAGGAAGGGCTTTCATATGTTGATTGTGCTACAGGTCCT
The DNA here is from genome assembly GCF_029834395.1 of Sorex fumeus. Lineage (NCBI taxonomy): Eukaryota > Metazoa > Chordata > Mammalia > Eulipotyphla > Soricidae > Sorex > Sorex fumeus. The sequence goes on along the minus strand of NW_026606075.1, from coordinate 9,244,927 downwards.
GGGTTAGTTGCTACTCCCAATGGGGAGTTGATGAGAGACTAGAGAGAGATGAAAGGTCACGAGTGGGAGTGCAGGGAGATGAGCAAGGGAGCCAGGAGGAGAGGGAATGAGGGGCTTAGAGAGACTGGAAAGGGTGTGTGGTGAGAACGGAATAAATATTAACTGATCACAAACCAACCTGGCCCTCATTTCCTCCTTCATCTGTCAGTGGCATTGGCCATCCCAGTTGGGGGAACAGCCTGAGACCACCAAACGCAGGTGACGAGAGAGAGCCACACGATTTCCCTAGTTGCCTAGTGATTACACACACTTGAGTATTAACCTTTTGTTAGATGAGTGTGGGAAAATATCTTTTTCTTTCTGTTGGGGTGTTTTTTGGTCATTGATTCCTTTGTAGTGCAGATGCTTCTTAATTTGATGTGGTACCATTTCTTCAATAGTTCAGCCAATGATATTGAAGGTAAAGGTGAAGGTAAAGGCCCTCCCGTTGATCGTCGATTTGCTCGAGCGGGCCCAGTAACGTCTCCATTGGAGACTTTGTTGTTACTGTGTCTGGCATATCGAATACTCTCGGTAGCTTGCCGGGCTCTCCGAGAGGGGCGGAGGAATCGAACTCGGGTCGGCCATGTTGGCCGCTTGTAAGGCGAACGCCCTACCGCTGTGCTATTGCTCCAGCCAATGGGCTGGAGCAATGATATTGAATCTTTGAAAATGCCTTTTGGTTTAAATGTCCTGACAAAGTTTTCCTATATTTCCTTCAATATTCTTTTTTGGATAGAGGTCTGATACCAAGACCTTTAATCCATTTTGAATTGACTTTGTGCATGGTGTGAGATAGGGATATAAGTTCATTTTTTAAAAATTTTTATTAGTGAGACATCTTGAGGTACAGTTGTAGACTTACAAATTTTTGTGCTTGGGTTTCAATTATACAATGATCAAATACCCATTCCTCCACCAGTGCCCATTTCCCACCACCACGGATCCCAGTATCCCTCCCACCCCCTATCCCCCCATTTTTTTAAAAAAAATATACAACATAGCCATTCATTGAAGAGACTGTCACTGCTTTATTTCATACTCTTTGATTCTTATTGCATATTTTCTATTTATATACCCAGGATCTTTCTAAAAATATGTAATGCTTCATTAATCTGCATGTCATCTTTGATCAAGGAGCATGCTAATCTTCTCTGTATCATTTTAATTTTAGTATTTGTACTGCCAAAGCAAGCACACTGTCATAATTTTAGGCAAGAAAATTATGACCAGACTTTATGTTTACTGTCTATATTTCTAGAATTCCAATGCTTAGAGTTTTATATTTTATTATTAGTTTTTTATCTTCTTTGTAAAAATGTATTCTTATTAAAATGCCATGATTCACAAAGTTGTTCATAATACAATTGTTTAGGCATTTATTGTTCCAACACCAGTGTGACCTTCCCTCCATTAATGTCCCCAGTTTCCCTCTCAATTCCTGCCTGCTTTCTTAGGGACATAGCAAATTTACTTTACACTGCTTTCTCTAAGAAAAAATAAAGAAATGGCAAATAGAATTATCATAAAATAAATCAGTAAAAGCCAATTTGTGATTGGTATATGATTTTAACCTATGTAAACAAGGAAATTAAAACCATTTAACACAATATTAAAATGTCTATTCTCATTCATATAGTAAGTTTTCAACTCTGGAATCTAAAATATATTGCATTAAATTGTATTTTGTACTGGATCTCATTATGGTGATGACTATGTCTTACCAGTTGCTACTAAAAATGTTATATATTATTATTGACACCTATAATTATAGTTTAAAAGTTGTGATTATAAACTCATGCATAGTTAAAGGCTGAAGGCTTCTAGGGCCACAGATATAGTATAAGGTTAAAGACACATGCCTGTCTTATTCCCAAGACTAATTTGATCCCTTGTAAAGAAGGCTACCCAAACATTGTGGGGCGCAGGACTGAAAGTTCCTGAGTACCATTGGGCTAAATCCCGTAAATCCAGGAACCACACAGCATCCCCATTGAGCATCATTGCTTCTTTGGATTTCACTCTGAACTCTAGACCCAGTTAGTTGAGAATCACTGGGAGGGGCTCAGGACCATCTTGAGCACCACTTGGAAAGTCCAAACAACAAAAACAAAGCAAACGAAACTTCAGAGTTCAGAAGTTTTAATTATGAAATACTTTAGTATTTCAAAATTAAAATCGATCTCTCTCTCTTTAAACCCAATATTTGCTTGAGAACTAAGCAGCCTACCCTCATCCAGGAAAATCAAATGTATAATTTGCCACATAATTAGTTAACAATGGATTTTTCTCTGGACCTGGTGGCCTTCCTGTCTGAATAGCTGATCAGAGGCAAGTGTGCTGACCCATGGTCAAGGCTGTATGAGCATCAGGACTTTATGACTAGATCTGCCTGTGTTGCAGACATTGACATTTGTCTTCTCTGCTTCTTTGCTTCCTGAAAGCATTATTCCATGGCTATATAGTCCATTCTCCTTGCTCATGACCCCTTTGCCACAACTCTTCTTCTGAATCCCTAAAGAAAGAGTAATTAAAGGCTGTTCTTCTATGCAGGTCAGGGCTGCAGGAGACTTGAAATCTGTCTGTTATGTTCTTTTTGTCTTGGAAATTTTTAATAAAGATATTACTGTCCCACAATGGTTTTGGTTTTTATTTTCTAAGGGTTGAAGAGGGTGGGCCACATCCAGCAGCGCTCAGGACCTACTTCTGATTTTACACTACTGAGTCATTCATGGCGGTCCTAAAGAGCCATAAACTAAGGTCTGCTGCATTCAAGGCAAGTGCTATATACCCAAGACCATCTCTCCAGTAACCCCACAGTGTTTGTTTTGGCATCACTTCCAGCAGTGCTCAGGGCTTACTCCTGGTTCTTTGCTTGGGGATCACAACTGTGATTAAGGAGATTTATGGAGTGTTAATAATCAAACCCAGGTCTGCTCCTTGCAAGCAAGTGCCTTACCTGCTATATCATCAATCTGGACAAGGAAAGAAGCAACTTAAAAGAATAAAGATGAGAGAATTTAGCACCCCCAAAGAACCAAACTAAAGAAGATTAGATCTGAGAGGCACTGGGTAGGATTTACAGAAGGATCTTGCCTCACTGGCAGGGCTTCTTCAACTAAACATTATTTAAACCAATAATCAGAAAAAAGAAAGACTCAAAAGGATCTGACTGTGGAGCTGAAACAATAGTACAGTGAGTAGGGTGCTTATTTTGCAGTATGCTGACCCGGGTTCAATCCCTGACATTCCATGTGTTCTCCAGCGCTTACCAGAGGTGAGCCCTGATCACAGAGGCAGGAGGAAGCACTGAACACTGCCAGGTGTGGCCCCAAACCAAACCAAACCAAATTAAACCAAACCAAAAAGTGGCTCAGACTGTTTATAAGTAACTTAACCATATTATAAACAACACATGTGGAGACTTAACGAAATACATATCTACAATCTAATAAGATAAAATTAATATTGCATAATAATTAATTAAAAATAACAGTTATGTCAAAAAGAATAAAAGTTAAACTCAGAAAGAGGAGGAAATATCAATCCAGAGTCAGAGCAAACATTAAAATTAGTATGCAAGCATATTAAATTAGCTTATTAGAATACTTCTAAAAAGTTAAATATAGATTAAATATAAATATTATAAATACATTTTTAAAAGACCTAAATAAAACATAGAAAGATTCTACTAGTTTGCAGTGGGGCCAAGCCAGTTGTACTCATAACTTACTCCAGCTCTGTACTCAGGGACCATTCCTGGTGTTGCTTGGGGACTCTGGATCAAACTAGGGTCAGTGCATACAGTGCAAAAAGATTCTAACACCTTTGCTATCTCTCTGGCCCCAAACTTAAGAAATATTATTAATGAAAACTAAAAATTTAATAGCATCAGTAAAATATAAAACAAGTTTAAGATATATTTAGTTGAAGTTAGCCTACCACCCCAGCCACTGATAAAGGAAAGAGAATGGAAGGCATAGAATGTTAACAATGTATAGGAGTGGTAATTCTCAGAAATTGTAAGGATTTGACACAGCAGCAAAGAAGAAAACCTTTGATTCCAGAAGTCATGCCCACAACTTGCCCCCCAGCGCCATCTTACAGCACACAGCAACAAAGAAGAAAACTGGCTGGAGGGTCCCACAACTCCCAGAGAATGCTACAGGTCCCAAACAGAGCTGATATCACCGGGAGGTCCCAGATGGGGTAGGTGCTGCATCCCACCTTCTCCAGATGGAACCTTGGTGACCATGAGCGAGTGGGTACCAGAACATTTTTTCCAAACTGCGTGGCCGCATAAGTGGTCGCATGACATCTCCTTATATACAAAGTGATCAATGGAAAGTAAATCATCCAACGTTTCTCCCTGAAAATCAGACTTAACTCTTGCAAACAACAACACCCAAAACGAGAGAGAGAACAGAGGGGAATGCCCTGCCACATAGGCAGGGTGGGATGCGGGGAATGGGGGGTGGGAGGGATACTGCGATCCGTGGTAGTGGGAAATGGGGACTGGTGGAGGGATGGGTATTCAAAATAAATAAATAAAATTAAAATTAAAATTAAAAAGAAAAAAAAGAAATTGTAAGGATGTATACAGTCCCATCATCTTGGGTGAAAAGTTTATAATCAAATAAAACATTAAAAAACTTACCATATGAACCAACATAAATGTTTCTAGAAATTTTATCTGTAGTAATATGAGAAATTTTCAAAAGCAGATGTATTTATTTGCATATATCGCAATAAATATATTTTAATATAAAAAGAAACCCTGGTATATTAATTTGAAATCTTAACCACCAATACAAAATAATGAACATTTTTATATGACATGGCGAATATAAAAATAATGCTGATGAAGGTGCTAGAAAAAATCATATTAATTTATATTATTTATAAAAAGTGAATATTGCAAAGAATACATATTAATGGCTTTGTGAGTGTAATGTTAGGTCACCAATAATTGGGAGGATGGGATTACCAGAGGACGTGATAAAGCTCCAAGGATGATTGATATGTATGTCATGTTGATATATATATGTCATCTTGATATATGTTGATACTACATTGGTTTCTTTTCTACAATGCCATCGATTGAACCCAGGGCCTCAGACCTTGTACAAGGCAAGTGCTCTACTGCTCTGCTATAATAATGCAAGACATTGATGAAAGTTTTTAAAACTACAAACGTGTCAAGATTTTTGAATTCATTTATCTCAATTATAAATAAATTATGTATGAATAAGCTGTTTTTACAAAACTATACACACACAAAGATTTCAAATACAGTTGTGCATGACTCATCAATGGTAATAAATTATGAGAAGCAGGTGATTTTATCATCATGTTTCATAGAGTCTAGCTACGTGAATCTAGGTGGTACTAATACACACTTCCACTCTATGGTATAGTCTAGCCAAACCACTACAGTATGTGTGGTCCCTCAAAGAATGAATGCTCAGTAAGTGAAATATTGATCTAAATTCATATGAGAAAGTATTTTCTTGGTAGATTTTAGAGTTAATGACACTGATTAAATTTTTATTTCATTCCTCTCCTCTATTTCTAATTACACTTGAGTTCTTAGACATTTGAATCACATTAACTTAGCTACAAATTTTAACAATGAATATGATCATTTGTTATTTTAGGTAAATATATATACATATAGTTCTGTATTTTCAAGTAAGTGAATTCATTAATAACTCACATTCTGTATATTACTTTCAGAGATTTCCATTACAATACCTAACTTGCCAAGATCACACTGCATTTTACTATAAAAAAATTTGTTGGGAAATACATACTATAATTTAATTCAATAACATTTATCTGAGAAAATAAAAATGTGATCATCTTTTGGGTATAATTATGAATCTGTGAAAAAGATTTGGATGGTTTAATATTCTCTTTTTGACTTTTTCTCCAAAACAAAGCATTATAAAGTTAAAATTGATATTATCTCAGCACAATAAGGCTATATAATTATGAAATCTTAGGCTCAGTTTTCACTAGGAATTTTCATATTCATTATCACAAAATAGTGTTCCGAGAAAAGATAAGTTTTAGAGAATATTTCCATTAAACAACAACATTATTTTATAAGATTGTTGAGATGCCAATCTGACCACAGGAATATATACTATTTTTAAGTATCCTGCATTTTAATGAAAATTTAAGTACATTATATTATTTGTTTAATGTAACTTTTCAAGATTATGTTTAAAGCAATGCATTTTAATAATGTTATTGGTTTTAAAATCTTAGTTTCTCCTAAATTTTTAAAGAATCTGTCTGCTGGTAATGGAAATTAAACAGATTTTCTTCTCTTTTATTTTTATCATTAAACCTTGACATTTTGCTACTTCTTATAAGTTTCCTATTTATTAACCAATGTTGTTTTATTTATAATTCTATATGTGATATGTCTTCTTTGTAATAAAATGTATTTCTCCCCCCTTTTTTGTACTGGGTTGTGATATTTTTACAGTAATATGAGTTAATGTTTTGTTCTTCATGTTTCCTTTGCTTGGAATTAGATCATCTTTGTGAATCAGTTGGTTTATAGTTTAAAATAATCTAAAAGCCTTTGAGTCACTTTTTTTCTCACTTATTTTTTTATCTTCTATACTTTCTAGAACAGTACTTCCTAAAAAGTTTAGGTGAATAGTATTCAACCAACTCATTATTCTACTAGCTTAAGTAATTTTTTTCTGTTCTTTAACTTTAACTTTAACAATTATTTCTAATTTCCCATAGCTTTTAATTGTCCTCTTATTATACTTAATGCACTTATTTTATTAAGAAATAATATCACTATATTGTTACAATATCTAGTGTTTTTTTAAAAATCTCCAGATTTTCTTACCCATTGATTTTAATTTTTTTATATATACTTGAGTTTATTGTAATACTGAGCTGTATATTTTACTGGGCCTGGAATATGATTCAGCAATAAAATACTGTGAAATTTCATGACTGTGAAAGTGTGAAATCTCAGGTTCAATACCTCAATCAATAAAAATAAATAAATAAAAATAAATTTTATGAAATTAATTAATAAATACAAGTTTTAGTTTTTAAATTTTTTATTAGTGAATAACCATGAGGTATAGTTACAGACTTACAAACTTTCGTGCTTATGTTTCAGTCATACAATGATCAAATACCCATCCCTCCATCACTGCCCATTCACCACCACAAATGGTCCCAGTATCCTTCCCACTAACCCCACTCCATTCACCCCACCCCACTCCGCCTCTGAGGAAAAAAATGAGTACCCAAGAACAGATGACTGGTTAAAGAAACTTTGGTACAACTACACAAGGGAATACTATGCAGCTGTTAGAAAGGATGAAGTTATAAAATTTGCATGTAAGTGAATCAGCATGGAGGGTATCAGTTAGGTGAAATGAGTCAGAAAGAGAGGGACACACATAGAAGGACTGCACTCATTTGTGGAATATAAATTTTATTTTTTAGGAAAAAAATGGGATGCCCACAACTCGCCCCCAGCACCATCTTACAGCACACAGTAGCAAAGAAAAAAACCAGCTGGAGGGCCCTACAGCTCCCGGATATTGCTCCGGACCCCAAACAGAGCCAATATCACCAGGAGGTCCCAGATGGGGTAGGTGCTGTCTCCCTGCCTTCTCCAGATAGAATCCCAGTGACCATGAGCTTCTATAAGCATGGCTCTGGCATGCAGGGACAAGGACAATTTTTCCAAACCATGTGGCTGCTTATGCGGCCGTGCAACATTTCCTGATACGCAATGTGATCAATGGAAAGTAAATCATCCAGCATTTCTTCCTGAAAATCAGGCTTGAATGGTAGTGGGAAAATCTGAGCAAAAGATAATGCCCAACCGAAATACATCTGGACTGTGTATTTAACTATGGTGCTATGCTGCTCTGGGAGGGGAAGGGTGTCTGTACCTCTGCCTGTCCCCCTCTGCAGCAGCAACATGTGGCCTGCGTCTTTTAGAGCCTAATGAACAGTCAGGTATGTGGCTGCATTGACGAGGCACGTGGGGCTTCATGGGATGGGGGGTAGAATCGGCCCTGCTCCCCACCATAACAATGCTCTTGGTTGCCACCCTCAAAGGACTCCTCCAGCTTCTGACAGACCATGAACCCAGAGGCACACATACCAATCTCAGAACCCAGGGGCTTCTGGCAGTAATCCCTCTAGGTTTATTACTAAAATATTGGAAATCCAAATTTGCATGGCTGCTATTGTGGTCACACAACATCATGTGCTCTTCATCATCAACATTAGAAAACAAATTTTCTAATGATGTCTTTGTGGCAGGTCTGAATGTTGGGGAAAATTCCAAATAACAATGGTGGGTCTTTTGTTGTAATATTGAATGTGATCAATGTAGAGAGACAGAGAGAGTAAAGTGGAAATCTGCCACACAGATAGGGGGTGGGTGGGAGAGGGGTTATACTGGGGTTCTTGGTGGGGGAAAATGTGCACTGGTGAAGGGACAGGTGTTTGATCATTGTATGACCAACCAAGACTTGAACTGAAAGGCTTTGTTACTGTTCTCATGGCGATTCAACAAATATATATATATATATATATATATATATAGAGAGAGAGAGAGAGAGAGAGAAATGGGGGGTGCTGGAGCAATAGCACAGCGGGTGAGGCATTTGCCTCGCACGTGGCCAACGTAGGTTCAATTTCCAGCATCAAATATGGTTCCCTGAGCACTGCCAGGAGTAATTCCTGAGTGCAGAGCTAGGAATAATCCCTGTGCATTTCCAAGTGTAACCCAAAAAGCAAAGCTTTTATCTTTCCTTAGTTGTATATGGGCTGGAGCGATAGCACAGCGGGTAGGGCGTTCGCCTTACAAGCGGCCAACATGGCCGACCCGAGTTCGATTCCTCCGCCCCTCTCGGAGAGCCCGGCAAGCTACCGAGAGTATTCGATATGCCAGACACAGTAACAACAAAGTCTCCAATGGAGACGTTACTGGGCCCGCTCGAGCAAATCGACGATCAACGGGAGGGCCTTTACCTTAGTTGTATATATTAAACAGTTAAGTTTACTTCTTATTACTACTGCAGTCTTTTGGATAAACACAGTAAGAGATATAGGTTCCAAAACTTAGTTCTATGGGCTCAGAGGGAAAGCAAGGCTTTTACTGTAAATCCCAGACTAAGCCCTCAGTCCAGTCCAGCTTGACTTTCACTGTGAGGGTTCTGGCTCTTAAGTTTTATCACAGCTTACAAGACTGTGCATTTATTTTTTCTATATTATCCCATTTTGATGGACACCAGTTGTAGTTACTGGTTTTGGCATATCGAATACACAACGGATAGCTTGCCAGGCTCTTCCGTGCGGGCGGAATACTGGTCGGCAACTACACCACCTCTGCTTTGCTGATGACATTGTTTTAATAACACCAAACATCAGCCAAGCAGCACAAATGCTGGCCGACTTTGATCATGAGTGTGGAAAGGTAGGACTACAGCTGAATCTTACGAAGACAATGTTTATGAGAAACAGCCTCGTTCCTGACGCCCTATTCGCGCTCAACAGAACGACCATCTCTGAATGCAACAGCTATGTGCACCTAGGTCGAGAAGTCAACATGACAAATGACCTGGCACCCGAGCTGCACAGGAGGAAGAGAGCTGCTTGGAACACCTTCAAGAACGTCGAAGAAATAGCTAAGAGGTTGAAGAACCTCCGGCTCCGGGCACATCTCTTTGATTCCACTGTTCTTCCTGCATTAACATATGCCTCAGAGACCTGGGCCCTACGCAAACAAGATGAGAACGCTATTCAGGTCTCCCAAAGAAGAATTGAAAGAGCTATGCTTGGAATATCATGTTTCACTCAAATGAGAGAAAGAATCCGGAGTTCCGACATCCTTCGACGATCAAGAATCAGGGACGCTGTCTCATTTGCCAAGGTGTCGAAAATCAGATGGGCTGGTCACGTAATGAGATTTAAAGACGACTGCTGGACTAGAGCTGTTACCGACTGGATTCCACGGGATGTCAAAAGACTGCGTGGCCGCCCACCTACCAGATGGTCAGACTTCTTCATCAAGATCATGAATGATCGGTTTGAGGCTCTTCATGTTCCCAGAGCGAACAGATGCCATTGGGCTACACTAGCACACGACAGGGACAAATGGAGACGTTACTGGTGCCCGCTCGAGCAAATCAACAACTAACAGGAAGTTAAGTGATTAAGTGATTAAGTGATCCTATTTTGATGCTGGAGTATCTTTGCTGCTCACCCCAGCTCCATCCTAGACCCATCGTAGAACCTCCCTTTGTGGGATGTTAGGAAATATGGCAACAGAAGCCCTAGTCAAATATTTATAACAGTTGACTAGAAAAAGAAATATTTCAGAGTCAATCAACTCCCAAATATTAGGAGTACGGGTTAATGGTCTTTCTCTGTTTAAGCAAAGAACATTGCTCTATGGTAAAGTATGAAGAGGCTGTAGGGGGAATAGAAAAGCAAGAAATTCACTTCAAATACAAAGTCCAGAATCACCAGAAGTTTTGGCTTATAGGTAACCAAGACTGATTTGGAGAATTGTGACAATGAGAGGTAAAACACAAAGGAAATCTTAAAGATAAACTCGGGGGATTTGGGATGCTGACAACAGCACTGTGAGTTTCTTTGGGAGGAGGAAAACGGGCAATTCACTGATGAAGACTTAAACACTCAGGGTTAATAGCCAACAGAACTTTGTTCCCCAAAAAACTTTTGTCCTCTAATCCCTTTTTCCTAGTGTTCATTTCTCTATATTGTTTCCATAGATTCTGGGGGGAAATTTTAGATCATATCTTTCGCTATTTTAGAAATTTCTATTTCTAAAGTCCAAGAGTATATGCAACATTATTGTTATTACTATCCTTAAACCCTCTGGATTCTACAAGGAACATCAAAATACATTATATTTACAAAAACCTATATATATTAAACATTTTTAACTTTTTACTTTATAAAAATCACTCCTCCACTATATGGTGATATATTAAAGAGAAAAAATGAAGGGAAATTCTGCTCATTAACTCTTGTAAGAGACAAGGACCAAGTGGTTTAATGGCAATAAGTGTTCAGAAGTAATCTCTGTGGATCCATAGTCCTGATTTTCCACCTAAAATCATATTAAATAAATTTTAGTGTAATGCTTCCATCTTTTCTCATTTATTTTCTCTTTTCTAATTTATTTTCCCTCAAATAATACTTATAATTTTCCCCTTCTCTTGTACTCTTCTACTACTTGGTATCTACTTTCATCATAGTTACTGATCAGAAAGAACATTTTTTGCTTTCCTTTATTTTAAAGACATTCTCAGAAGCTTATATAAGTCTTTTGTATAAATTCATCAAGTTTCCCTTTGAAAAAGTATGTAATATTTAAAAAAGGAGTAACTCAAATAAGTAATACGACTGGATTCTTACGAGGTAAGAACAAAGTTCCATGAAATCAATAAAGAAGTGTAAATAATCCTGAATCCTGGTTTAGATCACTTTAGGAAGCTTCTAGATTTGAAGGTTTGGCAAGAGATGGTGGAGGAGATGAGTGGGCATTTAACAGAATCTACCATGAGCTATGACTTTGGTGACTCTTACTAAACCCCTTGAGCAGAGTAATTGAGTCACTGACAAATTATTGCTCCACTGGAAGGAGCACAGGAAATTACAAGCTTTGTCTTCATTCTCCACTGAACTTCAAGGAAAGGGAGTTTAGTTGATGCCGAGATTATCCTCTGGAATACTAGTCAAATCGGAGAGGTAGAAAGTGGATGCTCAGGGCAGATAGAAATCCTCTGGTAATAGAATACTTGCAAACTAAAGGAGTGGTAGAACAAACACAGAGAAACGTGACCGAGAATCCATACATGGAAAAAGTTTTATGTAGAACTTTTTCTGACTGCAACAGGATTAAGATGATAACTAAAGATTAAATTTGAGTTAGTAACAAATTCTCTGAGTAATAAAACTTATTTTCGTCAAAAGCCATTGATGTAGAAGTGTTTTTCAGAATCATAAACTTCAGAAAATACTATGCAATTTTCTTTAATTTATTGCATTACACTGGTTTAAACCCCTATGATAAACTCCTCTCCTTAGTTAAGGTGTTAGTTTTAATCTGGAGATAATGTGAGACAAGCAAAATACTCATTGCAAAAAATTGCCAGGCTGTGAACCCCTGGGGGATAAACTGTCACTGAATCAGAAGGAGATCTGAGATGAAGAGGCGTATTTCTTTCCTTTTCTTTTCCTGCGCAGAGTGTATCTCAGGGATGTCTCAACTCCCCAGCCCTTTGTCACAGACAGGTGGTCTGGAACCAAACTTCGTCATTACTATGCATTCTAATCCCAGAGGTTCCACAGCTCTTAGATTAGCAAAGCAAGCTCATTTTCAAGAAGCTTAATGTTAGTGATACTTCATCAGGATTAGCAAATGGCCCCCCTAACAAACACATCATCAGAAGCAATGCTGCCTAAAGCAGCCAGTGCCAACTTGAAGATGACAGCCCGGTTCTTAACAGATCACCACCAGGGACTCATTATGAGGTGGTGGGAGATGTGGATGAAAGCATTTATGGTGGGCCACATGTGTGTGAGCTGAAGCAGTCAGCCTCCCAACCATGGCTCTGCAAACCCTTACGGTGAAGAACTACTCAGGATGAGAATTGGAGCTGTGGGGCATTGATATCCGAATATCAGAATCTTTCTAATTCACTTTTTGTCATGTAAGAGAGAAAAAGTGGAAATATATTTTTAAACATTAGGAAAATAGAGTCCATACACCAAAAGACTTTTTTTCTCTAATGATGACCTGTAATTTTTTTTCTATAATTTTAAATGTACTTTAATCAGGAATGTCCTCATTACCTCAGTGGAATGTTATGGGAAGTGGAGTAATTCTGAAGACCTTGAAATTAATGAGCGATATAAATATTATATTGATATAAGGATAGCAATAACCTGGTACGCGTTGAGTAGTTAATGTTTCAGATGTGCAGAGTACTTTTCCTTTTTTTCTGATTGAATTGATTAGCAATACATACTGACATACTTGTTAACCTGTTTTTCCTTCCATAGATAGAGAAACTGAGACTCAGTGGAACTTGGCTTAATTTTCAAAGATTACAATAGCTTAGAAGTGGCAAGGCTGTAATTCTAAATGAACTTTTATAGATTCTATTTTTGGGGTAAATGCAATCTCTCCACTTTGAATTTTAATATGGAAAATGTATAAGGTAAAGGTAAAGGCCCTCCCGTTGATCGTCGATTTGCTCGAGCGGGCCCAGTAACGTCTCCATTGGAGACTTTGTTGTTACTGTGTTTGGCATATCGAATACTCTCGGTAGCTTGCCGGGCTCTCCGAGAGGGGCGAAGGAATTGAACTCGGGTCGGCCATGTTGGCCGCTTGTAAGGCGAATGCCCTACCACTGTGCTATCGCTCCAGCCCGGAAAATGTATAATTCAGTAAAAATTGGTTACATATATATATGTAACCATATATATATATATATACATATATATATATATACACACACACTGACAGAGGTACACATTCTTATTGACTCAGATTCTACCAATTTTTCATAAAAATATTTCAAAAATGCATGGTCATCCAGGAGATTATTTCTATTACTACTTGAACTTTAACACATAATTTTTTTAACTCCTGAGTTATATATATAAAATTCCACACATGACTTTGAAAGTGTATGCAAGACCATTTTTCCTTCCTGGGTATTGTGGAAAGAACTGAGTATTTGAAGACAGAACAAAGTTATATCTAATTTTACTTCTGAACCTACTGACTCTCAGACACTGAAGAAGCATTACCTATTTTTTAAATCTGTGAAATAGAATAAAGTCTTCCTGAGTATGAAAAGCAATAATGAGGTTATATATCTACCTATGTTATAATCTGTGAATGGGATAAATCCTACTTGAGTCGACCAGGCAAAAATCAATTATGTGTGTAAGACACATAGGGCACAATGCAAACACTCAAGAAATTTCAGATACTTCTAAGCTGATATATCAATATTTAAATTTATTTAATAATTTAAGTGCCATTTATTTGATTTCATTTTTTTTAGTTTTAGTATTTTTATTTTAAATTAAGGTACTATGATTTACAAAGCTAATCATTGTTGAGCTTGAAGCATTGTAATGTTCAAACACCATCCCATCATCAGTGTCAACCTTCTTCCACCACTGTCCCCAGCTTCCTTCCCACTCCCAATCTTGCCTCCTTAAAATTTCATTTATTTTAACCCAATAAAATCAGTAGTGGAAGTAACTTTGAAAGGATGGCAGTGCTAATGAGGTTGACTGTGAGGCAAATGGTGTGGGTTTTGGAGTGAGAGAGGGTAATGCTCTTGAACAGATGGTGGGGCACAAACTCAGAATCACAAAGGATGTTGGCAGCCTCAGGTACCCCTTTCTCTTGGCTAAGATTCAGGAAATTTGGGAGTGTGAAGAGGAGTGTAAACCCAGGTGGACAATATTTCTTAACTAACTCTGATTAGACTTGGCTGGAAGGCATCCACATCTATTTAAAACAACACGGCAATACTGAAGTGCTGTTTGTTTAAAGATTTTGAATTCCTTTTGACCATTTTAGACCAAAATATGCACTACATGTAACTTCATTGTCTCAAAATCTGTGTTTATGGTATCAGGGTAAACTTCATATCTTAAGACTACTAGTAGCAATAAATTGGTCTCAATATTATATTGACATTATTTTACTCTGAGTAATATATTTCTGCAAATTTTGTCATTTAATATTTACCTTCCTTAACTTCATGTTCTAAATGTTATCTACAGTAGCAATGTCTTTGAAGAGTCTTTTGCGTGGTGATCAGACTCATAGACTATGAAGCCAGATGGCCTAGAGTTAAGGTTACTGGATCTGATTCAACATGACCTCATGTCGAAGCTTTCCCACACCGATTAACAGTTGTAAAGCACCAGGAGAGTGTCTGGGAATTTATCTCAATTTTGATATTATCTTTCAGGAGAAATCATACTCTTCCACAAGTTAGGGGACAGATTCCCAACATTGCCCTCCAATTCAGATCCAAGTCACAAGCCTACACTTATCTGTTTTATCTCCACAAAATACAAATCAGAGATACCCACCATCCTTTCATGAGTTTTACTAATTTCCTAGAATGGCCCACAGAACTAATATATATCTATATTATATTATATTATACTATAGGTTATAACTTATATAATGCAATAAATAATAATATCTGTCAATATACTATACAATATTTTATATAATATATAATTGCATAATATTTTATGTTACATATGTTTACTTATTAGATCATTGATGTATTACATAGGAAAGTAGTCAATAGCCAGATAATAGAAAACATAGAATGAGATCAAAAGCAGAGGAAGTTTTATCTCATGTTGCTTGGTTTCCTGTAAAGCAGTTTGTGGAAATGCAATTTCCCAGCTAGAACTCTTTGAAGTTTCTATAGAACCTTCTGAGTTTCTATAGAGGTTTATTTTATTTATTTTTCTTTCTTTTCACAGTTATGAGCTTTAAATTTATTTTTCTGTCAATGAATGTATTAAGCCCTTGTAATCCAAGATAAAGTTTGGTCGGGCAAATTCATATTGGATTATGCTGTAAGAATCATGTGTGATAAGGGAGAAATGTCTGAGGTCTTAATTAAAATAACACTTATTTAATGTTGTGGTTGGGCTGGAGCCATAGCACAGTGGGTAGGGTGTTTGCCTTGAATGCGGACGACCTGGGTTTGATTCCTCCGTCCCTCTCAGATAGCCCAGCAAGCTACTGAGAGTATCCTGCCCGCTAGGCAGAGCCTGGAAAGCTCCCCGTGGCATATTCAATCTGCCCAAAAACAGTAACAACAAGGTTCATAATGAGACAACAAATCTCACAATGGTCCCCAGTTAAGCAAATCAGTGAACAATGGGAGGACAGTGCTATTTAACAGATTCTGTGATTGACAGTGCTGTTTAGTGATAATTTCTCATAATTCCCACACCATACCCATCAACAGTGTACCCATATCGGTCCCCAGCAAAACCAACTTTTTCTTTCCCTTTCAACTCCTGACCTACCAACTCAGTTGTGTGTACCAATTCTCTCATGATATTGCCTTTGGCTCATGAGAGACATCATTTGAGGTCTATATGTTTATTTCTGAATTCACTCAACATGAAATCCTCAAGTTTCAGCCATGTTGCTCCAAATTGCATCATTTTTTTTCTTTTTTAGAGCTGCGTATTATTCCACAGTGCATATTATTCCAAGGATGAATGGATACATATTTCTTGATCCATTCATCCATAGTTGGGCATTTGGGTTATTTTCATGTATTGACTACTGTGCTAATTGTGGCATGGAGGTATCATTTCTTAGAACAGGCAGTTATTCTTAGGCACTAAATTACCTACCATGGCAAGATAACTCAACTTCTAATTCTCTCCTATTCCTAAAAATGAGGCAAGACTAAAAGTTTAATCCTTTACTCAAACTGGTTTCCCTGACAACCAACCCATATTACAAAGTGATATCCAAAAGTTATATCACATGTTAACATAAAATAGACAAAGTAAATTCTTTCAATATTTAGGAAAGCTAAGGTTTTATATTTCCTTATTGTCTCATCTGAATGGCTGGAATATAAATAATATTTCCTATAACAGAATAGTGCACATGCTTTATAACATTAACTCTTACTACTGACCCATCACATAACTCTGGACACTTAATTTAACTTCTCCATGCTTCCATTTTATTTTATGTAAAATGGAAATAACATTAATTTCACAGAATTTAAAGATTAAAAATATTGCATATGCAAAGTCCTAACTCATGTTTGGCAAGTAGTTTTAAGTTAACTACTAGTCTGGTATACAGTAAATGTGATATGAGTGTTAGCTATTACTGCCGCTAGAAGCTGTCAGAGTAAATTCCACATGCTGTATTATTACTTTAAAAACAGTACACTTATCTATCGACTTAGAGAAATTTATTCAAGTTGCCAGATAAATGTCTAAATATACTTATTCATCAAATCAAACATGATTTACCCTGTGAGTTGAAGAGAAGCAAAGTGATAACAACCATTTTATTTTTTTAACTGAAAATTGTTTAAGTTTCAGTAATTATATAGAATTAAAATAGTTTATAAAAGCATTTGGCACACTCTGGTGTTGATCAAATTCAGAAGTAACATGAAAACAAAACAAAATGATCACTCAATGAATTATTGATTTATTCAGTAAGTAATTATATTTCTTGCCTGTACAAAGATTTAAAAAATCACAACGGGGAAAAAAATCTAAAAATATTTTTGAAGTTATAATCCAGTATAGAAATGTCAGATGTATAAATACTTTTAAATCATAGTACCCATCTTACTGATAATAACGTCGAAGGTTATGGTAGTATACAGAAATACATGGTTTCTATATGTAGAGGTGATGTACTTGGTGATGGTTTAGGACTGACTCTTGGCAAAAAAGCATTTATCCCTACCCTAAAATTCACCTCTAGAATATTACGAGAATCACAATTCATGTCATTGATGTTGTTTAATTTGCATATAAACTTTCTTCAGTAAAACCTATGAAAAAATATTGTTGCACACAAGTATTAGAGACTCTCAGTCTCTCTACACATGTATGCATCTTCACGCCCTTCACTGTCACTGGCCTTTGCTGTCTCTTTCTTAGGGGATGTTATCTTGCATTGTGTACTTAACACTAAACCAGGTCAGCAGTAACAATATAACGCTAGGAATATATATTTGGACACCAGAACTATACCCAGGAGAATTGGGATGAAGGAGCAGAAAGTGAGGAATTTGAACACCAGACTGCAAAAACAACAAAAAGCTATAGAAAAGTCATACTATTTTCTGCACAGTTATTTTTCATAGGTGTTCAGGTGTTCAGGTCTGACCTTGTCTGGGCCGGGTGCTGTTTGTTTCTTTACTGACGAAATGGCGTGATGGATTTCGGAAGGGAGAATGTTGGGAACGACATATCCATCGTGTGGAATTTGGTATATCGGCAAATGGACATGGCTATCGAAGAGATTTGACTAGAAGTCATGGATAATCCTCTCCATTGCCATTCTGGAAGATGTGATGGATCCATCAGGACGTCGGAGGGCAGTCATCTTGGTCTTGTAGTTGGCGAAGGACAGGCGGGCATTATGAATACTTTTCCCGGCTTCTGCCGCATCTACCAGTACTTCTGCTCTTCTCTCTTTGAGGTCTTCCTTGATCGCATCTCTGCACTGCTTTGCGAGCTCGGACGTTAGCTTGCAGTTGACTGAGGCATGCGCCAAACCACGCTGGCGAATTAGCTCAAGAGTTTTCGAAGATAGGCAACTTTTTGTGGCTATCTCTCTCTTGGCGTTCCTCGCACATTCATGGAGGTGCTGAACCAGTCGATTGTATTCCTCGTCAATGTTGTCAACAATGGCATCTTCCCATGTTGCCGCAATAGTACCAAAGAGTTCCCAGTTGGTGGTCATTCTGGGAGTTCTCTTTTTGAACTTTGCAACCCTTTCTTCCTGCTCTGTGAAGTAGAATTTTGCACGAAGGAGAGCCCGGCAAGCTACCGAGAGTATTCGATATGCCAAACACAGTAACAACAAAGTCTCCAATGGAGACGTTACTGGGCCCGCTCGAGCAAATCGACGATCAACGGGAGGGCCTTTACCTTACCTTTACTGTTAAGTCAGGCTGGAGTGATAGCACAGCAGGTAAGGCATTTGCCTTGCACGCAGTCAACATGGCCGACCCGAGTTCGATTCCTCCGCCCCCCTCGAAGAGACCACCAAGCTACCGAGAGTATCTTGCCCGCATGGCAGAGCCTGGCAAGCTACCTGTGATGTATTCGATATGCCAAACACAATAACAACAAAGTCTCACAATGGAGATGTTACTGGGCCCGCTCGAGAAAATCGATGAACAACAGGAGGGCAGTGACAGTGACTGTTTAGTCAGTATTATTAGAACAATAACTAAGAATCAGAAAAAAAAATGTTGCTACCATATGACAAAGATAAAACACTATTTTATGTCTCAAATGTTACTGATACTATGTTAATTTTATTGAATTTATAAAGTACTATAGCACTGTAGCACTGTCCTCCCATTGTTGTTGTTCATCGATTTGCTTGAGCGGGTGCCAGTAACGTCTCCATTGTAAGATTTGTTGTTGCTGTTTTTGGCATAACGAATATGCCACGGGGAGCTTGCCAGGCTCTGCCGCGTTGGTGGGATACTCTTGGTAGCTTGCCGGGCTCTCCAAGAGGGATGGAGGAATCGAACCCAGGTCAGCCGCATGCACAGCAAACACCCTTCTTGCTGTGCTATCTCTCCAGCCCCAATAATTGAACTCGGGTCGGCCATGTTGGCCGCTTGTAATAATCATTATTATTATAATTTTGCTTTTTGGGTCATACCTGGTGATGGTCAGGGGTTACTCCTAGCTCCACTCAGGAATTACACCTGGCAATGCTCAGGGGACTATCTGGGATGCTGGGGATCGAACTTGGGTTGGGCTCCCGCTGTACTATCACCCTGGCCCCAACCTGTGTGTAAATTTCTCACTAAGAGGATTCAATGCTCTGACATTGGGATGCAACTTTTCATCCAACATATCAGAAGAGGAGCAGTGGGGTCTTTCCACTCAGAGCCAAGGGTGGCATTGGGGACAGGGGTGCTGTTAGCAGCAAGGGCTGTTGGGGACCTCAGGAGCCCTAGTTCTTCTTGTGGATGCAGTTGACCACGGCATCAGCAGTTTTTAACCCCTTAAGCCAGACATGTGATGAACCTTTTCTTGTCCCACTGTATTATTTTATCATCACAAACCTTTTTTTCTCACCCCCCCTTCCAAGAACCACGGTAAGCACATCAGTGGTTGTTCCTGTGAGCATCAGATGCTTCCGTGTGACTCAGACCCAGCCCACTGACTCATTTACCTAACCCCCCCTCCGTGCCCCGCTTATGCCCATGCTTAATAAACAATCAGAGACAAACAGTGCACTGACAGAGTTCCCATATAGTGGCTGGTGGTCCCTTTTCTCGGGGTTGCTCCCACTCAGCTTAGACCCACCAAGATGCTTCTGCAACAATACAGACTTGGGAACATTGGTGCCAAGTCAGTGCAGACATTGAGGGGCAGAGTTCGGGCCCTGCAGGGCAGATCTTTCTCACAAGCTTCCAGGTGATTGAGGTACAGAGATAAGTGTGAGAACCCTTAGAATAACTCCTTTGCAGCCAGAGGTGCCATTTATAGCCTCTTGGTGATGGTCTTGTAGGTTTATGAAAATACTAAAACCCAAGTCGAAAGGTTACGTTCCAAGACTGACAGCTGTTGGTGGCCCATTGGTGGTGGGTCACAGACAAAAATTATCTGTTGGCATCTGTCCTCTATTGAGAATGGCTCAGGCTTCAAGCTCTGTGTGGGACCGAAAAGATAACACAGAGGGTAGTGCCAGAGAGACAGCGGGGGGGGGGGGGGGGATGTGCTAGTTTTGCGTGTGGCACCTAGGTGGCCAGTTCAATCCTGTGCCCCAGCAAGAGTGATCCCTGAGCACCGGGCTAGGAGTCAGCTTTGTGCAACTGCAGGTGTGGTAGCAAAACAAAATAGAAGCAGTTAGGCATTTGGCAGAGTGATAATACAGCAGGGAAGCCACTTGTCTCGCATGTGGTTGACCCAGGTTTGATCTTCAGTATCCCATATGGTCACCCACATGCCTCCAGAAGTTATCCCGGGAGCACAGAACCAGGAGTCAGTCCTGGCCACTGCTGGGAGTGGCCCAAAATCAAAAATCAAAAAAACGTCCCATACTTGACCATCATCATTCACCTGAGTCACTCACTCAGCCTTGACACCCAACACTTTATCTGCTCCAGGTGGAGTCGCTGACCTCAGAGCTGTTGGCTGAGCGCAGCTTCTCAGCCAAGCCCGAGAGCAGGCGGCAGCAGCTGGAGCGGCAGATCCAGGAGCTCCCGGAGCGGCTGGGGGAAGAGGACGCCAGGAACAGGGCTCATCAGAAGATGACCATCGCTTCTCTGGAGTCCAAGCTGGCCCAGGCGGCGGAGCAGCTAGAGCAGGAGACCAGGTAGTGGGAAGGGGGTTAGGGGGTGGGGCAGACCAGCATCCTGAAGGCACTGGACAGTGTCTTGGGCACTCCTTGCAGAGAGGGTGTAGCCGTTAGTCACAGCTGCGTGATTAACCACACCCAAAGTACAGGGATTTGAAACAAGGGGTTTTGTTTATTTGTTTGTTTGTTTTTTAAGTTTGTGGGTCACACCCAGCAATGCTCAGGTGTAACTCTTGGCTCTGCATTCAGGAATTCCTCCTGACAGGGCTTCAGGGTCCCTTTAGGATGCTGGGGATTGAAGTCAAGTCAGCCATGTGCAAGGGAAGTGCCCTCCCCACTGTGCAATCGCTCCAGCCCCTCAACAACAGCTCTCTGTTACTTCTTTGGGAGAATTTATAAAATTCATAATAATTCAAAACTGTATAAAGAGAAATGAAATCAACAATCCATGCTCTACCACCAATTATTTGCCTTGTTGATAACTTTTTGTTTGGGGGCCACACCTGGCAATGCTCAGGACTTACTCCTGGCTCTGTGGTCAAGGATCACTTCTGAAGGGCTCAGGGGACCATGTGTGGTGCCAGGGATTGAACCCTTATCAGACATGTGCAAGACAAATGTTCTACCTGTTTTGCTATTGCTCTAGACCTTGTTGATATCTTATTTTTCAATATTTTTCTGTGTGCATATTTTATATAATTGTAAATATTTGAAACTGACATTAAAGTTATTATATATTTTAACATCCTTTTTTTCACTTATCATTATATACTGAGCATTTTTTGTTTAATATGTCAATTAATATGTATCTCCAAACAACAATTTTAGTGGTGATATAGTTATACTGATGCTCCACAGCAAATTTAACTATTCCCTCACTGAACATAAGCTGCTTTTGTCTTTAACTTGTAGAATAATATGATGATACAATTTTCACCATTTTGATTATTTTTTAGAAATCAATTCATATAAATTTCTGAGGGATTATAAATATATGTTTCCTTCTTTTGCAGAATGTTATTTATACTGTTCACGATCACGATCACGATCACGACCACCCTGTTGTTCGTCGATTGCCTCGAGCAGGTGCCAGTAACGTCTTCTTCGTCCTAGCCCTGAGATTTTTTTTTTTAAAGTGCCATATTCAAGGCTTTTTCAGGGTTAGGAGAATGAGACCCATCATTGTTACTGGTATTTGGCATATTGGGTATACCATGGGGAGTTTGCCAGACTCTGCCGTGTGGGCATGTTACATTTGGTAGCCTGCCAGTTTGACCAAATTAGGAATGAGATGATAAGATGTCTTCCGGGAGCTGAGTGTGATGATCTCTGGATCCTGGCCGTTGTTGGAGTTACAAGGCAGTTGGTGGGTGTAACTGTCTAGTTACTGGCAGGTCCAGTCCCAAACTGTGCAGGCTTGGAGATCTCAGCCCCGGGTCCCACACACCTGGGTTCCTCTGTCAGTTCTTTTATGCGTGAGGCTCATCCAAGTGTGTGGAGAGTGCTCCCAGCATGGCCTTGGCTGGGCCTCGATGGTCTTCAGCTGTTGGGCCCTGGTGGAGACAGTCAGGCATAGGGTAGGAGACTCTGTCTTGTTCTCTCCCAGGAGCTGAGTGTGATGATCTATACTGTTAGTAGTATTTAAAAAGTCTCAATAAAAAACCAGGACCCTAAGATATTGTAATTCATGTATACTAAAAACAGAAAGCTCTCTTAACACAAAACTAACCTCAAACAGATATTTGAATACTTATATTCAAAATTAAATATTTATTCTATATAAGCTTAAGTTTCTTCTGAACCAACTGGAACGCTGGAGAAGAGAAGTGGAGTGAACGTGAATAATGCCTGTTGTTACCCCTTCCTGGGGAATTTTGTGGCTCTCTGAGGCTCTGTCTAGTTAGCTGGCATAAAAGTCTCTTCTAGCACCTGTTAGTGAGAATTCAGTCTCTTTGAAGTTCCTTTACTCCACAGGTAGCTCTGTGAAATCGTAGAATCCCCTTTGAGACAACTAAGGGAAGATGCTGTCCTGACAATCTATTGGTCTATTTGCAATGCATGTAATTATAGTATGCTTTTAATTTAGGTCTCCCTATTTTTTTGTGAATCTCTCTATTGTTGTGCTACTTTTAGAGTTATCTCTAAAAGTGACAGTGGCCAAACCCTATGGCCTTCAAGTTTGCAAGTGATTATATAAATCCTGAAATGCTTTTCTTGGAGATAACTCATTTTATATGATAGAGATAGGGAAATAACATAAAGGGGAAGGTTGCGGAAATAAATGGTTTTTCTTTTTGTACTTTAAAATTTAATGATGATCAATAGGCTAAAACTTGAAAAACCAGGTCCAGTCTTTCAATCAGTACTACATAGAGAGGAGAATTTCTTGCTTCAGGAGGCATGTAAAGGACTCTGGTGCTTATTAAATTAACATTTGTACTGAACTTAAGGACTATACGAAGGGTAACATTTAACATTATCTTATACTCATTACACCTTTGTACATCTACATTATATATAATGTATTAAGTTTGATGTATATGTGTGTTATCATACACATTTGGTGAAGGCAAGAAAGTATCCAGAACAGGGAGATGTTATACAAATAAATATGTAAATGCAGGATATAGGCTAAGAAGCTGGCTCAAAGATGGAGCACTAGATTTCTACGTGTGATGCCCTGGGGTCACTGCCAAGCACAAACATACGCACATGCACGCACACACACACACACGCAGCGCACACACACAAACGCGGCGCGCACACACACACACACACACACACACACACAAGCCTAGGGTAAAAGGTGCAGCAATACTAAACCTTCAACCAGTGGTAAATTAACTGTAATTTTAATGTATATTAATTTAAAGCTTTTTATAGTTTATTCTAAGGATTTCCATCTGTAAATAAAGCTTTCCTTGTCTACTAGTCTCTACACATATTAACATCAATATAAATCTTTTCTGGTCATAGCACTGGTTCTATATAAAAGCAATCTCATTTTTATTTGCTCTGTTATTATCTTTGTTGTTATTGAAAGTACCTTTTAAGAATATTTTTATAGAATGCTGGTTAAATTTTGAAAATGGTTTGAGGAATATTGTGGAAGTACAATCTGCTAAAATTTCCCTCAAGCTCTGGGTAAATTCAGTTCAAATATCTAATTTTTAAAAGTCCATGCATCAAGAGAAGTATGTTCACGAGGGTATTGTGACTATAAGAAAATATCAGTACAGGGACATTCTGAAGGTTTGTATCTGACCTTTCTTTGGTTTTAATCACTGAAGTTCTCGACAGCTTAATAAGTTGAAGGTGCTGGGTCACAGTCTAACTTAATAAGGCCTGCCACAGAGACTTGGTCTCCTCTGATTGCTCCCATAAGTCTTAGCACATCTGGTATACTGTCCTTGGGTGAGAAATGTTTTCCATAACTTTCTTCTTGTTCACTACCCTGCATATAAATTGTTTTTATTAACCCAAATGATACAGCACCGTATATTTGTGTGCGCTTTTGCCATTTCCAAAGTTATCCTACAAAAACAGTTGATTGTTTTCTCCAAAATGGAATTAAACACTGTTTATCATCAATGTCTTCTTTTCTATTTTTCTACCCATATTTAATATGAGTCAAACTAACCTTCAGTTTGACCTGAGATTAAAGAACTAAACACTGTAACAAGACTCTTGGAGACAATTTACAACATACCATAGTTGTGAGAAGAAAAGAGCCAGATAAAAACAATAGGTCACTTTTAAAAGATGTATTTTTCCATAGGACAGTGTATCCAGATGTAAATACCTGGCATTCAGTTGTGTGTGGAAATACATAGCTGGATGATTGGCATATTCCTTTATTCAAAATGATAAACAAATTGATAGACAATTTATTCTGTTTTATTTCAGTAGATTTTTCAAATCTAATGAAAATCATATTTCTGCTTTCTTTTCTATTTTCCATATGGATAATAGTGGCATGGAAGTTGATCCAGATGGATGAAACTCCAGTTCTATGGTATGGTATCGCATCTATATCCTCCAACTTAACCTTAGTCAAATGGAGAATGCATTCCAGGAACATTTTAGCAAAGAAAAGATAGTTGAAAAAAATACAAGTGTCTGAAACAAAAAAAAGTAAACCAAAAGACAGCATAGAAATATTTGTATTAAAAAAATACTCTGCAGGTGGAAGTAGTTTATATTGGAATCCATTTTATTTCCATGAAAAATATTTGCATATTGAAGTCATCTGCAATCCCATGACTGACACATCTTTTGATAGAAAACAATATTTGAATTCTTCGCTAATTTAGTATCAAACTGAATTCATAAATCAAAGAGTATATTCCTAATATATTTAATAAAAATACATGATAAAAAAAAGAGGAAATTTCTGGTGGTTTCAAAGGATAGCTAGTCAATGAATTAGATAAAAAGTAAAGATCGCTTCTATCAGAATTAGTTCAGTTCCATGATGGAACAGAATTTCTCTGGCATAAAGTCAATAGCAACATTGGAAAGAAGTGAAAGCAATATTCCAGTTGTGCTAGTTCTAATATTCATTCTGGAATGTTGAAGTGAAATTTGCATAAGATTATTTGTTAGCTCTTGTTATATATTACCAATGACAATTTTCAATAATAATTCTTTAATGGTTAATTCTAAACAAGGCTCAGAGACCTTTTTATCTCTCACATCTTCAGGAAACGCCCTAAACTGCAAAATCAGGATTGAAACAATGTAAGTTAACAGCTCTTACTGCAACAACTTATCCTTTTAACCATAAGTACTGTTGCAAATTAGTCTCTTGCAAGTTAGCAGTCTTGAAAATGCCAGTGTTCTCAACTGTATTAGTGAGGGTGCTCCAGAGAAACAGAATTAATTGGGAATAGATAAAGAGATGCTTATTATGTTACATATTAACTCATATATAATGGAGACCCATGAGCTGGTAAAATCCAGGGTTGCTCTGTCTGTAGTTCCATAGTCAATCAGCCTGAAAACCAGAAGCTCCAAAATTCAGGAGGTATAGACATTTTAGGCTAAGACAGACAATTCATTCTTACTATGCATTTTGATTTTAATTTGCCTATAAACTAGTTTGATGATGTGTACCCACATTTGTTGATGAATCTTCTTTACTAAAGTCTATTGTTTCAAATGCTAATATCTTCAGGAAATACAGGTATAACCAGAAAAAAAATCTTTTTTTTTATATGGTACATTTTTTTTTTAATTTTTATTAGTGAAACACCATGACGTACAGTTGTAGACTTACAAATTTTTGTGCTTGGGTTTCAGTTATGCAATGATCAAGTACTCATCCCTTCACTAGTGCCCATTTTCCACCACCATGGGTCCCAGTATTCCTCCCCCCCCATCCCACCCTGCCTTTGTGGCAGGGCATTCCCTTTTGTTCTCTCTCTCCTTTTGGGTGTTGTGGTTTGCAAAAGAGGCATTGAGTGGCAATTATGTTTGGTCTATAGTCTACTTTCAGTCTGAGTATCTCTTAATCTAATCAAATTGGTACACAAAATTAACCGTTATAACTGCTAAAATAGTTCAAAGGATTCCAAGTCAAATTGATGTTAACACTGTACTTCAAAACTAGACATCATTCCCTTAATTTATCCCTTATTCCTCATTTCTCAGGCTTACTCATTTTCATTTACTACATATATTGAATGTAAACTAAAAGAGGTAGATTTTAGTTTTCAGTGAGATTTTGAAAAAACTAACATTAAATAATGGGTCTACTAAACTTTAAAGGGTAGCTCAACTAGTGAGATTTTGCATTTTATTTTCTTGCTTAATTTGTTGGGGGAGCACCCCCTGTGGTGCTCCAGGCTTACTCCTATTTCAGCCCTCAGGAATCACTACTGGTAAGCTCAGAGGGACCATAGGGGTGCCTGAGATCAAATCCATAGGCAAAGCAAACACACTTCCTACTATACTATCTCTTCAACTCCAATTTCTGCATTTTAAGTCAGATCTGTAAATAGCAGTTGAGTAACCCTTTTTCTTGCTATTGTCTTCTGTATAGCACTCACCATAAAAACAATATTAAAAGTGCCTAAGTGTACAAGATATCTGGAACTACTGGGGTGGCGCGATAGCACAGCGGGTAGGGCGTTCGCCTTACAAGCGGCCAACATGGCCAACCCGAGTTCGATTCCTCCGCCTCTCTCGGAGAGCCCGGCAAGCTACCGAGAGTATTCGATATGCCAGACACAGTAACAACAAAGTCTCCAATGGAGACGTTACTGGGCCCGCTCGAGCAAATCGACGATCAACGGGAGGGCCTTTACCTTTACCTTTATCATTATGAGTGACCCCAAAGAATTTCAAAGAGAAATTTTAAAAGAGTATAGAATTCAAGTTTCTTGATTTTCGTTTTTTCATAAAATTTAATCTCAAATTTTTGCTTCATTTCTCTTTTTCCTAGGGAACATGAGAAATGGGCTACACTTGGCATGCTCGGGATTACTCCTGTCTCTGGGCTGACAGATCACACCTGGCAGTGCTCTGGGACTAGATGTGGCATTGGGGATTGAAGCTGAGTTAGCAGTATGGAGGGTAAGCACATTAATCCCAGTACCATCTCTCAAGTGTCTGCACTTTATTTATTGTAAGAAATGTAAAAAAAAATCAACTTAAAGTTTTATATAAGTTGAGATGATCAAAACTATGTTAATAGCATATACAAATCAGGAATTTGAAAGTCAAATGTCTTCAACTGCTGGAATTGTGAGGGGACAAAAGTGTTATACAATTGATGAAGGTGATATGAAATTTTTGTTTGCCAGCTTGAATGGGCTTATATTTTAAAGAGATTTTTGTTTGTCCATTTAGTGAGTGCTATGTCTTTAAGTTGATTTATGTTTTCTACTGTATGGTAGCAAGCTGTACACAGCCTGCGGTTACAGAAATGAGAGGCTCATCAAATTGAATGAGAAAGCTACTAAAATGTTTGGATTCCTGGGTTCGACCATAAGGCTTTTGTTTTTGTGTGATTTTCTGTTGCTTAGTTTGGATTTATAATTTTTTTGGTAAGGGAAATCACTGTCTCCCTCCTGCCCTCCCTCCCTTCCTTCTTCCCTTCCTTCCCTTCCTCCCTCCCTCCCTCCTTCCCTCCCTCTTTCCCTTTCTTTCTTTCTTTCTTTCTTTCTTTCTTTCTTTCTTTCTTTCTTTCTTTCTTTCTCTCTCTCTTTCTTTCTTTCTACAAGTCTCGCAATTTGTTATGAGACATTACTAACATCAAATTAACCATATACTCAGAAAATGGTTAATTTGATGTTCACTAATTATCCAGAACTACGTGCCAGAATTACAGTGGTGAATAAGCCTGTTCTCATTTCATGGAGCTTACATTCTAAATAAACTAAAAAGCTGAGGATGCCATCATTCTTTTTGTTGGTTTGTTTGCTTTTTTGGGGAGGGGGGGGTGACACCCAGCAATGCTCAGGTGTTACTCCTGGCTCTACGTTCAGGAGTTACTCCTGGCGATGCTTGGGGGACCATATGGAATGCCGGGAATTGAACCCAGGTCGACTGCGTGCAAACACCCTACCCATTGTACTATCGCTCTGGCCCCAAGGGATGCCATAGTTCTTAAATGGCAACTTGGAAAAATGAACCGTTTACCACAGTATTTATTCAAGAGTTTGTAATTCTTTGTCATTTATTAGAATAATGATTCAAAAATTAAAGCCATAAAGCTATATTGTTATTTAGTTACCTTTAATATTGAAAAGTGGTTATATGTTTGATCCTATATACAAAATAGGCCTACTTATATTTTTTTCTGAATTTGAAGATAGGACAATATAGAAATTTTAATTAATATTAAATTATTAATTGAATTTTTATTCATTTAAAGTAGGATACCAAACACATTAAAACATAAATAAGAGGTGCTGAAGAGATCATATAGGGATGAAGACAATTGCCTTGCATATTGTCACCCATGGGGTGGGAGCAATAGCACAACAGGTAGAGCGTTTGCCTTGCTGGTGGCTGACCTGGGTTCGGTTCCTCTGCCCCTCTCAGAGAGCCCGGCAAGCTACTGAGAGTATCTTGCCCACACAGCAAAGCCTAGTAAACTACCCATGGTGTATTTTATATGCCAAAAACAGTAACAACAAGTCTCACAATTTGTTATGAGACATTACTGGTGCCCACTTGAGCAAATTGATGAATAATGGGAGGACAGGGCTACAATGCATTGTCACTCACAGTTGGATCCCCACATTGCTTGTGGTTTGAAGAACACTGCCAGGAGTTATATCTAAGCACAGAACCAAGAGTAAGCCCTGAGAACCTGTGATTGTGACCCCAATATCAATATCTATATCTATATGTGTGTGTGTGTGTGTGTGTGTGTGTGTGTGTGTGTGTGTGTATTTGGTCTTTTAAAAAGTGGACTTGGAACTTACTTAATATATACTTTACTTACCTGTTAGGTTTGTTTTCTAGTTTGATTTAAATTCTAGGGAAATCTTACAGGTGTTATTTTACAGTATAGAGTACAAAATAAAGTAAGTTCTTAAAACAAGTACTTCCTGGTTTCTTGCCATAATAAAATCCTCCTCAAGAATTTCGCATATTTTTTCATGGAAAGACATCAAAGTTTCTTCCGCTTTTTACCTATCTGGGTGGTCAACAACTTGTCCTCTTAAAACAGAAGGAGAAACTCCCCAGAAAAGTTTAATTTTGAGATTGAAAATTACAAATACTAAGAGGTCCAAGGCACTGTAGTCCTCCCAGTCACTGGCCTCAGCCAAGGTCGACGGCCTCTCTCAAGTCGCCCGCCAAGAAGGCAGATGAAAAAAATTCAGAATTTGTTTTGAGGTATCATAAATTCAACCTAGACAGAGATAAAGAGCCTGTTCTTTTTATATTTCAAAGTTATCACTTAGAATGCTTAATGAATAACAAGTGTATAAAAATTTTTTGTATTTCTTATTTTATAATTTGACTGAACACTAATTTCTGGCAATACTGCTTTATCCAGGGCTTTTTTTAGGCAAACAGCCACACAATGGAATAATTCTGCCAGAAAAACAAAAAAAATGCTGTTTTTCTAAAATAAGTTTCATTTCTCCATAGTAAAGTTCTTTTGACTAAAATGACATTGTTATTCTATCTCTCTCAGTTGTTCATTATTAAAAAGCAACATGTTATAGACTACCTTAAAAGTCAAATTTTATATATACTACCTGAAATTTCAATTTTCTAAAATATTATTCTTTAGACATCAAAGATGAAGCATTTCCCTAATCAGAAATACTACCTTTTAATCCTGTATTCAGGTATTTCCTTACTATTAATTTCTTCTTGTCAATTTTATTAGTTCAACATTTTATTTAGTGCCTACTATGTGAAAGACACTAGGTAATTAACACAATTTGTTTGCTCTAAAGATAAGATTCTTTCTAGCTGTGTAAGTTATTGCAATTACATTATCATCAAGTCTGCTGTATTTTCTTAGGGACAAACATGTGTTAGATAGCATTCAATGCATACAAAACTTACAAACAAGCCACTATATTCACCAATTTTATGTGGGAGACAAATGCTCCAGCAATGTCAAAGTTAATGGCTCATATATTTCAAGGGAAACATTTTGTTTTTTGGATAACTAAGACACAATAATTACCGACAATTTCTTTTTTCAAATCTTACCTTTAAGCATTTATCTTTTGAGATTTCACTGTAGGCACAACGTACATTTCCCCCCGCCCCTCCACCCCCCCATCCAAAAAAATATGTTTTCTTCAAAACACCTCTTAATTTGCTTTTAAGCAAAGTCCTGCCTTCATCTTATCTTGGCTCTGTATTGCTTTTCCTCACAGTCCAATTTGAAGACAATGATTTACCACATAGCAATACTAAGGACATTGGGTGATAGTGAGGGGCAGATTTCATTGCATAGGCAAGCCTAATGTTGGATTGGTGTGCCCATATTGAATTGTTTGCCAAGGAAATCCAATCCATGTTAAATAGACAAATGTCTGAGATCATTGTGGCTCAGTCTCTGATGAGGCAGCTGCCTCCATGCTGTGTTTGTTGTTCCAGGATATTGTAAATACTAATATTTTATAAGCTCTGGTGCAGTTTAGCAATGAATCTCATAAACATAATTTACTATTTCCAAGTTTTCAATAACAGCCTGAAAATTTCTTACTCATGGTCAGCCTGTGACTGTGGCTTTCATTTCCAGCCACATGATGAGCTGAGGAAATTAGGATTTGCTAAGTTTCAACTTACTTTGTCATTTAGAAAGGCAAAGGACGTTTGAGTTTGTAAAGTCAAATGAAATTTTTACTGACTTAAAATTACATAAGAGAAAGGAATTCTTGTATTTAAAATTTATATTTGAAAAGTTCAATAGCATAAATTAGGGACCAGTGTGAAAGGATAGATTAGAAAAGTAGTGTTACACTATTGATTATCAGAAAGGCACCATAATTTTCTTTTCTCGCAGAAACAAAAAGATGCTGAATTACATGCAAAGCATCAGTTAAAATTATTCTGCTAAAATACTGAGCACATTAATCTAGTCTTTAGATATTTTCACCCTCTTCTTGAATCTGATCTATATCTGTCCTCTTTTTCTCCCTTATGTGTTTAGTTCTGTATTCCCAGAACCATGCTTACTCGTCTTTCTCCATTCTTTTCTTCTCTCTTGTAACTAATGATTACTTTTTCCCACTCTCCACTTAGGCTTTCCTTGGAAAGAATCACCTATCCATGTAGTATGCAGATACATCTGCTTGATTCTTATAAGTGAGATAAGAAGCAAAAATGCCAACTCCATATTATACATTGGAGATTGACTTGGTAAATTTTATTAGCTATTTTGATGTATAGATGGGCAAGTGGAATGTCTGAAATAAAATAGACAAAAATTGTAGAAACCAAGAACACACATTGATTAATATATAGGTAACAAAATACTATGTAAAGTAGTAGATAAAATATTTTGAAAATTTAATAGCATTATATACACATTACTATGATTGTTTTTCCTTTAAGACAGCACTGAGAGTGAATAAAATAAGATGCCAATTGCCTATTAGAAACGTAGCCTTAATTAGAGTTGGGAAATCCCCCTTTTTGCATTAAAGGGCAATAATGATGGAAAGACCTGCTACATGTGGGATCTTTCTTTTCTTTATCCTAAGTCGGTGATGCTATTTGGGTAATAACTGATGAAAGGACTAGGGTGCCAACCAATTTGCAGTTAAGTGGCTAATTAAGACCCAAAGCAAAGCTGCCAGGAGGTTGGGTCCCCTAGCTTTAAAGTGACACATAAAAGCAATTAGCGTGGGGCTGGTTTTGCTAGGACATATTTAAATTTGGACAAAAGTTTGGGCAGTTATTATTTTATGTTAATGTATTCCTCTGTAAGACAGCATCAGAGGAAAGGGAATCATTTAGGACATAAGAAATAAATTAGAATATTACTTGATTCACTGAACTTCGAATATGAATAAAAAGCAAAACTATAAAATTATTTCTATGTTTGCAGTTATAATGGGGTTACTATGTGGATTCAATTTCTTAGTCTCAGAGGAAAAGGAAATAGGTGCATGAAGTATACTGTGATTCAAGTGGAGAAAAATCTCTTAATTTGGGGGTGTGTTGTCACCTGTCTGTCATACCACATGAGTGTGACACCTAGCCCAGAATGGCAAGATTTTTAGAATTGTTATATTTCAATTTGGGACAATCCAGTGTTACATTTAAATATAGTCACTCTCATAGCACAGAAGGAAGAACATTATTCCTGGGTTTAGAAAACGGTTTGACTTGATGAAGAAATGTGGCAAGAAATGGAGAAGACGGAAATTATAACTCAAATTATTCACATATAAGGCAATGGTGGTTGGAGAGTAGATGACTTTTAAAATCTTCACTCCAACAGCCTTGTAGAGTTGTGGGGCAGCATTGTCCATTTATACCTTGTTCTTGTGATTTATGATGTCACCATTAAACCCCTTGATGGCATTATATCCTTGTAATTTGCAGTTGCCTAGGATTTTTTTTCTATATAGAACTCAATAACTCATTGTGTAGCTATTTCACACACACATAAACACACACATTAGTGTGAATATATGTGTGCTGAACCTTTCATCAGTGTAAACCATGATTTTTGATGTAATAATAAGTTGGGTTAATAAAAGGCAAGAAATCACAGACGGGATGTGTATCATTGTAACACTGTCTTTGTCGTGGGGCACAGGAGACACGGCACTCATTGCATGGCATTCTAAACAGATTTCACTTTGATTTTCTCTGCATTCTTCTTCAGGATTTAAGAAGCCAAATTGTAGGTCTGCCAAAAGTCATCATTTGAGGAAATATGTGAGATTGCACAGAGATAAAGAAGGAAATATATTCTAGTCCTCTCAATATTAGAGTAATAGGATTAGAAAAATAACAGGATTAGACATATTAAAACTTCAGGGCTAAATTCTGCTGCCCCAGGAGATGTGTGGTTGGATCACCTCGCTATCCAGGGAATCTCTTTTTTCTCTCAGGGATTCTGGTCATGAGCAGTAATTGTGACACCATAAATCTGGGAAAGAGAAGGTTTGGGAACCTTTTCTTTAAGACTATAATATAACTAGTCATTAGCATTTCTGTGGGGGTGAGAGGTGGTGTTTCAAAATCTCTTATGCTAGCTTTTAAACTGACTTCTGTAATTATTCACCAACGGAAACATGAATGCCAGCGACTTTCTGGGGAGTTATTTTTATTTCTATTTGAATATTTTAGCTACAATGCTGGATATGCACTGCTGGATCTCTGAGGATGCTGTTTGAAAATGCTATATTTATAAAATGACCAAAGAGCACATGCTGCTTGGATTAAATTTATCCCAAAATGAGATGTTTTTTTATCTCTATTCATCTGCTTGTTGACTAATCTGTGTAAATTTTGTGCAGGTTTGATGGTTGAGATGTAACAGGCTTAAGTGAACCAGGTCCTAGAGGGTATCCCTTTGTCTTTGCCTTCCTAAGACATGGAGATAATGAATATGGCTGTTCTGAATTCATCATGCCTTGGAGTAACTCATTGAATGAAACTGCTAGTTTGATATGAGGAAAAGGAGAGCTTTCTTTTTAAAGGAGCATAATAAATAAGTTCAAAATAATGTCAGTTCTCAGGAAAATATTTTTAAGGCATATAGGAAAGCTTTTCTGCAGTGTGCTGAAAGTACAAATCAAGAATTTTTCTAGAGTACCTGTTTCTATGCCATTGTTTTACCATCTCTTTTGTGGCCTATATCACATGTTAATGTTATTATTTTCATGAGTCTTGGAGACTAGAGGATGAGCTCCATGAAAAAGAGAAACCTTCACTTCCGTGGTTAAAGTCTCATCAGCATCACACACACTCCTGGAGCACTATAGCCATTCGCTAAATATCCCTTCATATTGATTAATGTTTTGTGTTGAAGGTTTTTTTTTGGGGGGGGGTCACACCTGGCTCTGCACTCAGGAATTACCCCGGTGGTGCTCAGGGGACCATATGGGATGCTGGGAATCAAACCCTAGTTGGCCACGTGCAAGGCAAACGCCTTACCCGCTATGCTGTTGCTCCAGCCCCAGTGTTGAAGGTTTTTAACGAAGAGCAATACCTCCTTGAAACCTGCAGTAACTTCTTCCATATGACTGTCTTTTTGCACTGGAGTTTAGTTATTCAAGTCTAAATTAGTATTTGTCTTGTGTCTTGCAGATCTGTTTCCCATGAAATGAGAAAAATCAGTAAGACAGATATTTGTAACAGGCTCGATATATCAACCTTTCGTTTTGGAAACTTTTAATGCTAGCAATAGAGAGATAAATAAATAAAAAGATAGGTGGTAGATATATAAATAGATAAAGATGAATAAGAAAGTCTTAAGAAATAATGTTTTATTTATTTTTTAATTATAACATCATGATTTGCCAAGTTACTCATCATACAGTTGTTTTAGGCATTAAATGTTCCAACACCAGTCTCACCACTGTGTGACCTTTACTCCATCAATGTCCCATTTTCCACCCACAACAGAAATAGTGTTTAGAATAAGCATAGGATCTTTTGTCTTTCCACTCTATTACTCTGGGCCTATCAAAAATGGTAAACAGACTTACTGCTGCTTATATGTTCCCCCAAGTTATTTTATTTTCTATTAAGTAATCCTTTAATTCCTAGAGGAGTTAAACATTCTTTTGCAAAGAAATTTTTTTATCTACTTATTGTATTTCTTAATATTATAATTTAAAGTGCTTTCTATAAATTTAATGTCTCTGTCATGATAAGTTTATTAGAATGATATTTCAAAGAGTATGCTTATTTGCAGACACTAGAAAATAAGAATCTACTCAGAAGCACAATCTACCTCAGTTTGTTATATGTAGTTCTTTTGAGGAATATTTATAGGGTTCATACTAGTGCCGCTCAGGAGTTTGGGATAACTCCAGATGGTACTTAGGAATTTCCACACGGTCGTTCTGGTAATGGCCTGTCTAATACCTCTTAAAAGCTATCCAATTATTATTGTCCTATTCAAAATGATAGTCATTTTTATATATAAGGGAGAACAAAACACATGTATACTTATGTTTTATTTTGTTTTATCTTGTGATTAATAAGAATGTCACCATCCAGTTTACAGTGAATATTTTAAAGGTATGTAAGAACTTGTAGCCCAAAAAAGATGTTCCTAAAATACATTTTCTAAGTATATTCACTGCTTATTTACCAATGAACAGTATACATCATAATTTTTATCCAAAGCAGAAAAATATTTTCGTGATTTATAAATTAAAACATGATTCAACTATAAAATAATTTCACCTTGGGATTTGTCAACAATAACTTGGAACTTATTTAATTTCCAGATTTTTATATCTCTTGATTTAAAAAAAATTCATAGACTATTATCTTTGAACTTCTGCAGTTTCCAGTAGTCTAATGTCTTATTAGCCTTGAAGGGGGTCAGAGTGGAGTTTAGAAATGGTACACTTTCCTTCAATATTATGTTGATGTATTATCTGAAAGTTGACACTTTTTTCTAATAATTTGTCACTTTAAAGAGAGTTGCCAGGATGCATATAGCATACAGAGATATGAATGTGTATATACATGTGTATGTGTGCATATACCTGTGTGAATAATCCTAAAATGAAGAGACATCTATTCTGGTAATAGCTATGTACTTGCAGAACCATCTGCAGTTTGATTGTACATCAGTTATGATGCGTCTCTTTCTAACAGGAAGGATGCTGATCTTGATGAATAGCTTAAAGGTAAGATCATTCTTAAAGGTGTGAGTGATTAATAATGGCCATGCATAGATTTTTTTCTGAGTGTAAATAAAATATATCATTCACATGAAGGGCAGGAGTTTGGCAGAATGATTCATAGTGCATTTGAAAGCATGAAAAGTCAAAGCCTGGGTCTTGCATAAGCATGTCATAGAGGAAGCTAGTTTAGACTTCTAAAATATTTAAGTGGCAATTGAAACCTTTGGACAGATATATGGAAATCATCTGCTATATTTGATAATTAGATAATACTTCAAATTATCACCAATTTAAATAAAATAAACAGCTCTCCTTCAAATACAAATACACAATAACATGACCAGAGAAAGTGATAAGATATAAAAGTACTATGTGTCATAGTACATGGACCATAAACTTAAATTCAACCAGGACTTGCCATATAACCTATAAAGCTGGTGTTCCCTGGAAGAACGTCAATCTTTCTAACATGGTCATCATCCTTAGAAAAGTGCATCACTTAATCACTTAATCACTTAATCCCCGTTATTCATTGATTTATTCGAGCGGGTGCCAGTAAGGTCTCCATTCATCCCGGTTGCGTGCTAGCGTAGCCCAATGGTATCTGTTTGTTCTAGGAACATGCAGAGCCTCAAACCGATCATTTAGGGTCTTGACGAAGAAGTCTGACCATCTTATAGGTGGGCGTCCACGTGATCTTTTGATGTCCCGTGGAATCCAATCAGTAATGGCTCTAGTCCAGCGGTTGTCTGTAAACCTCATTACGTGTCCAGCCCATTTGATTTTTGATGTCTTGGCAAATGAGACAGCGTCCCTGATTCTTGAGCATTGACAAAGATCAGAACTCCGGATTCTATCTCTCATTTGAGTGAATCGAGATATTCCAAGCATAGTTCTTTCGATTCCTCTTTGAGAGACCCGAATAGCGTTCTCATCCTGTTTTCGTAGGGTCCAGGTCTCTGAGGCATATGTTAATGCAGGAAGAATAGTGGAATCAAAGAGATGTGCTCGTAGCTGGAGGTTCTTTGTCCTCTTAGTTATTTCTTTAACGCTCTTGAAGGC
This sequence comes from Sorex fumeus, assembly GCF_029834395.1. Lineage (NCBI taxonomy): Eukaryota > Metazoa > Chordata > Mammalia > Eulipotyphla > Soricidae > Sorex > Sorex fumeus. The sequence goes on along the minus strand of NW_026606075.1, from coordinate 9,207,388 downwards.
ATTCCAAGCCGCTCTCTTCCTCCTGCGCAACTCAGGTGCCAGGTCATTCATCATGTTGATTTCTCGACCTAGGTATATATAACTGTTGCATTCGGAGATGGTGGTTCCGTTGAGAGCGAATGGAGCGTCAGGAACAAGGCTGTTTCTCATAAACATTGTCTTCGTAAGATTCAGCTGTAGTCCGACCTTTCCACATTCACGGTCAAAGTCGTTCAGCATTTGTGCCGCGTGGCTGATGTTTGGTGTTATTAGAACGATGTCATCAGCAAAGCGGAGGTGGTGTAGTTGCCGACCATCTATCTTCACTCCCATGTTTTCCCATTCCAGTCGTCGCATGATGTTCTCGAGGGTGGCACTGAAGAGTTTTGGTGAAATGGTATCACCCTGCCGAACCCCTCTCTTGATGTGGATGATTACTTCTTTGTAGAATGGTGAGATCTTGGTAGTGAATCCGCAATAGAGCTCACGAAGGATCCTGATGTATTGAGTTTGTACGCCCTGATTGGCTAGGGCTTCCATGACCGCTTCCGTCTCAACAGAATCAAAGGCCTTCTTTAAATTAATGAACGTTAGACAGAGCGGCATCTTGAACTCCTGAGATACCTCAAAGAAAAGTGCATGGGTTCTATTATATTGTTAACACATCAACAAGTAGGAAAACTGTTTTTTGAAGATAGTAAAAATTGTACTTGTGACATTATTGAAATACAATATTAAGAAATTGAAGTGACTAGTCTTTATTATTCTCTGTCATTGGCCTGCAATTCATGATTTTTCACAATACATTAGAAAATGGACTACATGAAGATACTAAACTGCCAGTTCTGGTTCCCCATAACCCTGGACCACAAAGATTTATATGTAACAGAAAGTTTCAATCTTGGAGAGATAAGCAATGAAGTCAGTTTTTTCTGTCACAAGTAACATACAGGTGAATAGAGACTTACTTGTGACCTTCAATAATGAAACAATGATGGGGACAGACTGATATTACAGCAGGTATGGAGCTTGTCTTGCACATGGCCAATCCTGGCACCCCATACAGTCCCTTGAGCCTACCAGGAGTGATCCCTCAACACAGAATCAGGAATAAACCCTGAGCACTGCTAGTTATAGCCACAAAACAAACAAACAAAAGTAATGATACTCAAAAATTCAGTGAAAATAGATGTTTATGACTGAGTAGATCAAACACTTGTTTTTACTAGAGCTAAATCAGGAGTCATTGTATATACCCCTTTAAGATTACTTAGAAGTCATTATATTTATAAAATAATGAAAATAATGTAATGACTTAATGTCCTCACTTGTTTTTCCACGTGAGGGCACAGAATATACATTCTTGGCATAAGAGAAGACAGTGTCATTCACTCTTTATAGATTCCATGACCTTCTCCTTGTGCCCTTTAGCTGCTACTACTCCCTGAAAGTCAGAACTTATAAAAACAAATTAAGCATTCGTCTATTGACATCTGGAGATCTGACAAATACACCAACACCAGAAGTACCATCTTTTTAACATGAAAGACATAAACATAGGAAGTACCAATGGATTTTTATTATGGTTGATCTTTTATGGTATCAAGATATGTTCTCATACTTCATACTGTTTTCAAAAACTACACTCTCTCTAAAGAAATCTGAGATAATATGGTTTGCAAACTTAAATATAGAAAAATCTCTCCTCAATCCTCAACATTTCTCTTAAAATACAGGTTGGTAAGTAATCACTGTGCATCTGGGAATGGAGAACAGATATGTATGAACATTACAGGTATAGATATTCTGAGTCTCTGGGGATACCTTGGAGGTAAGATTTTAAATTAATACAGTTACACTTTTTCATGCACTTAAGTATGTGGAATCTTTGTTTATATGTGGCATAGATATTCTGAGTCCCTTGGGATTCCTTGAAGGTAAAATTTTAAATTAATGCCGTTCTACTTTATCATACACTTAAGTATTTGGAAGCTTTGTTTATATGTAGGACATGTGTCTTGTATATTAAAAAACAAAGTTGATAGGTGTTGCAACAGAAATGTTTAAATAATCATCTCTGTCTAATAAACACTCTAGTAAGATGTCATCAAGTGTTGTTATACTGAACATTTTAACTACAAGTTACAATGTATCAGAGTAAATAAAAATGAAAATATCAAGTGATTCAGTGATATTATGACTTAGAAAACCATGGCCTGTTAAGTAGATAATATTGGATGCATTAAAAGGCTTTCTTCAAAGATCCTTTCTAGCAACTGGGGAGATTGCTCAAAGGCTGGAGTACATGCCTGAGCATTAAAGCATCAGGCCCACATTGAAGGACTGAGTACCATGAAAAGTGACCCTGAATCCCCTTCCCTAGAAAACCTGAAAGTTCCTTATTAAGATGTTTCTACTTGGGGATTTCAGTTTCTACTTGGGGATGTTTCTACTTGCTGATGACATTGTTTTAATAACACCAAACATCAGCCAAGCGGCACAAATGCTGGCCGACTTTGATCATGAGTGTGGAAAGGTAGGACTACAGCTGAATCTCACGAAGACAATGTTTATGAGAAATAGCCTTGTTCCTGACGCCCCATTCGCTCTCAATGGAACGACCATCTCCGAATGCAACAGCTATGTGTACCTAGGTCGAGAGGTCAACATGACAAATGACCTGGCACCCGAGCTGCGCAGGAGGAAGAGAGCGGCTTGGAACGCCTTCAAGAACGTCGAAGAAATAGCTAAGAGGACGAAGAACCTCCGGCTCCGGGCACATCTCTTTGATTCCACTGTTCTTCCTGCATTAACATATGCCTCAGAGACCTGGGCCCTACGCAAAAAGGATGAGAATGCTATTCAGGTCTCCCAAAGAAGAATAGAAAGAGCTATGCTTGGAATATCACGTTTCACTCAAATGAGAGAACGAATCCGGAGTTCTGACATCCGTTGACGATCAAGGATCAGGGACGCTGTCTCATTTGCCAAGGTGTCGAAAATCAGATGGGCTGGTCACGTAATGAGATTTAAAGACGACCGTTGGACTAGAGCTGTTACTGACTGGATTCCACGGGATGTCAAAAGACCGCGTGGCCGCCCACCTACCAGATGGTCAGACTTCTTTGTCAAGATCATGAATGATCGGTTTGAGGCCCTTCATGTTCCCGGAGCGAACAGATGCCATTGGGCTACACTAGCACGTGACAGGGACAAATGGAGACGTTACTGGCGCCCGCTCGAGCAAATCGACGACTAACGGGAAGTTAAGTGACTTGATAATATGTACTTTTATTCACTAAATTTTTGCAAGAAAGTAATCTGAAACAATTATGTTCCTATTTTGTGTGAGTCCTGTATAAATAAACATGTGATATCAATAGGAAAATGTAATATTCTAATCAGTCATTGGTCAAAAAACTCTAGAAATACTTTGAACCTTGCTGAATAGAAAGTTTTCCCTCTTCATTTTGCCTCTAGAAGTTAAGCATGAGTAGGTTACTTGCTTCTTTTTCTCTCATCTTTGGTGCCCTGCCACGAGAGTGAATGCGTCTGTGTGATTGCCTTCTTGATTCCATGTGCTCTGGATGGTCAGTGATTTTACAAACTCTGCAATCTGTTGCCCATGGGTATCCTTCCCAAGCTTTCCTTTCCTTTCTTTGGGAAGACAGTGTCTGGGACTCAATCATATGGTGTGTACAGAGATAAGAGATGATGTTTTTCTTCTCATGCTGGTTATTGTTATTACCAAGTGGAAAAGCAAGACACACAGGATAAGAAGATGACCGCCAGGTGACATGCAGTCTGCATTAAAGGACACGGATTAGTTCTGTGAAGTCTAATGTTAGACAATTATGACTTTGTGCAAACACCAGTAACTATAATCACACTTATATTTAGGTATCTTCCATCTACCTCATCTACCTCATCTATATACCACTTTGTTAATTAAAACATCATAAAGGAACATTTGACTGCATATCTGCAACACGAGAGTGACTCAAACAATGGAAGTAGCAAGATATTTGACTATTATTTGCATTTCCATAAAGGGTACATCCTCTAAATTGTATCTCTAATTTTATGTCTTCTGTGATGACATTTATGTTCTTTCAAATATTTTTGTTTTTCCTTTTTGTCTTATTGTGACCTCTATTCTGCCAAATAATTCAACTGCTGAGGATCTGGAGAGCTCCCTGGATTACTTGGGCAAAAGACTGCATACTAAAGTTGCTGATAGTGGAGTCCTTAAAGGTTTTCAGTTTTGGAACATGACTTCTATTTGCATGTTTTTCGTTTTGTTTTGCTTCTTACTACTCTTCTTTGGCCATAGAGCCAATTGCCAATTATTTAAGACACAGCTAGCTCCAAAACTTAATGAATCAGTAAGGTATTTATCAAGTGACTAGCAAGAGACAACTTGGGAGAATAGTATATAAGAAACTAGTCTTTATCCCATAAAGCCTGCCCTTTTAAACTCATGAATGCAGTATATTGTACAAACAGGACAATTACTCTTTCTTAGAGAGGTGATTAGCACCTCCATTCTGAATGAGTGAGATTCCTTAATTACTTATTTTTAATTCATAGTGCTTTATTCATTTGACATAGAATATACACAGTTAGACCAAACAGGTGTTTTAGTGAGAAAAGTGTTTACAGAACAATTCAGGTGAGGTATTCCTAGACTGACTGAATGCAATTTTAATGACACAATCATCCTCAAGTGTGTGCTAACTCCTACAACATTGCAATAACTTATCAGCATCACAGAATGCAAAAGCATTTTCTCCTTTCAAGTTTTATAGTGACTATTTGAAATCACTTTTTAAAGATAAAATATTGATAATTTATGGAAGAAATATTAAAATCTAAAACGCATTTTAAAGTAGTTAAACTCTGCTTCAATTACATTTTCTCCCTTCTGCTTTTAACTCAAGTTTTCTTTGGTGATATTGTGTTCCAATATACTTTTATTAATTTTCTAAGGATGATATAAGGTATTGAAATTCCAGAAAAAATATTTGTTAGAGAAAAATTAATGTAAATATATACAGGTTTGGCATCTGAATGCTACAGAAAACTTCTCCAAAACTGTCCATATGTTCTTCTAGAAAAAGCAGCAGTCCTGACAGTGAACCATGAAATATTCTGGAGGCAAATGGCAGCATGCCAGTGTCTTAAGGGACAGCATTTTCCACTTTAAATAACAGACAAAACAAAGCTTTAAAATGTTCTTGGTGATGTATGATTCAATAAGCCCTTCAAAGCGACGTAAGGAAAACCTTTTCTTCTCTTTTTTTTTAATTTTTATTTTTAAAAATTATTTTTATTAGTGAAACACCATGTGGTAGAGTTGTAAACTTAAAATTTTTTGGCTTGGGTTTATACTATGATTGAGTACCCATCCCTCCACCGGTGCCCATTCTTCACCTCCAGTGTTCCCAGTACCCCTACCACCCCCAAACCCTCATCCCACCCCTGTGTCATGGCATTTTCTTTTGTTTTCTCTCTTCTTTTGGGTGTTGTAGTTTGCAAAAGAGACTTTGAGTGGCAATCATGTTGTCCATAGTCTACTTTCAGCATGCATCTCTCATCCTGGGAGGATCCTTCCAACACCCTTTATTTGGTGCTCCCTTCTCTATCTGAGCTGCCTTTCCCCCTAGCATGTGCGGCTGGCTTCTAAGCCATGGAATGAACCTCCTGGTACTTATCTCAGCAATTCTTGTGTGTTAATCTCCTATTTTGTTACTTTATATTCCCCAGATGAATGAAATCTTTCTATGTCTGTCCCTCTCTTTCTGACTCATTTCACTTAGCATGATACTTTCATTCTAGTACCACTTGTATGTAAATTTCATGACTTCATCTTTTCTAACAGCTGCATAGTACTCCATTGTGTAGATGTACCAAAGTTTCTTTAACCAGTCATCTGTTCTCGGGCACTCAGTTTTATTTTCCATATTTTGGCTATTGTAAATAGTGCAGCAATGAACATAGAAGTGCAAATGTCATTTTGATTGTGCTTTTCTGGCCTCTCTGGGATATATTCCCAGGAGTGATATAGCTGGGTCAAATGAGAGCTCAACTTCTAATTTTTTGAGAATTTTCCATACTGTTTTCCAAAAGGGCTGAACCAGCCGGCATTCCCACCAGCAGTGAAGGGAAGTCCGTTTCTTGCCACATCCACACCAACACAGGTTGCTTTTGTTCTTTTGGATGTGGGCCAGTCTCTGTGGTGTGAGATGATATCTCACTGTTGTTTTGATCTGCATCTCCCTGATGATTAGTTATGTAGAGCATGTTCTCATGTGCCTTTTAGCCATTTGGATTTCTTCTTTGGAAAAGTTTCTTTTTCATTTCATCACCCCATTTTTTTATGGAGTTAGATGTTTTCTTCTTGTAGAGTTCAACCAGTGCTGTGTATATCCTTGATATCAAACCCTTATCGGATGGGTATTGGGTAAATATCATTTCCCATTCTGTAGATTGTCTTTGTATTCTGGTCACTGTATCTTTTGAGGTGTAGAAGATTCTTAATTTAAGATAGTCCCATTTGTTTATCTCTGTTTCCACTTGGTTGGACAGTGGAGTGTAGTCTTTGAAGATACCATTAGCCTCAATATCATGGAGGGTTTTGTGAACCTTGTGTTCAATGTACCTTGTAGGATGACATTGCTTTGTCCTTTGTCCCTTTCTCCACAAGGAGCTTAGGTTTATCAGGTTACACCCATCACAGTGCTCCTGAGGCACTTCCATTCCATTGTGTTTATATGTAAATTCTTCCCTTATGCTCTCCTCCCCAACCAGTTAATCAGCATTCCCCCTAATCAGACTCTGTTAACTTGTAAGGTTAGATTCCTCATAAATCTATGATTTTACATATATGAGTGAAATACTGCCTTTCTCCTCTCCTTATGCCTTACGAACAGTTTACTTTAAAGCAATGCCCTTCTTGTATAGATACAGGAAGACCGTTAACATTATGCTTTCTAACTTAGAATTTAATTGGCTCTGAATATTATTCAATCCCCGGCATCTGCTTTCTCGACTTAAGCCTCAGTTTCCCTTAGTTCCTAACACCCCAAAAGCAGGGTCCCGACGAGGGACTGAATGGACCCAGGGCCATTGGTGAGGACCCAGTGGTGAGGACCCAGTGGTGAATGGACCCAGGGCCATTGGTGAGGACCCAGTGGTGAGGACCCAGTGGTGAGCTACCCTGGCATTAAAATGGGCCAGGCCAAAGTGCCATGATTCTTAACTATAAGTTAAGAGTTTGATATTAGACAAATGCTATCATGATCCAAAAGTAACGACGAGACTAGGACCCTGCTAGGGGTAGAAAAGACTATCTGGCCTGAGCACTGTAGTCTGAGATCAAGATGGCCGTAGGAGGGCAATTCTATAAGTTTAAGATATTTCTTACTGTATCCATACAAAATGATTTATATTATATATGCTTATATGTTTGTTGGACTAGAAGAGGAGAAACACACCCAGGGGATTCCGCTCTAGGGTGGATTGATCTGATAATGACAATATGTCCTAGAAATGGCTTTCCCTGAGGGAAAGAATTCTACCCCTGTTGATTGTGACCACACCTATGTGTAATTATTACCCTAACCTCTCATGCTTTGGGATTTAACAGTACTGTAAGAGTCAGCTGGGGGATCAGAAGGAGGAGAAGGGGGATCAGAATCAGAATCCTCCAGAGAAGGAGGATGAAGGGAGATTGAGAAGGAAAATGAAATAGCATGGGGGAGGAAGAAGCAGGAGGAGAATCAGAGGAGAATGGAGATGGGAATGGAATAAACTGCAACCAACCAGCCTGGCCCTTGTTTCCTTCATTCACCTGCCCATCGCCATCAACCTCCCCAGGGTGGGGGAAGCAGGGTGAGACTACCGAATGCTGGTGGTGGGACAGATAGACCGCTGACCGAATGCTGGTGGTGGGACAGATAGACCGCTGACCGAATGCTGGTGGTGGGACAGATAGACCGCTGATGCTACTGTGCTGTCTTTTTTGAGTTTACATGGTACCTTATGGATTTTGGCCTGATTTTGATATCTTTAATCCATTTTGATCTGACTTTTGTGCATGGTGTTAAGTTGAGGTCTAAGCCCATTTTTTTGCAAGTGTTTATCCAGTGATGTCAGCACCATTTGTTAAGGAGACTTTCCTTGCTCCACTTCACATTCCTTGTTCCCTTATCAAAGATTAGATGTTCATACATTTGGGGTTGTGTGTACGGATCTTCCACCCTGTTCCATTGGTCTGCAGCTTTGCCTTTGTTCCAGTACCATGCTGTTTTAATTATTACCGCTTTGTAGTAGAGTTTGAGGTTGGGGAGGGTGATGTTTCCCCATGTCTTTTTCCCAAGAATTGCTTTAGCTATTCGTGGGCATTTGTTGTTACATATGAATTTCAGGAGTGCTTGATCTTTTACTTTGAAGAATTTCATGGGTATCCTTATGGGAATCGCGCTGAATCTGTATAATGCTTTCGAGAGTGTTGTCATTTTAACGATGTTAATTCTTCCTATCCATGAGCAGGGGATATGTTTCCTTTTTCTCGTCTCCTTTTTTATTTCATGGAGTAGCGTTTTGTAGTTTTCATTGTAGAGGTTCTTTACCTCTTTAGTTAGACTGATTCTGAGGTATTTGATTTTCTGGGGCACAATTGTGAACGGGTTTATTTTTTTCAAGTCACTTTCCTCTCTCTCATTATTTGCATATAGGAAGGCCATGGATTTTTGGGCATTGATTTTATAGCCTGCGACTTTACTGTGCAAGTCCGTTGTTTTTAGGACTTTCTTGGGAGAGGATTTAGGATTCTCGAGATATAGTATTATATCATTTGCAAATAGCGAGAGCTTGATTGTCTTCCTTTCCTAACTGGATGCCTTTAATGTCTTTTTCTTGCCCAATCGCTATTGCGAGTAATTCCAGCATTATGTTACACAGAAGTGGTGATATTGGCCATCCTTGTCTTGACCCTGATCTTAGAGGAAAGGCCCTTAGTTTTTCCCCATTGAGGATAATTCTTGCCATGGGTTTGGTATAGATGGCTTGACTATCTTGAGGAAAGTTCCTTCAAAACCCATTTTGGTGAGAGTTTTCATCACAAACGGGTGTTGGATCTTGTCCAAAGCTTTCTCTGCATCTATTGATATGATCATATGGTTTTTATCTTTATTTTTGCTGTAGGGCATTTGCCTTGCACGCAGCCAACATGGCCAGCCCGAGTTCAATTCCTCCACCCCTCTCGGAGAGCCTGGCAAGCTACCGAGAGTATCTCGCCCGCACGGCAGAGCCTGGCAAGCTCCCCGTGACGTATTCGATATGCCAGACACAGTAACAACAAAGTCTCTAATGGAGACGTTACTGGGCCCGCTTGAGCAAATTGATGACCAACGGGAGGGCCTTTACTTTACTTTATGATGGATTATGTTCATCGATTTCCGAATGTTTAACCATCCTTGCATCCCCGGGATGAATCCCACTTGGTCGTGGTGTATGATTTTTTGATGAGTTGCTGTATTCTATTTGCTAATATTTTGTTGAGGATATTCACATCCATGTTCATCAGGGGTAGTGGCCTATAGTTTTCTTTGTTAGTGGTGTCTTTGTTTGCTTTTGGTATTAGGGAGATATGTGCCTCATAAAAGCTGTTTGGGAGAGTTCCTGTTTTTTCAATTTCCTGGAAAAGTTTGAGAAGACCTGGCGAAAGGTCGTCTTTAAATGTTTGGAAGAATTCACTAGTGAATCCATCTGGGCCTGGGCTTTTGTTTTTGGGAAGACTTTTGATTACCGCTTCAATTTCCTTGATATGAATGGATCTATACAGGTATCCCAAGTCTTCCTGGTTCAATCTAGGGAGATGATAGGAATCCAGGAATTTATCCATTTCTTCTAGAGTCTCTTGTTTCATGGCATACAGACTCTCAAAGTAGTTTCTGATGATCTTTTGAATTTCATCGGTTTCTGTTGTCATGTTCCCTTTTTCATTTCTGATTTGATTAATTAGGGTTCTCTCTCTTTCTTTGTGAGTCTTGCTAATGGTTTATCAATATTATTTATTTTCTCAAAGAACCAGCTCTTGGTTTCATTGACTTTTTGAATTTTTTTTTTTTTTTTTGGTTTCCATGTTGTTAATTTCTGCTCTAAATTTTATTATTTCTTTCCTTCGGCCAATTTTGGGTTGCTTTTGTTGTTCTTTTTCTAAGATCTTGAGCTGTGTGGTTAGGTTATTAGGCCTTTCTTTTTTCCTTGGGAATGCTTGCAACGCTATAAATTTTCCTCTTAGCATGGCTTTAGCTGTGTCCCATAGGTTTTGGTAGCTCATGTCTTCATTCTCATTTGTTTCCAGGTACCTTTTTATTTCGTCTTTGACTTCCTTCCTAACCCACTCATTGTTCAACATTGAGTTGTTTAATTTCCAGGTGTTTGATTTATTTCTTGATGTCTTTCTGAGATTGGCTTCTATCTTGAGTGCATCATGGTCTGAAAAGATTGTTCATACTACTTCTATTCTTTCTGATTCTATTGAGGTATGTTTTGTGGCCTAGCATGTGGTGTATTTGGAAAATGTTCCCTGTGCACTGGAGAAGAATGTGTATTCTTTCTTTTGGGGGTGTAAAGCCCTGTATAGGTCTACTAGCCCTCTCTCTTCTATTTTTTCCTTCAAAGCCAATGTTTCCTTGTGGAGTTTTGTTCTTGTTGATCTATCCAGAGGTGATAAGGCGATGTTGAAGTTTCCAACTACTATTGTGTGCTAGCAATGTCCTCCTTAAAATCTGTAAGCAGTTGTTTTAAGTATTTAGCTGTTCCCTCATTAGGTGCGTATATATTTAAGAGTGTGATTTCTTTCTGTTGTGCGTATCCCTTGACAAATAGAAAATGGCCTTTGCTGTCCCTTCTAATCTTTTTCAACCTGAAATTTATGGTGTCTGATACTAGTATGGCCACCCCAGTTTTTTTGAGGGAACTGTTTTCTTGCAAAATTGTTTTCCATCCTTTAACTTTGAGTCTGTGTTGGCTCTGATTGTTCAGATGTGTTTCTTGTAGACAGCAGAATGTTGACTTCAGTTTCTGGATCCAATTTGCCACTCTATGTCTCTTGATCAGTGCAATTAGACCACTCACATTGAGAGAGATTATTGTCATGGGGTTTTGTGCCATCTTTCTCTAAGGGTTAGTTGTGTTTATAAGTGTTTTCCTTCTTACCTTACAGTAGCTCCTTTAATCCTTCTTTTAGATTTGGTTTTGAGTTTATGAAGTTCCTGAGCTGTTGTTTATCTACACAATGGTGTATAGTCCCATTGAGTTTGAGTGAGAGTTTAGCTAGATAAACTATCTAATAAACTAGATAAACTAGATAAACTAGTATTCTAGTCAGGCACTCATTTCATTGAGTTTTTTCACTATGTTCCACCATTGTCTTCTGGCTTGGAGGGTTTCCTCTGATAGGTCTGCTGTAAATCTAAGGGGTCCTCCTTTGTATGTGTTTTCCTCGTTTGACTTTGCTGCTTGCAGTATTGTGTCTCTGTCCAGAGCATCCATCATTCTGACTATGATATGCCTTGGAGTGTTTTTATTCAGGTCTCTTTTAGCTGTCACCCTTCTGGCTCCTTGGATCTGTATGCCTGCATTTTTTAACTCTAGGAACTTTTCAGCAATGATTTCTTTTACTGTGACATTTTCAATGGGATTGCCTCCCTGTCCTTCTGGCACTCTGATGTTTCTAATCTTGTTCTTCTTGTCATCATCCCCTAGGTCTCTGATTCTCCTTAGAGCTATTCTGAGGTCTTTTCCCATTGTTTGTTGTTTCTTATGCAATTTCTGTTGCTCATCTACAAGCTCACTTATCCTGTCTTCAGCTTTATTCATTCTACTGCTGAGGGCACCTACTGAGTTTTTCATTTCATCTACCGAATTCTTTGTTTGTGACACTTCTTTTTGTAGCTTTTTTTATTTCTGCTCTTATTTCTTCCTGTATTTTCTCGACTATCTGTTCTATTGTTTCTTTCATTTCTTCCTTTAGTCTTCTGGATATCTCCTCCATTGATTCTTTGAGTATTTCCTTGACCATCTTCTGCATTTCATCTTGGAATTCTTTATTGGAGAGAGCATATTTGTGGATAACACTGGTTGAGGATTCAGGACTCTTTTCTTTGTCCTCTCCTTGTAGTGGAGATTTGAACATTCCTTCATGTTGTTTTGGTTGTCTAGTGGTAAAACCCTGGAATTCACTAGCACTGTTCCCTCTTATCATGGGAAAAGATTCTGGATAAGGTCAGTCAATGGTGGTCACCCTTCTCCCTTTCTAGAATCTGACCTTCCTCTCAGGCATTATTCTCTGGCTTATGATGGGCATCTAGTGAAGCTTTGGAGGAGTTGTTCTTTCAATATTGGGCTTGTACAGCTTCTTGCGTACTGGTCTTTCGTTAGAATTGAAGTAGGCCAGTGGATGAGTGTTGTAGTTGAGGTGGCCAGGAATTTTTCCACAGAATTAGGTGATAAAGTCTGGAATGAAAGTCTGGAGTGGTGGGAGTGGGAAATGTAACTTGGCCATTTGAGCTGCTTCAGCCTCATAGAAGGCCACGCCCACTTTTGAGGAGGCCACTTCCCTACCATGGTGGCCACTCCCCCAGCCAGTCCAGATGCTAGTTCCACAGACCTGTTGGGGAGGGGTAGCGACTAGTTAGGCTGATGCTTGCTGTGGAACTGGAGGCAGGTGCCCCAGGCTGGGGTCCCTGAAGCAGCTGGCTTTCGGGGTCCTGAGTTTGGATGGAGGGTACACCAAGTGGGAACAGAACTATTCGGGAGGGGCGGCGACTAGTTGGGCTGGCGCTCACTGCAGAAGTGGAGGCAGGAGCCCTAGACCTTGGTCCCTGCAGAGGCTGGCTTTCAGGGTCCTGAGTTTGGGTGGGGGGATGTGCCAAGTGGGAACGGACCTGTTGGGGAGGGGTGACAACTCAAACCTTATCTTCTTAAGATTGATGGAAGAAATAGACAAAAATATAAGAATTGCTCTGTCAAGGAGCATAAAGAATCAGTTGGTGTCATTCTGAAATTCAGAAAACTGAATGAATCGATAGACTGTTAGGAACCAGGCCATACACACTGAGAGTGATTCTTTATAGGTAGTAAATAAGAGAGATGACACACAACTCTTTAGAAAGAACTAAACACAACTGTTTATTAAAATTAACCAAATTGAGTACTATCAAGAAATAAAAATGATATTTCTTGATATGTATTTGAAAATTTTAATGTTTTTCAGGTGATAATCAATTCCTAATTGAAAGATAAACAATTTATAGGTAAATATCAAGTTTTTATTTTTCATTTCTCATCTAATTTTTATCACTTCTAGTTCACTTACCCTGTCTCTAAAAATGGCAAAGTGTCTGTCATAAAATAATTTGGATTTAATTGACATTCCCCAAGGCAAGCAAGCTGGAAGTATAATGATTCTTTGGAACGCAAACACCCTCTGGTGAGTAAAAAACTCAAGTATGATCAGAGAATTTTTTGGTCATTGTACAAGACCTTATCCAGCTTTATATGGTTTGTGACACAAAAATAAACTTAAAAAGCAGGTCTTTAAAAATTATAAATAATTATCAGGATAATTTAATGCCTAAATTAATTGTCTTTGCATTATAGTGCAAGAAATATTAGACTGGGGCATTTATTTTTCCTTGGTATTATTTTAAATCACTTTGTATTAAGAAAGGTAAAATGTACTCAACTAGATTTATCACAAATATTCTTCTATATTCTTCTATGATAGGGAAGAATAAAAATAAATATTTAATTCACTGGTCACACTGTCACTGTCCTCCCGTTATTCATCGATTTGCTCGAGCAGGCCCAGTAACGTCTCCATTGTGACACTTGTTACTGTGTTTGGCATATTGAATACATCACGGGTAGCTTGCCAAGCTTTGCCTTCTGGGCAAGATACTCTCAGTAGCTTGCCGGGCTCTCTGAGAGGGGCGGAGGAATCAAGTCGGGTCAGCCATGTTGGCTTCATGCAAGGCATACACCCTACACACTGTGCTATCACTCCAGCCCAAATATTTAAGTGAATTAATTTATTAAATAATTTATTAAATTATAAACTCAGACAAATTTAAAAATATTATAATTATAATTAACCATAAATTTAGACTTGTTTCAACTGATTTTGTGCTATTCTCAAATTTTCTATATATTAATTGGTTAATTATTTGGCTAGGTAGGGTGGGGCTCCTGATTTTAATCCCTTCGTCACCTGTGGTTGGTGGGAGCAAGCAGAGAATCTCTGTCCCTGGGTCTGTTGAGCCTGGAGTCCAAGGTCTCAGAGTTCCGCTTATCTTGTTATGTGGGGCTTCAGTCGTGCATGAGTCTTGGCCAGAGCAGCCGTGCGTGTCCGGAAAGCATCCTGGAGTGTGGCGGTGGCTGGATAGTGGAGGTTGTGTCAGAAAGAGCAATTGAAAGAGCTATGCTTGGAATATCACGTTTCACTCAAATGAGAGAAAGAATCTGGAGTTCCTAACTCCGTCGACGATCAAGAAGCAGGGACGCTGTCTCATTTGCCAACGTGTCAAAAATCAGATAGGCTGGTCATGTAATGAAATTTAAAGACGACCGCTGGACTTGAGCCTTTACTGACTGGATTCCACGGGATGTCAAAAGACATACCGTGGCCGCCCACCTACCGGATTGTCAGACTTCTTCATCAAGATCATGAACGATTGGTTTGAGGCTCCTCGTGTTCCTAGAGTGAACAGACGCCATTGGGCTACACTAGCACACGACAGGGAAAAATGGAGACGTTACTGGCGCCCGCTCGAGCAAATCAACGATTAACAGGAAGTCAAGTGATCAAATGATCAAGTGTTTGGCTAGGATCATGAAGCATTTTATAATTCTAATATTATTGGATGGTACTATACTTTATGGTTTATGTCTGTGATTGAAATTTAGTTTGTCTAAGTAATATCTGGCAGAATGCTTTCCCACAAATTTAGAGCATGTAAAATTTAAAATTTAGTATTGCAGTGAAAGTATTAATGATTATGAAAACGTCTAAAAATATTTCAGCATTTAATAGTGCTCTGACATAGTAACAAAATCAATATTTGAATTCCACAAATTCAAAACAATTTTTAAAGGTGTTTAAATATATACATGGTAAACGCACATAGTGGCTAATGATTTTTCTGAATAAATTATGCCTACTACTTTGTGGTTAAATGAATATAGTTGTGGGACTATTATATGTTGATAACAATAGTTCCTGACCCAAGAAAACCTTTATTAAGCAAGGACCACTTGCTTAAATAATGTTATTGAATAAATCTTTGAGTTTAAATCTTTCTAAATATTTTTTGTTTATTTTTTGTTTTGTTAGGGGGCCACATCCAGATGTGTCAGGACTTCTCTGTGTCTGTGCTCAAGGATCACTTCTGGCAGGCTCAGAGGACCATATGGGGTGACAAGGTTCGAACCTGGGTCAGTCATGTGCAAGACAAGTACCCTGCCCTGTCCACTGTACTATAGATCCAGTCCTCTAAATTTTTTAAACCATATTCATAAGATCTCATGTTAATATATAATATTCCCTACATAATATCACCATTTTATTCTGTTTTATGGTCCATCAGAATACCTAGATCAATGTTAACAACAATTACATTGATGCTGTAGATAAAATCATGTAAATACACTGTAGCACTGTAGCACTGTTCTCCTGTTGTTCATCTATTTGCTCGAGCGGGCACCAGTAACGTCTCCATTGTGAGACTTGTTACTGTTTTTGGCATATCAAATATGTCACGGTTAGCTTGCCAGGCTTTGCCATGCGGGCAGGATACTCTTGGTAGCTTGCTGAGCTCTCTAAGAAAGGTGGAGGAATCAAACTGGAGTCGGCCCAGGTCGGCTGGCAAGCACCCTACCCACTGTGCTATCGCTCCAGTAAATACACTATCAATTAAAAACCATGCAAATAATATGACTACTATTCACGCTGAATTTACTCATTGTAGATGATATAATAAAACATGGTTATTTTGTTTGATTTATTAAAGAATAAATTTTAAATTCTTGCTTATTTATCCAAGAAGTTGCTCTCAGCAAAGTCAATTATAAGAAATCATAGAATTCAGCATTAGCAATAAAGCTTTTGTCCTCTGACGTAACCATGACTGACAAAGCTGAGAATTCCTTCTGCATTCTTAGTCTAGTCAATAATTTTCTTAAAGTTTTTTCATAGATATTCCTAAACAAATACATTTGTAGTGCCTCTAGCTATAAAGACAATTTGATTTAAAATGTACAAAATTTATAGACTCCTATGAGGCAGTGATGTAATTTTAGGATGATAGGTATAAAATAAATAATTACATATTTGTTTATTGTCCAATCAGTGCATATAAAAATCTAAATATTTAGGCACCATATCTTCAAGCTCAAGAACTATTTTTCTGTGCATTTACATGTCGTTCACAAGTAATTGCACACCTGAAACTACATAAGAATGACAGCTATATAATTATTATTCACAAAATCATAGTTCCTCAGCATATGTGTAGCAAACAATAATGTCCATTTCTATATTATCAAATTCATTACAAAAAAGTAGACTACCCAATACAGTTAGGAGAGTCTTACAGGAAGACATCATGCTTCATATTTCTACTCTGCTCTGAAATTCTGTTCCAGGGATAGTCAAGTAGGAGTCAGTACAATTTTCTGAGTTCATGGGTTGTAGCACTCGTGTAGTGGATAGGGTACCTGCCTTGCATGTGGAAAACCTGGATTGGGTGTTTACAATGCATACGGTCAATCCCCAAAACCAAATACGATTACTTTAACCCTGCCAGGAGAGATCCCCTCTAATATTAATATCCTACCAAAGTATATAGCCAAAAGTCTATAATCGTCCAGTATTGGAGAGGTTATGATGGGAAATAAATCCACATCTACTATTGGTAATTTTGTATAGTTCATCTTTTATTAAAAAGCAATATGGATATTTATCAAAAAGTATATGACCAAATAGTATCATTCCAGTATCCATCCAAAAAAAAAAAACGTAAATTCGAAAAGAAATATGCACACCTGTGTTCATTGCCATGCTTAGTAGTACAATAGGAAAGATACGAAACAACCCAAATGTCTAACTACAGATGAGTGGATCAAGAAACCATGGCATATACACATCATTAATTGCTGTACAGCTCTAGGAAAAACCAAAATCATGCAATTTCTGGCAACGTGGATGGAATGTGAGGATATCATTCTGAATGAAGTGAGTCAGAAAGAAAGATTTAGATACAGAATGATCGCTCTCATATGTGAGGCTTAAAGATATGCAGCAGGGTATCAACAAAGGTCCAAAGGCAACATAAAGGGAGGACTGATCCATTCAACTGAACTGGAGGGAGAGGTGTTGAAGTCCTTGGGAGAATAAAGGGTTCACTGATGAAGGGGGTGGTGTTGGAATTATGTGCATGAAAAACATCATTAATAGCATTGTAAATCACAGAATCTCAATAAAAGGTTTAAAAACTTTTATAAATTAGAAAATATAAAATTACTTAAAGATGCATATATATTTCATATATATTTATTTACTTATGTTTCTTTTTAATTGAATCACCATGAGATACAGTTACAAAGCTTTCATGTTTGAGTTTCAGTCATACAATGATCAAATACCCATCTCTCTACCAGTGCACTTTCCACCACCAGAATCCCCAGTATCCAACCCCCACCATCTCAACCTTTCCCCTGCCTGTGTGGCAGGCAATTTTCACCATACTGTCTCTCTACTTTGATTGCATTCAGTATTTTGACACTAGTCCCACCATTAATATTTGGAATTTTACCACCACCACTGAAACCTGCCAAAAAGGCAATGCTAGACTTTATTAAACTCCTAAACGGCCATGTTCCAGAGACACACAAGCAAATCTTGGAACCTAGAAGCTTGCTGTGGAGATCTCTCCAGACCCTGATTATTAAAATTTTAGAATTCTCGAAGTGTGTTGTTGCAAGAGCAGCTGTGCAACATTATAAGGCTACACATTTTTAAAGTATAGAGCCAGTACTAATTATGAGCACTGTTATGTGTGTCTCCAAAATAAAAAAAATAAAATTTCTCTGTTTATCATACCTATTTAATAGATTTTGACAGGTAAATCTGAAAACTTTTGGACAAGCAAGAAAATCCAATGATATTATGAAAGTAATAGTTAATGAAAAGTAAGTTCATAATAAGAGCAGGCGTTATTCATAGTAAACACTCCAACACAAAGAAAATACTGCCTGTGACCTGAGCAATATTGCAATTGGTTGGGCACTTGATGTCATGCAGCCCACTCTGATTCAATATCCATACTACACAGGATTCTAAAGCCTATCCAGGAGTGATCCCTGAGCACAGGTCCCTCCATAAGTCCCGATTGCAGAGCAAGGAGTAAGCCTTGATCACAGTCAGGTGTGTCCAAAAACAAAGATTTGAAAAAAGAAGAAAGAAAAGAGGGAAGAAAGAAAGAGAGAAAGAGAAAGGCAGAAAGAATGAAAGAAAGAAAAAGAGAGTGAAGGAGAAAGAGAGAAAGAAAGAAAATGGTGCAATAGAACAATTATTTGGCTATAATACAAATATAGATGAATTTTATCTTTCTAATGGTTATCTATCAAATTAACCATTGAGAGCTCCATTGAGAGCGAATGGAGCTCTCAATGGAACAACCATTTTCGAATGCAACAGCTATGTGTACCTAGGTCGGTAAGTCAACATGACAAATGACCTGGCACCCGAGCTGCGCAGGAGGAAGAGAGCGACTTGGAACGCCTTCAAGAGCGTCGAAGAAATAGCTAACAGGACGAAGAACCTTCAGCTCCGAGCACATCTCTTTGATTCCACTGTTCTTCCTGCATTAACATATGCCTCAGAGACCTGGGCCCTACGCAAACAAGATGAGAACGCTATTCAGGTCTCCCAAAGAAGAATAGAAAGAACTATGCTTGGAATATCACGTTTCACTCAAATGAGAGAAAGAATCCAGAGTTCTGACATCTGTCGACGATCAAGAATCAGGGACACTGTCTCATTTGCCAAGGTGTCAAAAATCAGATGGGCTGGTCACGTAATGAGATGTAGAGACGACCGCTGAACTGGAGCCATTACCGACTGGATTCCACGGATGTCAAAAGACCGCGTGGCCGCCCACCTACCAGGTGGTCAGACTTCTTCATCAAGACCATGAACGATCGGTTTGAGGCTTTCGTTTTCCTAGAACGAACAGACCCCATTGGGCTACACTAGCACGAGACAGGGACAAATGGAGACGTTACTGGCACCCGCTCGAGCAAATCGATGATTAACGGGAAGTCAAGTGATCAAGTGATCAAGTGATCTATCAAATTATTTGCTTTAATATTGCTTTTATTTCCTTTCACTACTTTCCTTATTAAGAACATGTGTTTTTTCCATTAACATTTTACTAAAATAAACTCAAAACTTTATTTCATATTAAATTTCATGTTTCACTATCATTAGCCACACTGTACAATAATTGTTTTAAATTTAAAATTGAGGTCTGATTTTTTACATATGGCACATTTATGTCAGACTATTTATAAAACTGCAAGAACACTGCATGTCCATATGTATATTGTATATTGTTTAAGTATATTTTGCATGTTCCACTGTCAAAAGAAAATTTTATCTTTATACGAATGAGTATATACCTTAACGAGCATGAAGTATGCTTCTACAGTAGACATAAAAAGGTTAAGAAATGCAACTACTGAAGAGTTCCCAGGTCTTTTATTTGCTTTCAATAATTCTTCCCAACACAAACCAATATCATCACCACTCTCTGCTACCACTTCTACCAGAACAGCCAAACAAGAGAGATTATTAAGTTCTCAGGAACTGAAGCTATGCATTATTCATATTTCTATCCTCAAGTAAATAGCACATAGTAGTGCTCAATAAATATTTATTGGTGGAATAAATGAAAATCTACATTGATGTTCCTTTTTAAACAGATCTAGTAATATCTGAGTCAACACATAAAAGCTAATAATGTAATTTCTATTCTTCTACAAACATTAGCAGAAGTTGTGTGGCAATAATAATTATCTTGCCAAAGTTCTGAATATTGTACAGGAAATCTGTTCCATAGTTACACAGCTCACTTGCTAGTTCTTCTCAAGGGAAACAAGGCAGAAGTTTATCGGTGAATTTTATTTTCAATTTTCATTGTCAGAAAAATATATAATTATGTTCCAAGTTTATCAAAATATGATATGTCAAAAGAGATAAAAATAATTATTTAGAGTCAAATAGATAAAAATTGGCAGCTTCAAAACATACAGGTGAGGAATAAAAGAAAATCCTTTTCATTAGCTAAATAAAACTTTTTTTGGTGGCAAAACTTACATAATTAGAGTCAGTCCTTAGCATTATCAATAATATACTTATTAAAAATATAGCTACATTGGGGTCTGTGTTCAATCTTGGCACAGCAAAAGAAGTCCTAGAAACCAAGAAAGAGAAGAAAAGAATGAAAAAAAGATTGGAAGGAAGGAAGGAAGGAAGGAAGGAAGGAAGGAAGGAAGGAAGGAAGGAAGGAAGAAGCAAAGATACAGAAGAGGGCATAGACAGTTCAGATGACAAGACATAATCATATGTCTTTTCATATCTAGCTATATTCTTAAATGAGTTAATGTGTATCTTACTAAAATTTTGCATGCATTTGCTTGTTTATTTTGGGGGGCCGCATCCAGCCATGCACTGCAGTTAACTTGGCTCTGCACTCAGGAATTACTCTTGGCGATGCTTGAAGGACCATATGGGATGCTGGGTATCAAAGCTGACTTAGATGCACGCAAGACAAACACGATACCCTCTGTACTATATCTCTGGTCCCATGCTTTGATTTTAATAAAATAGAGATCAATTGAAATAAAATTTTAGTCCTCATTAACGCTTAAAATATTTGTGCAGTTTCACAACTAGTGAATTCTGGAAGATAATGATTTTGCGTGCTCAGTTTGGGCTTTCCAATGCCACAGATTACTACAGGTTTTAGAGAATCAAAGTGCCAAGATACATAAATTTTATTGTTATTGTTGCCCGTTTGTCAAGATAGTGTCCCAAATGAATGGACCTTGGCTATTCAAATGGAAAAGAAATGCCTGTTTATCAGCTGGTTAATTGCACTCAAATATGAAACAAAATTCCCAGCAGAAAAGTTCCCTCACATTTCTTTTTCTTGCTTAAAGTATAAACAATCTGCAAACAGAACCATGTTCAGCACCAAGTTTTTGTCATAATGTCATAATGAAACACATCTGCCATGATGACTGCTGACCCTTCAACTTTGTCGGCATTTTGGCAGCTGGTGTAGCCATAGGGAACTAGGTGTCATCTTCCTGGCACTGTCACCTTCCTATTATTTGTGTGATTTAACTCTGATGCAATAACAGAGCGAAGCCAGAACACTGACAGCTATCTGTACACAAAGAGTATGAGGTGAATGTTTACTACCCACCGAGATCTTTGGAATTTGGGAAGGTTAGGTCCTTTGTTAACTCAGTTTTTTAGAATTGTTTTGCAAACTTGACATAGGTAAGATATTAATCATCACTTTTTTTAAAGTAAAAGTTTTCATTAACTTTTAATTTCGCTGCTTGATATCCTTTATATTATCCAAATATCTACCAAAATTTCTTAACAAAGGAAAAATATAAAGCATAGAACTTTATCTTCTCTCAGTGAAGCTTTCTCTCTTTTTAAAATTTTTTTGTTTGGGTGGGCCACACCTGGCTGTCCTCAGGGTGTATGCCTGGCTCTCTGGTCAGCTATCTCTCTTGCTGGGGCTTGGGGGACTATATGGGGTGCCAGGATCAAACTTGATCTACTTTATGCAAGGCAAGTACTCTACCCACTGTACTTGCTTTGATCTCTCTGTGATGTTTTAGAATAAAAACTGAATTATCGTGCTCACTTCGGCAGCACATATACTGGTGTTGGAACGATACAGAGAAGATTAGCATGGCCCTGGCGCAAGGATGACACACAAATTTGTGAAGCATTCCATATTTTTAAACTTTTATTTTACCTCCTCCTCTACTTCCTTTCCTCCCCATAAAGAAATAAATAGATAAAGAAATAAAACAAATACTTTGACTCTTTTCAAATATATAATAAACTAAATTTAATGTTTCAAAAAAAACTGAATTATCTTAAAGGGCAAAATAGCTGTACCTTTCCTGTAGCATGAGTCTTATTTCTAAAAATAACTTTATTTTTTTTTAAAAATTCAATTTATCAAATATTTTGCTTAGACACAGTACTATGAGCATTACGTAACTGTCAAAATGTGAATTTTTCAGTTTGCATAAATGTCAGTACATGTGGAATACAGGATGAAGAAGGTAGCCTTCTGGAATGGGTATCATCTCATGAATCTTAACTCACGAACATGATTGTATTCTCATAGCTATCACAGTTACACATTCCAATAAACACAAATTTCATCTTATTATCCATGTCTCTTACTCCCTATCAGCACATATCTAATTACTACTTTCCCAGGGTCCTTTTTACAGATGAAATATTACTTTAAAAACAAATTTTCTAATTTGAGTTCAGTTAAGAAATAACTGTTTGGGAATCGTGCTTCTTACTAGGAGTGACCTCTTATTTCCTGTTTGGAAATCTCCCTCTCTTGTGTGTGAACTGCATGCCACTCCCTACAACATTTCTAAAGGAATAAAAGAATCCACCTGCTGTTTGTCTGGACCATTCCTACTTCATAATGTTTTTCTATGAACTAAGCTGACAATTCTTTCTTTGCTTATAAGGTATTGAGAAAGACTCATGTGATACAAGAACAATTGTCACCATGATGTTGTAATCACAGTTCTGACTATTGGAAAGTTAACTGTGAATTTAATTTCCTAATGCCCATTCTTCCTTAATTTTCTTGGATCATGGGCTGACACCTGATCTATCAACTTCCTGTTTTATATGTGAATCACCATTCTCCCTTGATATTCTTTCAATAAGATCATTTTCACTTGTATTAACCAAAGTGGATTTTTATTGGTTTTAAGGAAGAACATGTATTAATATATAATGCAGATAACACTGAAAAAGTAATTATAATAAAGGCTAGAATGTGATATTAGGAACAGGGATATAATACCAACACATGTGAAAAAAGGGGAGAAACATTTCCCTTAGTTCATCAAGAAAGAATAACAGAAATAGTGACACTGAAACCCAAGCACAAAAATTTGTAAGTCTACAACTGTACCTCATGTTTCACATTAGTGTTTCACTAATAAAAATTTTTTTTTAAAAAAGGACAGTTAGAACAGGTATAGAAATTTGGATGACAATCGTGGAGGCAAGGAGAAAGAGAAAATATATGTATGTATATATATATATATATATTCATGAAAGAATAAATAGATGAACTTAGATGGCAGTAGGTGGTACTACTCTGGGATTATCACTGTGATAATTATTTGTTTTTTATCTTTGACTGTTGGGAACAATGAGCATTAAGGCTGGGACTATTATGGTCAGGTTCTTGCTTGTGGGTCAGCAGTCTTACAGTAGAACAAATAATATTGAAGGCATTCATAGAAATACATGACTATTGCCTCAGTTATACTGTAAAGCCTAGTTACTGCTGCAGGTACTTTTTATATTACCAATGCATCATTTACAGATAGTAAAAGGAAAATAAATAGTAGGTTTTAAAACACATATTTAGATCTGCAATGAACAGGGATTTGATGAGTTCAAGGGTAGCACTGCAGGGAAATTGTGAGATTTTCTAGCTTCAATTGGTTCTCACTTTAACACTTGGAACAAGTGTAAATGAATTTGTGAAAAAAAGTATATACAAACTATTTGTGAACGAAAACTTAATTTTACAATTGTAATTGCTTTATATAATTCTCTAAAAAGTCCTTACTTGTACTTCTGTTTCTCTGTGACAGAACTTCATCGGTATTTATGACTTTTTTTCTCCCCTGTAAGGCACAGGTAAAGCAAAGACGATTTCTGTAGGTCATCTTATGGACAAAGTTTTATCTTATTTCTATGTACTTCTGTGCTATTAATTTACACAAAATATGAGTGACTTCCGATTAGATTACTAAAACAGAATCTTCCCTTTGCAGAATATGTGTGGCAAATAGCCCCATGCAGCTTAGTGAATCAGCTTTTATCTCTGACATAGTGAGGAGAAACATGTGTTTAAGCTTACTCATCAAATATAAAATATAGACTACACACATAGACTACATGTGCATATTCCCAAGGGATGCTGATCAAGAATAACTGCTTCATTTCACCTTAACTTAGAACAATTGTCAATACTGATGATTTTTTCATGACTGAAAATAAGCAATGATGGCCATCTGGATATAATATAATTTATTTAATCAATCTTTTACAGTCTACATTTCAGCTGATTCCATTTTAATTACCTAGATTATCTGATTATTTATTTTGGATAAATTCCAAGTAGTAGAGTCATTAGTATATAGACATTTTCAAGATTTTGACCTATTGTATACTTGTAGTTTCTTTTTTTTTCTTAAAAAAAGAAATATGTACCATTTTTAATTATTTGAACAGCACTGTAAAGTTATTGCTACATTTTTATAACCCAAATTCTATAATCCGTGGTGAAGAAAGAAAAAGAATTGGTTATTCTATAATTACAAGAATGTCTAGTATGAATGGAAATTGTGAAAATGCTAAAACATGTAAAGTGTCAGATTTCTATAGTCCTCTTCCATGATTCAAGATAAAATCTCTAGGGGTGCGGGTGGAGCAATATTACAGCAGATAGGACACTTGTCTTACACATAGACAACCCAGGTTTGATACCCCTAACTGCCAGGAGTGATCCCTAGGCCTACAGCCAGGAATATGCACCACTGGATTACCCCTAGCCCTAAAAGAGAAAACCTCCACTCAGCATATTCAATATCTATGTAATCTATTTTATATCTGTGCGTGTATTCATCAATCTGCCATCTATCCTTTGTTCTTTCTATCTACTTATGCAAAAGAAAAGTCAGATTTGGAACAATTTAGTCCACATATCTGTGTGATTTTCTTCTTCCACTAAGGTTCCTTCTCCTCTTTCAGAACATCCCAAACATTCCTTTAATCTTGAGTAAAAAAACCATCTATGGTGTCCTACCTTTCACTAAGTTATGGTTATAGTTTGTTCCACTACTCAATCTTGGCATGAATTATTATATCATAATAATAACTGGCAAAAATATAGGTTCTAAAGAATAGATGTAGAAAGACTGCAGAACTTTCTAGGGGAAGACACACCCAGCAGTGCTCAGAGCTAACTCCTGGCTGTGCTTGGAGGATAGGGAATTAAACCCAGGTTGGCCATGTGCAAAGCAAGTCCTATCTGCTCTAGTCCTATCTGCTCTACTATCTCTTAGGCCCTAGAAAGGCATTTGTAACTTACTGTTGGGCTACAGCAATAGCACAGCGGGTAGGGTGTTTGCCTTGCATGCGGCCGACCTGAGTTCGATTCCCAGCATACCATATGGTCCCACGAACACCTACAGGAGTGATTCCTGAGTTAATGAACCAGGAGTAATTCCTGTGCATCGCCGGGTGTGACGAAAGAAAGAAAGAAAGAAAGAAAGAAAGAAAGAAAGAAAGAAAGAAAGAAAGAAAGAAAGAAAGAAAGAAAGACTTCCGGCTGAGTAATTGACACCTTCTCTTGACCATGCTATTTTTATCACTAGAGAGAGAAATCAGCAATATTCACCACCTGAATCACCTGTCGCCCAGTTGTTTATCGATTTGCTTGAGCAGGCACCAGTAGCATCTCCATTTGTCCCTGTCACGTGATGGTGTAGTCCAATGGTGTATTGGGGGCTCTTTCAGGGTCAGAGGAATGAGACCTGTTTTTGTTACTGTTTTTGGCATATTGAATACGCCACAGGTAGCTTGTCAGGCTCTGCCATGCAGGCAGGACACTCAATAGCTTGCCAGGCTCTCTGAGAGGGACGGAGGCTTTTGGGGGTGAAAAAACCTCCAGGAAATACTGCATTGTTCTCTTCGGGAGCTTTGTTTTATAGTCTTTGGATCTTGGCCATTGATGAGATTACATGGCACCAGAGGCAGTTTGTGGGTGTGGCTGCCAAGCTCCTAGAAAACGGGGGATCTGGGTGGAGGAGGCCCGATCCCAATCTGAGCAGAGTTGGAGATCTCAGCCCTGGGTCCAGCATACCTGGGTTCCTCTGCTGGTTCCTTCATGCGTGAGGCTCGTCAGAGCGTGGAAAGTGACCTTGAGCATGGCTGTGGTTGGGTTCTGCAGGTTTTCGGCTGACAGGGCTCTTCTAGGGGCCGGGAGGGAGAATCAACCTGCCCCCTCTTAGGGTCTCCCGGTGAAGACAGCCTGGTGCGGGGGCAGGAGATTCTGCCAGCAGTATTCATACAAATAAATAATTTTAAAATAGGCGCTTGATTTTAAGGCATAGAAAAAGTACGTCTATTGGTAATTGTGATCTATACCACTTGCTTTAGCTTTAGGACTCTAAATTTTTCCTTGACTTCTCACCAGGAGTTTTAAAATTATGAATGACCCTAGGTCTTTAATTTTCAAAATAATTGAAATTCCTTAATAATATGGAATTAATTCCTTAATTCCTTCTTAGATAAAATGCTTAATTAAAT
Source organism: Sorex fumeus (assembly GCF_029834395.1). Classification (NCBI taxonomy): domain Eukaryota; kingdom Metazoa; phylum Chordata; class Mammalia; order Eulipotyphla; family Soricidae; genus Sorex; species Sorex fumeus. Next base: position 9,180,663 of record NW_026606075.1, on the reverse strand, counting down.
TTTCAAAATCCATTTTAAAAACTCTCTGGTTAGAAATAGTTACTATTCTAAACATGTATTCCTACTTTTTTTATTACCACTAGGTACATAGAAAATTCACAAATAAAACTTTGGTTTTAAATACTGTCATTAAAAAATGACTTCTAAGTAACTACTGAGTAGCATTTTTTTGCTATTTGAGCCCACCAACAGAAAATGGTCTTTAAAATACACATTATATTTTGTTAATTGTCAAAATTTTCCCCATTTCTTTTTAAATAACCTCTGTTTCATATCACTGTCTTATAAAACATCCACTGAAATATTTTAATTTAAAAATGCACTATCAGACTAATCCTTCATTTTCAAATCATTCTACCTGACTTTAAAGCTTAATAGTTAATAACCTATAAATGCAATTTTGTTAGGAAGATATTAAAAGTCATTGTTCTCTCTGGATTTTTTTCTTTAAGGAATATCATTAAATGTAGCAAAAATTTGGAGTGAAAGATAGGTCAAGAGACAAATCATTTACCTTACTTGAGGTTCTGATGGTTGGGACCCTGGTTTAAATCTCCAGCACCATGTATAGTGACCTGGGTATCACCAGAGGTTACTCCTGAGCACAGAACCGAGAATAACCCCCCAAAACCCCCGAGTGTAGCCTATCCCTGCTCCTAACTACCACCACCACCACCAACAACAACAACAACACCACAATGACCACCACCACCACCACCACAAAAAGGTAGTAGAAATGTAATTGCTATAAATAAAGGCTATATGGAAATATTCATTTTCAGGTGTTAGATATAATGATTTCTGCTTTTGCATCTGATGTAAAGACTCAAAAGTGGAAAAAAATTACCAGAATCCTTCAATTCTATCCACTTATTTATGCAGATACAAATCATATGCAATTATGGAAGATTCTTATATGTTGTTTTTGTTGTAATGTACAAATAAATTTCCTGAAAACTGAATTGAATTCTCTGTAACATAACTACCCTCTGTCAAAAACTTTTAATATAAAGACTGAGAGATACTTGGTTTCAAGTAGCAGATTTAAAACCTCGCATATGCAAGGCCTTGAGAGGGAGCTTTAGCACTATTCATATTTTTGTTGGCCCCCCAACACTGCTAAGAAAGAGTACTGCTTATCATACCCAAGAATAGCTGAGATCAGCACCAGGAGGATTACTCCATAGCTTAGTGGCCAGTCGGGCATTCTAGAGGAAAGGGCAGCTCAGATAGAAAAGGGAGCACCAAATAAAGGGTGTTTGGAAGATCCTCCCAGGAGGGGAGATGCATGTCGAAAGTGGACTATGGACTGAACATGTTTGCCACTCAATGCCTCTTTTGCAGACCACAACACCCAAAAGGAGAGAGAGAACACAGGGGATTGCCCTGCCACAGAGGCAGGGGGGGATGGGGGGATGGGGGTGGGGGGGATATTATCCATGGTGGTGGAAAATGGGCACTGGTGGAGGGATGGGTATCTGATCATTGTATAATCAAACCCAAGCACAAAAAATTGTAAATCTACAACTGTACCTCATGGTGTTTCACTAATTAAAAAAAAAAAAGAGTACTGCTTATCAGGGCTGAGGACTAAGCAATCAGTAGGAAAGCATCTCAGTATCTCTGAGCATCTTGCTCTGTCTCCCCCTCAGGCACTCTGGATGCAGCTTCTAAAAAATAATAAAAAATGTATATCATGGTCCATATACGATGAAAATGCATGAAATGCAAAGTTCTTTTTTTATGTAAACTCATTTAAGTGTTTTTTTTTTACTTGATAGCAAAGAGAAGAAAAAAAGGTGTAGCCATAAAATTGACTCCCTTTTGGTTTATTTCACTTATACTCTTTCCATCTGTCTTCATTTTTTTAAAAGCAATAAAATATAGTCATATATCAGTTGAGTTTCATCCTAATGACGAATGGTATGAGCTAGATTACTGTCTGTATGCTTATCTCCTAGATATGCCTGGTGTGAGAAGGCTGGTCACAAGGAAACCCTTCACTAACTATAATGGTAGGATCTAGAAACTTGGAGATCTGGATAGTTGTTTCTCTTCAAGCCCAGTGGAAACGAAATCTTTGTCTTTCCACTGTAGGTGGTCAAGAGACTAGAGTCTGCCAGTAACTAAGAAGAGACCAGACTTATTTTAATTACAAATTATTCCATCACCTCAGGTTGGTTATCTCTCTGTACCTGGAGTTCATACAACAGACAGCTTAATATATATTATTTAAATAATTAAAAAAAAACCTTCCTATTTTAGCACTTTGCACCTTTTCTGGAAAACCTGCATGTTTGTAGGGATTTATAACTGAAAGTGCCTGCAGTCAAGTTTCAATTCCAGCAAATGCGGGGGAGATGCAACTTTAAAACAAACTGATCAGACATTGGAACAACAAAGACAGGAGGATTAAGGCAGTCTGTGAAGATGAAAGTATAAAGAGATCTTGTGGAAAAATAGCTGAGAGGAGCCTTTTAAAAATCAAACAGAAAAACTCTCATCAGTTGGCTCTTACTCCTTAAAAAAATTAAGCAGCATGTGCAGGTTTTATTTATCAAGTCAGAGCACCCATTCTTTAAATAAATTTTTTAAAAAGGAAATGAAAATCAGGTTCACAACCCTTCAGCAGTTTTCCTCAAATTATTTAAAACTGTTATCACTGGAAAAGCACTTAATAATTTAAGAGCATTTTCCTTCAAAAAATACATGGAACTGAAAGGAAACCCACGTACCCATGTGGAAATACTTAGTTGCTTCTCCTATGTTGAACTTGTCTGCGCATTCACAGAACTTATGACATATTTTCTTGTTATGTATACACATTTTTTGTTTAATAATGCCAAGAAGTAGAAGTGATAACTTGGGGATTGGGGATTATACTGACAGTCACCTGTCATTCATTGTCCTTTCTTCTGACAACCTTAGGTATTCAAGCATGGATTTATGGGTTCCCTCACTCTTTCACTTTATTTTTAAAGGGATTGGGGGGAAGGGAAAAATATCAGAGGATTCAGTCCTGAATAGACTTTTGTTTTGCTCTTTCTTTTACCCCTTGACTGTGTCAAATGCAGTGTGTCTCTCATGCAGTTTCTCTTTTTAGAGAGCCTCGGCTGGGCCAGCTAGTTAGTATTCAGAGACAAGGCAAAGAGGATAAAATTCTTCTCTCCGCTTGCTGAGACTGCAAAAAAGCAATTAGACTAAAAGCAGTACATTGGAGAAAGAAGGCCATAGCAGACATCACTGTTGACTAGGACCTGCCAATATAACTTTAAATTGTAAAAAGTTCCTAGCATGGAGAAATAGTCACTTAGAGGCACATAAGTTGGTTAAGACACTAACTCGGTATTTGCTACAGACATTTCTGCTGTGTAATGTACTCTGTGAACTGTAAGATTTTCCATTTAATCTTGTTTACCTATTATAATGAGAAGCAAATGGGTGAAATTAGCAATGGTGATAGAAAATTCAACCTTTTATTGTATTCCATGTTATGAAAATGTTTTCTAGATTGGCATGTTACTCCAATTTTCATTTTAGATCACTTGAAAGGATTGTAATGGAGGGCTAAAGGTTACATGCTGCTTTGTATCTGCCCAAGAATTATTAGGAATCTATGCTGAATCATTGTAGAAGAGGTTTAAAACACATTATGGCCATTCATTGTGCATTATGGAAGTATGAGAGGTAGTTCTTAAAACTCTTCCTCCCTTTAAGAAAAAAATTTTACTCTATGTTCTAGCAATTGATATATTTCCTTGGCAAGCACTCAAATGTTGTTACTTCATTAATTAAATTGGGATTCCCTAATCTCATTTTGTGTTATGGCAATCTCTAACAAAACCCCAATACTGAACAAATGATGGGAGATAACAGTGGAACTTCTTAGTTTGGTATATATATATATATATATATATATATATATGCTGTATGTGTAAATATATACATATATGCATATATTAAACTAATGTATATATACACACATATATGCATATATATTAAATACAACTCTTATCTTTTTTCACCCCCATCCTTCCAAGTCTCATTCCCCGAAATTTTATAAATGCTAGCCTGATGAATTTATTTTTACATATTCTAAGCCAGGAAAAAGAAAGGAAACTGGATTATTGACATTCTTTACCGGAACTACAGTAGACTAGAGTTAGCAGAAAAAACTGCTAATCATCACAGTTTTCATGGAAGCAATTTGCCTATAATTAGTAAGTTGATAAATACCAACAAAATGGGTGCTAAAACGAACAACTCTTGTGCTGAGAGACATTTGACTCTACATTACACATTGCATTTTTATATATGCAGCATTCCATTTTGTTACAAAGAGTGACAACTCTAGTGGCAGTTAAGGCACTCTAATCTGTCTTCTGAAGGATAGCAGACATACATCTTAATACAACAGCTTCTTTTATACAACGTATCTGTTTTTTTCATGGAGTGAGCAATGGAAAATAAAGGGGAAAGTGGGGTTTTTATTTATTTTATACAAAATGATAGCAAAAGATGAAAGAGTTGCTTTGCCAGATAATAAAATCCCATAGCATGTAAGATTAAATGTTATCAGGGAGATAGGGTGTATTATTCACTCGTAATATCAAATTCACTTGCTTGTGTATATAGATGTGTATTTGTTTTTTCCATTTCATGTGAGATAATTCTTGCATTATATTCTTAACTCCTTGTGGAATCAAACTCATGGTTAGTTTTGTTCATTTCAAACAAGGAAGTGGAAGGGGCATATGGAAGAGTGAGATTCCACTTTATGTTCATGTGGTTATTCCACACTAACAAGGCATGGCATATTTCATACTTGAAATAAAATATGTTTATATATTTGGAATTTCCTAATAAAACACCAACTTCTGTGAGCGTTAAACCGACAACACTGCATTCTACACAATCAGTTAAGGGATTATAATAACTTGATCAGTGGCATGCTAAAATTCTGACTGATAATTGTTATAAGTATGTGTCATAGTAAGTTCAAACTACGTGATCTGATACAATAGAGTTTGCTACCCTATGGAAGAAGTCGTGCTGGGAGAAGGAAATTTATTTTTTGAATTGATTTGGAAAAATAGTTTTCTAATGTATTAAAACTGGTATTTATAGACATCATTAAAAGAGCATCCTTCTATACTGACACTTTCTATAGGTGCCTTGGTTAGCACATGTGGGTATCAGAAAACCTATGGACTCTTCCTAATGCAAGTTAGATGGCAAGTAGGGTGATTGAAATGATCAACTATCTCCTAATATTTATCTTAGAGTATACTATTGAATTGTAAAATATTTGACTCTTCATTTTTATCCTCTGAACAGTATACTTTTTCTATTTCCAAATATTGAATAAAATCCACAAAAAATTACCACAGGCAGAATTAATGCATATATTTCTTCCACCCTTCAGAACATTCTTTAGCAGGTAGTAAAATACTTAAATCATTTCAAGCTGATGGAAACTATTCCAAATATGTCAGGAGAAAAAAAATATGAGGCTGCAATTCATTACTTTTTGCAATGAATCGACATAAAAGAGAACACTTTAGTGGACTAATTAGCTTTATTTTCATTTGCAGCTCATATTCATATAACTTCATACCAAGAGCATTTTGCTTAATGGACATAAAAAACATAGTTCATGGGTAACTATTTGATTATTGGAGGAAAAAGAAATATTTTGAAGAGCTCTATTTTACAATAATTTATGAAGTCCTTTTTATTGACATTGGTACTAAGGTACTATCATTGCTATTGTTTTGGTTCTTGCATATACAAAGTGAATGAAATTTAACTCATTGATACATGCTTTTATTGATGATGATATATATGATATAAAAATAATTTATTTATACATGTAAATTTATTTGATAAAAATAAAATAAATATGCTTAAACTTAATTTTGCAATTCATTTTGAAACACCTTTTTTATTGCCAGTTTTCCAAAACCAAGAGCAGTATAGTTGAAGAAATTAAAAACTGAGGCAATGTATCTTCAAGCTCTTAAATTCACTACCATTTTTAGCAATATTATTGAGTTTACTGCATCTTTTTCAACAAACAATTAACTCCGCTTAAGAGATATGGACAACTTAGCAAGTGATGTATAATCCATATTTGTAGAATAGTTATTCCTTTCATAAAATAAATTTATGTATAGTAAAGAGCACGAATCTTTCTTTGTTTTTTGTTTGGTTTATTCCCAAGCTTTTTTGCCATTGAAAAATAATGCTGACACATGTATGAAATGACAAATAACATTAGTGTAATGAAGAAGTTAAACCAACCCAAAGCACAGCCATATATTAAATTGTTTTTTAAAAATACTGACCTAAGCACCTCTATGAGATGTTATTAGTAAAAACTGAAGAAGAGGAAAAAAGACATTTGGAAGTGAGATGTGTTCTTCTTTGTAGACTGTATAATTGCTGATGTGCCATCATGGTTTTTTGCCATGCCTTTGTCAGATATTATTTCATGTCTCTTTGTTAAAGGACAGGTTTTGAAGTCTTTTTTCCCCCCGTATCTGGGTGACCGCTGTCAGGGTTCAGACCCAGACTCCCAGGGTTATAGCAACATTCCCCAAAAGCTTTGGGTAAAAAAATCTTTTAAGCATCCCTTCATTTTCACTCACCAGGTCAACACATATTGTTTTTCTAAAGAAAATTTCTAACATTTCAACCTAAGCTTCAAACCAGAACTATAAACCAGTGATTATTTTTCATTAAGACTTAGTATTGAATAGCTTCTTCCCACATCCATACAGGATGAAATCTAACGCAGTGTTTTGTCATCTGTCCTGGTAAGTGATGATTTTCTAAAATTTGGTGATTTATAAGGTTTTTCTTTTAAAATGGTTGACATTTCTAAGTAGATGCTTCCTGTCATATAGTGAAGTCCAGAGTACGGTGAAGTAAAGGTTTATTTTTTCATCCACTTATACATTCTTAAGAAGTCAACTTTAAAAAGAATGTGGTAAAATTTTCATATTGCAACCAAAATCAGAAAAAACATTGTGGAACATATAATAATAGAATTACTTTATGAAGATTCAACTATATGGAAAACTATTCAATTAGGGTGTACAGTTACTTTTAATGAGGGTTGTTGTGGAATAAGTGGAAACATCTGTTACCCATGAACCACCACAGAGACTACACCAGAAAAAGCAGTTCTCGTATATTGATTGGGACTGGTCTTCACGGAACATTCTTATTAGTATGCTTAGAACAACCATGCAAATCCCTAAGCCAAATTAATTATTCTTGGCATCCCCAAGAGATAATCCTAGAGTCATTTTTTACCAAAGGCAAGCAACAAGGGAACCCTTTCTCGGTACATATTTTATTATGGTTAGCAATGCCTAATTGTCCTACTGTATTGTCACCCTATTTTACCAGCTACAGTCTGAATTCATTCCCCTCCTCTCCTTAAAAGTTTGAAACCCCCCTAGTGACAGGAATATTAATGTGCCAACACTGTCATATCTATTTCAGCTCATACATATGCAATGTCTTTGTTTTCAAAGATTTATGTCAGACTTTGCTGAAGTGAGGTATTCTACCATTTTAGATAATAGCATGCCAAAGTGATGTTATCAGCCACATTCAGCACTCACTCAAGCAAACGGAACAAGCAACAATTTCTAAACTCATTGAAACTGTTATTTATCCTTATTTGATGAGAAAAATCTTTTGGGGGGTATATTTTTTATGAAGATTATGGCCATCCTGTGGATTATCTTTTAATTAAGAATGGATGATTTGCGCCCACTCTGCTGTAGCAAAAGTCTTGCTGCTAATGAAGTTTAAAAAGACTTACTTTATTTAATTACATCTAATCACCAGGGTAAATGTGGAATTTTCTTTGATCCTACATGTATTGTTTTAATCTCCTTGGCAGATAATATCTCCTCAAAATATTTTGAATTTTACAGTTCACCACATCTTTGCAAAAAGTGGAACCACCCCACGCCACCACATTTCTTTCACTTTCTCAGTTGCCTACTGTGTCATAAAAATTGCATAAAATTGTTTTACAAATTGAGAGGGTCTTTTAAACTAATAGTGCTGAAGTCATCAAATACTTTAATTATTTACTTCACTTGATATTCAGAGAAGGGTTCTTCGCCCCTATTCAGTTTCCAACTCAAACAATATTATTGGTCGATTTCAACATGTCCAGCACTGCTGAGCATTAGAAATATTGAGATCATAATATCATACAGTAAACAGACTTCTAAAGTTGAACTGCATCCACTGTCTCTGGCATGTTTATATAGACCTAAGTAGGTAAATGCACCTTAAACCCTGGGGTTTCTTTACCTTTGATTTAATTTGTTTTTAAACCATCAGATTAGAACTGCATTACTTAGCATAGCATTCAAGATAAAACAGGACTATCTGTTTTAATTTTTTTCTTGTTTCTTCCCTTTGGAACAAAGTTCAATGTGGGAACTCCAACTTTGGTTTTAATTTTTCTTGAATCAAAAATAAAATTATTTTAAAAGCTCCTTTTAAGTCAATTCTAATTTCAATTAGTATCTGTTCTAATTTTCTGTCTTTATAAACACCACACTCAATCATTGGCACAAGAAGAAGAATACAACTCTTTGAAGCATTTGCTAATACTAACTCTTTCAAACATGCATTCCCATTTTTACCTGATATAAAATCTCCCCTACCAAATTAATTAATGTGATTTCAATTTTTAAATCTCAAACAGTTCATTTATTGAAAAATGGTATTTTTGCATTTTTTTCTATAGTTTTTAGTTCAATTGACCCACCTCGCCTGGCTTAATAAAGATCTTGAAGGGGCCTGGGCAAATTTTAATGAAGTTAAGGCACTTGCCTTGTATGTGGCTTATTCCAATTGATCCTAGACACCTCATGTGATTTCCTATGTATAACCAAGAGTAAATCCTGACCCAACACAGTGTGGTCCAAAAAATATTTCATTTTATTTCATCATCCTGTTATTCGTCGATTGCCTCGAGCAGGCCCCAGTAACGTCTCGTTCATCCTAACCCTGAGATTATATTCAAGGCTCTTTAGGAGAATGAGACCCATCATTGTTACTGGTATTTGGCATATTTGGTACACCACGGGGAGTTTGCCAGACTCTGCCCTGTGGGCAGGCTACATTCGATAGCCTGCAAGTTTGTCCAAAGTAGGACAAAAAATATAAGCAAAATAAAAGTAAAGGTAAGGGCTTTAAAGGGCATGGGCCAAATGACCCCCTTGGGAGAGAAATGTGTGGAGAGTAGGGAGTATGTAGGGTACTGTAAATTTGAGAACCAGTAGTAAACCAACTCTAGACTACTTAAACATGGGCTCAGAATGACATCTGTGATAAGCCAAATAATTTAAGCCCTTTACTATCTCTCTAGAACCGCAAATGACATCTACACTGAGTACAAAGACCCATTTTGTTAAAGAACAAAACTTTTCAGGAAATTATGTAAATAATTAGTCAAAAAACAAAAGGTCTAACTAAACCTTTTACATGACATTATAATTGTCTGGTTTCAAGAACATCAACATCAAAGTCCAGAAACTCCTATCCCAGTAGAATTCTCACTAAAGCAAATAATTATTTTTAAATAATATTATGAATCTGGTGGGCTGGAGCGATAGCACAGTGGTAGGGCGTTTGCCTTGCACGGAGCCAACATGGCCAACCCGAGTTCGATTCCTCCGCACCTCTCGGAGAGCCTGGCAAGCTACCGAGAGTATCTCGCCTACACAGCAGAGCCTGGCAAGCTCCCCGTGACGTATTCGATATGCCAAACACAGTAACCACAAAGTCTCCAATGGAGACGTTACTGGGCCCGCTCGAGCAAATCGATGATCAACGGGAGTACCTTTACTTTTACTTTTATTATGAATCTATTGAATCATTACTTATTCATTTTATAACAAATATCATCAGAAAAAACTTTCTTTCTTCCCCAAATATTTTCTACTTCATTTATCAAATATGAGGGTATATGAATTCATTTGGTTTCCCAGGCCTTGATCATATTTAATTTGGATTTGTCAAACCAATGAAAAACTCTATTTCACAACTACAATTCCTTTATCACACAAAAAGTGCTATGTCCCTACAGTCTACATATGAACTCTTAACCTTATTCTTGCCCTGAACACTTTACAGAGCCCAACATTCAACAGCAGTTGATCTGCCATTATCTACAGTACTTTACATTCTAGTAGTGAGAATTTAGACTTATGAAATGATTAAGGTTGGAGGAAGTTCTTCAAAAGTGCAATTCATGCTTTAGAAAAATTGAACATTTAAAGTAGGAGAAGCAAAACAGAATTTGTGGTTAGTTCCTGTAATATATTAAACATCTGCAGTTTTGTCTCTCCATCGGGATATGGGGTTGCACTGAAGTCACATCCTGATAACATCTGTGTATTACTGATAGCTTTTGCTTTATTCTTTATGGTCCTCTGATGAGAAATTCTTTAACATCCCTTCAATCATCAAGACCCCAGTTGGATTGCTTTCTGGTAACAGCCTTAAAGGTGGTCTCATTTACATTTGCAAAAATGTCACAATATAGAAAGATATTTTCAGTTTGATGTTTCATCCCTTCCTTTTTTAATCCAGATGCTAGTTTTAGCTTTTTGAATGAATGTCGATCTCAAAATAGATTTTTCAAGAAATATATTTTGTCTGATTTTTGAAGCACTATGTCTACAGCAGACTTTTTCCCCAAAAAAGTTTTCGACAAAGAATAGCACCTCTGCTTCTGCTTGCACTGCAACCATAGCTGCATGCCCTGTAAAGGGTAGCGGATTAGACACCCTGGAAACAGAATGTACTTACTATTTTAAAGGTCAAATATTGACAGGATCTGAGCATTTTCTGCTTCCCTAATGACCCCAATTACTTAGGAGTTGAGTAAATAGTCAATAAACATGGAATTAACATATGTAGAAAAGGCATTTATTTTACATTTCCAAGAGGACTGGCAAACCCCCTTTTTTATTTCTGGAAGAATTTAAGATTCTAAAAGTTTAAAAAGTAGGTGGAACCATAAAAAGTAGTATAAGGTCTTTATGTAAATAATTTTAGAGTATCTGAAAATATGCATATTGCAAAATGTATATCTGTTTATGTAGTTTGTCAATGGTGAGTGGCGATATATAAGAAAATTATAAGAGAACCTATCACCCAGAAATCATAAAATAATTATTTCATTTCAAGCATTGCGTTTATTGACCAATTTAATAGACTCCTTTTAATGTACCTGGGATTCAAAGTGTTGAATAAGGTATTTTAGTGACATCCTTTTTGAGATATTATACGTAGGCATATCATTTTTTAATTTTAAAACATTGAGATTATTTAATATATCATTGATTTCTAATATAATTTAATTTAATTGCGGTTAAAAATGCACCAAGAGCACCCTTGTAAAGAAAATAAAAGATTTTATTTGATCTCTCTATTTTATAATTTGAAGTTGATATGTTCTATAAAGACTGAGAGGCTGGAGCAATAGCACAGTGGGTAGGGCGTTTGCCTTGCACGCGGCTGACCTGGGTTCGATTCCCAGCATCCCATATGGTCCCCTGAGCACCGCTAGGGGTAATTTCTGAGCGCAGAGCCAGGAGTAACCCCTGTGCATTGCCGGGTGTGACCCAAAAAGCAAAAAAAAAAAAGACTGAGAAGTATTAAAAATATTTATCTCTATTTATTTGACTATGTCTTCCCTGCTTTACTGATTTTGAAACTCTTAATAGGTGAATACACATTTACAGGAAGGCTTACTGATAAATTAACCATTTTATCATTATCAAATGTCCTCCTTTATTTCTGGTAATACTCCTGCCTTGACATCTATTTTGTCTGACATTAATAAAACCACAACACTAGGAAACACAGATTTTATTTTTAAGTGTCTGGCTATATTTGTGGGTCAAATATTTAGAAAGATGCATGAGCTTACCTGCCATTTTGCGTTCCCATAAATGTCAACCACAATGGAGGGTTTACCCTTTCTCATGGCTAAGCCATAATCCTTTGAGAAAGTAACAACCGGCAAGGAAACATTAAACTAAATGAAAAATGATTGAGGATATGGTACAAAATCAATCAGAATGTCTTTATTTTATAGAAAGCTCATCTATGTTATTTGGAACATTATTTTAATATTTCCAAATTGTAAGTTCATGTACTATTTTATGTGCCCCTGCCCCCCAAACCCTTATCTACTTAGAACATCACATAGTAATATAGGTAGGTAGATGCATACATAGATTTGCTTAGATATGACTCTGATTTTTTTTTGTTTTGGGGAATAATACCTAGTGGTGTCCAGGGCTTACTCCTGGCTCTGCACTCAGGGATCACTCCTGGGAGGTTCTTAGGGCCCTGTGGAGTGCCAGATTGAACCCAGGTCGACCATGTGCAAAGCAAGCACCCTACTCACTATACTATCGCTCCAGTCCCTGACTAATTAATTTTTCCTACACCTTTAGTCCATATTCTTGTTATTGAATTAAATACGGAAATATTTTTGTAAATTTTTAAATCTACTACATAAAATGTTCATACTTTTGGTAATACCAAATATATTAATTATAGGGGCTGGAGTGATAGCACAGAAGATAGGGTATCTGCCTTCCACGTGGCTGTACTGGGTTCGATTCCCAGCATCCCATCTGGTCCCCTGAGCACCACCAGGAGTAATTCCTGAGTGCATGAGCCAGAAGTACCCCCTGTTCAAAGCCGGGTGTGACCCAACAAAAAGCAAAAAATATATATGTATATTAATTATATTATGCTTAATAGAATATATTAACACATCAAATATATTTGATGTTATAGTATATATCAATTTATAGTATATTAATATATAATGTATAAATTTTTATTTAAGATACCAACTATATTACTTTACATATCAAGTGACATTGACAATCATGAAGAAGAAAGCATAAGTTGCTATACTAACAATAATGCTAATAAAATTCAAACCACATTAAACTTACAGAGACTTACAAATAGCAGTCCACAGTAGGTGTAACTTGTAACTTGTAACAGGTGTAACCTCTTCCAATCTAAGTACCAATTTTTCCCCTCACAATTGCTCGTTTTAACCAATCTTCATTGAGTTTGATTGCAAATTTCCAAACTCTACTGATAAGGGCCTATTACAAATTTTCTCGTTATCAGGTATTTTTGATCTCTAGTCTCCTGCTTTGCTTTTATCTGTCAGGTTCCTTATTCCTCTTTACATTTTCTATCCTCCTTGACCTTAAAATTAAATTTCTCCTCATAGGTATTTCTAGGATTGTTTTACTCAATCTTTTAATGATTTTACAAAGACTTGAAGGACACAGAACAACTCAGTATAAATGATTATACTAGAATAAAAAACTCATAAATCCTTTTTACTTGTGCTTTATATTTCTCCAAACCATATATGTAGGTAGATGCATACATAGATTTGCTTAGATATGACTCTGATTATCTCCAAAATTTGACAGCAAATCTCAAATCTCAAACATCTATGAATCTCTACTTATAGTTAATATAGCTTTTATATTCTATAATGCCTCCAAAAGCTTCATTTGAAGTATGTCTTTTTTCTCATTTCTATTACTATGATCATATTACGGGCAGTGTGAAATGCCAAATCCTAAAATAAATGTTTTGTTATATATGGATACATATATATGTATATATAAGACATGCTTGTTATTATAAATTTTATCAATATAAAAATGTGTTATGGACAATTCAAAATTATAAAATGTAGAATATGGATGTGACTCAAGAGAAAAGTGCAAAAGCCTGTGTGGGTCCTGGCTTTGATCCCTGGTTCCATCTGTTGCTCTTGTAAGTGATTCTAGGTATACCAGGTGGGATGCTAATGTCTTTAAGTACTGCCAAGATTGGACTGCATAACAATAGCAACAAAAATGTGAATTTTTTATGCTCTTTATTGTAAAGTCCAATTGATTCTCAGAATATTTTTATCGAGTTCCACCAAATTTATACCCAGAGGCAGCAAAGCTCGGTAACATTGTTGAAATATGCTTTTCTGATATTCTAAAACTTGATGATCTGATGTTCTAAAACTGGACAACTGTAAAACCTTCATTAATTTAAGAGTAACGTTAGATGACTAGTTCGTATTCCAATATGCCGTATTACTATTATATTATAAACATTTAAATACAGACATGACATTTTGGAGTATAGTCTCATTATTATAATTTTCTTCATTAACGTTCCTAAATCTAGGCATCAAGAAAACAATAAATAAAGTAATGGTAGTGACACCTACAAATTGCCTAACAGCTTTCCTCATGACTAATTTTAAGATAAAAGTTACAAAACAGAGTTGTAAGAGTTGTGCAAACACTACTTCATATTATTTCACTTTACTGACACAAATAACTCAACTGCATGGATAATAGTATGATAAATATAAAAATAGTCATTTTGTATTACTTTAATTTTAATACAAATTATTTTATTATAAGTTATATAACTAATGCTTATAAAAACTAAATTTATAAAATGCAAAAAAATCATAATTTATATTCACAAATCAGGATAGACTTTCTCCAGTTAAGTTCTGCTGTCATTTCACTTGGACTGTGTCAGAATTTTCTAATCAGTCATTGTGATTTTTTTCTGCAAAGTCATACCACAGACCACATTTAGGCATATTGCTTTTATTAAAACACTTAGAATGCTTGCTATTCTAAACTTCCTATTCTAATAAAATATTGGAGATGGAAGAACAGATAGTAGTCTTTTAAAAACAATTTTTTGACAGAATAATGCTAAATAAAGCACAAACTCAAGTAGTAACAGAGAACTTAAAATTAAAATGATAAGCAGCTAATCACTGAGTACTTATCATTTTAATTATAAATAATTGGGTGAAATGACCTGCTGATTTATGTATTGTTTCAGGAGCTTTGAGTCATAATACAGTGGATAAGGAGCTTGCCTTGCATGAAGACAAACTGGGTTCGATTCTGGTTTGGTCCCCTGAATACTACCAGGAGTCACTTCTAAGTGCAGAGCCAGGAATAGCCCCTTAGCATCACCGGATGTGGCCTATACAGTCAAAAAACCAAGCAGATTTTTGTGTTGTTTCAGTAGGCAGTAAGCAATGCATTGGGTGGGCGGTGGGGAGCAGTTGTACAGCAGAGTGGATGCTTGCTCTGCACACAATTGACCTCTGGATATGACCACTACTGATCCTGAAGTTTGTGGAACCAGTGACACCTCCAAATTCCACAGTATTGAAATTCCAGTAGGAGCATACCAAATTAAATGAGGAAATAACACAAAAGCCAACTAAACTCAACAAACAAAAACAATAACATATAATGCTCAATTAGCAATAATCAACTTAGTGAATCCTCAGACAAAGACTTAACAATCCTATGATGAGATATAACAACTTTCACAATTTTTCTTTTACTGAGAATTTTTGATAATTCCTTTAGTCATTTGGTTGTAACAAGTAATATGAAACAACTTCTTCTGTACCTGCTGGAAGGGCAGACTTGTGGAGTGCTTAGAAAAATGGAGACAATGGTGTATAGAATGTCACTCAGATGGTAGAATTGATTTTGGAACATCAAAAGCTCTTTAGAACTTTATTATGAACAACTTTCTAAACCATGGTGTTTAAATAAAGTTTAAAAAAGTGCTTAAATTTAAATATTTAGAATATCTATATAATGAGTTTCAATATAAAAAAATAGTTTTCACTTATTGAGAAAGAATATCCTTTTTTCCCTACAAAAGTTTATTGCAAAAATAAAAAGCATTACCAAGAATAAAATAATTGAACAGTTACAACTTTGCATAGACAATAACACTGACTCATTCCAGCAAGAGATTTAAACTTCACTTGATGTCTTCCATGACAGGACCTCTCAACCTTTACTGTTTACCTGTGTTCCATTTATACTCAACTTACAATTCCCAATATTTCCTACTTGCTTTTCTGATTCATGCCTTTATGTAATCAGAGTATGGACCTTTGCAAAATGTTTTATTATAGCAAACTGGGGACATAGGAATATAGTAAATCTCCCATTATCACACACTATCATAAGGAGTTGGTGTCCTTTAGCAGAAAGAATTTAGCCACACTGTATCTAGAAAAATCTAGAATAAGTAAACTTGGTTATAGTTAAGAGAGAGTGAGAACTCTGTTTAGTATACATAAATATCACACTCTCTAGATGAGCCTATGGCAGAAACTAAGAAAAATATATAGAATTATTATAAGCTCATCCAAGAATTATGTCCAATTATTCGATTATGTTCATCAAAAATGAAACTGGGAACAAGACACAAGATGCTGGAACAAAGGAATAAATTGGAACTGCATCACAAAAACTGGGATATATAGTCACTCTTGTACTGTCTTATTCCAGTGGCCAAATAAATAGATTTAGCACTGTAGTACTGTCCTCCTATTGTTCATCAAGTAGGCCCAGTAATGTCTCCATTATGTTACTGTGTTTGGAGTATTGAATACGTCACGGGTAGCTTGCCAGGCTTTTGCCATGAGGGCCGAATACTCTCGGAAGCTTGCTGGGTTCACAAAATAGATTTAAATCCCCAAATTACATATTGTTTTCAGACTATGTTTGGGCACATATTTTATTAATGTCTGATATTTCTGGTAGCTTTCAGATTTTAATTTTTTGTTCAAAATTCCAAGATGTCCTTTTTGTATCCTCGTATTTCTGCCTCTAATGAGAGTGATTTGTCAACATTCAATAGTCTTTACTATGTTCCTGAAAAAAATATGAACACATATATCCATTTTCACAATCTAAAATTATTGGAAGAGATACAAATCTTGAAGCAAAGAAAATTTTGGTTCTGAACATATCAAAAAATTAAGTCTTCAAAATATGATTCAGAAAATAGATGAGAAGTTGGGCAAGTAAGTCCGGATCGCATGACAGAAATTGTGCTGAAAATTAAAATTTAAAATCATTGTATAATTGAAACCCAAGCACAAAAATTTGTAAGTCTACAACTGTACCTCATGATGTCTCACTAATAAAAATTTTAAAAAAGGGAAAAAAATTCCTCAGGTTTTAGGAGATTCCTTGAAAACGTAGGTGTTTTTTTCAAGGAAAATGATAGAGTGAGGTAGTGTTCATGTACAGAACACTGAAGAACTATATGTCTATCTATGCACATACTTAAAAGGCATAGTAGTCCAAATTTCCATTTTAGATTTTAAAATAAGCAATTTTGAATTATTTTCCAAATCTGTAATAGACATCATCTTCAGGTCTGCTTTCTCTATATGTGTGCCTACCAACCCCGCTTCAACACACAATCTTACTTCTGGCTATGAGTGAGCTAAGCCAAATATTACAGTGGACATCTGCTTTAAACCAATTTAAATTACTTGCAGTTGAGAAGTATAGCTAATGGTAAAATCCAAACTTGAGGATGGTAGAACAGTTATATTCCGTATTAAGTGAGCAGAAGCAACTTGAATATGAAAGCAGAGAAATGAGACATAGAAATTGACCACTTTCTAGGTTTTTCACCACAGATTTTGTTCCTGAATTAGTCCTAATTTTTCTGCAAGTGTTAATCAAAAATCTTCCATGAGCCAGTATTGGGGTATAGCCACAACAATAAGGGGGTATGTTTCATGGCTTCTTTGCAAATCCCTCCTGGGGTAGAAAATGCTCCCTTCTACTTCCATATCTCTTTATGTAATGAGCCTCCTGTGGATTCATATTAGCTTTAGCTGGTTTGTATTGGTACTTATCAAAAAGCCCAAACCTTCATATAATAGATGCCAACATTTGGCAAATATTGCTGCTTGCCCCAAACATTTTCTTGGAAAAATGTTTTTCAACCCTTTTGTTGCAACTGTGGTCTCTTACTGACTTTGCAACTTCTTTTATCTCCCACCCTACACAACCAATGGACCCTATTCCTTGGAATATCATCAGGAAAATATTTTCCCTGTGCCCCCACTGGAACATCATAGAGGACCTGGTGGTGGGTGGGAGCAGATGATTCTGAGTTGAGAAACAATAGTCTAGCCTGTTTCTAATCATAACTTTGAGAGTCTTTTTACTTCTAAGGAACAAAATTCTTTAAGCAGAACTATCCCCCACAGCAGGTAAACAGTCAAACTTATTTGCATGCTGCAAAGTGGGCATTTCAAGCATATGGATCTGTTTCATATCCAAAGGGAAAGCCACATTCCATGTCTTACAATATAATGCTAGCACCTTGGAAAATATCTTTGTGCCCTACATATTGAACATTAGAAAGCTATGCTGGGCAAAATTAAAAGGTAAGTGATTATAATTTTCATCTATTTATTCCAATGCTATTGAAATATGTTTGCTCTAATCCAAACTCCTGAGTCAATTGTGTAACAAAAAAAATCAAAAGAAATCTTAAAGTGTAACTCTTACTATAATACTTCCTAGAGGACAATAAAAGTTTCAGTGGGAAGTCATGGAATCAAATTATTTTCTTAGAACTCTGTGTGATCACTCTCTCAGTAATTTTGAAAGTTATTAAACTTTCTACCCCACAATCTCAAATTTTCTTGAGTTGCTGTCAGTATTAAATCACATAATCTAAGTAGATTGTCCAACACAATATGTTGTACAATATTTTAGTGCAGTATTTTGTACTAAAAACTTTAGCTGCTACTATTTTTGCTGCTAGAAAGTTTGTTTGCACTGACATGTAAAGATAGGAACTGATAGCAATGTGTAAAATCAATTATAAAGAGCCTAACTAAGATCCTCGGTACTTCATTTTTCTTTCTTCCTACTTTTGGGATGTGGGGATACCAAGCTGTATTTAAGGCTTACTCCTAGCTCTGTGCTCAGGAATCACAAATGGATTGAGGCTTTGTTGGGTGTATGCAAGGAGAATGCCTTAATCCCGTATTATCTATCTTTCTGACCCATCCATTTTCAACATACCCTTACACCCCACACAACATGAAAAACTGTTTCCTTCCTATGTATTCAAGTTTCAAATATAGCTTGAGGTTCTCATTGTCTCTATAGGATTTGCATTGTGAAACTCATAACCACATCACTGATTGGTCCTCTACAGATTAATATTTTTTGAATCTTAGATCCTAAGAGTAGAACAGAATTGGACTGAATTCTATATTCAGCCTGGCAATAAGAGATGAGCAAGTCTGTGAAGTTTTCAGTGCTGTCTTCTAGGTTCCAACCTTCTGTTTATGTTCTTTTTCACCCCCATTTCAGTGATAATTCCACCCACGTATGTAGAAGCATTGACTTTACTAAGTTTCTTTCTACTATCTTCCTCCCCCCCACACACATACCCTCATCAGGAAAGGAAGAAATCTAATATCTGCCATTTATAGATGCTAACTGATTGATTGACTGCTGACACTTGAGTGTGAATGAGTTTCTTTAAATGCATAACCAGAATCAGGCCTGCATATTTTAAGCCTTTTGTCTCTAATTATGAAATGAAGACTATCTCCCTGCATTAAAAGAATTTCAGACATCTGTAAGAAGAAAGACACAAGAATTCTTCCTCAAGGTAAGGTCTACACTAAAGGTAAATATGCATGATTCCTTTTAGAAAAATTATGAACATTTTCTGAAAAGACAAGAAATTTTTGGATGAATTTTTCTCTTAATCACTAAAGGTACATATAACAGAAGATGCTGCTCCTGGGTCCTTAGTTCCTACTGTTTCCTCACAGGGCTAGTGTGTTTGTGGGAGGCTTTTTTTAAAAAGAGAAATATTTTAGAGAATAATCTCATATGCTCTGATTTTTATTCTATTTTTAGTCACCATAATTTGCAATTTTATAATACTGACAATGATAGGGTTTCACAAATACAACATTCTAACATCCTACGCCCCCAGTACCCATTTCTCTCCACCATTGTTTCAGGGTCTCCCTTCACTCTACCCCACACTTTTATCTACTCTTCCCCTGACTCCTCCCCCACATAACACACACACACACACACACACACACATACACACACAAATCTCACTGCCATGGTCAGCTCAGTTCTATAACCCACTTCTTAAATTCTGGATTCCATTGCTTTTGGCCATTTGTCATTCCCTTACTATGTTGCTTTATATACCATGTTTGAGAGACATCATCCTGTAGCCCTCCTTTTCCTTTTTGGCTGACTTCATTCAGCATAATGCCATCCAGTTTCATCCACATAGCAGCGGATTAAATGATATACCCTTTTATTATAGCCAGGATTTTTTATTGTGTATGTATACCATAGTTCCTTTATCCAGTCAAATGGTCTTGGACACTTGGGTTGTTTCCAGATTTTATCCATCATGAATAGTAGTACTTCAATTAACATAGAAATAAAAATGTCTTTTCTTATCAGGGTTTTTGGGCCCTGAAGGAAGAAGTGCTGATTTCTACCATCAATAAAGGGTTTCTTTTCCCACCACATCCATGTGACACTGGTTTTTTTTGTTCTTGTGATGTATGCCCGATTCACTGCTGTGAGGCAATATCTCATTATTGTTGTTTAAATTTGCCTTTACATAATAATAAATGATAGAAATAATTTTTCATATACTTATTATCCATCTGATGTTTTCTTTAAGAAGTTTCTGTTATCCATTTTTTGATGAGCTAGATTATTGTTTTCTTTTATAGAAACTTAACTTTATTCTTAACTTTATTCTTGTTCAATTCAAAAGTTACCAGTAAATTTAACTTTATTCCTATTCAATTCAAAAATTACCAATATAGCACACATGATATTTGGAAGAAAAATTCAGGGGCAGCTTATAGAGTAAACTAAGACCAGCAGTCTGCATAATGGTTGTTTTTTTTTTTAAACTAAATAAATAGAAAGTTAAGATTTCTGGATTAATAAGATTTTAAAGAATCTCAAAAAAGACAACACAGAGAAATATAAGGCATTAAGAGAGTGAACTCGAGATACAATGTTCATATTCAGAGTCTAGACAAATTTTTTAGGACTATCATGACAGAATAAAAGTGCTGGTGTAGTAACCATTAATTGCCCAAGTGGTAGTTCCTGAAACCCTATCTTGAACTTGAGAAAAGGCGTTATGCTATTCTGTGTTTTAAAGAATTATTCTTCTATCTTCCTCTAGTCATACAACATCCATGGAACAAGTTCATGCTATAAAGATGTGCTCTTAGGGGACCTGCGTCGCTCCAGGACTCTGCTAAAATGATCCTTATCTTATTACTGGCACCTCCCTAGACTTTCCCTTTCCTATTACTGTAAGAGCTGATGCCACCATCTCTGGGGGTACCATTATCCATAGCTGTAGTTCCAAGATATATTTGCAATAAGAAGAAAATTGACAGAATCTGAATTTGGACATATGGTTAAATATCCACCCATGCGTATGAAAGGCTCTTTAAGGTACAGAAAGAAACTGAGAGTGGAAAGAGAAGAGAAAATTAATTGTAGGATTTCATTTGTGGTTTTGGCCTGGTGATCTTTAAACTTCCTTGACCAAAAATTATTGATGAATAGCCTGAGATTTCCTTAAGTTTCTAGGTAAGAATTCAGAAGTTAGAGGTGAAAAGGTCAGTTGACCTAAGGCAAAGAGTAAATAGATCAAACTTTCATGAACAAAGTATAAATTACCCTATCCTATCTTCCCTACTCATAGTCCTTCCTCAAAAGAATAAATAGAATTCTCAAAATGTATCAAATGCATATCATTTACTTCTTTAGCCAGTGTTTAATGTTTTTAAATAGTTCCATTTTGGAATTGAAAACTCAAAAACTATAGTACCCAGGAGTAAGAAAATATTATAGTAGTTTTTAGGTCAAGGTGTGTGAATAACCCAAAAGCACTTATACTAAAGGAAAAAAATATATTAGGAAGAATTTAGGCACACTAATCTGACACTTCTAAACAAAATGTCTTTGCTTTTTTGGTATCCTTGAATATATTTAGGTATATACCAAATTGCTTGGGCTAGAGCGATAGCACAGCGGTAGGGCATTTGCCTTGCATGCAGCCAACATGGCCGACCCGAGTTTGATTCCTCCACCCCTCTCTGAGAGCCCGGCAAGCTACTGAGAGGATCTCGCCTGCACAGCAAAGCCTGGCAAGCTCCAGTGGCGTATTCAATATGCCAAAGACAGTAACAACAAAGTCTCACAGTGGAGATGCTACTGGGCCACTGGAGAAAATCGATGAACAACAGGAGGACAGTGACAGTGACCAAATTCCTTTGGTAATTCTAAAAGTCAAATGTTTATATAAAATGCGTCATTAGAATATATATTTTAAAATTAGCATAATGTATTATTGTATTATTAGTCAAATATGTGTTCCATTACAAAATCCATCAGAAGGCATTAAATGTTGATTAGGACATTCCATAACTAATCTCTATGTGTGACATACTACCTGATATATGTCTTAGAATTATTCTGGTTGAAACGTAAACACAAGCAAACCCTTATTATTATAATATGTGATAAACTACTTGAGATCACACAAGGTACATTTAAAGTCTTAGGAAACTAATCACATATTATGATACTCACAAAATGATATTTATCAAGTTCATTGTTTTTGAAAATAAGAAGAGTAAAATCATTAAATAATAATTTATTTTTATTATGGATTATTATTAGGTATAACAAACAACTAAACCAAACTTTAAACAAACAAGTAAACCAAAATGGACACAACAAAATGAGTGTTTCCAACTTTAACTTAGTTACTTTAGTAGGACAGACACTTAGTTCACTGCTCAGAATATTTTTGGAAGTCTTTGGGGAATTTTTGTGTACCTTTGGTACAATCCTTTGAAATATCCTCAGTGACGGTAAATCTTCATCAATTGAGGTCAAATGTTATTTTTAGAGAGAGCAAAAAGCCAATCAAAGCCAAGTCGGCTGAATGAGATAAGTGATCAAGCTGAGTTGTTCCACTTCTGATGAAAATCAAAGTGTGCTTATGAACCCAACAGTGGTGTGTTCATGTGGTTTTGTAAGTTTCCACTGGCACTAAAGACTGTTTTAGATAAAAATTACAATGATTTTCTGAGTATCATAATATGTGATTAGTTTTCTAAAACAAGAAACACTGAAAAAAATTACATTTGGATACATATAGATATATATAATTACATTTCAATGTTTGTATATCTATGTATTTATATAGATATATATTTAAGTAGAAATATGTTAAGCCTTTCCTCCCTTTCATACTACATATTAAAATTAATCTAGGCAAGCTAAAAATGAGCTTCTTAAACCATAAAAATCTAGAAGGATTTAGGTGATTAACATAAGAATAACAGCAAGAATCTTTAAGAAACATGTTGACATGTTAAAAAATAATATTCCAGGGGCTGGAGCGATAGTCCAGCAGGCAGGACATTTATTTTGCATGAAGCTGACCCAGGTCCAATCCCTGGCATTCCATGTAGGTCCCCAAGCACATCCAGAAGTGATTTCTGTGTGCAGAGCCAGGAGTAAGTCCTTAGCACAACTGTGTGTGGTCCTAAAACAACAAAAAGTTATATGCCAGGTAAATAATGTATTTAGAAAATTGAAAGACTAAAATTCTTTTTATTTTTTCACATTTAAAAAAATGTGCACCAGGTGAGAGTTTTCTGTGTGTGACCATGTTCTCTCCCAGGCATCACACAGCACACCAAGCACTGCCAGGCTTGCCTCTAGAGGTGTCAAAGTAATGCTAGGCTGGTGCAGTGTCTCCTGGCACAGCAGGACCTGAGCAGCACTGAATCCTCTGCCCTGACTCTGAACTCCCAAGCAAATTAAGTAGCACTGGAAGTAGATGCTGGGAAATCCTGAGTAACATTTGGGAGTTACTCAAAGGTCCCTGTCCCACCTTTGCATATCAATAGAGAAGAAACTTGTGGTCAGATAGGCAAGACAGGAGTTAAAACTCTTGCCCCGAGTGTCCAAAGTTGTGTGGAGCCAATCAGGCAGGATGTGCTCCAGGCTCCGAAGCATGTCTCTGTGTGAGCCACACAACCCAGCTAGCTCTTTGAATTAGTTTCCTGCCCTTCTCAGCCTTCATGTAACTGTGTCAGTCACCAGTCACCTCAGATGCATCCTCTTCCTCACCTCCCATTGTCATCCTAGTATTTCTTTCAAATATTTATCTAATCTTTCTCTTCCTCTCCAACCTTCTTATTCTGATTCAGTGAAGCTGACCAGTGTTCCCCATGTGCTAGTAACAGAGGAGTTTCCTGAAACAGGAGACTCTCAGAACTGCAACCAGAAATGTCCCGGGCAAATCAGGAAAACTTAATAACCCTCTCCCTTTATCAGACATGTCACTCTGCTTAAAGCACCTTTTTCTATTTGCCATTGTCCCTGGGAGAAAGAAAGAAACGTTTCAGTATTTCCTAGCTTGACTATGACTCCTCCTTGGTCACACATTTCAAAACAGCCTCTGGTCCATTGTTAAAAAAAACAAAAACAAAAAAATCTCTTGCCTTGCACAGGTCACCCTGGTTTGATCCCCGGCACTATATATGGTTACTGGAGCTCCTCCAAGAATGATCCCTGAGTGCAGAGCCAGGATGTTATACTTAGTGGAAGGAAAAAAATATTCTAGGCTACATGGATATTCACTGGCATCAGTGATGCCAAACTGGAGACATGCAGGAAATCCTGGGAAAATATGTGATCTAGTAAGTTAATAAGAACATATTTAATGAAATTCTTATAAACGTGTAAGGTAAAGGTAAAGGTAAAGGCCCTCCCGTTGTTCGTCGATTTGCTTGAGCGGGCCCAGTAACATCTCCATTGGAGACTTTGTTGTTACTGTGTCTGGCATATCGAATACGTCACAGGGAGCTTGCCAGGCTCTGCCATGCGGGCGAGATACTCTCGGTAGCTTGCCGGGCTCTCCGAGAGGGGCAGAGGAATCGAACTCGGGTCGGCTGCGTGCAAGGCAAATGCCCTACCACTGTGCTATGTTTCTTGTACTAGTTAAAGAAAAGATGCTGCCATCCAATTATAAAGGATAAGTTAGTGAATCTTGCTATTTCTTTTTAAGAGAATTAAAAATGGCAGGAAAAGCCATTTTACTTCTTTAGACAGACAATCTATTTTTGTTTTGTTTGAGCTACACAGGGGAGTCTTCAGATCTTACTCCTGGCAGTATTTGGGGAACCATACAGTGCCGGGAATCAAACCCAGATGGGCCATGTGCAAGGCAAGTGCTCTACCCTCTGTGCTACTGCACTGGCCCTCAGACAATTTATTTTTTTTATTATTTTTTGCTTTTTTGGGTCACACCTGGTGAAGCACAGGGGTTACTCTTGGCTCTGCACTCAGGAATTTCCCGTGGACGTGCTCAGGGAACCATATGGGATGCTGGGAATAGAATCCAGGTCGACTGCATGCAAGGCAAATACCCTAACCACTGTGCTATTGCTTCAGCCCCACAATTAGTTTTTAAGACTTAATTATTTACAAGGAACAGATCTATCTCTCTCTCTCTCTCTCTCTCTTTCTCTCTCTCTCTCTCTCTCTCTCTCTCTGTGACATCTCTGTCTTGGAAACAATTCTGCATTGCCAATTTTAGTTTCATTTCATTTTTGAGTAAAGTCTTCTCTCTCCTCCTGGAAGCCGTCTTACTGTTCAGTCTTGACTCTCTAGTCAACCTTAAAAAAGACGTGAACCTTCTCTGTGTGCACAGGCCTGCCTTCTTTGGTGGGCACATTGTACTTTACTTTTTCCTCCTGCTTGATGAGGTTTCTATTTTTCTTAGACATTCAGTGTAGCTGATTTAGAGCTTGGGATTATCACTTTAGGACTGAGTCTGTTTTTAATGACAATTTAAATCATACTGAACAACACTGTCCAATCAATAGCCTTTCTTTACCAGGTGACCACTTAAGACCTATCATTTTTGTAGATCTTTGCACGTTTTTACATATGTTTCTTTTTACCTAGAGCTTAGAGTATGACTGTGATTATTCATTTGTTTTAGTGTTTTAATATTTGAGTTGCTTCGTCATATTTTAAGTTTGTTTAACGACTCATAAAGGCTAAAATACCTTCAGTAAAATAGCCAATCCTCTATTTAGTTCCATAACAGAAATTATTTTTTTCAGAATTTGAGAAAAAAAATTCTCCAATAAGGACCTTTAAGGAATGTCAGTGTGTTTCAATTATAGCAAAGATTTTTTTTTAAGCTAGAAAGAGGTTAATGACAAAGAGATTATACTGAAAAATGGGATTTTTTTGAAATTTCTATTTTTTAAAAATCATGTTCTCTGTGACTTTTAAAATTATTGATAAAGCAACTGGAGACAAAGACTTATTTTTCACTCAAAGGAAATAAATATATGCTGCCTGATTAATTACTAAAACATTAGAAAATTTAAAAATAACATTTTAATTTTTGTTAATTTCGTTGAAGTTCTAGTTGGATTATGTTTAAACTTTTAACTGTTATGTTTCTCACTTTTGTGAAAGGTTACTTCATAGACACAATTTAGAATAAAGATTAAAATTACAATTTTAATTAAGACCTTAATTTTTAATTAATAGATAAAAAAATACAGAGGTCCTGGCACACATTACCTGTATTACCTTGGACAAACTGTACTATATTTTAGAGATACACAATAATAATAATGAATATCAATGAAGATTGCTAAAATATAAATTTGATCAAAAACTAAGTATAAAGGAAGAACTTTGTAGCAATTGGGGCTTACACTAGGTACTAATATGTGGTAGTTCTCACTATTACTTCTGACATCAATTTTAATGTGCATTAAACATATTATTCTTCTCTCTGAATGGCAACTCATTAAGTTACAATGTCCCTCAAAATCTATTTCAATTTTGGCTTTTTCCTAGGACTTCCTTAATTTTGCTGACTTTTATTGATCACCATAATGGCTTCATGAGTGATTTTTACCACTTAGCCTATATTAATGATAAACTCCTAAAGATGGTGATATGGTTTATATTATATCTGCATTCCTTAAGATTTATTTATTAAATCCTTGTTTCAGTTCCATTTTATATAATAACTAAAATTTAGTATATTAAACAATTACTAGTGTGAATTTTGTGGACATGAAATTTGAACAGGACTGGGCCAAGAGAATCTACCTTTGTAGGATACTGATAGAGTCACTTGATGGTGTACAACTAGTATGCATTTACTTAGCCAAGTGCCTTAGTGAAGCTACTGAGAAGATTGGGCTCAGCTGAGACTATCAATAAGTGTGTTAGTGCTTATGTTAAGAGAGTATATGTTGTTGATCTAGGTGGCCCTATGAATTACCTGGGCTTCTTACATGTCAACTCGGTTACCAAGTGCATAGCTAACATGGATAGAATAGCTGATAACCTTTCAGTACCTGTATTGCAAACCACAATTCCCCAAAGGAAAAGAGATGGAGAGAGAGAGAGAAGAAAGGTGCCTGCCATAGAGCCGGGGGTTTTGAGAAAGAGAAACTAGAGATATTGATGGTGGAAAATGTACAGTGGTGAAGGGATAGGTGTTGGAACATTGTATGACTAAAACTCATCATGAACAATATTGTAATCGTGTATCTCACAGTGATTCAATAAAAAATAAATATAAAAAAGACAATTTGAGTAGCATTACAATTATTTCTTGAATTAGTTGCAGTTCATCCAAATTCATGGCAAGAAGAGATCACCTTTTGAATGGAGAGTGTTGAATAATTTTTGGTCATGGTTTAAAACCTTCCACAATCTTGTATGATATAAAGGAGGACTTTGACAATAGAGATTATATCCCAGTAACATCTATATCATTAATAACATCTACAATAAATAATGAACTTTAAAAAATAAATTAAAACAGAGCCATTGTTGCTAATCTTTGTAGTTTCTAATAATCACAGAATTATTAGAATTACTTTCATACCAAAATAAAGTTCCTTATTTCACGAATATGAATCATATTGAATATTTTTATTATCACCTCTTAAACTTTATTTGTATCATTTCTCCTCTAAGTACCCAACGTTGTGATAAATTCAATATAGTTGCTTGTATTATAATGATTGGGAAACATTTCTTTGCCTCTCAAAATGGTAAAGTGAAAGGAGAAGATCACAAGGAATTTAGACATACTTCATTTAATTAAATACATTTTTGGAGCATTTCCATGAATAGGCATCTATGGTAAAATATCTCCAAAGTTGAGACCTGCAGCTAAGACTAGTCTACATAAATATCACCTCCCTTCTTACGTGGAGGTCACATTTCTGATCATTGAAAATATGCATATTGTCAGGGAAATGGCACTGATAATTCAGTTGCTGGGCCAGAATAGAGAAGTTATTCATTACCGGGTTCAACCCAAGGTCAAAAACATCAAACCCCAACCATTTAGCAAAATGGTGACAGGCATGGTAGTGATGACCCAGAGTGAATATATTGCTCATGGGAAACAAGGTCAGGACAACCGCCAGCCTTAAAAAGGTCTTCAAGTCAAAGTCGAAACAACCCACTATAGTCCAGAGCTATATGAGAAACTGCATATTATAGAAGACCACAAAAAGGAAATCAGTCACCCACAGAGAGGACTGAAAATCCTCAATATTTGACTAAGTAAACAAGTTTCTTTTATTTTCCCAGTCTCCAAAAATCCCTCTTTGCTGCAAACAGAATCTTCACACTTTATTGGATAGGCATAGAAAGGGCTATATTTTCTTTCCTGATAAAGGCAGAAATCTGTTTTCAGTCTCTCGGGATTAAAGTAGAGAATAGAGTCACCTGAAATCCTTCTCTTCAGACACCTTCAATATCACCGCATGTTTGGACATAGATGTTCTCATCAAAAGGTTGCTCTTCCCACTGAGAAGAGCTACAGAAGTTTTTGAAGAGAGTATTTCTACATTAATAAAAAAGAATATTTTCCTAACTTATTTCTTGGACTTCTCTCTCTATATAACAGAAAACAGACATACAAAAGGTCAGCGTATAAAACACATAGGGCTATGTCCAGTGCCTAAGTAGGGACAGTGCTGTAATGGTTTATTTGTAGGTTATAATGTCTGAGAATGTAGGAATTAATAAACAGGAATAGCAATTTCTACATCCTGTTGCCCCTAATGGGGTGTAGAACCACCACCTAGATATGAAAGTCAAGAGAAGTTTATGCTCCGCATTGCCCATGTAAGATGCCTTTATGAAGCCCAGAATTTGGTCACCATTGCAGAGGACACATACAGCTCTGGGTATATGGGAAATGTCTTTTTCATTAAGGCTCCTGAACCCTATCATGTTACACTTCAGAAGTAGTGACCAGCTTACTTAAAACAAAGAAGTTTTGACCTTTCTCCCCTTCTGAAACCAAAAACAGATGAAGTTAAAGTGACTCATTTCCGGCTTTAAGTATGTTCTAAAAAACATTTTTTTTTCAAGTAGTTTTGGGTCTTGGGATTGTTGGTTTTATTTATTTTTGCCTTATTTTTAGTTTATCCCTTTACATAAATATCTCATTCTCTTCTTGTCAAGGTCAACATGTTTATTGCCTATATTCATAGTGCAGCTCAGTATACATTTTTTAGCTTTCTTGCTTTCTTCCTCTTTTAAAAAAAAATCTGTGTTGTTTATAACCATGACCCTTGATCCTCCAAGTCTTAAAACAGCTTGGCTTTCAGCAGCTAAATCTGACAAGGTCAGCATTTTTCTGTTTATTCTGAGAATACTATTTACCCTCTGGGGTTTTTAAAAGCAATTCTGTAAAGCATCACTTGGAAAAAAGTTTGCAGCATTCATAGAGGCTTTCATAAAATCAGATCACAGTAAATGACAACTTCTGCTTTGACATTTTGAAAACTGGGCCAATTATCACTATCTTCCTATTCAATACTTAAGCATCTGCATTACCAAACGCTTTAGAATAAAATAATAGATTTAAAATAATCTCCTTGATCTAAATATAATTTGTCTCACTTCTTGTCAACTTGATCAAAGGTAATCAGATAGTTTTTGTGTTTGCCTTTTAGAAAATATTTTCATTATAAATTGTATAGTACATTGTATTATTTATTTGTATGTCAAAAATTAGGATAGAGTGATGAAGGCATTTCCTGCAGTCAGGTCACAAAACAAATCTACTTTTGGTCAGAATGCATTTTGTGAGACTATTGGGAATTAGAACTTTTGCTTAAGAAGACAAAATCTGTTTGAGAACTGCCAGAAGTGTGTATGCTATTTGAAAAGAGACTATCATTTCTTTCAAATATTCAAAGATGATCCACTAACCCTAAGCACCCCTTTGCCTTCACTAAAGCTACAATAAATGTGTCTTGTTTTCAGCATGAACGTATCAACTCCAACAGTCCTTGGTATTAAGCGGTAAACTTAAATTTATGACTGTGCAGTTCGGTACAGAACAAACCTCCACTGCACACACAATTCCCCTCCAATAGGCTTATCGTGATACCAAAGTAGCATGATATGCTCAAATCTTATTTAGAGGAAACTCACTCTGAGAAGGAAACGTGGAACTCTAGCAAACGCACTGACAGTTCAGAAAGCACTACATTATCAAATAGAGGTCTTTTAGGTGGTAGATGGGATGTCGGGGATAAGAGGACAGGCACACAGGCCTTTAGGAATGTTTGTGGTTTTCTTTAGGAAGAGCAAAGATGCTTGAGAGCTCTAGTTCAGGAAAATCAAGGAGCAGGTGGTGCCTGGGAGGAGAAACATGCTAAGTCTGCATTTATTCCTTTAGCTCTAACTGTACATTAATTCAATAAGGTGGGCTAATAAAATAATGCATCTTTCAAAGTGCTTAGCTGGCGTTTCGGAAGGAGCATTTTTTATTATTTACCAAGAAATGCATCTAGAAGGAATTGGTGAGGTGAGCTTGAGCTGTAGGCTGTTGTGGCCTCCAGGGGTCACCCTTCCCTTTAATGACTGTATAGCAACAATCTGAGACCCCAACCAGAGGGACTTTGATCTTTTAGCAATTCCTTGTGCCTTAGTAACTCGGAGAATCCCAGTGATTGCTTGTTTCAGAACCTGTGCTGATTGTCACTTTCCGCTCAAGCCAGCCATCTGTCTCTGTCTGTTGCCACACCCTTCCCACACCCTTCTTGCCGGCAACCTTTTACTGCCTGAGACGGATATTTTTTCCCCTCATGCCATTTGGTGTTCAGAGCAGACACAAGTCATTTTTTTTTTTTGCTGTTTTGTACCGCATAATCCAAGTCAGAGAAATCTAATTAAAACTTTTGGGAAGTTTAGAGCTCGCAGAAGAAAACAGAGAATAAAAGAAATATAGGACTAGTTGGTAAACTTAGATCCCTACACCCCACCAACTTGCAACATGGATTGTCAGTCTCACACCACTGCAGCATGGAGCTACTCATGTGGGCACCACTAGAGACAGGTGCACACATACAGAGATTCCCTTTGACACACAGAGAGACAGATACACTCCTCCGACTTCATGCTGTACTTGTTAGTTTGTTTCCTTCTCATAGGGAATATAGACCGTTAGCTCCATGGTGACCCTCAGAGAAAGGAAATTTTCTCTTCCAAAAAAAAAAAAAAGAAAAAGAAAAAGGGAACAATGTGATCAGCAAAGAATATAAGCCTTTATGTTATTATCTATAGCAGCTTCTTTCTACAATGCCTCAAACTTTATCACAAATATTTTCTCCTTCAAAAAATATACCCTATTTTTCTCAATTTGGCAGGAGGGGGAGAAAGCTGGGCAATTTCAAAGACAAAATGGCTCTGGATTCTAGTCATGCCTTTTCAAACAGACATAGTATCCACCTGTGACCCATTTCATTGTGACCTGATGACTAAAATGAAGCACCCCGTGTTCTGACAGTCAAATGAAATAAGCAGAGAGTGGAGCCACCGATATCAGATAAGAACTGAATTCTTCATGCTAGCAGTTTTAGCCTTAGGCAGCATACACTGAGCATACACTGAGGCACTGTTAGGAATTACAGAAGTTGCTGACATTGTGGGGTGGTGGGAACAAATTAGAGCAACTGTGTATGGAGAGACAGAAGGTAGGAAAGAAAACTACAAACCAGATGTCAAACTAGAATTAACTTACCTTGTCTACTTAATCACTTAGATTTCCTTATTTAAATTGTGGATCGTCCAAATAAATAATGACTAACTCTGGATGATTCAGAGATAAAAAAAAAAGCCCAGTAATTTAAAATGAAATTTTCTCAAAGGTCTCCTGTTCTGACTTGATTTTGCTGTATTCCCCAGACAGGGAGTGACTTTGGGGTCCTGTAGACTAACCTGGTTAATTTATTTGTTTTTATTTAATTAAAGATGGTCTTCCTAAGGGAAAAATAGGAAGAATGATTCCAGTTGGTAAACGTCAATATCTTACTCAGAAAGTCAAAGTCTTTTTCACAAAGAAATTTTGATGATCAGCTATTGTTACATAATCAGGATGTCCCTGTTTTAAATGTTATTCAGCATTTTAAACCTGAGAACCAGCACCCGTCTGCAGATTAGTTGATGGACTGTCACATTTAATTAGGGCAGTCAAGCATAGGTTTTCAACCTTTCCACACATGTGAGTCAGCACTAGTCTGTGGACCAGTGGTTGAAGACCATTGCTTCAAGTGGTCTTTCAAAGTATTTCTTCCATCAGGACATATACCTGGAGATTTTTAAAATAAATTTAAATCTTCTTTCATGTCAACTCCTAACTGAAGTCATAGAGACATGAACCATGATATGGTTCAGAGGAAGTCAAACCTATTCGGCCAACCACTGGTTTTTCAGGAAAAAAAGTCTTTTTTCTACCCCTATAAATCTATCTTAAGTAAACAAACACAAAGGTTCCCCCAGTAGCTACTACTTCGCAATCATTCTAGCATCATCCATCTGGGAAACATTGGCACCTGTGAACATAACCTATCAGTTTCACACCATTGCTACCTGAAGTTGCTCCTCTAGACACCAATAGAGATGTTTCCTACATGAGAGAAAACAGTGTGTCTCAGAGAATATTTTTCCTTGCAGATATTTTCATTGAATTCTATTGAATTGAGCAAGTGGAGATCAATTTATAGAATACATATATTCTGATAGTTTCTAAGCCTAGGTTATCTAGGTGTGATGAGTTAAATAAAGTTTGGGACACTTCTTTGTGCTATGTCTTTAGAAAATATTTATTTTTCCCCAGAGATATAAGGTACATCTTATTTACTAAATAAAACTGTGGACTGCTCAACTCTGCCATATCATTAACATATGTTGCATATAAGCTTCTAATTGGTTTCTTTATACTTACCTTAAAAATGAATATATTCTTCTCTATTTAACATTTCATATAAAATTGTGGCCTAGACATGTACATGCACTGCTAAAATTAAATCATCAATAATCACTATCTAAAATGAATTACGTTCCAAACCTCTGGCTAATGATTTATCTCTTCTTCATGGAACCGATCTCTATCAGATTGATTTATGTAGCAGCCAATCATGTTTCAGTAAACTGCAGCATGCGCATGCATCTTTAAGTGATGATAAGCTGTGACTGTCCATTTATTTATTTATACAACACTACCAACAAAAAAAAGGAAAATAAAAGAAGAAAAGTGAAATCCCAACCTCTTTCAAGAGCCTCACAAGATGACCAATCCTGTAAAATGATAATAGCAAATTCTATGTCAAGTTTTAGAATAACTGATATAGTATCGAGTATATGCAAAACATAGACAAAAATGGTGAACATGAAAATTGTGACATTTGATATACGAAGTTATTTGCCTTTGCATGTTTACGTTATTTGTTTTGATAGCAAGGTATCTTTTTGCGTATTTACATTATTTGATTTGATAGTAGATCCTTTTGTTAGTTGTTGAAGTGATTGACAGCCTCATGCTGTTCTATTTAATTGCATTTTCTGCAATGCAAGGGTCTGTGTTTAGAAGACACTTTCATAAATAAACCCTGTGTGTGTGTGTGTGTGTGTGCATGTGTATTGCAGAGGTCTCATTTCTCAAGCCAGTTCAGTAACTATTCAGCTTTAGTTGTTGCTATATTTATCTGCATTTACTCTTGAGTTCATTCCCACCCTTGATATTTTTAGTTTCCCTATGCTGAGGGAGATAAATGGATCTCCTTAAGAGAATGAAAGTCTTCTCACATATCTCTCTATGTTTGAAAGGAGTCTGAAGATGCATACAATGTTTCAGTAAAAGCATGTAAGAGGTTTAAGCTCTCATGGCCTAAACAATATTCCTTGCAAAACTTACCATGATTTAAAACTCACAAGAGTTTCACATCCGGACTAATATATATTCTATCTTTGTACTTGTTATCTCACAATTAATAAAGCTCAATTGCAAATTTGCCCATGCCCTTAATAAAATAATATAACAACTATCAAAAGATTTGTCATGTGATTTTAAACAAAACTCCTCTCATTAAAAGTACACTCAATATGTTGTTAATATTAAGGTACTTATAGGTACCTCAATATTAAGATTGTAAGCATTTTTTCTACTTAACCTAAAAATTAAATTGAGACAGTTCTTAAGTTATTATCAACATATCTCATCATTATTATTTGTCTTAAGGATAGAGTTCAGTTATTAATCATATTTTTTAATTTAGTCACAAGTATAGAATATATCATAGGTATAGATGATTTTTAATACATCCGTTAAATTCTACAAAACAACACACATGGCATTAATTTACTATGGTTAATTTTCCTCATCTTTCCATTGTAACCTCTACTTCAGACAGCTCTTTTATGCCAAACTCAAGAGGATGACTTTATTTATTTTTGCAAAGTAAAAAACTTTGTGTTGAGCCATCCAAGTGGTGTTTAGGTGACCCCACATCTCACTGGCAATTCTCAGCCTGGCAGGTCTGTTGTCCAATGCAAGGCCCCTAAGATGCATGTTGCTCTGAACCTGTAGTTCCAGAGGTTTCCCTGGCCACCCTGGCAGCACCAAGGATCGCAAGGACTTTATCCAACAACACTGGGGACCACATGATGCTGAGAATCTAACCTGGGTTGTTTTGTGTATAACACATGTATGTGTCCTGATCTCTGTATTGTCTCTCACACAGTCCACTAAAATAGTTTTAAGAAGGGAGAAAGAGAGACATTCAAGAGAGAATGCAGAGTACTCCACACTGTACAGGGTTATCCATAAAGTAAAAGAAAGACAATACCAATCTGAGGTTGGGATGCAGACAACTCCCCTAACGGGGAATGCCCAAGGGACAGTGATTTTTTTTAAAAAGCAAAGAGTTAAAGAAATGATGCTCACAATCACGATCATCCTGTTGTTCGTTGATTGCCTCGAGCAGGCACCAGTAACGTCTCCTTCGCCCTAGCCCTGAGGTTTTAAAAGTATCATATTCAAGGCTCTTTCAGGGTTAGGAGAATGAGACCGATCATTGTTACTGGTATTTGGCATATTGGGTACGCCACGGGGAGTTTGCCAGACTCTGCCGTGTGGGCAGGTTATATTCGGTAGCCTGCCAGGTTGTCCAAAGTAAGAATGAGATAATAAGATGTCTTATTAGACTCTGCGCGGTTCTCTTCCGGGAGCTGGGTTTTATAGTCTCTGGGTCTTGGCCGTTGATGGGGTTACATGGCACCAGGGGGTCAGTTGGTGGGTGTGACCCCTACCTACTGGGAGATGGAGGATCTGGGTGGAGGATGCTCAGCCCCGATATGAGTAGGCTTGGGGATCTCAGCCACAATCAGGCTGAGACCACTCTCCACATGCATGAAGGTACCGGCAGAGGAACAAAGGCATACGAGTCCCAGGGCTGAGATCTCCAAGCCTGCTCAGATCGGGGCTGAGCATCCTCCACCCAGATCCTCCATCTTCCAGTAGGCAGGGGTCACACCCACCAACTGCCTCCCCCCCCCCCCCCCATCGCTGTGTAATCCCATCAATGGCCAAGACCCAGAGACTATAAAACCCAGCTCCCAGAAGAGAACAGTACAGAGTTTCCTGCCCCTGCTTCTGGCTGTCCTTGCCGGGGCTCCTTGGAAGGGGGTGGGTTGAGTTTCCCTCCACGTCCTGAGCAGAGCCCTGACAGCCGAAGACCTCCAGAACCAGCCACAACCATGCTGAGATCACTCTCCGCAAATGATGCTCACCAGAATTTTTAAATGGTTTGATAAATAAAGATCACATGTGATTATTTCTATGGTTAAATAAAGAAGGATGTGAAAAAAAGAGTAAGTTTAAATCCTGACGCCATCTTTTGTACCTGGGTAGTTGTGCAAATCTCATAATTGTTCTGAGTTGTTTCTTAATCAGTAAAATAAAAATATATGACATCAATTTAATACCTAAGACTGTATTAAATTAGAAAGAAGGAACACAGAAGAAAAAAATACACAGCCCTCACTCACTGCTTTCAGAATCTCTCTTCATAGAGGTCAAATTCAACCTGCATTTTGTCTATAGAAAGTTCTCTGATGCAGTTCTTAGGGTAAGTCTCCAGGACAGAGGGCAACATAAAGAATTGCGAAACGTGGGTAATGATAGATCAGTGAAAAATGTTTCTATGGTTATGGCAAAAAGGACTAGGGCCCTTAAAATAGAAAATCCAAATCGAATTTCAGAGCAAGAATATGGAGGAAATAACACGGAGATGCAACTCTGAAGAATGGGAAGTAACCAATCACACAAGAAGAGACAGAGAAGGGCCAGAGTGATAATAGGCAAGCAGAGGGAGCTTGCCTTCCATGTATGGTCCACAGGAGTTGAATCTCCAGCACCCCATATAATTCCCAAGCATACAAGGAGGAGATAGAGAAGAAAGAGGAGGTGGAGAAAGAGGAAGAAGAGGAATAAGTACAAGGAGGAGAAGGAAAGGAAACAGAAAGAAAAGGGAGAAGAAGAGGCAAAGGAAATTCTGGGCAAAATTTACTTTATATATCCGCAATAACTCTAAGACAGAACTCATTTACTTATATGATTTGAAAATATTTTCATATGCTTCATAGGCCAAAGTAAGAAATTTAGAGCAAGTTAGTTATGTGATGGGTTTCAAACAAGAGTGACATTTGTTTTTACTTTTGTTTTGGTATTTTTTGGAGGTTCTATATTCACTTGTTCTCAGTATCTTTTTCTGTCTCTGTACTCGGGAATTGTTCCTTGCCATGCTTGGGGAACCATTGGGATGTCAGGGATCAAACTTAGGCCATCCACATGCAAGGCAAGCACCCTATCTGCTGTAATAATTTTCAGATTGCTGAGTGATATTCGGAAAGAATCTCCTGGGTGTTGTGTTGTGTGAAAAATTAATTAGATAA
Organism: Sorex fumeus; assembly: GCF_029834395.1. NCBI lineage: Eukaryota > Metazoa > Chordata > Mammalia > Eulipotyphla > Soricidae > Sorex > Sorex fumeus. Next base: position 9,143,344 of record NW_026606075.1, on the reverse strand, counting down.
GAAAAACAATTTTTATTTATTTTTTTATGTAGAAGTACTGCTATTTATTCAGCCACTGATTAGCTGATTTAATTGTGCATAAACTCCACCTTACTTTTTTTTTCATTGTTTTATAATTCTATTTATTGAATCACAGTGAGAGCAGTTACAAAGCTTTCAGGTCTAAGTCTCGCTCATACAATGGAACACCCGTACCTTCACCAGTGCCCATTCTCCACCCCCAACAACCCCAGTAAACCCCCATCCCACAACCTCCCCCTACCTGTGGGGCAGATGATTTCCACATTACTCTCTCTCTACTTTGATCACATTCAATATTTGGACACCAGACCCACCATTATTATTTGAGATTTTACCCCAACACTCAGATATGCTGAAAAGGTAACAGTAAACAATTTATTTTCTATTGCTGGTTATGAATAATATATGATGTCGTGTGGCTGCATTAGTGGCCATGCAATTTTGAAATTCTAAAATTTTAACACTTAAATCTGGAGGGATTTCTGCCCAAACCTGCTGGGTTCCGAGATTTGCTCCAGAGTCTCTGGGATCATGGCCGTTAAGCAGCTTGATCAGGAGCCAGAAAGGCCGTTCATGGGCGATGACTTGGGGTCTCGTTGTGGTGGTGAGAACAGGACCGGCTTCACCCCCATCCCATGAGGCCCCAAATGTCTTGTTACTGCGGGCTCAAAACAGACTGTCCAGTGGCCTCTGGAGGATGGCGGCCACTGGGCCAACCGGGGGGGAACAGGCCAAGGCACGAAACCTATTCCCGCCTGGGTTGGCCCAGCACGGTAACCTACTGCAGGAACAGGACACATTTCTGCCAAAAGCCGCTGGGTTTCAAAATTTTTTTCTGAGTCTCTGGGATCATGGCCATTAAGCAATTCAATCAGGAACCAGAGAGGCCAATTACATAGCTGAGCCTGAGGTGGTTTGTGGGTGTGTTTCCCACATACCTAACTTTTGGCTGTTTACTTTCTTGGTAAACTTTGCCCCAAGTTTTTGGGGTCTGGCCAAAGGCACAGCAGCAATTTCGGGGTATCTGGATGTCTGAAGGCACCATCAGGCTGCTGATGCACTTGCCTCACAGGTACAGATTGACCTGCTGGTGGCACCATACCCCCTTACAAAACAATTTTTAAATGTAAAAGGAAAAGAACAATTAAGAAAAAAGACCAAACATGGAATTAGATGTCACAATGAACAAGAAACCTGACTATGCTTTATGAGTCAGAACAAACAGCTCAGAAAATTTAGGACTCACCAACTTGCGTTACTAATTAGGTTTTAAGGAAGACAAGACTTAAATTGAATTTAAAATGTTAAATAAACTTAGAGGGGCTTGAACAATAGCACAGTGGGTAGGTCATTTGCCTTACCTGCAGCCCACCCGGGTTCAATTTCCAGCATCCCAAGCATCCCTTATGGTCCCCCAAGCACTGCCAGGAATAATTCCTGAGTTCATGAGCCAGGAGTAGCCCCTGTGCATTGCCAGGTGTGACCCACCAAGCAAAGAAAAACAAAATAAGAAAAGTAGAAAGAAAATAGGGCCCACCTTCAGAATAAGAAGAAATGTAGGGTAGAGAGATAGCCCAGAGTGTAAGTGCTTGCCTTGTACCTGTAGACTGGATTTGATCCCTGCCATTGTGTATGGTGCCCTGAATACCACCAGGAACGGTACCTCAGCATAGATCTGTTAGTAAGCTCTGAGCACCAGAACACAGTCAGATATGGCCCAAAAACAAATAAGAAAAAGAATGGAGTAGAAGGAGGAGAAGGAAGAGAAGGAAGAAATGAGAAGAAAGAAACAGGAGAAAATAGAAATCATAGAGAAAGGAAATACATGATTTTGGAAACTAGAGAATGTTCAGCTTTTTTGTGATAAACTTTTAATCACTGACCAGGCATTACAATAAGTTTTTGAAATTTTTAGTTCATTATACACTCAAGGGGCTGGAGTGATAGAACAGCGGGTAGGGTGTTTGACTTGCATGCGGCCGTCCCAGGTTCAATTTCTGTGCTCCTCTGGGAGAGCCTGGCAAGCTACTGAGAGTATCCTGCCTGCCCGGCAAAGCCTGGCTCCCCGTGACATATTCGATATGCCAAAAATAGTAACAAAAAGTCTCACAATGGAGACGTTACTGGGCCCACTCAAGCAAATTGATGAACAATGGGAGGACAGTGCTACGGTGCTATACACTCAAGATAGTGTTAGATTTTTCCCATCTATCACACAGTCAACTTATCAGCTACTGACTTAACTGGTGGAAGAGTGATTCTGATTAATAATTCCTTAAAGATCAAAAAAATCAAAATGAAAGTAAACTTAAAAACAGACTTGCCAAGTTAGTGATATGAGCAATGCTTACATTATTTGTTATTTTACAGTATCCATATCATCATTATCTTGTACAGAAAACTGAAAGAACAACTATGTAGTTTTGAACAAGAAAGCAATATATCTGATGATGATAAATGTGTTGTCTTGTTAGTAGTCTACAAAACAATGAAAAAAATAAAAATACCAACTATACAAACATGGGGCTGGAGCGATAGCACAGCGGGTAGGGCGTTCGCCTTACAAGCAGCCAACATGGCCGACCCGAGTTCGATTCCTCCGCCCCTCTCGGAGAGCCCGGCAAGCTACCGAGAGTATTCGATATGCCAGACACAGTAACAACAAAGTCTCCAATGGAGACATTACTGGGCCCGCTCGAGCAAATCGACGATCAACGGGCCTTTCCCTGACAAACATGTAATGACATAATTAATGGTTAAAGAAGATGACTGAGTTTTTATGACAATGAAGTTTCACCCCTGAGTGTGTATTTTAAAAGTATAACAAGTCTATTAACGTAGACTTGTTATACTTTGTCCTAGAATATGGCATCAAAATTTTTAATTGATGTGGTTTTTAATTACATAGCACATTTAGCTTTCTAAAGTAAAGGATGGTTTTGAAATATTTGCCCCATAAACCTATAAACAAATTTAATTATTGTCAATATAGATACTTATCAATGATAGAAATATTTATTGATGTGTAGGATCGAAGAATCAAAATGTGTTTTTGGTAAAATAACAAGGCAAGGGCATAATCAAACCACGAATTAAGAAAAATATTGGTAAAATAATTTTCTTATGTCCCCATTCGCAATACTTTGAACCTCCCTCTGGGGGCATCAGAGTCATTAATAAAACTCACACAAGTCTCAATTCCCTTTTGAAGAAGGCAAAAAAAATTATCTATGCTTTATTATTTCACAATGAGAAATAGTGATAATCAAGTGAAATTCATGTAAAGATAACTAGATTCTTGTTACAAAATGGCTCCCTTAATAGGTCATGAAATAAACCTATCTCATTCTTTAGGAAGCTATTGTCTCTCTGAGAGATTGTTTTAATTTTAGATATCTGTCTCAAAATACTATAAGAAAATAAATAATGAATATCAGTAATACAAATAGATTCTTCCTTGAATACTTATGGTTTTCTTTTCATTCCTATCTGAAACCCTCAACTTCTTCAAAGTTTCACTTATTTCATGTGGTCTTCCTTAATATAAAGATTAGTATACTCCACATTATTCCGGGGTATTACTTTTCTTCTAAATAATATAGGAAAAGATAGATTAAGTGGTAGAGCACATATTTAATATGTACAAAGGCCTAAACTTCATCCACAAATCTACATGGTCTTCTAAGCACCACCACTGGCCCTGATCACTAAATCACTTAAGTGCCTCATGAGACACCACAAGATATTGCAATAATAATAATAATAATAATAATAATAATAATAGTAATAAAAGCAAGGTAGGAAGATTTTAGATCCCTGTTGCAAAAATGCACACTGTCATATTATAACTCATCATTTAATCTTGACTAAAGGGAAAAGTGGAAACAGTCTTTTCTTTTTTTCAATTGGTGGTGCAAGGTCATCAGCACCACACTCAGTGGTGCTCAGGGATTACTCCAGGCTCTGTGCTCAAGGATCACTCTTAGCCATGTTTGGGGGTCTTATGCAATGCCAGATGGAATAGGGTTGAACATGTACGAGGGAAGTGGCTTGTTTTCCTATACTACTGCTCTTCTCCCTAGATTCAACAGCGTTTTAAAAAACTCTCTCAGAAATATTTAGAAGAAATTAAAAGCTGTTGAATTAATTTTCAATGAAGAATAAAACAGAAGAAAATTATTTTCCAGTAAAAGTGTTATTCACTGAGTTGAATTTCTAATAAGATCTGAAAACATTATAAACCACAGCTTTCTACAAAATGTAGTGCTATTCAAGTAGAATTCTCTCTCTTGGGTTATTTTTTTTTTTGGTTAAATACTGACCAAAATTTTTATCTCACTTTTAAGTCTATTAATAAGACCAAAAAAAGAGAGAGAAGAAATAGTGAAATAAAAAATGAAATAAGAAAATAGAGTTTTTATGCCCTATGGGCTTTTCTACATTCTAGTACATTTCTTTAATAAGAAAATACCATGACCACACTGCATTTATTATACACTTTTATTGAAATTGATCTTTTTTTATTATTCAAAAATATCTAAATAATTCTCTCAAAGTTTTTGTTAACAGCATTGCTTGTGGTATTTAAAAAGTTCATTTTGCTGTCAAATGATGTTTTACAAATAAAAGATTACTTAAAATGCAGAGAGTGAAGAGGGGTATAAATAAAACACTGAAGTAATAATAATACTGTCTACTGGTATAGAAATCTACTGTTAGAAAGCACTTTAATGATTGCAGTTCTAGTGATGTGTATTGTTAGAAATGAACTGCCATGGAGGAATTAAATAAGTAGTATTTAATTACCACTCATAGGTACATTGCATACACTGGTGGATTGCATACACTGCTTATGTGTAAACATTTTAAAATAATTTTTCACAAGGGTTCATTTTATTTTTCCCTGAATAAGAAAATCTGACTTTCTATACCCAAGGGTGATAATGGTATTGGTGAAATAATGCTTTTTATAGTAATGATTGAAGTATTTTCTGTTATAGAAAAATTCATTTAATTTTCTCTATTAATACTTATTTGTATGTGCTAAAAGCTAAGAAGTGTCCCACCACACATGAATGAGAAAGTGGCAACACTTGAAAAAATGAAAATCTAAGTGAAATGATGATTATAGTTTCCCTTTCATATAAAAAATCAAAAAGCATTTCCTGTTTTGTCCCATTTCTCAGTTGGAACATACACTTGTAGAAGGAATGTAGATAGATTAAAATCTAACTTTTTCCCTCTTAAGAAAGCATAAGCATAATCACTTCTATTTCTATTATCTATTTCTTTAATGGTGTTCAATAAAACCTGGGTACTATTTTAAAACCATAGACAATTATATGTGGGCTGGAGTGATAGCACAGCAGGTAGGGCATTTGCCTTGCACGTGGCCGAGCCGGGTTTGATTCCTCCGCCCCTCTCCAAGAACCCAGCAAGCTACCGAGAATATCTTGACTGCTCAGCAAAGCCTGGCAAGGTACCCATGACGTATCCGATATGCCAAAAACAGTAACAACAAGTCTCACAATTTGTTGTGAGACGTTACTGGTGCCCGCTCAAGGAAATCGATGAACAATGGGAGGACAGTGCTACACACACACACATATGTATATATGTATCTATATAGTCCTTTGCACTGAATCCACAAAATTCAATCCATAAAATGTCCTATGGTTCATGTACTCATCATATAAGAAAAGAACCAGCAAATCTATCACTTTTTGGAGGTTTGTGGAAAGAAATTATAGAAGGTCTAGAAATTAAGAAAACTGAAGAAAGGAAAAATGATCTTTGTGACTTATAAGAAATAATAAGGGAGAATAAAAGGTCTATAATAAGATGATATTATTTTGTCAATGGAGGTACTCATACTTGTTTTATTCTATCTAACCTTTTTTAATTTTAGGTCTTATAATGACTAAGAATATTTGGACAACAATTAATGACTTCACATGGGTAATATACCATTAATAACTTCATGTTAACGTAAAGTAAAATAAAGGCCCTCCCGTTGATCATCGATTTGCTCGAGCGGGCCCAGTAATGTCTCCATTGGAGACTTTGTTGTTACTGTGTCTGGCATATCGAATACTCTCAGTAGCTTGCCGGGCTCTCTGAGAGGGGTGGAGGAATTGAACTCGGGTCGGCCATGTTGGCTGTGTGCAAGGCAAACGCCCTACCCGCTGTGCTATCGCTCCCCTTCACATCTTTATACCTGCTATTTGATGTTCATATCCATTAATCACATTTTATGAGTGGGAAAATAATACTTAAAAATTCAACTATATATGTATATATATATGTGCATATATATATGCATGTGTACTAATTAGAGAAACAAAGATTTGACCCATAGTTTCCAATTATCTCTTTACTTTGAAATAAAATAAATGTTTGTGTTTAATGTGTTTTGTTTGAGCAAGGGAGGATAGGTATGATTTCCCAAATTAATTTTCAACATAAAATGTTATAGTACAAATGGCAAGCATGCACGTAAGAAAGTTACCTATTATCCTTCATTATCAAGGAAATGCAAATAAATCAACAATCTGGTGACTTCACATCTGTGAAGATGGATATGATTCAAAGGACAAGAAATAGTGTTAAAGAGAATATGGAGAATAGAGAAAACTTGCACACTGTTGGTAAGAATGTAAATTGATACAGTCATTATAGAAAGCAGAATGGTGATTCCTCAAAAAAATTAAAACAAATTTTATAAGAATATACATATATACCCATATTCTCTCTATCAGTATACATAGTAAACCAAAGTTAGAAACAACCTATGTGATGACTAGACAAAGAAAAGGTGGTATGTTCACAATATGCAATACTACTCAATATATAAAAATAAGTGAAGTCTTACCATGGATTGATCTAGAAAATATTCTGCTTTGTAAAATTTCACATGTAGAGAGACAAGTAATTATATGTATATACAGTACCTCGACCAAACAAGTAAATGACCTCATATTTTTTTAAAAAATTTAGATCAAAACATCAAAAGTAGTGGTTAACAGAAGAGAAGGGGGAAGATAATGAGCCAATTCAATGAAATTACCAACTTTATAGTAAAAAAATAGAGTTAGACTTTTGGTGACAAATTTAAAGTACAATAGGTAGTCTTTGGTTTACAATGATGCACATCGTATATACTTGAAACTTGTATAACGTGATAATGCGAGATAATGCAAATTTACTTCATTAAATGTTTAAATAAGAAGTAAAATTGCTAGATGAAAAATAAACTATGTTACACAGTGGTATCACAAAATGTATACTTAAGCATGAATAATCATTGATTACTTTCTTGAGGACACATTTTGCTTATCCAACCAGTAATTAAACTCTTATAAGTTAATGTCAACCTTTATTTAGCTTCCTTTGAAGTACAGGATGTGGTGTCTTTTACCCTGCTTTGTCCTAAAACCTCCTTGAGATCTTTGGTTCCAAAAGTCCAATATTTTAGGTATATTACTCCAAGACAAATTTTTCTGCTCCATACCCTTTTTCTTTTTTAGCACGCAGCACAATATTGTTCTCCTAATTTTCTCCACTTAAAACATCACTATTCAGGAGACACCACTAAAAAAATGTTTCACATTTCCTTTGTCTGAACTCTTCTGCCCCTCATAGATTCAGGAATACAATTCTGGTCGTCTTAGGTCTAGGAGAATATGTTTAGAATTCTGGTGGGCAAAATTTCCCGTTCTCATTGATTAGCTATCACTAAGCTTTTCCCATGTTTCCTAATTTTATCCAATTCTGAGGGTATTGTACATCATGCTTGAGGGCCAGGGTGTGACTTACAGTGATTCTTCCTTTATGAAGTTAGCGGCTCCATTCATTGCTATAGCCCCAGGCTCTTCCTCTAGAATGGAGATGATTATCTCCAGATATGTCTTTTACTCAAGGTTAGCAGAGCCAAGCTACTAAAATAAATTTTATTTATAAATTAATAAAGAAATTCTCTTTTCTGCAAATTTCAAACTTGAAATACAGAAATATAGACTAAGATGTATCAAAACTCATGTGAGCTGAGACTTAATACAAACCAAATGCTTGATTCTGAACCTCTAAAACTTCTTGCTTCCTTTCATTCCAGGGACTTGGTTGAGCTCATTCTTGGGTCAAACTAGATAGCCAACAAGGTATGAATACATCCATCTGTACCAGAAGATGTTTGATTAGTTGAAAAATCATAAAGTTGGTGTATACTTCAAAATAAATAGCTTAATTTAAAATATAAAATTGTGCAGTTTTCTAATTCTTTTTTTTAGATTTTTATTAGTGAAACACTATGAGGTACAGTTGTAGATTTACAAATTTTTGTGCTTGGGTTTCAGTTATACAATGATTCTAATTATTCTTTTTAATATTCTGAATGAACTTTTTGTTTCCACTGTTTTCTGCTGTAAAATTACAATAACCATAACTTCTATTTTAACCATCCTCAAAGCAAAATAGTGGTTTTAAGATAAGGCCAAAGACATAGAACATGGCTTAAGGTGCTTGTCTTGTACTTAGTGGACCCTAGTTTTATCTCTGGTACCACGTATGATCCCCTGAGCACCACCAGAATTGATTCCTAAGCACAAACCCAGCAATAATTTCTGAGCACCTTTGTGTATAAACCAAAAACAAACAAAGTCCATTGTTAAGTAGTTTGGGTATGTAATCCTTTCATATTAAAAAAACATTTTTCTCTTCCACTGTTTTCTTACTATACCTGATTATTGAGCAATATTGTTCTAGATGATTTAACCTTAGCAACTTTTCCAAATATTATACTGAGTTTTACTACCTACAATCACGATCACGATCATCCTGTTGTTCGTCGATTACCTCGAGCAGGCCCCAGTAATGTCTCCTTTGTCCTAGTAGCCCTGAGATTTTAAAAAGTGCCATATTCAAGGCTCTTTCAGGGTTAGGAGAATGAGACCCATCATTGTTACTGGTATTTGGCATATTGGGTATGCCACGGGGCGTTTGCCAGACTCTGCCGTGTGGGCAGGTTACATACAGTAGCCTGCCAGGTTGTCCAAAGTAAGAATAAGAAAATAAAATATCGTGTGGCCGCAAATGCGGTCGCGTGCTTCCGGGACCTGGGTTTTATAGTCTCTGGGTCTTGGCCATTGATGGGATTACACAGCGATGGGGGGGGGGGGGCAATTGGCGGGTGTGACCCCTCCTACTGGAAGATGGAGGATCTGGGTGGAGGACGCTCAGCCCCGATCCGAGCAGGCTTGGAGATCTCAGCCCCGGGACCTTTGTTCCTCTGCCGGTACCTTCATGTTTGTGGAGAGTGGTCTCAGCATGGTTGTGACTGGTTCTGGAGGTCTTCAGCTGCTGGAGCTCTGCTCAGGGCAGGGAGGGAAACTCAACCCACCCCCCTTCAAGGGGTCCCGGTGAGAACAGCCAGGCACGGGGGCAGGAGAAGCTGCACTGTTCTCTTCCGGGAGCTGGGTTTTATACTACCTACAATAACCCTCTCTATTTCATATCATAATTTACCCAGACACAAATATCAAATTAAATTTTGCAATTAGGGCGTTTGCCTTGCACGCAGCCAACACGGCCGACCCGAGTTCGATTCCTCCGCCCCTCTCAGAGAGCCCGGCAAGCTACCAGGAGTATTTGATATGCCAGACACAGTAACAACAAAGTCTCCAATGGAGACGTTACTGGGCCTGCTCGAGCAAATCGATGATCAACGGGAGGGTCTTTACTTTACTTTTACTTTACTTTACGTGTATGTACATGTTTAAAAATAATCAAGGTCTACTGTTCAGTAGAATTCAGTTTAACTACTAAGAGGAGCAAGGTCCACAAACAAGATACAGTGATAAAAACTACCATCTAGCACTTGCATTTTGCACGTTCTAGTCATCACTTGTAACACTTGTGTCACCTGTCATCCCATTGCTCATCAATTTGCTCGAGTGGGCGCCAGTAATGTCTCCATTCTTCCCTGTCTCGTACTAGTGTAGTCCAACGGTGTCTGCTCACTCCAGGAATACAAAGAGCATCAAACTGTTCTTTCAGGATCTTAAAGTCTGGCCACCTAGTAGGTTGGCAGCCAGGTGTTCTTTTGACGTCCCATGGAATCCAGTCAGTAACAGCGCTAGTCCAGCAGTCATCTCCAAATCGCATTACTGGTCCGGCTCATCTGATTTTCTATGCCTTAGCAGACAAGACAGCATCCCTGAACCTCGATCATCGACAGAGGTCGAAACTCTGGATTCCTTCTCTCACTTGAGTGAAGTGTGATACTCTAAGCATAGCTCTTTCGATTCCTTTTTGGGATACCTGAATAGCGTTCTTGTCCTGTTTTCGTAGGGCCTAGGTCTCTGACGCGTACGTTAGTACAGGAAGAACAGTGGAATTGAAAAGATGTGCCAGGAGCCAGAGGTTCTTCATCCTCTTAACTTCTTTGACGTTTTTGAAGGCGTTCCACACCACTCTCTTCCTCCTGCATAGTCCTGATACCAAATTGTTCGTCATGTTGAATTGTTTACCCAGGTATACACAACTGCTGCATTTGGAGATGTTTGTTACATGGAGAGAAAATGGAGCATCAGGAACTAGTTCATTTCTCGTGAACATTGTCTTTGTGAGATTCAGCTGCAGTCCAACCTTTCCATACTCACAGTCAAAGTAGGCCAGCATTCATGCCACTTGGCTGATGTTTGGTGTTATTAAAACGATGTCATCAGCGAAGCAGAGGTGGTATAGTTGCCGATGTCTATCTTCACTCCCATTCCTTTCCATTCCAGTCATCACATGACATTCTCAAGGGTGGCACTGAAGATTTTCAGTGAAATGGTATCACCCTGCCTAACCCCTCTCTTTACATCAATGATCACTTCCTTCTAGAATGGTGAGATACTGGTGATGAATCCATAATACAGCTTGTGAAGGATCCTGATGTACTGAGTTTGAATGCCCTGTTTGGCTAGGGCTTTGATGACTGCTTCAGTCTCAACAGAATCTGGGCATCAGTGTATTTTACAGGAGAAATAGTGAGCGAGCATCACAATTAGGTGGAAGTAAGTTTAATGAGTATCCAATAGACTTAAAATCAAAGACACCTGGGAATTCAAGTGGGACAGTTAATTCCAGGTTAGTGGAAAAACTTTAAGTAGATGAAAATATTTATTTAGCCTTTCAACTATTTGCACATTAGTAGTTTTATATTAAAGAGATAGTGAGATTAATTGAAATTAACAAATAAAAAATGGTTCTTGAACTTAACACGTTTATCTAAACTGAACATCTACTAACAGTAAAAACAACTGCATTTCTCAGACACCAAATATTATATACATCATTTCATAGAAATCTGAATATTTTTAATTCTTAGTATTAATTTTTCCTCTCTCCCTCCCTCCCCCTCTCTCCTTCCCTCCCTTCCTTCCTTCCTTCCTTCCTTCCTTCCTTCCTTCCTTTCTTTCTTTCTTTCTTTCTTCCCTTCCTTCCTTCTTTCCTTCCTTCCTTCCTTCCTTCCTTCCTTCCTTCCTTCCTTCCTTCCTTCCTTCCTTTTCCAGGTGTTGATCAGGTAACCATATGTAGTGCTGGGAGTCAAATCCACATCAGCCACATAGAAAGCAAGAAATTCACCTCAGCACTATCTCTCCGGCACTCAAATAATCTTTCATATTATTATGCTATTAATTATAATGTTTCTTGGTCGCCAATCTATATTGATTAATTTCTAGAAATACAAATTCATTCAGATTCATTTGTAGATAAAGTATGAACAATAATTTCTTGTCTACATAGTACGGTTTAACATATAGCCAAAGGTAAGACACATATAGTTTATATATAAATAGAAGATAAATAAAGTAAACATGCGTATTCATGAGTTTTTTTCAGAGGATACATTAATACACAGGGTACCAAACTACTAATGCTAAGAAATTGGAATTGTCCTTTTTTTTTTAAATGACACCAACTCTGTAGCAAATAACTTCCAGAGTCATGTCTCACTTCAGGATCTCTTGTGTTAATCTTGTCAGTAAGCACAGTTTGTAACCTCTAACAACAAGAAGGGGTCATCAGTACTGAGTTTCTACTCTGCAAGCAAACTGCCATCAAAGCCAGTCTCATTGCCACCAAGGACTGTTTAGCTGAGAGTGTAGGAAAACCAACAGAGACAGATGCTAAAGAAACTGTGGAAAGGGGAGTTAAAGCTGTTGATCACAAGTGATGGGGATGCTGTGAGGCACCACCAGAGGCAATGAGAAAAGCTATCATTTTGGGGTCACAAGAGAAGTACATGCTGACAGGTAGCTATCCAAATGGGGTGTCTCACTCTAGAGAAATAATGTCACACTGTCCAGGAGTGAACACACAAGTGGGACTGCTAATAGCAAAAGGATCCCCCACCAACAGCTCCTAGGCTAGGAAAGGACTAAGTGATTCATACTGTGCCTGTGGAACTCTGCAGGTCTCCATTGATCTTGTGGTCTAAACTCATGTGTGTGGCTTGAAATACTTTCAGTTCTGTCATCTGTAAATACAAGCAAAGATCATTCCCTCTCCCTGACTTTAGGAGGGACAGAGATGATGCTGGCACAGGCTGTGCAGGGTGACGATAGCCTTAGGGCAATATGAAACATCAAGTTTTATAGATACCTCATCCCACCATGAGAATTTAGGAGGGAAAATTAAATGAGGAACATTAGTTTTAAAATGCAATTGGATGAAGGAGAGGAAGCTTAATTTAATTTGGCTGAATTCTCTATATGTGTAACGTGAAAAGGTATCTCGAGTAACACGTTCACTAATTAGCATCCTCTTACATGAAAGGCCTATGTTAGAGTTCTCATGGTCAATATATTCTTGTCTCATAATACTTTGTCAGTGTTTTGAAGTACAGTAGTTTTCTTATCTATTAATGTATTCAATTTTCACTTGATAGTACTTCTCATGTGCCAATCACAGTGCTCAAAAATCTCTCTTTTTACTTGTGGTTTGTGTGTGTGTGGGGGGGGGATGGACACCATCGACCTGTGCTCAGGACTTATTCCTGCCTCTGCACTTGTGATAGTGCTCTTGAAAACTTGTGGGATGCTGGGGGTTTAACACAGTTTGTTTGCATACAAGACAGTGTCTTATCCACTGTACTATCTCTCCAGCCTCAATGGTTGTTATTTTGTTAATGGACAAAATAGAAAAATCACAGCCTCCAGAAGTCATAACTTGGTATTATAGACATTTTAAAAACTCAACAAATTACTACGAAAATTACAAATTGGATAAGAGCTGTGACAAAATGTCAGATGCCTACACTAACCATCTGTCTGGACTGAGTTCATGTGTGAATGTCCAGTCAAAATCAGGAACATAGATGCACAGAACAGATAACTAAAAAAATCAATAGTTTATAAAATTGAGCTCACAAAAGATGATTTCTTCCAAGACTGTAAAAACTATTTAAGAATAACATGATATGTCTTTTCCTTCTCACTTGTATACTGTTTTATTTTTTAAATAACAAGTGATTGAAAGTGTGTTAAGTTATTATTTCTGAGCGATGACTAATTTATTTTTGTTACTATCAGATCAAAGCTATACTTTAAGAAATCTAGAGCAAACATTTGGTGTGGTTTATGATAACATTTGAACCTGGCTGGAGGTCCCGCTCCTTTTGATGCATAGACTATGTGTCAAAATCTTATTCCTGCTTTGCTCATCTTCGGTGAGATGGTTACAAGACCTGCATTAGTTATTTATAACTCTCAAATATTACTCCTAAACAGAGTAACAGGAGACCAGAGAGAAATTGCAGCTGCTTTTGAAAAGTTTTGACATGAGTAATATTCCACCAATCTGAATGGTGAGTGACAGAGCTACAAGACTCAGTTACTCATGGGAAATACTCTTAATAAATACTCAATAGAAGATTAGTATTGTATCCCTGTGTCTTCCTGAGGATTTTTTTCTGCTCATTGCTACCTTCTGGACTGATAATGAGTTCCCAACAAAGAGCTAATGTCCTAAGATAAAAGAGTACCCAGAACTTTGTTCCAGCACTAAACACAGTAATGGTTATTCCCTGTAATGCTGAATTTAAAAATATGTGGAATATTACTTGTGTAAAAATATGCTATTAGGAAATACAACCCAAGTAAATTTGAATAATACACATCTTTAAAAAGCATGACAGGTTTATGCATGTGATATTTCAACATCCTCTTAGAATCAAGAGGTTTACTTTATTCTAGGATACTAATACACAAAAATAGATTTTTTTAACAAAACATAAAATGTTATTTAACATAAATCGTGACATAATATTTCTCTAAAGCAAATACTGCATGTATTTTCTTAGAAATTATAAAATTTGGGGAGACCTGAGAGATAGTACAGTGGGTAGGGCACTTGCCTTATGTTCATTTAACCAGCTTTGTGTGAGTAATAGTAGAGGGGTTAAGGCATTTACCTTGCACATGGCCATCCCCAATTCAATCATATACCACAAACCATGTACCACAAGCCATATACCACAGATGCTTCTCAAAGCACTATCAGGATTGATCCCTGAGTACAAAGTCAGGAAAGTAGGCCCTGAGAACCACTGAGTATAACCAGATACAATACACACAGACACACAGATGCACATACACTATATATATTATATATAGATATGATATATATTGCTCTTATCACCTTCAAAGAGCTTACATTTCAATGATAAAAACCAAATATGATGCAACTACACTTAGCCACATGAGGCAGAAGCTAATATAACTAAATATAATAGCAAAAGTATAAATGCATGGCTGTGAAGCCACAAAGGATAAAGGGAAATAACGTGGAACCACACCAGGAAAGGAACCTAGAGGTATAATACATAACTCACGTGTTTGAGACTCTAAGTTTGATCTCTGGGACAAGATAAAATTAGAATTAGACTATGTGTGGGAAGGTAGGTAGTTTGGGTTGAGGTTAGAAGAACATTTTGAAGATGGATAAAGAAATCAAGTGTCTAGGGGCAGCTGTATGCATATATGAAATATATGTGTTACAATATCAGAATGAAGTAATAAGAGCATTAATGTGGCAACAGAATCATGATGATGCATCTTATTGAATACAGGTGGGTGGCAATGAGATGTAGCCAAAGATGGCAAGAGTTTCTGCAGCAGACACCAAGTTCATCCATTAGATGTACTTAACCTTTATAATGCGGTTACTATATGGATTATTTAGTAGGCTTGGACATTATCTCTGAGAGAATCCAGATGATTTGGTACATAATTTCTTCAGAATTTAACAGAAAGGTCTATCCTTGCCTATGGTGGCATTTTCCACTATAAATAGCGACATTCTGAGTTTGAGCTGTGATTGTAGCTAAAAGATATCTCCTTTTAACTTTGACTATGTGGTGTCAGTTCTGCCCCGAGGAAGGAATACAGATTATGTTGAAGTCTTCTTCTGTGTGGCAGCCCATGAGCCACTAACATAAGTGTTCCTTTCACTTCTCAGTGCCTCAGTTCCTTCGGCCATTCGTGTTTCTATGGACTCTACCCCGATAGCACTCCCATCATCTCCCTCTGCTTTCTCTTATCAGCTTTATCTGTTTCAAAACAGGAAAATTTCTGGTGGGAAATGAACAAGAATATCTGCCTTCCTCATTCTGATTATTCTATGTTCCATATATTACAGGAGTTAGTAATCTGTCTGGTCTCCCTGTTATTTAACTTTAAAATCAAATTATCACAGCCTGGGTGGAAAGAACTGCAGTTGGTAGCCTAATAATGTCTTAATCTTCATTGAATTATATCCTTTAAATAATTAGACTTTGAATTTGTAAGAAGCTATAATATTAAAAACAAAGTCTTTCTTTTCTTTCTTTTTTTCTTTTTTTGGTGAGGAAAGATTGAGCCACACTCAATGATGCTTAGGGGCCATCTAAGGTGTAGATAGGGATGAAATAAGGGTCACTGATGTTCAAAGCACACACCTTAAACCCTCTCTCATCTCGCCACCCACTAAAATAAGCTGTCATTCTTATCTTACCTTATCAGAGATCTCTATATTAATATACTACAATATATAATATTTTTACATATATGTATAATATAGTCGATGATTTTAATCTAATTACTTTTTAGGAAACTTTTAATAACATATTTATAATCACCTAAATTTTTCAACTGATACATTATATTTCACTGGATACATATACCAAAATATGCATCTCATTTTATCTTAAAAGTAATACAAACATTGGACCCATGATGAAATGGATCTTATATTTTATATAAAAGTTTTTGATATATCAATAAGCTTCTTCACACACTTGAAAAATAACACAGTAAAGGTACAGTGCATACCTTCCTAAATTTAGTGTTATGAAAATATTTCTAAATCCTGTAGAAAAATATATTTTACATTTCATAAACATACTTTAAGTCCATAATTGGGATTCTTCTATATTTATACAATAAGAATTTTTAAAAAGAGCTTAATTATTTTGTTATGGAGGGAAGTATTAAGATACTTCAGGTTGTCCTGACCTAATTTACCCTGTAGTCCCTGAATACCAGTAGTGATCAGCCCAATTCTAAATTTAAGATAAATAATACAGTGAGCATTCATTAGCACTGTTAGTTTCTATAAAATTTCAAATTTTTGTTGTGCAGGGCCTTTTTTTTTTCATTTTTAACAGAAATGGTTACAGCATCCAGAAATATCTTGCTATTTGTTGAAAAATCTGTGCTTTATTTATTAAGGTTTCAATAATTTTATCTACCCTCTTTCAAAAACCAGTGTTGATCCTATCTCCTGAACTCATATGCCATCGTTATCTCTTGAGTAAAACTGCTAATGACATTCTGCAAATATTAAAGCTTGGTTATAATTCTACTAAAAGAATAAACATGTCAAGTGTCAACAAAATATTGTAAGTCTGCCGTGCTTCAAAGTGAGTCAAAATAGATTGCTAAATTTTGTTCTTTTCACTGCCTATTTGAGAAAGTGAAAAAGATACACCTGTTACATTAACACATCCACTGTGTATCAAGGCTGTTCATCTTTACAATAGATGAATTAAGAATTTAGATCCTTTTGCAATTTTCAGCTCAATCTGACTGACTCTGGCACCTCTCTAATCAAATATATCCACATGATATTGTAAGCTGCATTAGAGTACATTAATAGCTTGTAAAGTAAAATTGATGTGGCATGATGGACTGTATTCCTGAAGCAGTGACAAACTTATCAATGATAGATGCACTAATGGATATGTTGAATTGCAATAAATATAAATGCAGAATAGCAATTGCAGAGCATTAAAAATGTCATCTTGTGAGTTTAGGTATTTATGAGGCCGACCCAGCTGGAAACATGAGTGGTGTGTTTCTATGAGCCATGCAACTCTGAGTTTCCAAGGAAAGCAGAGGCCCTTTCATCAAATAGGTCAGGCCGCCGGCAAATTGTTGTCACAGCTGTGCCATTGTCAATTAGGCCTCCAATGACTCAGCCCTTTGTTTTTTCCTGCTTGCACATCTCACCCCACCTTTTCTCAGAGCTTGGGTGCTTTACTCCTGCAACCTCTCCAACACATTTCCCCTTGGTGACACTCCTCACATGTTCCTATTCATCTTCCAGGCATTGATCTAAAACTCAGAGAAGTGCCGTCAGGAAAGCATCTCAGCCACTTCAAAAGGCACTGCTATTCCTTCCGGGCTATTTTGGCATGTCAGACTCAACAGGCCAAGCAGAAATGCTCCACACTCTTACACAACTGCCTCTGATGTGTGAGTGCACCTGCCCAACCTTCCTGAACCCTAAAGACCTTGTTTAATGTCAGCAAAATGTGGCAGGACAGCAGGGGTCAGGATGCAGTGGAGGACAGAAGCACCTCAAATGAATTTTCCTCCTGCTCAAACAAGAAAGTGCAGCATCAGGACCAAGTCCCAGACATGCTGTGTTTTATAAGCAGAATGGGGCTGTACCTAAAAATATGGGCTTTTCTGTTTGTTTTTAATACATGAGATTGATTATGGGAGTTTTGTCCAATATGCTCACAGATGTAGGATTAAGATTTAACTTTTTTAGCATATGCTAACCTCTATCGTAGATTTGATAATGGATCAGGTTATAGTTACCCAAGATGTGTCCTTTTGATTTTTTTTCTTGCCAGGGGAAAAGGGGCCATGCAGTGTTGGGGATAAATGCTGGACCCCTCAAATGCAACCTCTGCCTCTTAAGCTCACTGGTGCTACCTTCAATTGGAGCTTTCAGCTGTATTAAGTGTTTTCACAAATTGGTGTTTCTTTGTTCTCAATATATTAAAATAAATGAATTTAGTATGGCATTAAGTATGTTGTTACATGTTGCTAGTTTTTTTTTGGTTTAAGTATGTTACAATATGTTACTAGTTTGGTTTTTTAAAATTAATTTTTTTCCTTTGATTTTTGATCACATTCAACAGTGCTTAGGGCTCATTCCTGGCTTTGATCTCAGCATTCACTCCTGGTGAGGCTCATGGGCACGTATGTGATGCCAGGGATTGATTGGTACTTCACAGGCAAGGCAAACACCCAGCCCACAATATGTTTCTGGTATTATTATAAGATGGTCAAACAGATTATTTTAGATTATCAATGTTTTCAAAAATATTTAGGTACCAAGGGTGATCTCTGAGCACAGAGCCAGTCAATTAAACCCTGAGCATCTCCAAGTGCTATTCAAAGCACCAGCCAAGCCCCAGAATTTGGGAACTTAACTTGTTTAATATAAAAATGATTTTAAATCAGACATGCATGTCTGATTTGGGGATGTAAACTCTAAATAATAATGGTGCATCTTTTGTCGAAACAATGAAACTAATCAAAGTAGATAGAGTGTTAACTAGAATTCATCTGCCTCACAGGCATTGGGAGGGTTGGGAGAGGGGATTATTGGGGTTCTTCGTGGTGAAAAATAAGTATTGGTAAAGAGGGAAATGTGATTGATATTCGCATGACCGAGACTTAAACCTGAAAGCTTTGTAACTTTTCTCACAGTGATTCAATAAATAAATAAATAAAAATGATTTTAATTATAAAATGAGTTTGCTTGTCACTGATTCATATCACAACACATGATAACTAAATTCTGGATAAAAATTTCTTTCTCACTGGTATTCAGCAGTGATAAGCAGAATAAGTAACAATAAAGAAAAAAGCAACATGAAACACAAGTTAAGGATAACTGCATGACATTCTTAATCTAAACATTGTAATCCTCTTCAGTAAGCTGAGACAGATCAAATAAAAAGTAAAATGTACATGGCCTATGAATACATTTCTGGTTGATTAATTATAAAAATATCAAATCATGGCAGATTAAAATTTAAACTTTAATAAAATGCTAAAATAACCACAATTTATGTATATTTTGTCTATACTTTTAATCAATAAGACAAAGTGTTAAGGTCATTTCACACAATATTAGCAAATCAAAGGGAAATGTTACAGAAATATTTTAAAGAATTATTATTTAATTAGGATTCCCATTATCATGGTTTGAGTTTGTGGAGCACACCTGGAAATGCTGAGGGATTTCTCCTGGCTCTGAACTCAGGGATTGCTCTTAGTGGGGCTGGAGGGAACATATTTGTGTAGGAGATTGATCCTAGGCCAGCCACATACAAAGCAAGTGCCCTATCGCCATACTCCTTCCAGTCTGCTCACCCTGCCATTCTTATTATTAATCCAAAATTGATTTTACTAAGTTTTCATTAAACACTCGTGATAACCAAAAACCTTTTTAACCTTTAGTGATGGTGATAATTTTTTTTTTACTTAGTAAAATCTGGTTGTTCTTGTTGTTATGAAGCCACAGACAGCGATGCTCAGGGATGATTCCTGGCAGGGCTTAGAGAACCATACAGGGTGTTTAAAACTGAGTCTGGGTTGAAAGTATGCTAAGCACCCCACCTGCTGTGATATCATTCCAGCACATTCACTATGAGTAAATAGTTATTAAATAGCTGATATGTGTCAAAACCCAGGTGTGCAGGACCTGAAGCTGAGATCTCCAAGCCTGCTCGGTTCAAGAGTGGGCCTTCCAGTAGCTAGACAGTTACACCCACCAACTGCCGTGTAACCCCAACAAGGGCCAGGATCCAGAAACTGTAACACCAAACTCCCCGAAGCTATAAGACTTCTTATTCTCTACTTCTTGCTCCCAGAGAACCCAGCAGGCTACTGAGAGTATCATACCAGCACATATACCTGAATAGGAACACCTGTAAACTTTATTTGTGTTTTCAGGCTACCGAGAATATTCCACCCACACAGCAGAGCCTGGCAAGCTATCCGTGGTGTATTCAATATGCCAAATCCAGTAACTACAATGGGTCTCATTCCCCTGACCCTGAATACGGCAGCATTCAGAAGGATGTGGAAGGAGAGGCTGATAAAATCTCAAGGCCGAACTAGGCTGCCAAAATGAAGAAAGACAAAAATGATCGTCTGTACTTTCAATGCACATACGCTGGCATCTGATGCATCCATCGAGGATCTCATGGTACAAGCGCGAAAGATCAAGTATTACATCATTGGTCTGACCGAGACAAGAAGGCATCAATCACGTCACGCCATTTTCAACACTGGAGAAGAACTGTTCCTTGGAACATGTGACAAAAGAGGTGTCGGTGGTCAACACGAACTTAGCCACGTGCATTGATTCATTTGAATGCCTAACAACCTGAATCGGACAATTACACTTGAATAGATGTGGCTCACTTCAAGCAGTTTCTATCTTCGTTGTCTATGCACAAAAATCCAATTATGGTGAAGGAGAAATTGAGAAGTTCTACATGGATCTGGAGAAGTTCTATAAAGAAGACCACACCTTCTACAAGATCAATGTTGGTTATTTTAATACCAAGATAGGACTGAGAAGATCAGTCGAAGAACTCCACATCGGGACCCATGGCCTACAATGGAAGGAACAGGGTGACAGACTGTCTGAGTTCATCATGTCAACCAAGACCAACCATGGTAACTCACAGTTCCAAAAGGCCGAATCTAAACATTGGGCATGGGAGTCTCCTGGTGGACAGTTCCACAACGAAATTGACCACATCATATTCAATAGATGGTTTTGCCTGACTGATGTTGCTGTTATCCAAAAATTCCAAACGGAATCAGACTACAGTCTCCTTCGTGCAAAATTCTACTTCACACATTGGGGAGAAAAGAATGCAAAGTTTAAGAAGAGAACTCCCAGTACGACCACTAACTGGGAGCTCTTTGGCTCTGTTGTGGCAACATGGGAAGATGCTGTCATTGACAACTTTGATGAGGAATACAATCAACTGGTTCAGCACCTCCATGATTGTGCAAGGAACGCTAAGAGAGAGATAACCACAAAAATACAGCTGTCTTTGAAAACTCTCGAGCTAATTTGCCAACTTGGCTTGGCCCTTGCCTCAGGCAAGCAAATGTCCGAGCACGCAAAGCAGTGCAGAGAAGCAATCAAAGAAGACATTAAAAAGAGAAGAGCAGCAATTCTGGTAGATGTGGCAGAAGCCAGGAAAAGCATTTGTAATACCCACTTATCCTTTACCAACTACAAGACCAAGATGACTGCCCTCTGATATCCTGATGGATCTATCAAATCTTCCAGAAGGGCAATGGAGAAGATTATTCATGACTTCTACTCAGATCTCTTTAATAGCCACGTCCACCTGCCCACATGCCAAATTCTGCAGGATGGATATGTTGTTCCCAATATTCTCCCTTCCAAAATCCGACACACCATCTCGTTGGTAAAGAAACAAAGAGCACCTGGCCCAGACAAGGTCAGACCTGAACACCTGAAGAACCTACCGTCAGTACTCAACAATACACTGACTCAGCTATTCACACGCTACCTGTCTGAATGCATGGTTCCATCCCAATGGAAAAACCAGCAAGATTGTACTACTATACAAGAAGGGAGACATCCACGACATTAGCAACTATCTCCCAATCTGGCTATTGTCTGTCATCTATAAGTTGTTCACTTGAGTCATCCTGAATAGGATTGGCAGAACACTAGATGAAGGACAACAATGCGAGCAAGCTGGGTTCCAAAAAGGATTCAGCACCATCGACCATATCCACACAATAACCAAGGTCATTGAGGTTTCTCAAAAGTTCAAGATGCTGCTCTAACGTTCATTGATTTAAAGAAGGCCTTTGATTCTGTTGAGACAGAAGTGGTCATTGAAGCCCTCGCTAATCAAGACATTCAAACTCAATACATCAGGATCCTCCGTGAACTCTATTATGGATTCACTACCAGGATCTCACCATTCTACAAAGAAGTAATCATTGATGTCTAGAGAGGGGTTGGGCAGGGTGATACCATTTCACCGAAACTCTTCAGTGCCACCCTTGAGAACATCATGAGCCGGCTGGAATGGGAAGGAATGGGAGTGAAGATAGATGGTCGTCAACTACACCACCTCCGCTTTGCTAATGACATTGTTTTAATAACACCAAACATTAGGCAAGCGGAACAAATGCTGGCCGACATCGACCATGAGTGCGGAAAGGTTTGACTACAGCTGAATCTTACGAAGACAATGTTTATGAGAAACAGCCTCGTTCCTGACGCCCCATTCACTCTCAACAGAACGACCATCTCCAAATGCAACAGTCATGTGTACCTAGGTCGAGAAGTCAACATGACAAATGACCTGGCACCCTAGCTAAGCAGGAGGAAGAGAGCGGCTTGGAATTCCTTCAGGAGCATTGAAGAAATTGCTAAGAGGACGAAGAACCTCCGGCTCTGGGCACATCTCTTTGATTATACTGTTCTTCCTGCATTAACATACTCCTCAGAGACTTGGGCCCTACGTAAACAGAATGAGAATGCTATTCGGGTTTCCCAAAGAGGAATTGAAAGAGCTATGCTTGGAGTATCATGCTTTACTCAAATGAAAGAAAGAATCCAGAGTTCTGACCTTTGTCAGTGCTCGAGAATTGGGGATGCTGTCTCGTTTGCCAAGGCATCAAAAATCAGATGGGCTGGTCACGTAATAAGATTTGAAGACAACCGCTGGACTAGAGCCATTACTGACTGGATTCCATGGGACATCAAAAGATCACGTGGCTGTCCACCTACAAGATGGTCAGACTTTTTTATTAAGATCATGAATGATTGGTTTGAGGCTCTTTGTGTTCCTAGAACTAGCAAATGACATTGGGCAATGCTAGCACGCAACAGGGATGAATGGAGACATTACTGGTGCCCACTGGAGCAAATCGATGAGTAACAGGATATCAAGTGATCAAGTGTCAAAATCATAATCAAAAGAAAAAAACAAGAACTTGTACTCATGAGGTCTCAAATTATGTCAAGAAAATAGAATCATAAAACATATTTCTTAAAAAATTAGGGCCACATCTGGCAGTGCTCAGGGCGGGTTTGCTTTGAAATCTGAGCTCAGGGATCACTCCTGGCTTTGCTCAAGGCACCATATGGGATGCTGGGAATCAAACCCAGACTGACCTCATGCTAGTCAAGTGCCCACCCACTCTTCTATTGCTCTGAACCCTGAAATTCCACTTTTTATTTACTTATTTGTTTTTTGGGTTACACCCAGCAATGCAGGGGTTACTCCTGGCTCTGAAGTCAGGAATTACCCTGGCGGGGTTCAGGGGACCATATTGGATGCTGGGAATTGAACCTGGGTTGGCCACGTGCAAGGCAAATGCCCTACCTGCTGTGCTATTGTTCTAGCCTCCCAAAACCTACTTTTTAAAGAAGATAAGCCAACATATTACATATATTGGTGTGTAGAATGAAAAGCAAAGAATTAAAATACAGTGAAAACAGTTGACTAATAAGCTGTCTTTTTAAGAAAAGTTTCTCTCAGGAGGTTGATATTTAAGTTGAAACTTATGATGACAAGAAGTCAATCATATGAAAATAGAGCCAGGGCATTTTAAGTTGTAAAGCAGCTGGTGCAAAGGTCATAAGGTAAACACAAGTTTGGCAGCCAAGGAAAAGGCCAGTTTGATTCCATCACAGATAGGGAGAAAAAGAATGATTGAGATATTGTATAGAGATAAAGAAGAACACACTTACGTAAAATTTTTTAATTCAGAAAAGAATTTGGGGCTGATGATGGAAAGTCAATGTGTCGTTTAAGCATAATGTGAATCACTCTAAAAGTTATTATGGCACAGATTGAAGGAACATATTAGGAAAATCAATTGACTACTGCCCAAGGTTACTGCAGTAATTTTGCATATGATAAACATAAATATTAAGACTATTATAACCATATAACTTTCACTCCAATCAAAAATATCAGAAAAAATCCTTACAGAAGACTATTGTTCAAGTCCAAGTAGAATGGATTGTGGCAGTGAGAGAAATTAAAACAAAGGAGAATGTGTATATTTTCAGAAATGTTTTAAAAGGAGGATTTCCAGCCCTTGTTGATGAAACTGTGGTTTGCTTTTGTTTCAGTATTGAGTTTTGGGAGGCCATCCCTCTGTTTAAGGCGTAATCCTGGCTATGTGCTCAGGGATCACTCTTGGCTGACTTTGAGAAATCATTTAGAGTTCTAGGGATGGAACTGGTGTCAGCTACATGGAAGGCAAACGCCCTACCTCTTGCACTCTCTCCAACCCCATTATTAATGAAATGGATGTTGATGGTGAGGATACATAAGTAAGAATTAATTTTATATTTCTTTGTTTAAGCGGCTGGATAGCTAGTTGATTATTTGAATGGAAGTAACAAGTAGGAGAAAGCTTGGAGTGGGAAATTTCTGATTTAACCACTAAAAAATTGATACATTGTGCAGGAAAGAGCTAATTAACTCAGAGACTTGAGGTGTTCAAACCCTATACATTCCAAAATAGGGAATACCTTCAAACATCTCCTAAGAGATAAACTCGGAGCTGTAGGAATACCCTGCCTGCTAAAAGTGACTTTTCATATAAGAGATTTGGCAAATTGGTAGTTTATGTTAGAGTAAACATCTGTTTTTGTTCACCTTTGATTATTTATTTTTGAGCCATACCCAGAGGTAGGGCATTTGCCTTGCACGCAGCCAACATGGCCGAACCGAGTTCGATTCCTTCGCCCCTCTCAGAGAGCCCGGCAAGCTACTGAGAGTATTCGATATGCCAGACACAGTAACAACAAAGTCTCCAATGGAGACGTTACTGGGCCCGCTCGAGCAAATCGACGATCAACAGGAGGGCCTTTACCTTTCGGAGAGCCCGGCAAGCTACCGAGAGTATTCGATATGCCAAACACAGTAACAACAAAGTCTCCAGTGGAGACGTTACTGGGCCCGCTCGAGCAAATCAACGATCAACGGGAGGGCCTTTTCTTTTACTTACTTACCCATTTGTGCTAAGGGTTTACTTCTCCCTCTGTGTTCAGTGATCACTGCACTGCATGGTTGAGGGGGCCATGAGCAATATCAGAGATCAAATTGGGGTTGGCCACAGGCAAGGTAAGTGCTTTGTTCCCAGTGTTATTTCTCTAAACCTTTTGGACTTCTTATGAGGTGCTAGACCATGGAGCTGAAGTTAGTCACATAGACTCTTCATGCCTATTTGACTGTCCCCCAAACAAAACCCTAATTACTAAGTTTCAGGTGAGCTTCTCTGGTGGCCAATGTGTTGTATGTGATATCAAACAATGCCACTGGGAAAATTAAGTGTTAGGATAGGACACATGCAAGTTAACTATTTTATTTCTTCTGGACTCCTATCTCTGTGCTTTTTTCCTTGTCTGATTTTAATCTTTATTCTTTCGCTATGTTTGCCTTGCGCGCAGCCAGCCCGGCCAAGCCGGGTTCGATTCTCTGCTCTCTCCTCTCGGAGAGCCTAGCAAGCTACTGAGAGTATCTTGCCCGAGTGGCAAAGCCTAGCAAGCTACCTGCGAAGAATTCAAAATGCCAAACACAGTAACAAGTCTCAAAACAATGAAGACGTTACTGGACCTGCTCGAGCAAATTGATGAATAACAGGAGGACAGTGTTTGTTTGTCTTTCACTATAATAAGCAACATTTTAGCAAGAATTTTGTTATGAATGGAAAAAATTGTTCTGAGTTTTGTGAAGTCAGCAGATCATTATGGCTAAGACTAGTTTTGGCTACTGACATAGATGTACACTCTTTTACTGACAGTTGACTAAGTAAATTGAGAATTATAGGAAGAATCAAAACTGGTGGCAATGAAATAAATGAAAGACAAAAATATGAGAGTCTCATCTAAGAAATGTACCCAGGAATATCACTTATAAAAGAATCTGCTGATGAAACAATGGTGAATTCCACTAAACACCTGCAGTGAGGAGCTCATATTATTGGTAGGAGCCTAAGACAACACTGACAGAAGGACAGAGAGAGAGTAGCAAAGGAAAAAATAAGAATATGCAGCATAGGAAGCTGTCCCAGAGTAGGGCTTATTTACTCAGAAACTTGAAGTATGAATAGTATGTATGTTCATTTGAGAAATGAGGACTCACAAGTAGAGAGAAAAGAATTCATAATTTATTTAATTTGGTGGTCCCATGTACAATGCTTGTGTTTGAGAGAGGAAATTAAAGTTAACTTTATAAGCATAAAATGTATTTCCAAAATGCTCATGTTTTATACCAGTATCTCTGAATGTTTCTTGTGTATCAAAGGAAACTTTAAAGATATGACAAAGGATATAAGTTTTGGAATGTCAGCATTATCCTGGATTACCTAATTAGGCCCAATGTCATTACATGAATCCATAATAGTAGAGATATTTTTGTGTCTGGTCAGAAAAAGAGATGGAATAATGAACAGCAGGTCAAGAGGTGCTAAGTCACTGGCTTTGAACACGAAGGAAGAAGTATACAAGACAAGTAATGAAGACAATCTTTAAAAAAAAAAAAAACCTGATTCTTGCCTAGAGTTTCTAGAAAAAAAACCAGACTTGATTAAAATCTTGGATTTATTTCAGTGAGATCCTTGTCAAATTTATGCTCTTCAGATAAGTTTTTTTTGTTTCAAATTGTTAGCATAATAGAAGTAGAAAACCAAAACAAGCACCAAAATATTAGCTGTATTCAGAATTGTCTCCTTTTTGTTTAAAAACTTGAATGGTTCTAAGAAAATGGCATAAGAAAAATCCCACTTTAGTTAAAAATGCAAATATCCAAAGAAACTTGACAAGAATAGCAATTCTCAATCCTTGAATCCTTGCTACAAGATTTTTCATTGCAAAGAAAAAAAATAAGATGTTTTAGAAAGAGAAATTCTTGTTTCTGGTTTGTCAGCCATTTATTCAACTCATTTCTATATGAGTTGAATAAATGCTTAAGGACTTTATGTGCTATAAATTTTTTCTATTAAAATATGCAAAGCAGAGTTCACAGTAGAATTCAGTGGAACAAAGAGAAAAGATTTGAAATCCTATTTTAAACCAACCTACAGGAATTAACTCTCAAGACTTTTTTTAAAAGAGAATAGGAAAGTAGTTTTTACTTTTTGGGCTTTTTTAATCAAAAATAATGTTAGACATTGTATGGTTTATGAAAACATCAATGCTAGAGTTTCATTCATAATATCCATCAGCACCATACCCTTCACCAGTGTCCACTTTCTTCCACCATTGTTCTAGTGTCCTCCCTAGCCTCCCATTTAATTTCTCCATGCGACAAATTTCTACTGAAAAGTTCTTCATTTCTGTTGTCTTTGGGCACCTGCTATTTCCTACAATATTTTTTATATCCCACATGTATCTCCTCATAGGCCACCCTCCAGAATTTATGACTGCTTCTCCAGGAAGGGAGCATAAAATGAGGCCCCCATAACCATGCCACTTGACTCTGCACCAGGCTGCTTTTACTCAAGGCACCCCAGAGTGGGGCAGGTGAGAGCCCTCCCCACCCCAAGGGACCCAGTCCCAGCAGCCAACCTCCAATACCCAACCACCGCCACACTCCAGGCTGCTTTCCACATGCTCAGGCTGAGCCTCACACATGAATGAACATATTACTGAACCACTTTGCAACCACAGGACACATAAGACTCATAGAGGAAAAAATATTCATATGTTTATATGTATATATAAATATATGTATATATGTATACATGTATACATATAAATATATGTATATATTTATATATGTTTATATAAATAAATGCATAAATATAAATATATACATATATACGCCTTTTAGAAAGCTTGACAAGCTACC
Organism: Sorex fumeus; assembly: GCF_029834395.1. NCBI lineage: Eukaryota > Metazoa > Chordata > Mammalia > Eulipotyphla > Soricidae > Sorex > Sorex fumeus. Next base: position 9,115,119 of record NW_026606075.1, on the reverse strand, counting down.
AAGAGTATCCCATCCACACCGCAGAGCCTGACAAGCTCTTTGTGACATATTCGATATGCCAAAAACATTAACAATATCAGGTCTCATTATCCTGACCCTGAAAGAGCTTCCAATCATTGGGAAAGATGAGTAAGGAGAGGTTGCTAAAATCTCAAGGCTGGGACAAATGAAGATGTCACTGGCGCCTGCTCGAATAAATTGATTAAAAACGGGATGACAGCAATACAATGATAGAATGATCCCACATGTGATAGAGATCAGCAGCTTTTAAAAGAAATAATTTACCTATTAGATGTCTATAGAATACTAGTCTGAAATAAAAGATCTCCTAATATTTATGAAAGTTGGGAACTTATCAATATGAACAATCTCATTTCTAAACATCATTACATCTCTTTAGTATATTGTAAATCAAAATATTGGCCAGTGTTGCCATCATATTACAGACTGAGCTATAAAATTGACTAACTTACTGATATTTAACTGTGGATTCCACGTAGGACAGACAACGTGTCCTAGTTACTCAATATTTATTTACTGAATCACTGTGGGAAAAGTTACAAAGCTTTCAAGATTATGTCTCGGTCATAGAATGATCAAACATCTTTCCCTTCACCAGTAATTATTTTTCACCATGAAGAACCCCAATATAACTCCTTCCCACCCCTCCCAATTCCTGTGAGGCAGATGATTTCTGCTTAGCTTTCTCTCTACTTTGATTACATTTATTATTTTGACAAAAGATGCACCATTATTGTTTAGAATTTCCCCCCAACAATCAGAACTGCTGAAAAGGCATTGTGAAATAATTTGTTTCCTATAGTGGGTTATGAGAACCATATGATGTCACTCAGCTGCGATAGTGGTCACATGATTTTGGATTTCTGATATTTTACTAGGTAAGTCTGGATGGATTTCTGCCAAGAGCCAGATAATTACGAGATTGGTTTTTGTGCATCTGGTGTTATGGCCATGCCAGAGATCCGCTCATGGGGGACAACTTGTGACCTCGGTAGGGTGTGAAGGACAAGCCAGTACCGACCCCTTCCCATGAGACTGCAGTTGCCCCATCACCGCAGGCTCATACCTGGCTTTCCAATAAGCTCTGAGGAGGCGGCCACCTTGTTGCTGGAATGGGGTAGAAGGCGGGAGGTGGAAGGGAGCGACACCATTTCCCTCCCGGGAAGTCATGGCACCGTAGTTTAATGCATAGTCCATTCACTTTTCTGCCGCAAGCTGCTGGGCTGTGGATTAAGTCCTTTTGCCTCTGGAGCCATGTCTGTGCCAGAGAGCTCAAAAACGCTTTTCTAATCTGTGTTCAGAGAAAGATAAAAATTTTAAACACTTGTTCTTCAGTCCTAATAGTTTTTACTTGTTTTTTTTCTAAAAGCACTGATTCCATGATTAAAAATAAATAAGTTACTGCTAACATGTATCTTTTACCCCACAATTGTGAGTGGGGTATGTGTGTGTGTGTGTGTGTGTGTGTGTGTGTGTGTGTGTTGGGGGGGGTGAGGATGGCTATTTTCTTGTACCTATTATTGCTTTTTCTGTTCAATTTAGTTTTGAGTCACTGTGGGAGCTGCCTCTATTCAAAGGGCCAGTTTTTAGTCTTAAGACCACCTAGAAGGATAAACATTTAGGTCATCCATGTTAATCTGGGAATATGAAAACCTGATTCAGAACAGATATGCTAGGAAAATAAGCATATTGGGACCCAAAAGAAGAGAAAGTCCTACACCTAGTTTTCTCTTGGACTGTCAGTTTCTGAGTTAGCTTGAAATATAAAGAAGTCCACTTTCAGTCAGTTACTAGAATACATTGTCAGAATTTTCATCAAGGGCACGCGAGGAGAAATGACTCTAGTGTTCTTTGAATACAGGGCAGTTCTTCCCTTGGAAAGAATTTATAGCTTGATGAATTCCTTGTTTGAAATTCTGATAAGTAAATCTCTGTTAACTGAGTGATAATATTGCTGCCTTTTATACACTCCTAGATTTTAATGAAGTCATTAAATTCACTTTGAAAAGAAGATAAAGCCAGATATCAACACTGACCTTGAGTGTCTCATAGACAACCACTTTTCATAGAACAGAAAACATAACTTTGAATGAAAATTTTGGTTAAATTTTCCCTGAAAAAAATTGACCTTTGTGTGACTCAGTTTCACTTTTTAATATAGGAGGGAATTGTATGACATTCTGATAGGGTCTTTTACATTGCAAACATAAGTTGATAATTAAAATGGAAACTTAATTAATGATTTAGTGTCACATCTGGTGGTATTCGAGGCTTATACCTTGCTCTATTGTCAAGGATCACTTCTGGTAAAGCTTGGGGAATCATATGAGGTTCTGGGAATTGAACCTAGGTCAGCTCCATGTAAGGCAAAAGTTTTAATGACTGTACAGTTTCTCCAGGCCCCTAGAATAGAAACACAATAATGTGCTTCAATGAAAATAAAATGTAGACTTCTATCGATTATATTGTTATTAATAAATAATTAGGCAGAAAATGAATGCATACATAATTGCAAAATTATATTTTAAATAACTATAAAACCTAGACAAAGGTAAAGTATCTGAAATTTGTAAAAAATTGATATCAAGGAAGCTACTGAGACAAAAGTTGAAAAAGTAACTCAATTAACATACATAGATGAAGCTTGTTAACTGATTTAATTCCCCACTTGTATTCATTACAGATCTCCTAAGCTGTACTTCTCAAGTCACAGACCAATTTCATAAGAAGTTTATTTATATTATATTTTATTTTATTAGGCATTGTTGACTAACGTTCCATGGAACTCAATGGAATTTTGTGGTTGTTCTTATTATAGTTTCACCCCTCCTTTATAATTGTGTCCCTGCCAAATTTTAGAAGCAAGTTTTAAAAAGTGATCATTTGGGATATTCCAGAGAAGAAAAGGAAGAATACTCTGCGATACTCTTCTGTGAAGAACTTGGGAACACATAGTGGTCCGAAGATGGTCTCTGTTATCTTCTGATGCCATTACACATTTATTCTTTAAAATGAAAGTGTTCATACTTTTTCCAAGTTTCCTACACATATCAGTTTGCTCACTCTATTTAGCATATTTAAATATTTACAAAGATTAAGGGCCAAGGTTTATACCAGGTACTGGAACTACACACACAATATAATTAGAAAATTTATCATGTACAGTCATTCACCCAATGAATATAATTTGAATTTAAAAATAATATAGACTGAAGCAATAATACAGCGGGCAGGGTGTCTACCTTGCTCACATCCTACCTGAGTTTGGTCTCGGCATTGCATATGCCCCCTCCTGCCCCTAAAAACCCCCAGGTGTAAACTTCCTGAATGCAAAGACAGAGTAAGCCCTGGGCATCATTGGGTGTGCCCTCCCCCACCAAATAGGTATAGTAGATCTAAGATGAACCACTGAAAGTTTGTAATGTGCCTGTAAATTCACAGGTGGGGATAGGGTGGGGATTGCGTTGGGGAGGGAATATGGGAACACTGGTAGGGGGAAGTTCACCTTGGTAGTGGGATGTTCTTGAAATTATATGGCTAAAACTCAACTAACAACAACTTTGTAAATTATAGTTCTTTTAAAAAAACAGACAAAAAAAGAAGTTAGAACATTTTAATAATGTCTTTATTTTCTGAGGTGTAGTAGTTGAGTTTGGGGTTATGATATTTTCTAAAACATCTGATCCATAGTTGAGTTTTATATTGACCAATTGAGGAAAATAAAAACTGTCCAAAACAAACACTGTCCTCCCGCTCTTCATCGATTTGCTCCGGTGAGCCCAGTAACGTCTCCATTGCGAGACTTGTTGTTACTGTGTTTGGCATATCGAATACGTATGATGGGTGGCTTGCCAGGCTTTGCTTGTGCGGGTGAGATATGTACTCTCGGTAGCTTGCCGGGCTCTCCAAGAGGGGATAGGAAAATAAAAACACTTAAATACAACACCGCTGCCTGACATGTTTCGATCTCCTCAAAGCCCTGGGCAACTCACTCACTCTGAGTCTTGGTTCATTGACCACACTGAGTATAAAGGCATTAAAAAGTAAGACTTTAATTTCTTTAATCCAAGGACAGAAGCAGGGTCATGTCCATATGAGATAAGAAAGAGCAAGGCCCAAGAGCTGAAACTTGCAGCAAGAAACGGCAAAGTAGTAGTGAGTACATCCTATAACGAGACGCCTACCCTCCTCTGCTGTTCCAATATAACAGCAGGATTAGAGACCCTTAACAAGCTACAGGAGTAGGTATAAAGTACCCAGAGATATACAGTATGTGCTTTTCAAAGTTTTTTCAAAATATAAGAAATTCAGGGTTGAAACTTTTATTTTATTGAACCACCGTGAGATACAGTTATAAAGTTTTCATGATTGAGTTTCAGTCATGCAATTTCCCAACATCCATCCCTCCACTAGTGCACATTTACCACCACCAATATCCATCACGTGCCTCCTGCCATCCCCCTCCCCACCCCGTATCCTGTCTCTATGGAAGACGTTTGTCTCCTCTCTCTTTCTTTCTTTCTTTCTTTCTTTCTTTCTTTCTTTCTTTCTTTCTTTCTTTCTTTCTTTCTTTCTTTCTTCCTTCCTTCCTTCCTTCCCTTCCTTCCTTCCTTCCTTCCTTCCTTCCTTCCTTCCTTCCTTCCTTCCTTCTTTCTTTCTTTCTTTCTTTCTTTCTTTCTTTATTCTTTCCTTCTTTCTTCATCCTTCCTTCCTTTCTTCCTTCCTTCCTCTCTCTCTCCATCTCACTCTCTTTCTTTCTCTCTTTCTCTCTCTCTCCCCCTCACTTTACTTTGGAGCATTATGGTTTGAAATACAGATACTGAGAGGTCATTATGTTGGGTCCTTTGCCCACTTTCAGTTCAGCACATCTCCCATCCAAAGTGACCTCTTCCAAGGCTGGGACTTCTAAAAGCATCTCTTTACTGGTAAGAAAAGGACAGAGATATCTTCTTTATTTATTCACTCAAAAATATGCAAAAACATTGATTCCTATTCATATTTAAATTGTCAGTATAACTAATGTGAGACTTTTAAGAAGTTTTAAAAACAGGAAAATTATTCTAAAAATGATTTTAATTTATTCATAACAACACTATTAGCTTAATATAGTACTTTTTGGACATTGATCTTATTTCCTAAGAACGCATCTTTACTTCCAGACTGATATAATATTCCAAGAAACCATTACAGTTATGACTTCCAAGCACAATATTCAGCATAACTGCTCAGCAGAGAACAAGCTCAGAGATCCTGCAGTTGCTTTACCGCCACTTTGGTAACACAGTAGGCCATAGAGCTTGATTGAAAATATCAACAAAAATAATTCATCCTTTATTGCCAATTGCATTATTATAAAACTTTTTTAATTAAAAGCACTATATCTTTTGTTCAAGCTCAGCTGCATAAAAGGATGGATAAAATACAAATTTTTGCTTGTTTAAAGGGGTCAATACCACAGAATGGTCCTGTGGTCAGTCTTGTCTTATTTTACATAGGTCTGTGTGCTATGTCAGCATCTGCGACATCAGCACCCTGAAGGATAAACACAATTAGAAAAGAAGAATCATTTTCCCCTGCTTGCTCACCAGAAGATTCATTCAACCTATCAAAACTTATTATGCACCTTCTATGTGACAGAAATTGTACTAAATTCTGGGTTAATGAAAGAAAGTTATGACTACTGTTTTCAAATAGTTCACAGTCTTTTGAAAGAAATGACAAGTTGACAGACTGGAAAATTAGAGCCAAGATAGACCTATACACCATCTTGGATATGAAGAAGGTGGGTGAAGGAAGAATTTAAAAAAGTCTCTCTTGACAGTTTGACCTGAGGGCTGAAGGCTATTTGACTTAGGTAAGTGGGGGAAGAAGAGCAAGCATTCTTGGCAGAGACGAATATGCTAGCAATCAGATGTCTATGCATCACAAGGAAAATGAGATGGAGACTTTCACAAGGGATTTTGAGTCTTTGAACAAAACCTGGGATAGCAACAAGATAAGATTTGTGCTATCTACAATGCTGTTATTGTTGGCTTGCATAGAATATAATGTTTCCAAAAATAGGATATATTTAGAGAAAAATGCAAAAAACTAAAGCGTACAAAACTGTAGAAAAGTCAGAATTTCTTTTCATTCATGTGTTCATTAGTGATACTTATGGGGTTTACAATATAAGTACATGTATCTCATTTCATCATTTAAGGAAAAAAATAACCAATAATGCCATTTTGTTTTTTATACTGGGTAAAGTGGGCAAGGTTCAGTCTCTCACAAGGTAGTAATCAGGAGTTAAGTCTAAAACGTGGGAGATTCAATATTAGCATCTTTGCTTACCCATAGTTCTATATCTTTTCACATGATTTATGGAACCTGAACACTGGGTAGACTTCCAAAGTTTGGTTGGATCCACCACTGTCTGGATAAAAAGTAAGAAAGGGATAAGAAAGGAGCCTCAAAAAAAAGACCCTCTAAAATGAAGTCTTCTCTAACTTTATGTACACAGTAGAGTTAAGAAGTAATAAGGATTCAAATTTATAAAACAGAAATATATTTTGTACCAATAAATGAAGATTAAATATATAAAGATCTTAACTACATTTCCTATGGATTTTTTCTTGAAGAAAATATTTCAAAATTTTCTCTTTTTACACATAGGTCTTTAAACTATTACTTTATGTTGATTCCCCAGATTTTTCCCCAGTAATATATGTTCACTGTTGTTCCCTCTTATTCCCTTGTTCCCTGTTGACTAGTCCATGCCCTATGTAAATGAATTCTAAATTTACTTTATTGAACATATGTAAGAATATCAAAACATTGGCTATTGGGTTTCTTATTTTATTTTGAAAATATGTGATAATAATGTTCTATTATTAAGGCATATTATTTGAGGTGACAGTTTCCAGACCCACTCATCCAAGCAAGAGCTTCATTATATCTGGCAAGGATCCCAGAGAGGATCTTCATAACTCAAAAACTTAAACATCACTTTTTTTCAGGATAAATCATTGTAAGACTGCCAAAACAGGGAGAAATGTGCATGCCCCCAAATCAATCTTAGGGACTACAATGGATATAGCAAGCAAGAATCTAATTTTCAATTTCAAATGGACTTACTATTTAGAGGTAAGATGGATTTCAAACCATATGCAGGATTTTGTAAAGCTTCAGTAAAATTTAAATGTACTTTTTATTACAGGTATCTTTTGTCTTTTTCTACATAGCATGTGGATCTTCTTCAGGTAGATTAAAGCAAAAATTATAAAGCACATTTAATTAAAGCTCAAAGAATATTAAAGAATGCTAATTGCAGTTCTTTCCAGCTTAAATAAAAATTTCTGAATTTTAAATAAAATAAATATTCTGAGAACCTTGAATTATCATATTAACACAAATACTTTCTGTGGACATAACTTTGCTTCTCAAATAAAATAGCCATTTATTTGTGTAGGGGAAATAAGTTTCAAATTTGTTTCTCAAGTTACTTTGAAGTTGAAGTGGGAAGTTGTGTGCCTGTAATGACTATAAGCCCTTTGAGAACAGGGACATTTCTTTTAATTATCTAATGACTAGCCCAATAATGCTCATCATTCAAACATTGTGCACTAAATATTAGTTGAATGAGCAAGTGCTGAAAGAATGAATTAAAAGAATAAAAAGAATTTAAATAATATCCTGGCAATTTAAACAACACTATTCTTTTGTAGGAGACTAAAGAAGATACAATAGCTCAAGTTATTAAAACTAATTGTTCACTATAACTGAATTCTCAGAATAACGACTTAAATTCACAAGATAATTTCTCTCCAATTACAGGCACAATAATCTGATATGGCCACAGTGCCAAGTGTGAACACTGGATCATTATGCTAACTCAGAGTTAATACTATCTTATTTGACCTTGTGTTCTTCACTATCACATAGGATTATTTTATTATCCCTGACTAAAATTTATGTTTGTTACTTTTAATTTTTCTGAGTAACAAATGCTTGGTTCAAAATTCATCTTCTGATCAAGACAAAATAAAATTGAATTTAAGTATACCAGTCCTGATTTTTAATTAAAGATTGAAAATATTTGCTAAATTAGCATAAAATGTACCTTCTTACATATTTACTTTCTTGACCTTTAAGAAGACATCTCTTTTCTGACTTAAAAATGTAAGGAAAAAAGCCTGTTTATTTAGTTTTCTAGATAGTAAATCTGTGATTATTTTTGTTCTACTTTTATAATCAACAGATTTTGTTACCTTAAGAAAAGAAAGAAGTCACTAGGCATATAGGGAATAATTATTGTTATAAATAAAAATATACTACATAGAAACACAGGTCAGGGAATGAACTAAGATACATTTAGAATTTTAAAGAGCAAACTGTCTTTTCCTGACATGATTCTAGCAACTTTATGAAATATTTGTCCTTATTACTAACTCTTGTAACTTTCATGGCTGTATGGTTTTTAATTATTTCACAGCATGGCACAAACTTAATTTTCTAGAGGCAAATACTCATGAGTCCATCTTGATTACTTTTACCCAGCATTTACTTGGAAGAAGCAAGTGAAAACAGCATATTAGTATAACATTTCATATAAATAAATGTCTTGGGTATTAAAAAAAAAACTCCAAAGATTCAAGATTTCAGAAACAAAAGTGACATTTCCATTTTAACTCAATAATTTCTGATCACCTACTTCTAACTTAACATTCATTTTAATAGTATTCTACTTAATAGTATAGTATTAAATAGTATTGAAGAGTATCCTAATTCTGCAATGCTTAACAAATCACTTGATTTAGTTTGAATCATAAAGAAAGTTAATAATTCAATGGAACAAAGTTTAACTTACCTGAAAAGAGATTCATTTTAATAAACTTTTCAATACGACCTCTTTTTCTCTGGTCAAAAATATAAAATAAAAGGAAATACTTCCCCTCTCTTCTTCTCTGAGACCCAGTGGAGTGGGTTGATGGCTCTCCCTGACTGTGACAAACACCGGGGAAGACTCTCAGAGTTGGTCCTCCCTCCTGATGCCACACACCTTTACTTGGTACCTCATCAAATCCCAAGGGAAAATTCCTGTTGAAATTTTTCTTCTTCATAATCTCTTGACAGATGGCTCTCCTGGCATGAGTCTTAACTCTTAGGAGAGTTTTATTTTTTTTTTCTTTTTTTTTTTTATTAGTGAAACACCATGAGGTACAGTTGTAGATTTACAAATTTTTGTGCTTGAATCTCGGTCATACCACGATCAAATACCCATCCCTCCACCAGTGCCCATTTTCCACCACCAGGATAATATCCCTCCCCCCCCATCCTCCCATCCCTCCATCCCCCCTGCCACTGTGGCAGGGCATTCCCTTTTGTTTTCTCTCTCCTCCTGGGTGTTGTGATCAGCCAAAGAGGCATTGAGTGGTGAACATGTTCAGTCCAGTCTACTTTCAACCTGCATCTCCCCTCCTGGGAGGATCCTCCAAACACCCTCCACTTGGTGTTCCCCTTTCTATCTGAATTGTCCTTTCCCCTAGAATACCCAGCTGGCCTCTAAGTTATGGAGTAATTCTCCTGGTGTTGCTCTCAGCTATTCTTGGGTATTAATCTCATATTTTATTATTTTATATTCCCCAGATGAATGCTATCTTTCTATGTCTATCCCTCTCTTTCTGACTCATTTCGCTTAGCATGATACTTTCCATATTGTACCACTTGTATGTAAAGTTCATGACTTCATCTTTTCTAAGAGCCACATAGTACTCCATTGTGTAGATGTACCAAAGTTTCTTTAACCAGTCATCTGTTCTTGGGCACTCAGGTCTCTTCCAGATTCTGGCTATTGTAAAGAGTGCTTCAATGAACAAACAAGTGCAGATGTCACTTCGGCTACACATTTTTGCCTCTCTGGGATATATTCCCAGGAGTGGTATCGCTGGGTCAAATGGGAGCTCAATTTCTAATTTTTTGAGGAACGTCCATACTGTTTTCCAAAAGGGCTGAACCAGTCGGCATTCCCACCAGCAGTGAAGGAGTGTCCCTTTCTCGCCACATCCGCGCCAGCAATGGTTGCTTTTGTTCTTTTGAATTAACTCTTAGGAGAGTTTTAATAGGCTCTTATTCTCCCTTCTTGCCACGGCACAGGCTTTATTTCTTAATTGCATATTGGTTGAAGCCTCAATATCCTAATGGGCCTGCGGAGAGTTGCCCTCTTGCAGTATTCCATGGGCAGTTGGGCTAAAGGGAGTGGCACCTCAATTACTTACTTTAAAGAAAAAAATAATTAATCACTGAATGTTTCAAGTACATATACTGAAATTTTGTATGGGTATTTATAAATAGTAAATCAGAAAGCAAAATATTCTGACAAGTACATCTTACTAGATTCCTATGATTAGTACCTTTGTTATGCTATTCATATTCCCTCTCTCTTTCTCCCTCATTTTTTAAGTAATAAAATAGCAACATATTTGAAATTTGAAAGTAAATTGCCATCTAGATACTAGATAAGATAGTAACAAGATTGGGGATGGAAAGAATGTAAAGTGGTTCATGTCCATGCCTGCAGCCTATTGCAACTTGATACCTGACACTTCAGTCTCCCCAAGCACTGCTGGGTGCAGTGATGCTAGAGGTTCCCAAGAAGCACCCCCATGTGGTGCAGAACCAGAGTTCAAGAGGAGCGACATACGTGGACACCACATTAAACTGCCGGATTAGTTGCCTCAGAATTGCTGTACTTGCTTGACCTCCAGGCCACAGAAGCAACTTACCCGCCAAAATGATGGATAGCAAAAAACTACTAATCTTTATGATGTTTCTTCTTTTGCTTTAAAATATGATTAATTTAAGGATGGCTGAAAATGGGATAGTAACCAAAACTGTTGATCAATTTTGGAAGGCTTTTGAGCCAAGCTGAAGACCAAGAGTGGTGAGAACCACAGCAAATGGGAACTTATGTATCTATTTACTTAACAAGGAGGAAAACAGATAATTTCCATCTATTTGCTCTCTTATAAGAACTGAAGATCTAACAGCTACATAGTACTCCATTGTGTAGATGTACCAAAGTTTCTTTAACTAGTCATCTGTTCTTGGGCGCTCAGGTTTTTTCCAGATTCTGGCTATTGTAAAGAGTGCTGCAATGAACAAACAAGTGCAGATGTCACTTCGACTATACATTTTTGCCTCTCTGGGATATATTCCCACGAGTGGTATTGCTGGGTCAAATGGGAGCTCCCACACGCATCCCCCCGATCCTACCCGGCCTCTGTGGCAGGGGATTCCATTTTGTTCTCTCCCTCCTTTTGGGTGCTGTGGTCTGCAAGAGAGGCATTGAGTGGCAATCATGTTCAGTCCATAGTCTACTTTCAACATGTATCTCCCCTCCCGGGAGGATCCTCCAAACACCCTTTATTTGGTGCTCCCTTCTCTATCTGAGCTGCCCTTTCCCCTAGAGTGCCCGGCTGGCCTCTAAGCCATGGAGTAATCCTCCTGGTACTGATCTCAGCTATTCTTGGGTATTAATCTCCTATTTTGTTACTTTATGTCCCCCAGATGAATGCAATCTTTTTATGTCTATCCCTCTCTTTCTGACTCATTTAACTTAGCATGATACTTTCCATGTGGTACCAGGCAGATTGGGATGGGGGGGGGGGATAGGTAGGTGTGGGAGGGATACTGGGATCTATGGTGGTGGAAAATGGGCACTGGTAGAGGGATGGATACTTGATCATTGTATAATCGAAACCCAAGCACAAAAATTTTTAAGTGTACAACTGTACCTCATGGTGTTTCACTAGTAAAAAAAAAGTTTTATGTTCATTGTAATGAATAGAGTGGAATATTTTTCTCAGATTCAGTGTTTTTTTTAAAAAATAAAACTTTATATGTTGTCATTGTGACTCATTCTGTATAAATCAATAAAATATATTTAAAGGATAGTAAACAAAAGAAAAAGAACTGAAGATCTGCATTTCAGGTCCCTTTCTTAAAATACCTGCACCTTGATTTATGAGTCTTAAAAAAAAATCCATGCTTCTTAAATATTGGAAGTAACTATGGCTTTTAAGCTAAACAACTCTGGATCAGTGTCAGCCTGATTACCATGAAGTCTGATCTAAACTAACACTGACATGAAACTAATGCCAACACTAGCACCCTATGCCTGATAATGTAAACTCATATATGGTGCCTGCCAGTATCCAAAACCAGAGCATTCCTATAAAATCATTAGTAAACCAGAATGATGTAAATTGAAGAAACAACTATGATAAATTTATATGAGAAATTGTTTTTCCAGATCATAAACATAATCTACTAAATCACACCAAAAACACATAAAATCTAAAATAGCAATCGCTGATAGTAAAAGTAGAAATGAGAAGATACATACATAACCTGCATGAAAGGAGTGGCTGGTGCCACTCTCATGGACCATATGTTGCTTTTGTGTTGCCTCTGTGACAGGGACTATAAAATAATTCACACTCCATTTTGAATGTTCTCATTTTGTAAATTTTAAACCCTCTTCAAGGGCTGGAGAAATAGTATAATGAGAAAGGCCTTACACATAGCCTGGTTTTAATCCCAAGCACTAGATATGATCCTCTGAGGACCACCCAGAGTCAACCCTGAACACAGATCCATGAGTAAGCCCTGAACACCACCGTCTGTACCACAAAAGCAAAAACAATTTCTTTGAGTAAGTGAAAACTTGCACTATCGTTGTTCTTTCAAGCAAGGCCAGAACTCTCCCCACTATGCTGTCTGCTCAGGCCCCAATGTTGGTCTTTCATAAAGTATAAATAGTTAGCACAGCGGGTAGGGCGTTCGCCTTACAAGCAGCCAACATGGCCGACCCGAGTTCGATTCCTCCGCCCCTCTCGGAGAGCCCGGCAAGCTACCGAGAGTATTCGATATGCCAGACACAGTAACAACAAAGTCTCCAATGGAGACGTTACTGGGCCCGCTCGAGCAAATCGACGATCAACGGGAGGGCCTTTACCTTTACCTTTAATACAATACAAACTTTTGAAATGTAGAAATATCTACACACAAAAGTGATGATAATAGTTAACATTCATTTAATTAAGTAAAAAGAAAACTCACCGTATTGAATTAATGGAAATAAGCAATTTAATGAGTACAGAGAGAAATTATATTGTATCTGGATTTTCTAGTCTCTAGAGTCTGTGCTGCCTCTAAACAATTATATTTTTCTAACTACACAATTTATGCTAAATGAGGAAAAATTCTAAAACTCATAATTCTATGTTAACATATTTGTTCATTTATTCTAAACCATGAGACTATAAAACCAAGCTCCCGGAAGAGGACAACACAGAGTCTCCTGCCCCTGGGCCTGGCTGTCCTCACGGGGGCCCTTTGGGGGGGGGGAGGGTTGAGTTTCCCTCTCTGCCCCAAGCAAAGCCCCGGCAGATGAAGACTCTGGGACCCAGCCATAGCCGTGCTGAGACCACTCTCCACATGCTCAGACGAGCCTCACACATGAAGGAACTAGCAGAGAAACCCAGGTGTGTGGGACCTGGGGCTGAGATCTCCAAGCCTGCTCGGTTCGGGACTGGGCCTCCTCCACCCAGATTCCCCATCTTCCAGTAGCTAGACAGTTACACCTACCAACTGCCATGTAACCCCAACAACGGCCAAGATCCAGAGACTGTAAAATCAAGCTCCCAGAGAGCATATCCTTCCTGCATATATGCCTGACTGGGAACACCTGTAAAGGTGATTAGCGGCTGCCCCAAAAGCCTCCCATCCCTCTCAGAGAGCCCGGCAAGCTACCGAGAGTATTTCACCTGCACTACAGAGCCTGGCAAGCTACTCGTGGTGTTTTTGATGTGCCAAAAACAGTAACAATGATGATCCTCATTCCCCTGACCCTGAAAAAGCCCCCAATTTGCCATCGGGCTACACTAGCATGTGACAGGAACTAATGAACATGTAACTGGCACCCACTCGAGCAAATCGATGAACAGTGGAGTGATAGTGATAGTGATTCTAAACTGTACATATCTATATATTATATATAACCTTGCATAGAAAATTTGTACTACATATACTTTATGAAACTGCATACTGAATATATTAATACTTATAAATATAATCACTGACTAGTAATATATTGACTTTTCCTTATTTCAATAAACTATCTTCAGTAATTTAAAAAAATTGTTAGTGAAACACCATGAGATACAGTTGTAGACTTACAAATTTTTGTGCTTGGGTTTCAGTTATACAACGATCGAGTACCCATCCCTCCACCAGTGCCCATCCTCCACCACCACTGATCCCAGTATTCCCTCCCATCCCCCACCCCCCCCATCCCACCCTGCCTCTGTGGCAGGGCACTTCCTTTTGTTCTCCCTCTCCTTTTGGGTGCTGTGGTTTGCAAAATGAGTGGCAATCATGTTAGGTCTATAGTCTACTTTCAGCATGCATCTCCCATCCTGGGAGGATCTTCCCAACCCTCTTTTAAAGTAGTTTAGGCCACAAAAAATACCATTGTTGGAAAATAACATAATTGACTTAGCCAATCCTTTACTTCAAGATAAAGCTTTACATCTTTATTTTTTAATTGTTTTTATCACCTTTATAATTTTTCTTTATTTTTTATTTATTTATTTATTTATTTTTGCTTTTTTGGGTCACACCCAGCAATGCACAGGAGTTACTCCTACTCCTGGTGGTGCTCGGGGGACTATATAGGATGCTGGGAATCGAACCTGGGTCGGCCACGTGCAAGGCAAATGCCCTACCCGCTGTGCTATTGCTCCAGCACCTACAATTTTTCTTTATAAGTAAGTATCCATAATTGATAATCACCATGCATTTCAGTTATATCTTATCCTTTCAAAATACATGAATATTTTCCAACAAGGGCATTACAATTCCTAGTTCAAAAACATGTTAACATGTTTATTTTCCCTTATCTCAACAAAATTGTCTATAATCTCTTCATTGTTTTAGGTGAGAAAAATAAACATTTAATACTTTAAACATAAAAATTAGAAAAAGTTCTATTTTCACATGTACTAGCTAAATTACTAATGTTCTTAATTATTTTTCTCTTGACTGATGGACTAGACAGGTTTACTTAGAACTCCTCAGAGTCAGTAAATTATAATAAGGAACAACAAGGAATCAACCAGAGAGACATCTGCAGACTGTCAGCTAAAGCAGTTCTGGGACTCTCTTTCTTTGGGTCCCTAAATGCGGTGCTGATCAGAGGATCATGCATTGGTACCTGGACGATTAATTTTAGGTGTCAGTTTGGCTGGATGACAGAGTACCCAGATATTTAATTAAATTTTTTTTTTCTGAGTGTATCTGTTAGGGTGATCCTGGGAAGGATTAGCATTTGAATCAGTTGACTGAATAGAGGAGACAGCCTTGGTATGGTGTTCAGACAATCTCCTGAGAGGTGGTAAGGTAAAAAGGTAAAGGTAAAGGCCCTCCCGTTGATCGTCGATTTGCTCGAGCGGGCCCAGTAACGTCTCCATTGGAGACTTTGTTGTTACTGTGTCTGGCATATCCAATACTCTCGGTAGCTTGCCGGGCTCTCCGAGAGGGGCGGAGGAATCGAACTCGGGTCGGCCATGTTGGCCGCTTGTTAAGGCGAACGCCCTACCACCTATCGCTCCTGAGAGGTGATGAGAATAAAATGACAAGAAGGGAGAAATCAGTTCATTCTCTCTGCCTCAAAGTTCAACTGAAATCTGAGGTCCTCTTATGCTCTAGAATTGGTCTTACACTAGCATAGTGCTCCAGTTCTTCACACTTGGACTAGAATTCCAATTGCAAGCTTTCCTGTGTCTCTAGTTTGCAGATGACAAATTATGGGACTTCTCAGCACCTGTAATCTTATAAATCAGCTCCTCATAATATATAGATCTATTTTTCTTTCTTTGTTTCTATCAATGACTTCTTGTCTCTATGAATCAGTGGATAGAAATATATTCACATAAGCTATATACACTTATATGCACAGAAATGTGTGTAAATACATACATATGTATAATATCCTATAGATTATGATTCTATAGAGAGACCTCATTAATAAAATATTGGCTAAGATAGGAAAAAATGGGATCTTTGTCAGTTATTAAACTCTTTCAAGAAATAGGTTTCAGGGTCCAGGGATGGATGAGCCCTTTAGTTGGATGTCCAACAGCACCCCAATATCACTGAGCATAGTTGATAATAACATGCATAAGTTCCAGAAAAATAATATTGGTGCTAAAACTAGTCTCTGTTGCAATCTCATTTGGCAGAACAAGGGATATATATACTCTAGCTAAAATGGCAAGTATTCTATAAAAATGTATCCTTTTATATGGTATGATTTTAAACATACTTTTCCCAGAAGTTCTGACATCCACAGTCCTTTGTAATTGCTCCCAAAAGCTAATCAATCTCTTCTTTGAGAACTCTATCTCTACTCTGTGAAAAGGGATTCATCTTTAAAAACCTAGAATCATCGAGTGATATTGGACAAGTAACATCCTGTGTGCTTCAGTTTCCAGTGGAGGGAATGGTAATTGTAATACTTCAGATTTATTATTAGAGTGATTAAATATAAACTACTTTGACGGTCACCTAGAATAAATGAGATCTATGAAAATGTTATTGCCACTGACACTACTACTGTTTCTAAATGTGTTTCTCTAGTTTCTCAAGTTTGAGTATATTATAATTCATATTTGATGCATCTATTACAAATTAAATTCATTAGGGTAAATGCTTCCTTTCATTTTTGAATAACAAAAATAACATATTGTGTAGAAAATATTAGTTCCTAAATAAATACTTTCTAAGTAATAATTTAAAAAAGTATTGATTCTAAATCTAATATTTATGTGTTTGGCCAAGTCATTAGGCTGAAACTTTTGTACTTTAAGTCTTTCTGGATACTATCTGTAGTTCCAAGTTTTACTCTATGGGTACAAAACACAAATATTCCAGAATCAACTAGGATTAAACTTAAGTCAGTACAAACTGAGGGGAAACAAGGAAGTCAACAGGCTAAGGGCATACTTTGCATCTGAAGGAAATGGTTTCTCTTATTCTGTATAGTTCTCCAAGCACTTCTGGATCAATGTCAAGCACAGAGCCAGGAGTAACCCACAAGCACCACAGGGTTTGATCCTCAAATTAAAATGAAAAGATGAAATTAAACAAATAAAAATATAATGAACCTCAGTTATACCTGAGTTATACACAAGGTGTTAATTGATTACAAGAGAAAAGACCGTTTCCCCCACTGAAGGCAAATATGTCACAGAAGATCTATAGCATGATAAATAAAATGATAATTAGGGCAGGCAAAATATTGGTTGTTATATTAAGGAGAATAAATTTAGTTTTGTCTGAGAGATGACAAATTTACTTCTAAATAAGAGTATTATCCAAATGTTATCAATGCAGATAAAAGTCTCTGTCAGGCAAGTTATGTATCTGGTTGAAGGCAGAACCACTTAAACAACTTAGCTGCTCCAGAGACATGTAGAAATTCTTAAGGCTAAGTGAATTCTAGTTAATGATCTGGACTGATTTCACAGCAGATTTTTAAAAATTTTTTTTATTAGTGAAGCACCATGAGGTACAGTTGTAGATTTACAAAACTTTGTGCATGGGTTTCGGTTATACAATGATCAAATACCCATCCCTCCACCAGTGCACATTTTCCACCACCATGGATAATACCCCCCCATCCCTCCCACCTTCCACCCTGCCTCTGTGGCAGGTCATTCCCTTTTGTTCTCTCTCTCCTTTTGGGTGTTGTGGTCTGCAAAAGAGGCATTGAGTGGCAAACATGTTCAGTCCATAGTCTACTTTCAACATGCATCTCCCCTCCTGGGGGGGATCCTCCAAACACCCTTTATTTGGTGCTCCCTTCTCTATCTGAACTGCCCTTTCCCCTAGAATACCCGGCTGGCCTCTAAGCTATGGAGTAATCCTCCTGGTGATTTCACAGCAGATTTTAAGATTTAAGGCGAAATTACCTGTCATGTTTTTCTCCTTTTATTTGAGATGAGAACTGTTAATACCAAAAATTACTAGTTTTGACTTACTACATATGTACCGTTAATGAGAAAATCAGCTCATAGACATAGTGCCAAACATGCCAAATACTAGCTCAACAATGAACTTTCCCAAAGTTCAAACCATTTTCAATTGAAATAAACATGGAAAATTATGTCTTCCATATAAGGCAAAGAGAATTCAATGTAACTGCACCTCATTGCAGAAAGTCTATCATGATGTTTCAGAATGTAATTGAATGCTAAATATACAGAGAAAAAGCAATTTATTTTATGTAGTCATTGTTTGCTTTTGTATTCAAATAAAAGAGAAAAATAGATTTGAGTCAAACCATCTTTAAACAGTGTTAGAAACCTATAGGAAAAAGTGAATAAGACACTATCAGACAGTTTATAAGTACAAAATTTGCTCATACTGTGCCTTTTCCTGCATATATTTAAAAAAGATGAGTTAATTTTTATTTAATCTCCTATTAAATTTCAGACAAAGGAAGTTGCCTTGTTGGTGTTTCAATAGGATTACAAAATGTTGTATCTTGAAAGGAAGTAGAAGCTCATTTAGTACAATTCCCTTCCTTCTATTGATAAGAAAAAGAAGTAAAAATCAAAGTTAAGTAATTTCCCCAAAATATATAACTAGTACAAAAAAATTTATTGTACTAGTACAACAAAATTCAATTTCAAGTCCAGTGCACTGTTAAATATAAAAAAATAAACTCTAGTCAAAGATAGACTTGAATTTATATTATTATTGAGAACTACAATTAAGAGCTCTAAACTTCACTCAGACCGATAATACTAAGAAACACCAGGGAAAATCAGCTGTCAATTCAATACTTTATTTGGGTTCACTCTCCAAAGATACCACTGTATAAACTGGAAAGGGATTATTACATATGAAGGAATCTACATAAAATATGAACATATTCATCCAAGACTAACATGTATCTGCTTTCTGAAGTTTTAAAATAATTTCCTATCAATTCAAGTACCCCTATATATCTTATAATGATTTCCCATAGGATTCCAACCTCCCAATAAAATTCTGCAATGAAGGTGTTGTAGCCTAACAAGACTCCCCAGGACACAACTCCTTGAGACTGGCTTCCATTCAGTTATTGATATTTATAGTTGGTAAATACACTAACATTATCCCTGGCTCTACGTCTTTTCCATATCATCTGTAAATGCTAGAGAGCATAACTTGATTCAACCCTCCTTATTAGAGATACAATTAAAGTAGGCATAATGAATAAAGTATATTGAGATAAATTAAAAAGATATAGAGAAAACAGTGTTGGTGTAAATATGTGAGAAAAGCAGGATTCTTACTCACTGCTGGTAGAAATGTTGACTTGTCCCACCTTTCTGAAAGGTAATTTAGGACTTCCTAAAAATACCAGTCATTGAGTTCTCATTTGAGAACTCAATTTCAACAGATTCCACTTTTTGTAATATGCCCCAAGAAGCAAAAACAAAATGGAGGAAAGACATGTGCACCCTTAAATGTTCCTTGCTGCACTATCCACAAGGCCAAAGTTTAGAAACAACTTAAATGTCAAAAAATAGAGGACTAGATAAAGAAACTATTATACATACAGGCACTGGTAACAGTGCACTGTCCTCCCATTGTTCATCTATTTGCTCAAGTGGGCACCAGTAACATCTCCATTGTAAGACTTATTGTTACTGTTTTTGGTATATTGAATATAACACAGGAGTTTGCCAGGCTCTGCCCCTGTGGGCAGGATACTGTAGGTAGCTTGCTGGGCTCTCCGAGATGGGTGGAGGAATCGAATCCGGGTTGGCCGCATGCAAGGCAAATGCCCTACTCGCTGTGCTATCACTCCAGCCCGTGGTACATATATACAAAGTAATATTAGTCAGCAAAAGAAAAGATAAAATCAGGCAATATATTGCTACATAGGTGGATCTAGAGAGCATCATGCTGAATAAAGTTTGTCAGACCAACACAGAATGGTCTTTCTCATATGAAGCACAGAATGATCTTTCTCATATGTGGGATATAAAGAAACATAATGGTAGGATAGAAAATGCCCAAAGACAATAAAATCAAAGAGATGAGAACTGGTCTTCAGTAGGAAGCATATCACTGGAGAGGCTGGGATATAGGACAGGAGGGGTTACAATTATGGTGGATGAAAGTATTCAACTGAGAGGAAGAAGTGGGGCTGAAAGGTGTTAAAGTGTGATGTATGAAGCCCTATCAGTAATACTACTGTAAGCCACAGTACATAAACTTATTATTATTTTTTTAAACAAAATTTGATTGGAGGATGAGAGAGAAAAGTGGAGGGACCAGAGTTGGGGGGCTGGGATGGGCAGGGAACCACTAGTGAGGGGAAGTGAACACTAGAGAAGGGATTGGTGTTGAAACGTATGCATGAAACCCAATCAGGAGCAATTTTGTAATTTTATGGTAACTAAATAAAAATTTAAAAAAAGAAACAGATATTTAAATATTGACTAGTTTATTAAAAAAGTCTACTAAAGGTCCAATCTGAAAAATGAAAGGAAATTACTGAAAGATTGACAGACATTCTTGTTTAGAAACAACCCTCAAAACAGCTATTATAAGGTTTTCACTTCAAATCGCCTTCTGTGGATGCAATTTTGTGCTATTACGTAGTGATATCGGTATAAATGTGCCTTCCTTTGAGCACGTGGTGGAAAAGTTAGAAACTTCAAAGGCTGAACCAAGAGTCCAGTTCCTGGCTCCAAAATCGCCCCTGAACTCTGGCCCATCAATTTGATGAAATATTTCCTTTTAAAAAGCAGTCAAGTCACAGTAGAAAGTAGCCAATGAATCTCTTCCCATACAAAGAAAAAGAATCTCTTTCCCTAAAAAGAAAAAGATAACAGTGGAACCAGTCAGTGGTTGAGATTAGACAGAAAGAGGAAATTAGAGCAAAATATTACATGAAAGACAAATGAGCACAGAACAAATAAAATAATGCATAACAGGAAAGGATCCAAACCAACACAAACAACTGCAAAGGGTCTTATTGGCAGACTTTCAGACACAGATTTTGAGGAGGACAGAAACATTTAATTGTTGAGTAATACTTCTTAAATGATGTTTTACCTCAAGAAAATCATATCAGTGAAGAATGTGGAAACGGTTGGGCAGCTGGGTCCACCCCTTCCATCCAAAGCCCAGCTGCAAGAAGAAAAGCCAGAAACAGAGACGAGACAAAGAATAATGAATGGGAGGATGGGGTCTAGAAAGAAAGAGAGAAATTAAAATGAGACAGTGAAAAATTAACCACAACTCAGAGAGATAGGCCAGGAAAAAAAGCTTTAAACAAACTGTAGTAAATGTAATTTAGAATGTTTTTAAACTTAACGATAGAAAACAAGTCTTTCTGAAACTAATTTATAAGACTGGCAGATCTTTGAAATTCTTATGGGGGCAGTGTGCAGTGTGGAATGATTGAAAAAGATCATTGTGTGGCCACCCTGTGGTCCCCTGGGTTGCCAAGAACTATTTTTCAAAGTGGATATAACTGAGAAAATAGGTGAATATTTGCCTTCTTTATTCCTGACAAATGGAATAATGGATTTATATCATATTATAATAATGAATAATGATGATGGAAGCAAAGTCCAAAGGCTCCATAGCTCCCTGAAACAACAATATGATTTTATTATTTCAATTGTAATGAAATATATAGAAAACAGTACTAAACGTATGATAGTGTTTCAGGGACTTAGGTTTTTACGATAAATATACATTGTGGGAGGTCAGAGGGGGTGCTCACAGAACTGGCTAGCTATTTTTGAAACTGTCACATTCTAACTTTGTTTCTGGGGAAAATTGTCTGGCCCTTTGAATCTTGGGATAATCAAACCGAAAATAGAAATGAAAATGATATTTAACTCACACGGTTATTGTGAAGATGAAATGTCTAATTCTAAAACCTCGTAATCAATTTGTTTTGTGCTCAATAAAGAATAACTTGCTATATTATTCGGTATATATTGCACACTTGCTTCGTGTATTCCAACAGTCTACTTCAATTAGTTTTGTGTTTAGTGCTCTGTTAATGCACATAATATGGTTAATAAATCAGTGACTATTAGATAACTTACAATTATATCTATGAGACACAAACAAATGTGTATCAGCATTTTCTCTGCAAACAGTATTCAATGGATAACTGAAAAAAAAAAAAGATGTGGACTCTGACCAAAAGTTGCTTGTTAACTGAAACCATCTGTGGCCAAGTTCCTAGAGCACCTCTTTGTGTTCAAGTGAGTAGTACAAAAATTTAAGTTCAACAGATGTTAGAATGCAGAATAAATAAGTGGAACCAGGATGGTCAGAGAAAGAGTCAAGAAAGAAGTAGAAAAAGCATTCGGAGGATGTGCATAATCAATAAAGGGATAGAGCAGAATAAATGTGTTTCTTCCTAAAGGAAATGATGTTAGCAGGATAGTGAATGAAGATGCAGTATTTCTGATACCGACTCAACTAAAGTGAATGAAGCTTTTGGGGGGGAAAACAAATGACAGAGTTGTAGAGATAGGATAGACTGTGGGGATTATGAAAGCTGGATGAATTTTCACTTGCATGAGATAAGGAATTGTGTGTTATGAAATAAGGTGATAAAAACAGTGCTTCATAAATACTGACCTGGTTCAGGAATGCAGCCGAATATAATCAAGAGATCAGAGTATAAGAAGGTTCACAGGGTGCTGCCGATTTCTAGGTGAGATATGATGTTAGAGTAACATAGTCTAGGGAAAAAGGCATGAAGATGGTACTGTGAGTAGTGATAACAGGAAGGTTTTAGACAGACGAGTAAAATTATCTCAGTTATATTTTAATAGGTATTTCTGCCTACTTAGATGAGAGCACACTGTGAAAGTCAAGAGGGCAAAGAAGAAGAGCTTATAGGACCATATTTAAATACGGCCAGGGAAAAGTGATAGTGGCTTAGAGCTCTTATGACTGGTAAAGGTGAAAATTATTTAGAATTAATATATTGTGCATATCTTTCAAGGGAAAATGTATGGTACAATCACAGAGAATACTGCTTCTGTTTCTGTAATCATAGTCTTAAAATTCTTAATAAGTTTTACTAAGTGGCTCTAGATTTTCATTTTCTACACAGCTCTCAGATTTGTAGACAGTCCTATAAATGTAGATATAATAATATTCACTGATGTCACAGTTATGAGACAAAAGAACAAATTACATAATTATACCGTGGTATATGGCCTGAACATTTGAAATAATTAATTTTCTGAGATGTAAAAGACTATAGGGAACAGAATTATAGAGAAAGCATCAGAAGCTCAGTTTTTAGATATGTAAAGTTTGACCAGATTATTAAGCATTCCAGTGAATATGTTTAGAACTGAAAGGAATGCTTTAGATTGGAAATATAAGTCCAGAGTGAACAAAATTTCCATGGAATTTGAAACATAAAACTGAGAAAAAAACATCTGTATATTGAATACAAATATAAGAAAGAAATGTCAGACCAATGTCACAAGCTGATCAACGAGTATATGGTATATGATCAAGTAGCAGGAAAGGGCACTGAGCAGGATCAGGTAGAAGATAACACATATTTAGAAAAGTGAGCTGTACCTGAAAAACCAGAAAAAGAAAATGTATCAAGAACAATCTGATGATAGTTGAAGTGAAATGGAAGTAGAGATTTGAGCACTAAACTGAAAAACATCAAGATTAGCTGTGATGAGTAGTCTTCAGGGAGAGAGAATGACAAAATTCTGAGTAGATTGGGTCCAATAGGAAGAAAGAGAGAAACACTTAGAAACTAGTTATAAACAACTCTGTAAAGAACTGAGTATAATAAATGATCAAAAGAAAGAGGAAGTAGCTGGAATGACAAGTGGAAGTGGGTACCCCCAAATCAGCAGGGATGCTAAATGATTTAAGGTTAAGAAAATTAATGTGATTTTTAAATGAAACAACCAGAATTTAAGTGTATAAAGATTGAAATTGTGGTAAGTCAAATGTCTCTTGGACATTCTCCAATAATATGCAGAACTACAATTATCCAAACTTTAGATATTTACACAGAGGTGCAATTTGGGCTTTAAAAATAAATTGCCCCGGAATAAAATTGTACAGAGAACAATAGATTGAAGAAACTAATATTCTGAGTAAAGTAATAAAAAAGAACTGGGCTACATCCCAACTTTAACTCCATATAGGTGTTACTATATTTTCATTGGCAAATTAGGGCAATTATCTGAATAATTAAATATCCTCACAAAAGATTTAGTCTAAATTAGATGGATATTTTACACAAAACAGGCTTTATTACTTATGAAAAAGTCTATTATTTTACTCATGTTTTCTTGTTTACTAAGTCTACAAAGACTGAATATAGGTGATTGGCCCTCTTTTAAGTAGATTACAGATTAGATTTATGTATAAATAAAAGATAGAAAACAATTAGGGATTAAGACCTGATAAGTGATATAATACCTCATCTTTATTTGGATTTCCCTACACCAAAATTTGGAATTATTTGGAATAAAGAAGTTTTTAAAAATATGATTTAGATTAAACCATCATTTCCCGTCCTAGTTTTAGGGCCACACCCAACATGCTCAGGGTTTGTTCCTGGCTCCATCCTTAGGGATCACCGCTGGTGGTACTTAGGGACCATATGTGGTACAAGGGATCTAATCAGACCCAGCCTCACACAAGGCAAGTGCCATAGCTCCTGTACTATCTTACCCACCCATATATTTGTGTCAATGAAGAAATCTGGGCGACAATGACTGCTTTTCATTACAAATTCGGATTTAGTGAGATCCTGACAATGTTGGCCAAATGTGCCTTGTAGAACAAAACCAAAATCAAAACCAAAGCTTTCTTAGAGAAACCTTCCCCTTCCTATGCACTCACTTGTGAAAAAGGAAGAAGAACCAGTCAAAAAGGATGCAAATATGAAAATATGACACCAATGGCAGCCAGCTCACACCTCAGCAGGTGCAAACTGCATATATAGCAAATGCAGTAGCTTAAATTTGGGGCATTGAATGTTCACAGCTTCCTTTCCTTTCAAACTATCCTGCTACTGCTGATTATTTTCTAAGGATTTTAATCTAAGATCGTTACATAGAAACATAAGGAATGTCACATCAGAGCTGAGAAATGCGACTGATTATGGTTCTGACAGTGGCACCAAGGGACATTTTGTGGCACAACACCAATGTGAGGTCAGCAACCAAAACAAAATTGAAATTTTTTCATCTCAGAATTATCCGTACACTTTTTGAGGCACTACAATAAAGACCCCAACAAAAGAAGTTGGGAAACAAGCCAGGAAAATGCACTCAGCATAATCTGACTTCTTTGGATCCCCAGAAAATGGCAAAACTAATACCTTCATCTAGTTCTTTGGGGGAACACTCTAGAAAACATGTGGTTTTTTTTTGCTAAGTAAACCAGTATATCAGTGTTCCTCTAAGCAAACAGTGTTTTGTAATAGTATCAACTAAGGATGGGCAGTAGTCATAGTTTTGAAAATATAGTATTTCCTAAATCTGTATTTCCAATCTTTCTCTGAGTATTCAAAAGCATTGAAGCCAGAATTTCAGAAATCAGGCTCCTCTACTGAGCCTCAGACTTGAAAAAAGAATTTAAGCAAAAATAATCAGCATCATTGTAAAAGCAAACAAGTTTATTCATCACATAGACAGAATGCCTTACAATTTAGCACTTCTCTTCGGAAAAGTTAACTGGATTGTGTCTGGGAATGAGCAGGAAGATTGTGGATGTTTTAATCACAAATACTAGGATGCTAGTTTTCTTTTCATTGTTCTATTGGATCAACAGAGTCTAGAATGAGTACTGAGTGTGTTCCATAGCGAAGTAGCACTCACTATATTTCTGAATAGGAGAAAATGAGATAACAAGGTGTAGAGAACATTAGAAGTAAGAAATCATGAAAGTCCTAACTCATTGACTGATTTCACTTAGCCCGATTTTTTTTGGTTAATAAGAATAACCATAATAATTTGCACTATTGCTATGTATAGATTTTCTGCTAAGAGCATTATAATAACTAGCACATAGCAACCCTATGCAGTAGGAATTCGAGTCACTTTAACAAACTTAGGTTTAGGGAGATTATATAATTGAACAGATGTTAAAAAAACTTCAAGGTTTGTCTAATTTTATCTGAATTTGGGGTTCTTAATCACTAAATTTTGTTACCAGACCAATAGTAATTAAGAATAAGCATGTGCATCCTGACAACTAATTGGTCTCTCTGCTCAGAAAATCATTCAGTTTTTCTCTAACAAAATAGAAAATACTAATTCTAATACTTGATTTAGTAAATATTAAGGGTAAATTTAGAATATGTATATATATATATATATAGTCTCTTAAAACATCCTTTTAACAAATTACTACACACATTTTAGAAGTTCACATCAGTCTATGGAAAGTTTTAACTCAAACTCTCCAACTAAGCAATTATACTTTTTACTTCCTCAAGGGAAATGAAAACATAAATAATTTATGGGTAATGATAGTTTGCTAAAGATTTTACGTTTAAAAAAATAGCAGTAATAACAAGCAAAATTTCTAGAATGAGAAATTGACTAAGCTCTTCACATAAATTATGGTGATATTTATAATCATGATACATTTTTAAAATGCAGTATATATAACTACATATATGATGCCAATACAACATTTTACCACAGAGCGATAATATTCTTTATAATGATACAAAGTACTTATGGTAGAATAATGAGTGGAAACAGTACACAAAATTTTTTTGTCACTGTTACTGTCCTTTCGTTGTTCATCAATTTGAATACCCAGTAATGTCTCCATTGTGACAGTTGTTACTGTGTTTGGCATATCGAATATGTCATGGGTACCTTGCCAGGCTTTGTTGTGCGGGTGAGATACTCTCGGTAACTTGCCGGGCTCTCCAAGAGTGGCAGAAGAATCGAACCTGGATTGGTCCGGCTGGCTGCATGCAAGGCAAATGCCCTACCCACTATACTATCGCTCTGGCCCATTTAAATTGCTAACTTAAAGAAAGTTTATTTTGTCAATTTTAATTTTCCACAACAAAAACTGATTGTGATACTGTAACATTCTTGTTACATGTGCACCATGATTTTATCCAAAGGGCAGGATACACAGCAACTGTTCAAAGTTTAGACAAATTAAAGAAGTTTTCATAAAGGAACATTATTAGAGCCTTTTGAATAATCAATGCAGGCTGATTAACTTTTAGCTGATTTTGATTTCATTGTTCTGTAGCGAGTGCCCCTTTTCCTGCTGTTACCCAAAGTGGATATTTCCCAAGGTAAGGTGCTATGGACAATTTTAAGCAGTTGAGTTTCAATGCATAAGCTTCAGATACATTTTTCTCAATTACTTATAGTCTACCTTTTATTATTTTGAAGTTTAGGCACCATGGTTAGAATATTGTTAATATAAGATTTCATGCAAACAATGTTCTAACTCTACATCTCCCGCCAGAGAGTCTCCAAACCCTCAACTGACCCCCTTATATATTCCTTCTGCCTTCACACAGCATGATATTATCTTGATTCATCCTCTTAGCAGCAAATTGCATAAGTTCCTCTTTTGTAATAACTAAGTAATATCCCTTAATGAATATATACCAGAGTTTCTTTATTCGCTCATCTGTTCTTGAACACTAGTTTGTTTGCTCATATACACAGACATACACAAATAAGCACATACACATTGACTACTTAAGTCATTTCTATAGGTGTTTCTCATGCTTTTCAATGCTAAACTCATTTGATTTATCATTTCCTTTCCTACCATATCTGTTCCCAAACTCACTTGTTCTAAATCTTAGAGAAGGAAAAAGGTGACATCTAGTTAGTTGTCTGAGCCAGAAAATAAAGAGTTAGCTTTATCTCCCCACTCTTGATTAACACTTACATTTAATCAACCACCCATATATGTTTATTCTTTTTCTCCCTCAAATTCACATTCTCTCTTTCTGTGAAAAAAAAAAAAACAGTAGCTCAAAACCAGTAGCCTCCTTCCTTGTATTTCTTTTTCTTTTTTTATGTTGTAACTATCATGTATTTAATTTAATTTGTTTATTTATTTATTTATTTATTTATATTAGTGAAACACCAGGAGGTACAGTTGTTGACCTTACAAGTTTTTGTGCTTGGGTTTCAATTTTACAATGATGGAGTACCCATCCCTCCACCAGTGTCCATTCTCCACCCCTAATGATCCTCCCAGGATGGGAGATGCATGCTAAAAGTAGACTATAGACCAAACATGATTGCCACTCAATGCCTCTTTTGCAAACCTCAGCAACCAAAAGGAGAGAGAGAACAAATGGGAATGCCCTGTCACAGATGGGGGGGATGGGTTGGGAGGATGGGAGGAGTAAGAGGGTTACTGGGATCCTTCCTAGTATTTCAGAGTCTAAATTTTATCACCTAACTCTTTAGTTTACCTCTTGCCTCTAAGGTCAGGAAGAGCTTCCCAATATACAAATCTCCCCCTTGTATTTCAGAAGCTTGAAACATAATAAGGTCCTAGATATACTAAGTAAGGGGCCCTGCTTAGTTATTCAAAATGATACCCAACCATTTCTCTCATGCTTTTAAATTTCAGGCATACTCAATTTGTTTTCAGCACATGTTTTTCTTTATCTCTTCAACATATTGTACCCACTATCCAGAATGCGAATTTAAAGGAAATCCTTCAAGCCTTAACTCAAAGGATAGCCTTGAAAAGTTTTCTACACTATTTTCCCTTACTGCCAAGGCTTCACTGACATCATAAGTAGTCTTACTTATTCAGTGAACTGTTGGTATTTTTACTGCTGATGATGTGCTTCTTTATCTTGGTTTCTCAAAACCTACTTCAGTATTTGAAACACTTATGGTATTCTGGAAATAAGATGTTGAAAACATTCTATCAATACACTTTCAGCTACTTAAACTAAGTTAGAGGCATATTTACCTCGGAAAGAGCCTCTGTCAGCTACAAATACAACAGAAAAATTCTTATTTGAGAAATGATAACAGAAATTGGCCACCCTCCAAGACTCAAGAGAGAGAAGATTCCACATGAGAGCAGGACTGAAAACTAGGCTCCTCACTTGAATTAAAACACAGTGACTTACAATTCCTCTTTTGCAAACCACAGCACCCAAAAGGAGAGAGATAACAAAAGGGAATGCCCTGCCATAGAAGCAGGGTGGGAAGGGGGGATGGAGGGTGGAAAGGATACTGGGAATAGTGGTGGTGGAGAATGGGCACTGGTGAAGGATGGGTACTGGATCATTGTATAACTGAAACCCAAGCACAAAAATTTGTAAGTCTATAACTGTACCTCATGTTGTTTCACTAATAAAGTTTTTTTAAATAAAGAAAAAAAACACAGTGACTTATAGAAATACTTGGGTATAATGAAGAAAGGATGCCTGGGAAATTAATGTCATAGAAACTCCAGCGTCTGAAGAGACAACCATGGAATTCAGGTTAGAGCTTTTCCTCACCTTAGCCTCCCATCAAGAACAATGAGCATGGTGGAACAGCATTTGTAATGGAAAGGACTTGGGTGATTCTGAAATGACATATTAAATATTTATATAAAAATATGTCATCTTTATAGACTGAGAAACAGACCAGGATTTCTTTAAGAGCAGAACTATAAGAGAATTTATGGGAAAATCTTAGGAGGAAAGTTATATTTTTATAAAATACATAAAACATTAGAACAGAGGAGTGAAGCCTTCTATAGAGATATTCTTGATATGTGGAAAAAATTTTAGTTGAAAAATCCCCTTTAGAACCAGAAAGATACTACAATGGGTGAGGTGCTTACTTATATGCAGTCAACCTGGGTTTGACCCCCACTACCATTATGGTCCCCTGAGC
This sequence comes from Sorex fumeus, assembly GCF_029834395.1. Classification (NCBI taxonomy): domain Eukaryota; kingdom Metazoa; phylum Chordata; class Mammalia; order Eulipotyphla; family Soricidae; genus Sorex; species Sorex fumeus. The sequence continues at coordinate 9,085,126 of NW_026606075.1, read as the reverse complement.
CCTGCCAGGAGTGACTCCTAAGCACAGAGCTCAGAGATATCCCTTCACCATTCAACTGTGGTTCCCAAAAATAAAATTATCTTTATCATTTTTGTTCACAGCGTATATTTGAATTCTAGGATTCAATATCATATTTTAGTAGGTACAACAATATAAAGACTACCGGAAAATCTATATATGTCTATCATATTTATAATTCATGACTTTCTCATCAAAGTACCAATGTCACTAAAAGTAATTAATAAAATAAGAATGAGAGGTAAAAATTTTTTAAAAATTCAATTCTAAGATGGAATATCACAGGTAAAATAAACAAGTCACTAAATACAATAAAATACTCAGGGAAAAACATCTATGTTTTGATGAAAGAATACCACTTATTTTTGAATTTGCATATCTTGTTTTATTATTATTGTTTTGTGGTTGGAAAGTACCCTGTGTTGTTCAGGGTTTATTCTTGCCTCTGCCTTTAAATTGTTCCCAGCAGTACTCAGATGACCATAATGTGGTGCCAGGGATTGAACCCAGGTCAGCTGTGTGTGAGACAAGTTTGACAATGTGAGCATTACACATTCTAGCATCTCTCTGCCTTTCCTACACACTTTAAATCTCTGTTGATCTAACAAAAGACTTTAATCTCCACTCCACAAAAGCATATTTGGTGTGTCAGTTTAAAACTAAACCAGAATTTGATTTAAATTTTTTAAAATAACTCCTGAAAAATAAATGTTTACTCATTGTAGAACTTTTTCTGTGATATTGCCTTGACTATTTGAAAATATGTCATCAATCATAAAAAGAAACTTAACTAGGGCTATCTAGAAAAAAAAAAAGTAGGGGCTGGAGTGATAGCACAGCCGGTAGGGCGTTTTCCTCGCACACAGCCAACCTGGGTTTGAATCCCAGCATCTCATATGGTCCCCTGAGCACTGCCTGGAGTAATTCCTGAATGCAGAGCCAGGAGTAACCCCTGTGCATCCCCGGGTGTGACCTTCCCCCAAAAAATAGAAAAAAAAGAACTATGTTTCTATCTATTAAAATATAATTAAATTAATATCAAGTACTTTTTAAGTGAATACTCTATTTTTTGTAATCAAACCTAAACATTTACCTATGTCCCATACTATATTAACACTATCAGTTTTATGAAATTTTTGTTTATAGTTCTATAAACAAGAGACAACAGGTAACTTAGATATTACTAAAGTGTTAATGGCCAGTTCTGATAGCTTAACACTAAAAACAAGAATGCTGTGCTATCCAAAAACAAAAAAAATAATGTCTATTCGTTACACTCTTATTTTCAATGCTCATTCTTTAAGTATGGCCTGAGGTGGGCATTTGTAATGCCATTTAAAATATTTTAGTATTTATAGCATTTTCTCCTCAGACACTTGGGGGCATGCTAAGAAGCCTTTTATTGTAGAGAACATTTACTGAACTCAGAAATATTTGTTTTCCACATAAAAAACAATGTTATATAGTATTGAAGAGCTGGTTGTTCCTTATGATCTGAATCTCGGTTCCCAATAAAATCAAACAGATGTATGTGTTCCAACAAATATGGTTAAAGTGTGTGTCAGAACACACACCTTTATGTGTTTCAAATAGATTTCTAATGTATCAAATAGATTTCAAAAAAGCACAATATTTTGGTGGTTAAGAACTGGAATACTGTACCCTCAGATATACCGTCAAATAAACACTCTGTTTTGCTTTAAAATTTGAATGAATTATTTGACAAAAATGTTCTGATTTACATAATTTATTCTACTAAAAGCTAAAGCAACGGCATTATTTTTTGTTTAGCCTATCTTTCATTTATGTTGTATACATATTTGTTTTAAATGTTAAATAGTGCTCGCTTCGGCAGCACATATACTAAAATTGGAACGATACAGAGAAGATTAGCATGGCCCCTGTGCAAGGATGACACGCAAATTCATGAAGCATTACATATTTTTTGGTATTTCACTAATAAATATTATTAAAAAAATAATAAGTAAATAAATGTTAAATAATGTGAATGAGTTGGTTACATAGGATAAGATACTGGGGTTTAGATTTAATTGAGATGTATTACTATTGCTTAATACTTCCAATATCCTCAGGCATCCTCAGTTAATATTCTTATATTAATGTTGCAAAAAAGGGAATTTCAGAGTAGTTTTTATCCATGGTAATATAAGAATGAATGACAAGGAAGTAAATGTGAAGTGGATTATTTTTGTTTTTAACAGCAGTACCTTGTATTTCAATAAAGAATTGGCTCTTAATAAGAAACATTTTGTGTTCTTATTTGATCTTTTAATTTAAGTTCTAGTTTGTCTCTTTGTATCCTTTTTTTGGATTCTGTCAATAGAGTCAATATTGTCATTCAAATTTAGCATTCACAAATCAATATAACCTATAGTTGTGTAGAAACACATATGTGCATATATCACTCTTTCCTTGCCATAAGCAAATCATTTTCAAAAATCTACTTACTTGAAAGATTTTATTGGAGATAAGAAATAGACAGAATTGGGCCATCAACATATACCATTCATTAAGGACTACTTTAATGTCTGGTACTGAATTTAGTTCTTCATATATGCTATCTAATTTACCACAACAACTTTGTAATATAAACATTGTTTACTGGCAATTGTTGAAGAGAAATCTGAGTTCTGGAGACATTACACAATTTACTTAACGTCATAAAATTTAAACAGAAGTTTGAACTCATACTCGATAAATTGCAAGAGATTGCACTACATTACCCATTTGGATAAATTATACATTGGCCACTGAGTATGCTCTTTCTTGAAAAAATTTTCAAGTCAAAAAAAAGATTGACAGTTTTATGACTGAAAGTCACTTTCTCATCATGGCTATACCAAATTTTTAATCACCTCCTAAAGAGTATCAGGTCCATTTTAAAATCAAAAGGGAAGAAAAGAGAACTGAAAAAAAAAATAAGAAAAAGAAATAAATATAGGTCCTTCTTTGGTTCCTTGGAGAAAGGAAAAAGCCTGAACCAAGAGTGAATGCAAATTGTGAAAATTTCTTTTTCACCACGGGAGAAAAAATAAAGCAAATTTTTTCCTTTCACTACAGGAGAAGTTGTCTTAAAAAACCTGTTCACATTTTTCTTCTACTTTACTATGTTCAGTTTTGTTATCCGCGATTGCTTGGAGTAGAAGCTAATGTCAGGGAAATTCAAAGACAAGGGATTCTTCCCCGTAACACAGTTGTAAACCTAACCTACAGATCCTGCCTGGGATCTGTGCCAAGAAAGCACTTCTAGATCCTCAGGACAGCAGCAGAGCCTAAAGAGAATGTTCAAAGCTTTCACTTTCCTGTCGTTCTGGATTGCGTGTTTCTACTCCGAGCATGGATGAAAAGGAGTAAATGCAGTCACCAGCCAGAAACTTTCCATTGCTTTAGTGCATGTCCCTTTTCTTTTCCATTTTTAATAGTTTTGCTTGTATTTTCCTTTTTTTAATAGTAATTACTAAATATCACATTGTAGAGTCTTTTATATGCAGGACAGTGGTAATACCACAGATATCTCAAGCTAAGCATGGAAAATCACTAAGAATATCTTCAAGCTACTTTTCTCCTACTCAGCCTGCTTGAGTAACTTGCTTGCTACAATAGTAGGATCTAAAGATACATGCTGTGGCAACACTGTAGTGACTAAAAAGCAGTCAGAACTTTGAACCCTTCGAAATACACGTACATTACATAAGGGAGTTTATAATGGTGGAGGAACTTGGGAGTTTATAATGGTGGAGGAACTTTTAAAAAAAAGAAAAGGGAAAGGGAAACGAAAGGAGAAAGGAAAGGACAAGACAAGGAAAAAACAAGGGAGGAAGGGAGGAAGGAAGAAAAAAAGGAAAAAAGAAAGGACAGAACAGAATAGGACAGAGATAGAGGGTAAAAAAAACTGTCTCCAGAGCCAGCTTGGTCCAGTGTGTAATATTCTCTACACAGAGAAAAAGTATACAATCACAGCCACTCACCTTTCATTTCTGGAGACGTAAAATATGAATGAAATATGGATGTGATATCTGTGGAGAGCTTTGAGGCTTTGGAAGAAAGTCATTCCACAAATATATTTCTGTGTATTTCTGTGTGCCTGTGTGTATACTCTTTATCTTTATCTTGAGTAATAACGGAAAAGGAGAATTTCTTCCATGATGTGAGCATACATTTCATGTTTTTGTATTCTGTGTTCATATATCTAAACATTTTTATAGGTAAGTTTCTTTCTGTCTTATGAAAAATGCATCTTGGCTGAACTAGGGTTTTAAATATCCGTGGTACAAACTAGCAGCTTAGTGCTTTTCATTCACTATCCAAAAGACGAGCAAATCCTGGGGCTGAGCTATTGATCCAGCTGAACTCACAAGCAGTATGTCCTTATTCTTCTGGTTCAGTAAACTTGGATGTAGTGTACAAAATAATTTGCTGCATTCTTCAAAGTGATTTTCCCTTGGGGCAAGAAAAGCACAGTTGGAGAGATGCAAAGATTTTTCACTGCACTCAACAGTAAAAGAATATTTTAAATGTTTACTGTATACAGAGTCTATTTGTTTTCTGTGGTGTTATCTTGTTCTTAAATTTTGCATTACCACCAAAATGGCCAAACAGTATAATTTCATCTAAAATCATATTTTAAAAAAACCTTGAATTTGCCCACCATAATTATCTTCTTAATATTTTAATCACTCAGTTGGGAGAAAAAAATCTTTATTTTCAAATCCATCTTTACTAACATCTATTGTAAAGCTATTTATTACTTGGATCTTAATTTTTATTTCTCTTCTAACTAATGAATAATAAAATTATCAAAATGTGAAACTTTTCTTACATCAAAGGAAAAGGAAGAAAAGAGAAGAATTAATTGTCACCAAAAGAATAATAAGGTCTTTATTTATCAATCAACTCTCTTTTAAGATACATAGGGAGGGTTCAAGTGCTCAGAAAGATTACCCAGACTTCAGTGGAGTAAAGTCACTTTTCCTTTGAAGTCAAATAAGAGCTTAACTAAGACTAACAGATTAAGTGATCAGTACTGGTCTCTCAGACTCAGTTTCTATATCTGCAAAATGAGTCCATGTCATAAGTCAGTATTAGTCTGAGATTTAAAAAAAATACATTGTAAGAGTTTATCAAAGTCTCATATATGAAACTATTCAAAAACAAATACTCAATATGGCATAATGAACAGTAACACGTCAGTTGCAGTAATTGGGCAGTCTTAAGATACAAAACTATAAATCAAACTAGTGAAGCTCTTCAGAAAAATATTTATTTTCTAATGTTTATTAAATACTCAGACATTATTCTGGGCATTAGGAATACTAATTAAGAATAAGCAGAGAGAGTGCATAGGGGCAAGAGAGATCACACACAGCCAACTCCAGTTCAATTCCTGGCACTGCTTGTGGTTCCCAGAGCACTGCCAAAAGTGATCCCTGAGCACAGAATCAGGAGTAGTAATCCCTGAGCACTACCATTGTGTCAGAGAAAAGAGAGGGAAAGGGAATAGATGGGTGGGAAGGGGGAGGAAGAGAAAAAAATTTGACCTGAGTTTAAGATAGTTATGAGTTCTCATGATGAAATAGTAATAGTGTTCATTATTAGTAATAATACAAAATTAAGTTACATATTCACATGCATGTGTATCTGTGTACATATACATCACTCGTATCACTTGTCATACCTTTGCTCATCAGTTGGCTCAAGCAGGCACCAGTAACATCTCCATTTATCCCCATTGAGTGCTAGTGTAGCCCAATGGTGTCTGCTCACTCCAGGAACACAAAGAATCTCAAACTGTTCATTCGGTGTCTTGACAAAGAAGTTTGACCATCTCGTAGGTGGTCCTTTTTGGCATCCCATGGAATCCAGTCAGTAACAGCTCTAGTCCAGTGGTTGTCTCCAAATCACAATAAGTGTCTGGCCCATCTGATTTTCGATGCTTTGGCAAACGAGACAGCGTCCCTGATTCTCAATCGTCACTGAGGTCGAAACTCTGGATTCCTTCTCTTACTTAAGTAAAACATGATACTCCAAGCATAGCTCTTTTGATTCCTCTTTGGAAGACCCAAATAGATTTCTCATCCGGTTTTCGTAGGGCCCAAGATTCTGAGGCATATATTAGTGCATGAAAAACGGTGGAATAGAAAAGATGTGCCTGAATCCAGATGTTCTTTTTCCTTTTAACGTCTTCGATGCTCTTGAAGGCCTTTCTCGCCTTTCTTCCTCCTGTGTAGTTCAGGTGCTAGGTCATTCATCTTGTTGAATTCTCGACCTAGGTACACATCTTTACCTAGCTGCATTCGGAGATATTTGTTCCATTGAGAGCAAACGGAACATCAGGAACCTGTTCGTTTCTCATGAACATTGTCTTGATGAGATTCAGCTGCAGTTCGATCTTCCCACACTTACGGTTGAAGTCAGCCAGCATTTGTGCCACTTGGTTAATGTTTGGTGTTATTAGAAATGTCATCAGCAAAGCTGAGGTGGTGTAGTTACTGACTATCTATCTTCATTCCCATCCCTTCCCATTCTTGTTGTCACATGACAAATTCGAGGGTGGAACTACAGAGTTTTGGTGAAATGGTATCACCCTGCAGAACCCCTCTCTCTTCATGTCGATGATCAGTTCCTTGTAGAAGGGTGAGATTCTGGTGATGAATTCGTAATACAGCTCATGGAGGATCCTGATGCACTGAGTTTGAACACCCTGTTTGGCTAGGGCTTTGATGACCGCTTCCATCTCAACAGAATCAAAGGCCTTCTCTAAATCAATGAACGTTAGACAGAGGGGCATCTTTTGCCGCTTGAACTTGAACTCCTGAGAAACCTCAATGAGCTTAGTTACCTTGTGGATATGGTTAATGACAGGGCTGGAATGATAGCACAGCGGTAGGGCGTCTGCCTTGCACGCAGCCAACATGGCCGACCCGAGTTCGATTCCTCCGCCCCTCTCGGAGAGCCCGGCAAGCTACCGAGAGTATCTCGCCCGCACGGCAGAGCCTGGCAAGCTCCCCGTGACGTATTCGATATGCCAGACACAGTAACAACAAAGTCTCCAATGGAGACGTAACTGGGCCCGCTCGAGCAAGCTGAATCCTTTTCGGAACGCAGCTTGATCGCATGGTTGTCCTTATCTAGTGTTCTGCCAATCCTATTCAGGATGACTCGAGTGAACAACCTGTAGACGTCATCTGTTGTCCATCATCTACATATACATATATGAACTTATTTAGAAGAGATGGTGTCTTCACAATTTTTTCCTACAACTTTAAACAATCATGCAATAAAGACAAAAAATAAAATATCAGAAAGCAAAACTGTTTCACCATTATCTAAATATCAATTCTAGTAAATCAATTTATTTTAATGAATTGAAAATCTAGCCACAAAAATTAGTACAAGCAAGAATTTGAGTAGCCTCAAAGGTTCACTGTAGGGTTTCAAAGATAGTACAGTGGGGAAGGTTCTTGCCTTGCTCACAGCTTCATCCCAAATATTCCCCCAAGTGACCAAGAATGATTCCTGAGTGCAGAGCCAGGAGCACCTCTGGATATGGCCCCAAAATAAAAACAAACAAAAAGAGAAGTTCAATATCAAGTAATAAATTTTATTTTCTTTCTGGAAAATTAATCAGTCTGACATAGTTATGGCATTATGTAATGGAGAAAACAGAAATCATTTTAAACAAAAATAATAATTTATCTATAATATAATATATATTTTATATATACCATATATAATATATAATTTAATAATATAATATGCCTATATAATAGTAATAAAAAGTCTCTGTAGCAGGTGACTGGATTCCTGGAATATCAAATTAAAGATTATTCATGTATTTAGAGAATAAACCATTGGTTAATATTTATCTTGAAGATCACATTCAAAATAAAATATGAATGAATAAAAATAATATTACACTGTCCCTCCCATTGTTCATCGATTTGCTCGAGCGGGCACCGGTAACATCTCACAACAAATTCTAAGACTTGTTGTTACTGTTTTTGGCATATCGAATACATCACAGGTAGCTTGCCAGGCTTTGCCATGTTGGCGAGATACTCTCAGTAGCTTGCTGGGCTCTCCAAGAGGGGCAGAGGAATCGAACCCAGATCGGCCGAGTGCAAGGCAAATGCCCTACTCACTGAGCTATTGCTCTGGCCCCTCCACCTAATCTGAAGGTTTATTGATTTGAAAAAAAAACGTGTTCAAGAGGACTGAATTTTAACAGGCTATGATAATCTTGCTTACTTACACATTCTACTAAAATTTCAAGATACATGGAAAAGATATGCTGATTAAGTTATTGAAAAACTGGAAATAACCTATATGTAGGGATTGCAAATTAATTTATGTACATGAAACTATAATGTTCTTACAATATAAAAAAGAGAAAGGAAAAAAGGAGGAGCAGGAACTGTCTATATGCCTAATTATAGGGAATTCACACACACACACAGACAAAGGAATTATCAAATGTGAATGTTACATCCTTAACTAATTGTCCCCAGGCCCATCCAACATGTGACGTGAAGTTCTGTTTATAGTATATTAAAAAGATGATACTAGTTATTATTATTTTTACCCTATGACATTTGCTTTACTTACACACTAATTCAACAATGGATTGAAGTTGGGTATTATCACTATAAATAAAAAACATTAAAAGATAAATCAATATGCATAATAAGTTATAATATAATATATAAAATAATTATACAATATAATAAGCCTATATAATTATAATATAATAATTTTATTATATTATATAATATAATGCTATAATCTGCCTATATAATTATAATATAATATAATAATTTTTATTATGATGATAATAATACTAATAAAAAGCCTCTGTAACAGGTGATTGGATACCTATAATATCAAGACATCCAGTTTTTTTTATTGATCAAGATTCTGTGATTTACAATAATGTTAGAAATGGTTTCTCATGCACATAATTTCAACACCATATTCATCATCACTGATCTCAGATCCCTAAAAGCATTATTTTTAATTTTCATGAATTTAAGGTAGAATAGATGCACAGAGACTTTTTCCAAATTTTATAAAGATAAAATATTTGAATAGAGACACTTCAATTAAATGATAGGGGGAAGCACGCAAAGGAAATGATTAGTTCATTCTAAAAGAAATGAATAACGAATGTAACTACTCTTACTTTGAAGTGGATTCAGGTTATTTTAAGAAAAGCAAAATTATCAAAAAACTAGAGCTACATCAAGGTGTAGAAATTTGCTTTAAAAAGTCCAAGCTCCATTCTTAAATTGAAATTTTTAATGTCTATATTTGATTATCTTCATTGAACATAAAAAATTACCACTAACTCTGTTCTGTCAGAATACCAAAGAAGATCACCAATAATTTAAAGTAATTTCAAAATGACACCCGAGAAACCCGGGTTATTAAAAATAGAAATAGGTCTAGAGAGCTAATATATTGGGTAGGGCGTTCTTACCTTGTACTTAGCCAATCTCTGATTCCACTTAGCCTCTTTGATTCCACTGTTCTTCCTGCATTAACATATGCCTCAGAGACCTGGGCCCTACGCAAACAAGATGAGAACGCTATTCAGGTCTCCCAAAGAAGAATAGAAAGAGCTATGCTTGGAATATCACGTTTCTGTCGACGATCAAGGATCAGGGACGCTGTCTCATTTGCCAAGGTGTCAAAAATCAGATGGGCTGGTCACGTAATGAGATTTAAAGACGACCGTTGGACTAGAGCTGTTACTGATTGGATTCCACGGGATGTCAAAAGACCGCGTGGCCGCCCACCTACCAGATGGTCAGACTTCTTCGTCAAGATCATGAACGATCGGTTTGAGGCCCTTCATGTTCCCGAAGCGAACAGATGCCATTGGGCTACACTAACACGCGACAGGGACAAATGGAGACGTTACTGGCGCCCGCTCGAGCAAATCGACGACTAACGGGAAGTTAAGTAATTAAGTGATTAAGTGATTAGCCAATCCAGGTTTAAACCCTAGCACCACAAATGTTCCTGCAAGTACCATGAGGAGTGATATTCAAACACAGACACAGGTGCAAACACAGATAGATGTGCCCCCCCCCAATTCCAATAAAACAAACATTAAAAAGCAAACGAAAGTCAACAGACAGTGAACTTAAAATTCTTAAATTTCTTGGAAGTTTTAGATACAAAATATGTATACATAAATATGTTTCCACAGAATATTCTAATATTAGAATGATTTGCCATAGAATTATTTAAAACTAAAGAAAAATATACACACAAGAGCTAAACTGTTCTAAGGTACATTTTTTTAATGCCACATAATTATAATTCAAAAACAGTATGAAAGAATAAAACCATGGGACAGAGTTAATTGTGTTATTTAAGTTTACACACCTCAATAGCTAGAGCGTGACTAGATGAAAATAATTCTAAAACTTCATTGTGTTTTAGACTTAATATCAACTATGTCATTTCAAAACTGAAAAGTAATGGTCCCTGTACAGACACAGGTGCCAAAATAAGCACCGAGGTGAGAGAAGACCCCAGTAGTTTTAGAAGTGTACCAGAAATGAAACTCAGAACTATAACCTAGGATTTGCACCATCATGGTTCACATCCCTCACAGGTACAACAGTGGCAGGCCAAGTGGCCAGAAACCTTAGAAAATGACGAATAAAAGGAACCAAAATCAGGCAGGAGAAAAGAAATAATAAAATTTAAAGCAGAAATCAACAAGCTGGATTCCCAAAAACAATCCAAAAGATCAATGACACCAAGAACTTGTTCTTTGAAAAATTAAAACGAGATTGATAAGCCACTAGCAAGACTTACAAAGAAAGAACGAGAGAAGAGAGAGAATGCTAATAAACCAAATCAGAAATGAAAAGGGGGACATCACAAAAGAAACCACAGAAATGAAAAAGATCATCAGAGATTACTTTGAGAAACTGTATGCCATGCAACAAGAGAACCTAGAAGAAATGGATAAGCTCCTGGATTTTTATAACCTCCTAAAACTGAACCAAGAAGATTTGGCACACCTGATAGATCTATCACTATCAAAGAAATTGAAAAAGTAATCAGAAGTTTTCCCAGAAACAAAAGCCCAGCTCCAGATGGATTCATTAGTGAATTCTTCTAAACCCTTAAAGAGGACCTCTTGTCAGTATTTTTCAAGCTTCTAAAGGGAATTGAAGAAACAGAAACACTTTCAGTTTCTATGAGGCACGTATCACCCTGATACCAAAAGCAGACAGAGACACCACGGAAAAAGAAAATTAGAGGTTGATGTTCCCGATGAACAGAGATGCAAAGATCCTCAACAAAATATTATCAAATAGAATCCAATATCTATCAAAAGGATCATACACCATGGCCAAGTGGGATTTTTTTCCCTGGGGACGCAAGGATAATTTAACATTCACGAGTCAATCAACACAATTCATTATATCAATAGAAGAAAAGATAAAAACCACATAATTATATCAATAGATGCAAATAATGAATATGACAAGATCCAGCACCCATTCTGATGAAAACTCTCAACAAAACAGAAATTTAAGGAACTGTCCTCAATATAGTCAAAGGCATTTACCACAAGCCCACAGCAAGCATTATTCTCAATGGGGAAAAAATTAAAAGCCTTCCCTCTAAGATCAAGGACAAGAAAAGGATGCCTACTCTTGCCACTTCTATTCGATATAGTACTGGAAGTACTTGCTATAGCAGTTAGGGAAGAAAAAGATATTAAAGACATCTAGATAGGAAAGGAAAAAGTCATACTTTCACTGTTTGCAGGTGACATAAAACTGTACTTAGAGAACCCTAAAGCCTCTAGCAAAAATTGAGATTCCATTTGACCCAGCAATATCACTCCTGGGAATATATCCCAGAAAGGCAAAAAAGTATACTCGAAGTGACATCTGCACTTGTTTGTTCATTGCAGCACTCTTTACAATAGCCAAAATCTGGACAAAACCTGAGTGTCCGAGAAGAGATGACTGGTTAAAGAAACTTTGGAGTTTCTTTACACAATGGAGTACTATGCAGCTGTTAGAAAAGATGAAGTCATGAAATTCATATACAAGTGGTACTACATGGAAAGTATCAAGTAAAGCGAAATGAATCAGAAAGAAAGGGACAGACATAGAAAGATTGCGTTCATCTGGGGAACATAAAGTGACAAAATAGGAGACTAACACCCAAGAATAGCCAAGATAAGTACCAGGAGGATTATTCTATGGCTTTGAGGCCAGCAGCACACGCTAGGGGAAAAGGCAGCTCAGATAGAAAAGGGAGCACCACAGAAAGAGTGTTGGGAGGTTCCTTTAAAAATGGAAGATGCATGATGAGAGTAGACTATAGACCGAACATGATTACCACTCAATGTCTCTTTTGCAAACCACAGCACTCAAAAGGAGAGAGATAACTAAAGGGAATGCCCTGCCACAGATGTAGGGTGGTATGGGGGGATTGGGGGTGAGAGGGATACTGGGATTGGTGGTGGTGGAGAATGTGCACTGGTGGAGGGATGGGTATTCGATCATTGTATAACTGAAACCCAAGCACAAAAATTTGTAAGTCTACAACTGTACCTCATGGTGTTTCACTAATAAAAATTAAAGAAAAAGAACTCCTAGAAACAATAGATTTGTATAGTAGAGTGACAGCATATAAAATCAATACACAAAAGTCCATGGCTTTCCTATATACAAATAATGAAAAAAAATGATATTTAAAAAAACAATCCTGTTCACAATTGGGACTGAGAAAATTAAATACATAAGAATCAGCTTAACTAAGGAGGTAAAGGTTCTATAGAAAAAAAACTACAAAATAGTACTTCAAGAAACAAAAGCAGATGTAAAGAAATAGAGACAAATCCTACTCATGGATTGAGAGAATTTTATTGTCACTGTCCTCCCGTTGTTCATCGATTTTCTCGAGCGGGTCCAGTAACATCTCCATCGGAGACTTTGTTGTTACTGTGTTTGGCATATCGAATACATCACGGGTAGCTTGCCAGGCTCTGCCATGCGGGCAAGAATTAACATTGTCAAAATGACAATACTCCCCAAAGCATTATACAGATTCAACGCTGTCCCTATATGGATACCTGTGACATTTTTCTAAGAAATAGACATAAGTCTTCTGAAATTCATATGAAACAATAAACCCCCGTGAATAGCTAACATAATCCTTGGGACAAAAGATGGGAGGCATCACCTTCTCCAAATTCAAAGTGAACTACAAAGCAGTGGTAATTTAAACAGGATGGATGGTATTAGAATAAAAACAGACCCAGAGAACAATGGAATAGGGTTGAATATCCTGACACACACCCTTAAATATATGGCTATTTAGTCTTTGATAAGGGAGCAAAAAATGTGAAGTGCAGCAATAAGAGCCTCTTTAATAAGTGGTGCTGGCAAAACTGGACAACTTCATGCAAAAAAAATGGACTCAGACATCTATTTGACACTGTGCACAAAAATTATATCAAAATGGATTAAAGACCACAACATCAGACCTGAATCTATAAGTTACATGGAAGAAAATGTAGACATAATGCTCCATGATATTGAAGATAAAGGTATCCTCAAATATGAAATGTCACTGACCAAGGAAGTGGAAGGAAAGAGAAACAAATGTGACTACATTAAACTAAGTAGCTTCTTCACCTCAACAGAAACAATGACCAAGATACAAGGACAGCCATCAGAATGGGAAAGGTTATTCACTCAAAACCCTTCTGATAAGGGTTTAATATCAAACATATACAAAGCCCCGGTTTGTACTTTAAAAGAAGAGAAAATCCAACCCCATCAAAAATTGGGAGAAGAAATGAATAGAAACTTTCTCAAAGAAGAGATTTGAATGGCCAAAATGCACACGAAAAAATGTTTTCATCAATAATCATCAGGGAGATGCGAGTCAAAATGACAGTGAGATATCATCTCACACTGGCACACATACAAAAGAATAAGAACAACAAGTGCTGGCACAGATGTGGGGAGAAAGGTACTATCCTTCATTGTTGGTGAGAATGCCAACTGGTCCAACCTTCTTGGAAAATAATATGGATATTTCTCAAAAAATTCAAAATTGAACTTTCATTTGACCCAAAAATACCACTCTGGGAATATATCCTAGGGGTCCAAAACACATTTGAAACACCATCTGCACCCCTATTTTCATTTCAGCACTATTCACAATAGCCAGAATCTGGAAACACCCTGAGTGCCTGAGAACAGACAAATGGATAAAGAGACTATGGCACATCTACACAATAGAATACTACACACTTGTTAGGAAAAATGAAGTCATGAAATTTGCCAATAAATAAATGGATGGACTTGGACAGTACCATGCTGAGTGAAATGAGTGAGAAAGACAGGAACAGATATAAAATGAATGCACTCATTTGTGGTATCATATCTGTGTGGATATATATATACATACTTTCATATATATATATAAAATACATATTCACCACCAGGGAAAATAGGGTGTAGGAGGAGGAGTGGTCAATGGTTGAAATCAACCACAAGTGTTTGTGTGCAGAGGTTAGGCAAGATAGAAGAGGGACCAGTAATAACTGGAAATGATCACACTGTACAATAACTGAGGTTTAAAAGCAGGTAAAGGGATATACCAGATAATCTTTTAGCATCTGTACTGCAAATCACAAGGGAAGATGGAGAGATAGAGAAAGAGAGAGGAAAAGAGTGACAGAGAGAGAGAAAGAGAGAGAGAGAGAGAGAGAGAGAGAGAGAGAGAGAGAGAGAGAGAGAGAGAGAGAGAAGAAAATTGCCTGCCATAAGAGCAGGCTGAGGAAGGGGTGTTGGGGGCAGGCAGTGATGGGAGAGAAACTGGCAACACTGGTGCTAGGAAACGAACCTTGGTGGAGGGAGGGGTGTTGGGACACTGTATGACTGAAACCAAATTGTGAACAACTTTGTAAAGATCTCACAGTGATTCAATAATGAAATCTTAATAATAATAATAAAGTAACAAAATTTTTCAACAGATATAAATTGTTACTATCCATAATATAATTCAGACCCTGATTAAAACATAACACTTCCATGGATAAGAGAAAATTACCAAGCATCCAAAAATAAAATTTAAAGAAATGGAAATATGTATGTGTAATTAACACAAGAAAAATTTAAATTCTCCAATAATTAAAGAAATAAATGCAACAAGCAGATAAAAAAGACAACAGTAAATCATTTGTCACCAAGCTAGTGAGTGATTTGTACAATAGTCATTATGAGTAATATATAAAATATTTACTTAGTGAATTTCAGATCTCTCATAAATGAAGACTTTTACCAAATCATTGTTTTTCATAATAAAAAGAAAAAATTCTTATTATGCATATCAAAGTTAATTTAATCTAACTTATCAGTATTTCAGTCTACATTGATCATATGATTCCTAAACTATTTTCTATTTATCAATGTGCAATGCTAATACATTTTACAAATTCATTTAGAAAGAGAACTTGAAAGAAATCTTTAATTTTGCATAATAATTGATAGAGTATAATAACTATTACAGCAACATGGGAAGATGCCGTCATTGACAACATTAACGAGGGATGTGATCGACTGGTTTAGCAACTCCATGATTATGTGAGGAACGCCAAGAGAGAGATAGCCAAAAAAAAAAAATGTTTGTCTTCTAAAACTCTTGAGCTTATTCACCAACATGGCTTGGAACAAGCCTCAGGCAACTTCAAGCAAACATCTGAGCTCACAAAACAGTGCAGAGATGCGATCAAGGAAGACCTCAAAGAGAAAAGAGCAACATTGCTAGCAGATGTGGCAGAAGACAGAAAAAGCATTTGTAACACCCGCCTGTCCTTCGCCAACTAAAAGACCAAGATAACTGCCCTCTGACGTCCTGATCACATCTTCCAGAAGGGCAATGGAGAAAATTATCCATGACTTCTACTCAGATCTCTTCGATAGCCACATCCACTTGCCCACATAACAAATTTTGCAGGATGCATATGTCATTCCCAACGTTCTCCCTTCAGAAATCCGACAAGGCATTTTGTCAGTAAAGAAGCAAACAGCACCAGGCCCAGAAAAGGTCAGACCTGAACAACTAAAGAACCTGCCATCAGTACTCATCAATACACTGGCTCGGCTCTTCACAGGCTATCTGTCTGAATGCAAGGTTCTATTCCAATGGAAAACCAGCAGGACTGTACTATTGAACAAGAAGGGAGACATCCACAACATTGGCAACTATCGCCCAATTTGCCTATTGCCTGTCATCTACAAGCTTTTCACTCAAGTCATCCTGAATAGGATTGGCAGAACACTAGATGATGGACAACCATACGAGCAAACTGGGTTTTGAAAAGGATTCAGCAAGATCATATCTACACAATAACCAAGCTCATTGAGGTTCCTTGGGAGTTCAAGATGCCGCTCTGTCTAATGTTCATTTATTTAAATGGGCCTTTGATTCTGTTGAGACAGAAGCGGCCATGGAAGCCCTAGCCAATCAGGGCATTCAAACTCAATACATCAGGATCCTCTGTAACCTGTATTACGGATTCCCTACCAGGATCTCACCATTCTACAAAGAAGTAATCATTGATGTCAAGAGAGGGGTTCGGCAGGGTGATACCATTTCACCGAAACTCTTCAGTGCCACCCTCGAGAACAACATGCGACGACTGGAATGGGAAGGAATGGGAGTGAAGATAGATGGTCGGCAACTATATCACCTCCACTTTGCTGACGACATCATTCTAATAACACCAAACATTGGCCAACCGGCACAAATGCCGGCCAACTTCAACTGTGAATGTGGAAAGTTTGGACTACAGATGAATCTTACGAAGACAATGCTTATGGGAAATAGTCTCATTCCTGACGTTCCATTCGCTCTCAACAAAACGACCATCTCCGAATGCAACAGTTATTTTTACCTAGTTTGAGAAGTCAACACAATAAATGACCTGGCACCTGAGTTGCGCAAGAGGAAGAGAGTGGCTTGGAATGCCTTCAAGATCATAGAAAAAATATCTAAGAGGATGAAGAACCTCTTGCTCTGGGGCACATCTCTTTGATTCCACTGTTCTTCCCTCATTAGCATACGCCTCAAGGCTCTATGAAAACAGAATGAGAATGCTATTACGGTATCCCAAAGAGGAATCGAAAGAGCTATACTTGGAGTACCACGCTTTACTCAAATGAGAGAAAGAATCAGGAGTTCTGACCTCCATCAATGGTCAAGAATAAGGGATTCTGTCTCATTTGCCAAGGTCTCGAAAATCAGTTCAGCTGGCACGTAATGTGGTTTGGAAATGACTGCTGGATTCCACAGGATGTCAAAAGATTGTGTAGCCACCCACCTACAAGATGGTCAGACTTCTTCATCAAGACCCGGAACGATCAGTTTGAGGCTCTTCATGTTCCTAAAATGAGCAGACGTCATTGGGCTACACTAGCACACGACAGACTCTTTGTAATTTCTGGTTTTGGCATATCGAATATACAATGGATAGCTTGCGAGGCTCTGCCGTGCAGGCAGAATACTCTCGGTAGCTTGCCAGTCTCTCCGAGAGGGATAGAGGCTTTTGGGGCGGCCTCTAATCGCCCTTGTAGGTGTTCCCATGGTTCAAACCATATTTGAACCCTATCAAATAAGGTACGGCAATTCTGGAAGATGGATATTAAGTGTATTATAATGTGTTGTGTGGCCACTTTGTGGCCATGCAGTCCGGAAAGCGTCCTGGAGCTGGGTAGTGGAGGTAGTGGAGGTCTGCAGGTGAGGTATTTATCTGGTAGGGTGGGTCTTCTGTGCGCAATCCAATCCCTGGGATTCTGGCGGTTGGTGGAAGCAGACAGGGCAGGATAGGGTGGGGCTCCTGACTTTAATCTTTTCATCACCTGTGATTACAAAGGGTCTCATTCCCCTTACCCTGAAGGCGTCACCAATATGGCAGTGTTGAGAAGGATGAGAAAGGAGAGGCTGATAAAATCTCAAGGCTGAACTAGGCTGCCAAAATGAAGGAAGACAAAAATGATCCTCTGTACTTTTAATGCACATATGCTGGCATCTGATGCATGTATCGAGGACCTCATGGTACAAGCGCGAAAGATCAAGTACGACATCATTGGTCTGACTGAGACAAGAAGGCACCGATCACATCACGCCGTTTTCGACACTGGAGAAGAATTGCTCCTCAGAACATGCGATAAAAGAGGTGTCGGAGGTGTTGGTGTCCTTGTCAACACGAACTTGGCCATGAGCACTGATTCATTTGAATGCCTAATAACCCGAATTGGACGTTTACATTTGAATACATGTGGCTCACTGCCAGTAGTTTCTATCTTCGTTATCTATGCACCAACATCCAATTATGATGCAGGAGAAATTGAGAAGTTCTACATGGAGCTGGAGAAGTTCTATAAAGAAGACGTCACCTTCTACAAGATAATTGTCGGTGATTTTAATGCCAAGATAGGACCAAAAAGATCAGCCGAAGAACTCCACATTGGGACCCATGGCCTAGAAAGGAATGAACAGGGTGAGAGACTGTCTGAGTTCATCAAGTCGACCAAAACCACCCATGGTAACTCAGAGTTCCAGAAGGCCAAATCAAAAGTTGGACATGGGAGTCTCCCGATGGATGGTTCAACAACAAAATAGACCACATCATATTCAATCGACGGTTTTGCCTGACCGATGTCACTGTTGTCCCAAAATTCCAAATGGTATCAGACCACCGTCTCCTTCCTGCAAAATTCTACTTCACAGAGTGGGGAGAAAGGGCTGCGAAGTTTAAGAAGATAGCTCCTAGAAGGACCACAAACTGGGAGCTCTTTGCAACTATTGCCGCAACATGGAAGATGCCATTGTTGACAACATTGACGAGGAATATGATCGACTGGTTCAGTACCTCCATGATTGTGCTAGGAATGCAAAGAGAGAGATAGCCACAAAAAGACGCTTGTCTTCGAAAACTCTCAAGCTCATTCGCAAACATGGCTTGGCATAAGTCACAGGCAACGCAAGGGGATGTCCGAGCTCGCAAAGCAGTGCAGGGATGCGATCAAGGAAGACATCAAAGAGAGAAGAGCAGAAGTGCTGGTAGATGCAGCAGAAGCCAGTAAAAGCATTCATAATGCCCGCCTGTCCTTCGCCAACTACAAGACCAAGATGACTGCCCTCCGACATCCTGATAGATCTATCACATCTTCCAGAAGGGCAATGGAGAAGATTATTCATGACTTCTACTTGGATCTCTTCAATAGCCACGTCCACCTGCCCACATACAAATTTTGCAGGATGTATATGTCATTCTCATTGTTCTCCCTTCCGAAATCTGACACACCATTTTGTCAGTAAAGAAATGAACAGCACACGGCCTGACAAGGTCAGATCTGAACACCTAAAGAACCTGCCATCAGTACTCATCAATACGCTGGCTTGGTTCTTCACACGCTACCTGTCTGAATGCAAGATTCCGTCCCAGTGAAAAACCAGCAGGACTGTACTACTGTACAATAAGGAAGACATCCACGGTATTGGCAACTATTGCCAAATCTGCCTATTGTCTGTCATCTACAAGCTGTTCACTCGAGTTATCCTGAATAGGATTGGCAGAACACTAGATGATGGACAACAATACAAGAAAACTGGGTTCCGAAAAGGATTCAGCAAGATCATATCCACACGATAACCAAGCTCACTGAGGTTCCTTGGGAGTTTAAGATGCCTCTCTATCTAACGTTCATTTATTTAAAGAAGGCTTTTGATTCTTTTGAGATGGAACCGGTCATTGAAACCCTAGCCAATCAAGGCATTCAAACTCAATACATCAGGATTCTCCATGAGCTGTATTACAGATTCACTACCAGGATCTCACCATTTTACAAAGAAGTAATCATCGATGTCAAGAGAGAGGTTCAGCAGGATGATACCATTTCACCGAAACTTTTCAGTGCCACCCACGAGAACAACATGCGACGACTGGAATGGGAAGGAATGGGAGTGAAGATAGATGGTTGGCAACTACACCACCTCCGCTTTGCTGATGACATTGTTCTAATAACACAAAACATTAGCCAAGCAGCATAAATGCTGGCCAACTTCGACCGTGAGTGTGGAAAGTTTGGACTACAGCTGAATCTTACAAAGACAATGTTTATGAGAAACAGCCTCGTTTCTGACGCTCCATTCGCTCTCAATGGAATGACCATCTCCAAATGCAACAGTTATGTGTACCTAGTTAGAGAAGTCAACATGTTTAATGACCTGGCACCTGAGTTGCGCAGGAGGAAGATAGCAGCTGGAACACCTTCAAGAGCGTCAAAGAAATAGCTAAGAGGATGAAGAACCTCCAACTCCAGGCACATCTCTTGGATTCCACTGTTCTTCCTGCATTAACATATGCCTCAGCGACTTGGGCCCTATGCAAACAGGTTGAAAACGCTTTTCGGGTCTCCCAAAGAGGAGTTGAAAGAGCTATGCTTGGAATATCACGTTTCACTCAAATGAGAGAAAGAATCCAGAGTTCCGACATCCATCGACGATCAAGAATCAGGGACGCTGTCTCGTTTGCCAAGGTGTCAAAAATCAGATGGGCTGGTCACGTAATGAGATTTAAAGACGACCGCTGGACTAGAACTGTTACTGACTGGATTCCACGGGATGTCAAAAGACCGCGTGGCCGCCCAACTACCAGATGGTCAGACTTCTTCGTCAAGATCATGAATGATCGGTTTGAGGCTCTTCATGTTCCCAGAGCGAACAGATGCCATTGGGCTACACTAGCACGCGACAGGGACAAATGGAGACGTTACTGGCGCCCGCTCGAGCAAATCGATGATTAACAGGAAGTCAAATGATCAAGTGGTCAAGCACGCGACAGGGACGAATGGAGACATTACTGGTGCCCCCTCGAGCAAATAGATGAGTAACAGGATGTCAAGTGATCAAGTGATCAAGTGATGCACTCAAACCCTGAAGTACAGAATAAAGAACAGATTCAGACTTCCTTTAAAGCTACATATCAGAATCTTTTTCCTTGAGAATAAAGACAGGGGAACAGAGACTATAAAATCTGACATAACAGTGGAATTCTGGCAGCAATAAACTAAAGTAGAGCAACTACAGACTGGTTGTGGCTTGCTCACTCATGGTTGGGACCAGTCTCATGAAAGGCAAAAGTGGGACTGGGAGCACCCATATGGATTAGCAGGTGCAGCTGGCTGAGGCATGGTATCTTGAAACTCTGAAAAGCCTCCTAAAACTCCTCAACTACACAGGGTCCCCACTGGATATCCCAAAGTCAGCAGGAAGTAGCTGGAACAAGAGGGATGAATGAAAGAAGAAACTTTTGTTTCCCCTTGCCAGCTTCTGTGAGCAGTGTCTTTGTTTTCCTTGCAGTGGTGTTGTATCCAGGGATACTCAGTGGTTACTGCTGGCTCATCACTCAGGAAGCATTCTTGGTGAGGTTGGGGAACCATATGATATGTTTGAGTTCAAATCCAGGTAAGTGCCTTATCCTTTGTACAATCTTTCTGTTCCCAGGTAGTTCCACTTATAGTGGTCTCTTCCTACATTTTTAACAGTTCTATGAAGTCCTCATCTCTTTTTTATAAAAGGTAAGTTAATAATTCCCCAAATCAGAGATTTTGCCCTAGACTTAGGTTCATGAATATTGAGACAATGGATAATATCTATTGTCAATGGCCAAATGGATAACTCAAAGGACCCATGGCCAAATGAATAATTTGGGCCCAAAGCTTGCCAAATCACCTTAGATAATTCTTGAATTCTCTGTAAACATTCTTGTCACTGTATAAATAGTACAAAGACCAGTTTTCCTACAAAACACACACATACCAGCACACATACACAAACACATGCTCATACACACACACACACACACACATGAGTCATATTTAACTTAGTCCTATACTAAGTTCCTCTATGACTGAGAAGTTTCTTCTTCTTTCAATTCTTCTTTGCAGTAAACCTTTCTATTTCCAAAAATAAAAATGAAAAGAAAGAAAAATGACATTTTTTCTGTTTCATTAATCGTTTTCAGTTGTTTCTTAGTTTCATTGGCAATCAGTGTTTACAAATCTCCTCAAGAACTTTAATACAGATCTTCTCGTCTCCCAAACTGTGCTGATCTTCTCTCAGACGCTGGGAGAAAAGCAGCTCTGAGCCTCTGCTCCTTCCTCTTCTCGTCTACCAAGCTGTGCTGATCTTCTCCGCCACCCAGGTCAATTTATCCACCGGTACTCGAACCTGGACTTGGATTTCTCCCTGCAAGCCCCCCAGGCATCCTCTCGGATGCTGGGAGAAAAGCAGCCCTGAGCCTCTGCCTCTTCCTCTTCTCATCTCCCAAGCTGTGCTGATCTTCTCCACCACCCAGTCTTTACCCCGCAACACACATCAGGTTTCCGTGGGGGAGTGGCCTCTTCAGAAGTGGGTGTGGCTTCTGTTGAAGTGGGCGTGGACTAATTTTCAGCAGGCCAATGCTCACATGGCTGCAGGTAATTTACTCATACCAGGAAACCTAGTCCCCATACCTACACACCAACCTGAAGAAACAACGCAAATCCCCACCACATGGGGAGGACGACAGAAAAGAATCCAGAAGCCTCTGTAAATATTGCTCACCTAAGGAACCTGTCTGACAAAGAATTCAGATATGAAGTCATAAAGATGTTCAATCAACTCAATGAAACAGTCAGACAGATATCCAGTAACATGACAGAAAATATCGACAAATTACGGGAAGAAATAAGAGCAGAAATGTCACAAATAAAAGATTCCATAGAAGAAATGAAAAACTCATTATCTGCCATCAACAGTAGAATGACTGCAGCTGAAGAGAGAATCAGTGAGCTGGAAGATCAGCTGCACCAAGCGAACAGGCAACAACAAACAGTGGCAAGGAACCTCAAAATATCTCTACAGAAAATCAGAATCCTGGGAGATGATTCCAAAAGGAACAAAATTAGAATAATTGGACTACCATAAGCTCAGGGAAACAATCCCAATGAAAAAATCATGGTTAAACAAATCATTGCTGAAAAATCTCCAGAGCTCCACAATGCAGCCATTCAGGTTCAAGGAGCCCGAAGGGTGCCAGCTAAAAGAGACCCTAACAAAAACACTCCAAGACTCATTGTTAGAATGGTCAATACTGCAAGCAGCAAGGACAAAGAAGGAAATAACATACAAAGGAGCACCCCTTCAATTCAAAGCAAATCTATCAGAAGAAACCCTCCAAGGTGAAGGCAATGGCGGGATATAGTGAGAAAACTCACTGAAATGAATGCTTCTCCAAGAATACTCTATCCGGCTAAACTCTCACTCAAAATCGAAGGAAAAGTACACTATTTTCTAGATAAACAGAAGCAAGCTCAGGAACTTCATAGACTCAAAACCTAACCTAAAACAAGGGCTAAAGGGGCTATTATAAGACAAGACAAACCCTACAAACACAACAGACCCTTACAAAAAGATGACACAAAACCCCATAATAATAATCTCTCTCAAGATCAACGGTCTAAATTCACCAATTAAGAGACACCAAGTGGCAAAATGGATTCAGAAATAGAACCCAACATTCTGCTGCCTACAAGAAATTCATCTCAACAGTCAGAGCAAACACAGACACAAAGTCAAAGGATGGAAAACAATCCTGCAAGCAAACAGCTCCCTCAAAAAAGCTGGTGTGGCCATACTAGTATCCGACAGCATTAATTTCACCTTGAAAAAGAATAGAAGGGACAGCGAAGGCTATTTTCTCTTCATCAAGGGATACATACAACAGGAAGAAATCACACTCTTAAACGTATACACACCTAATAAGGGAACAGCTAAATATTTAAAACAACTGCTAACAGATTTTATGGAGGATATTGCTAGCAATACAATAGTAGCTAGAAATTTCAACATTGCCTTATCACCTCTGGATATATCAACAAGAACAAAACTCAACAAGAAAACATTGGCTTTGAAAGAAGAAATAGAAGAGAGAGGGCTTATAGACCTATACAGGGCTTTACACCCCAAAAAGAAAGAATACGCATTCTTCTCTAGTGCACATGGAACATTTTCCAAAACAGACCATGTGCTAGGCCACAAAACGTACCTCAATAGAATCAGTAAGATAGAAATAGTATCAACCATCTTTTCAGACCACAATGCACTGAGAATAGAAGTGAATCACACACAGACACGGAGAACTAAATCAAACACCTGGAAATTAAACAACTCAATGCTGAACAACGAGTGGGTCCGGAAGGAAGTCAAGGACGAAATCAAAAGATACTTGGAAACAAATGAGAATGAAGACACAAGCTATGGGAACCTATGGAATGCAGCTAACGTCGTATTAAGGGGAAAATTTATAGCTCTGCAAGCATATCTCAGACTGGATGAAATGATGCACATAAACAACTTGACTTCACAGCTCAAGATCATAGAAAAGAATCAACAGAAGGAGCCCAAGGCAGAATGAAAGAGATCATAAAACTTAGAGCAGAAATCAATCACATGGAAACCAAAGAAACAATCTGAAAGATCAATGAAACCAAGAACTGGTTCTTCGAGAAAATAATTAAGATAGATAAGCCACTGGCAACACTCACAAAGAAACAGAGAGAGAGAGAGAACCCTAATAAATCGAATTAGAAATAACAATGGGGATATCACAAGAGAAACCAAAGAAATTAAAAGGATCATCAGAGACTACTTTGAAAGTCTGTATGCCACGAAACAAAAGAACCTAGAAGAAATGGATAAATTCCTGAATTCCTATAATCTCCCAAAGCAGAATCAAGAAGACATAGAGTACCTGAATAGACCCATTAACATCAAGGAAATTGAAACTTTAATCAAAATTCTTCCCAAAAACTAAAGCCCAGGTCCAGGTGGAATCAATAGCGAATTTTCCCAAACATTTAAAGAGGACCTAGTGCCAGTTCTTCTCAAGCTTTTCCAGGAAATTGAAAAAACAGAAACTCTCCCAAACAGTTTCTATGAAGCTCATATCTCTCTAATCCCAAAAGTAAACAAATACACCACAAGAAAAGTAAACTACAGGCCATTATCCCTGATGAACATGGATGCGAATATTCTCAACAAAATACTAGCAAACAGAATTCAACAACTCATCAAAAAGATCAAACACCATGACCAAGTTGGATTCATCCCAGGGATGCAAGGATGGTTTAACATTCGGAAATCAATCAACATAATCCATCATATCAACAAAAGAAAAGATTAAAATTATATAATAATATGAATAGATGCAGAGAAAGCATTTGACAAGATCCAGTACCCATTTATGATGAAAACCCTCTCCAAAATGGGGATAGAGGGAACTTTCCTCAATATAGTTAAAGCTATCTACCTCAAGCCTAAAGCAAGCATCATCCTCAATGCGGAAAAACTGAGAGCCTTCCCCTTAAGATCAGGGACGAGACATGGATGCCCACTCTCTCCACTGCTGTTCAATATAGTACTGGAAGTACTTGCAATAGCGATTAGACAAGAAAAAGATATCAGGGACATCCAAGTAGGAAAGGAAGAAATCAAACTCTCACTATTGGCAGATGATATGATACTATACTTAGAGAACCCTAAAACTTCTACCAAGAAAATCCTAGAAATAATAAACTTGTATAGTAAAGTTGCAGGCTATAAAATCAATACCCCAAAATCCATGGCTTTCCTATATGCAAATAGTGAAGGAGAAGAAAGTGACATGAAGAAAACAATCTCGTTCAAAATTGTGCCCCAGAAAATCAAGTACCTAGGAATCAACTTAACTAAGGAGGTAAAGAACCTGTACAAAGAAAACTACAAAATGCTACTTCAGGAAATAAAAGAGGACACGAGGAAATGGAAAAATATCCCTTGCTCATGGATGAGGAGAATCAACATTGTCAAAATGGCAATTCTTCCCAAAGCACTGTACAAATTCAATGCGATCCCTATAAGGATACCCATGGCATTCTTCAAAGAAATGGAGCAAACACTTCTGAAATTTATATGGAACAATAAGCCCCCACGAATACCTAATGCAATTCTTGGGAAAAAGAAAATGGGAGGAATCAACCTGCCTAACTTCAAGCTCTACTACAAAGCAGTAATAATTAAAACAGCATGGTACTGGAACAAAGGCAGAGCTGCAGACCAATGGAACAGATTGAATATACTGACATCTCCTCCCAAGCATATGATCACCTAATCTTCGATAAGGGGGCAAGCAAAGTGAAATGGAGCAGGGAAAGCCTCTTTAATAAATTGTGCTGGCAAAACTGGACGGCTACATGCAAAAAAGTGGGCTCAGATCTCTGCCTAACACCATGCACAAAAGTAAGATCGAAATGGATTTATGACCTCAACATCAGACCGGAATCCATAAAGTTCATTGAAGACAAAATTGGCAAAACCCTCCATGATATTGAAGCTAATGGTATCTTCAAAGATGTCACGCCACTAGCCAAGCCAGTGAAAACAGAGATGGACAAATGGGACTATCTTAAATTAAGAAGCTTCTGCACCTCAAAAGAAAGAGTGAACAATATACAAAGACAGTCTACAGAATGGGAAACGATATTCGCTGAATACACATCCAACAAGGGGTTGATATCAAGGATATACAAAGTACTGGTTGAACTCCACAAGAAGAAAACATCTGACCCCATAAAAAATGGGACAAGGAAATGAACAGAAACTTTCTCAAAGAAAAAATCCGAATAGCTAAAAGGTACATGAGAAAATGCTCCACATCATTAATCATCAGGGAGATGCAGATCAATACAACAATGAGATATCATTTCACACCACAGAGACTGGCCCACATCCAAAAGAACAAAAGCAACCGGTGTTGGTGCGGATCTGGCGAGAAGGGGACCCTCCTTCACTGCTGGTGGGAATGCTGACTGGTTCAGCCCTTCTGGAAAACAGTATGGACGATTCTCAAAAACTTAGAATTTGATCTCCCATTTGACGCAGCAATACCACTCCTGGGAATATATCTCAGAGAAGCAAAATCGAATAGTTGAAGTGACATCTGCACTTGTTTGTTCATTGCAGCACTCTTTACAATAGCCAGAATCTGGAAAAAAAACCTGAGTCCCGAGAACAGATGACTGGTTAAAGAAACTTTGGTACATTTACACAATGGAGTACTATGTTCTCCCGTTGTTCATCGATTTGCTCGAGTGGGCCCAGTAACGTCTCCATTGTGAGACTTCTTGTTACTGTGTTTGGCATATTGAATACTTTCGGTAGCTTGCCAGGCTCTCCGAGAGGGCCAGAGGAATCGAACCCAGATCAGCCAGGCTCTCTGTTTTTAAGGCTAACACCCTACCGCTGTGCTATCACTCCAGCCCAGAGTACTATGTAGCTGTTAGAAAAGATCACTTTTAATCACTTAATCACTTAACTTCCCGTTAGTCTTCGATTTGCTCAAGCGGGCGCCAGTAACGTCTCCATTTGTCCCTGTCATGTGCTAGTGTAGCCCAATGGCATCTGTTCGCTCTGGGAACATGAAGAGCCTCAAACCGATTGTTCATGATCTTGACGAAGAAGTCTGACCATCTGGTAAGTGGGCGGCCACGCAATCTTCTGACATCCCGTGGAATCCAGTCAGTAACAGTTCTAGTCCAGCGGTCGTCTTTAAATCTCATTACATGACCAGCCCATCTGATTTTTGACACCTTGGCAAACGAGATAGTGTCCCTGATTCTTGATCGTCGACAGATGTCGGAACTCCGGATTCTTTCTCTCATTTGAGTGAAATGTGATATTCCAAGCATAGCTCTTTCTATTCTTCTTTGGGAGACCCGAAAAGCGTTTTCAACCAGTTTGCATAGGGTCCAGGTCTCTGAGGCATATGTTAATGCAGGAAGAACAGTGGAATCAAAGAGATGTGCCCGGAGCCGGAGGTTCTTCGTCCTCTTAGCTATTTCTTCCACGTTCTTGAAGGCGTTCCAAGCCACTCTCTTCCTCCTGCGCAGCTCGGGTGCCAGATCGTTTGTCATGTTGACTTCTCAACCTAGGTACACATAGCTGTTGCATTTGGAGATGGTCGTTCCATTGAGAGTGAATGGGGCATCAGGAACGAGACTGTTTCTCATGAAAATTGTCTTCGTAAGATTCAGCTGTAGTCCTACCTTTCCACACTCACGGTCAAAGTCGGCCAGCATTTGTGCTGCTTGGCTGATGTTTGGTGTTGTTAAAACAATGTTATCAGCAAAGCGGAGGTGGTGTAGTTGCCGACCATCTATCTTCACTCTCTTTCCTTCCCATTTCAGTCGCTGCATGATGTTCTCGAGGGTAGCACTGAAGAGTTTTGGTGAAATGGTATCACCCTGCCGCACCCCTCTCTTGACATCAACGATCACTTCTTTGTAGAATGATGAGATCCTGGTAGTGAATCCGCAGTACGGCTCACGGAGGATTTTGAGGTATTGAGCTTGAATGCCCTGATGGGCTAGGGCTTCAATGACCATTTCTGTCTCAACAGAATCAAAGGCCTTCTTTAAATCAATGAACGTTTAACAGAGCGGCATCTTGAACTCCCGAGAAACCTCAATGAGTTTGGTTATCGTGTGGATATGGTCGATGGTGCTGAATCCTTTGCGGAACCTGGCTTGCTCGCATGGTTGTCCTTCATCTAGTGTTCTGCCAATCCTATTTAGGATGACTCGAGTGAACAACTTGTAGATGACAGACAATAGGCACATCGGACGATAGTTGCCAATGTCATGGATGTCTCCCTTCTTGTACAATAGTACAGTCCTGCTGGTTTTCCATTGGGACGGAACCTTGCATTCAGACAGGTAGGGAGTGAAGAGCCGAGCCAGTGTATTGATGAGTACTGACGGCAGGTTCTTCAGGTGTTCAGGTCTGACCTTGTCTGGTCCGGGTGCTGTTTGTTTCTTTACCGACGAAATGGCGTGCCGAATTTCGGAAGGGAGAACATTGGGAACGACATATCCATCCTGTGGAATTTGGTATGTCGGCAAGTGGACATGGCTATCGAAGAGATTTGAGTAGAAGTCATGGATAATCTTCTCCATTGCAGTTCTGGAGGATGTGATGGATCCATCAGGACGTCGGAGGGCAGTCATCTTGGTCTTGTAGTTGGCGAAGGACTGTCGGGCGTTACGAATACTTTTCCCGGCTTCTGCCGCATCTACCAGTACTTCTGCTCTTCTCTCTTTGAGGTCTTCCTTGATCGCATCTCTGCACTGCTTTGTGAGCTCGGACGTTAGCTTGCGGTTGCCTGCGGCATGCGCCAAACCACGCTGGTGAATTAGCTGAAGAGTTTTCGAAGATAGGCGATTTTTTGTGGCTATCTCTCTCTTGGCGTTCCTCGCACATTCATGGAGGTGCTGAACCAGTTGATCGTATTCCTCGTCAATGTTGTCAACAATGGCATCTTCCCATGTTGCCGCAATAGTGCCAAAGACTTCCCAGTTGGTGGTCGTTCTCATTCACCTGACCCTAGAAAAGATGAAGTCATGAAATTTACATACAATAGTACTACATTAAGAGAAATGAGTCAGAAAGAGAGGGATAGGCATAGAAAGATTGCATTCATATGGGGAACATAAAGTAACAAAATAGGAAACTAACACCCAAGAGTGGCTGAGATTAGTACCAGGAGTTTTGCTTCATAGCTTGGAGGCCAGCCACACATTCTAGGGAAAAGGGAGCTCAGATAGAGGAAGGAGCACCAAATAAAGGGTGTTGGGAGGATATTCCCCGGATAGGAGAAGCATGCTGAAAGTAGAAGACTATAGACCAAACATGATTGCCACTCAATGCCTCTTTTGCAAACTACAACACCCAACAGGAGAGAGAACAAAAAGGAATATCCTGCCATAGAGGCAGGGTGGGACGTAGTGGTGGAAAATGGGCACTGGTGGAGGGATAGGTGTTTGATCATTGTACAATTGAAACCCAAGCACAAAAATTCGTAAATCTACAACTGTACCTCATTTGTGTTTCACTAACAAAAATTTTTTAAAAATGTAAATGATGGAGAATGGGCACTGGTGGAGGGATGGGTACTGGTTTGTATAACTGAAACCGAAGCACAAAATTTTATAAGTCTACAACTGCTCCTCATGGTGTTTCACTAATAATTTTTTTTTAAAAAAGAACTTTAATACATTTGTTTACTTAACAAATTATGCTTTTGGCCATATTTTCAGTTTCACAGCAAACAGAGGATTTACAGTATCACTTCAGCATTTCTGAAAAATTCCAAATGTAAACAAAAAATAAATATAAGTGGGGTTTTTGAATATTTGAAAAAAAGTGTCGTCCACCCACAAATGTGGCCACGCGACATCTTATTATCTCATTTTTCCTTTGGAGAACCTGGCAGGCTACTGAAAGTATCCTTCCTGCATGGCAGAATCTGACAAACTTCTCCTGTCATACTCAATATTCCAAATACCAGTAACAATGATAGGTCTCATTTTCCTAACCCTGAAAGAGCATTGAATATGGCTCTTTTTAAATCTCAGTGCTAGGAAGAAGGAGACATCTCTGGTACCTGCTTGAGGCAATCGACGAACAACAAGGTGATCGTGATCATGATCATTGCCCACCCTCTATGCTTTTCTTGAATCAGGTTCTTTATGTCCCTATTTCCCTGAACCCTGGCTGAGTATGCTTAGTCTTTCTCTCAAGCCCTGATGATGATGATGGTACACTTGTATGCATTCATTGCAGTGCCACATGCAGAACTATGGCTCAAGGTCCCTTGGTTGTTTCCTTAAAGTAACCATTCAAGAGAGTGAGTTGAACTTTCCCTTAAGTATAGGCACTAAAAGATTTTGCCTCTCTCAATGCCGTAAAACCCTTTTTTCATTCAAAATATTTTTAATATAACAATCTTTTTTATTTATAGTATGGAAATCATGTATGGATATGCAACACATTTGAAATAGTATATTAGGAAATAAAAGGCTAATAATATCTCTGCTTTTATCCTGCAAGATGTTCATAGCTTCAGAAACTTTGGATGGTATTTACTTTTATAATAATTGTTGTGAAGAGGAAATTGAATTCAGAATCTGTATAAAATGATAAAATAATTCAAAATAGCAATTGCATCCATATTCATCACTAATTACTTAGTGGGACTGATTATAAATGTACTGGGAAACTATCAGAAAGGCATTGTTGATTTACTTTACATAGATAAACAAGCCATATAAAAAATGAAAGCACAATGCTTACTGAATTGTAAGTGATTAAACATTAATGACTGTAAAGCTTAGTCAAACACTGAAAGTCTTCCACAGTGCATCATGTTGAGTGTCAATGGATAAAACAGAATGCCAATATAAGTTGGAATGCACTGGAAAAGAGTTAAGCTTTGTCAATAGCCATAAAAGTATGTGCGCCAATGTCTAAAAAGCTATCAATCTCTGCACAGTTTATGGAGGTTAGATTAGTCTGACAGTACCAAAATGCTCTGGTACCAATTAGCATTGAAAATAAATTTCAAAATTATTTTGCATTCACTTTGTTTCTTTTCTGCCATGAATATAAATTTTAGCATTGTTATAGTCAAGTACTTATTATCCAATAAAAATAATTGAGGAATGGAATGATTATAGTCTCTGTAGCAAGTGGACAAATGCAGTGAATGGAGTATTAAACCATTATCTGTGCAATATCAAATGGTTATTAGAAAGAAGACATAAAACAATTCACTCCTCCTGGTTTTCATCATCTCAAGACAGTTCCCAAGATCAATCTTCAGTCACTTCCATCACATTGGATAATCACCTTTCAGGAACATAATACAGGAATCTAGGGTAAGTGCCATTGTAATCCCAAAGTTAAGTTTAGTTTAGTGTCACCAGAACTTTCATAGATTTGCTACCTTATTTGACAAATAAAAAGAGTTCCTTTGGGGTCAAAGAAATACTATAGCAAGCAAGGCATTTGCATTGTCTTGGCCTAATCAGGGTTTAATGTCTAACACCACACATGGTCCCCTGAACCCTTGAGCACGTCTGGGTATGGCCAAAAACTAAGAGTTTACTCTAGATGTCTGGAGTGACAGTACAGCAGGTAAGGTATTAGCCTTGCTGTCCATAGTTCCTCGTATATCCCTGAGCCCTAAACAATGTGGGAAATTCCTACTAATTGAAGTCCAGTCAAAAAGTCAGATCATGATCAATATGTATTGAGAGATAGATAATCTGTTGCAAAGCACATTAAAGGCATAGTTGAGAACTGAAAATGAATCAGGTGCAATATTCTGCAATAATTTTCTTTGTTTTATTAGGTGTGATAATGTTATTTAGATCATTTGCAAGATAACACTTTTATCTTTTAGGATTGAGTTTTATATTGTGTAGGGAATATTTGGTCTTGTTTCTACCCATACCATCTTTCCACGTCCTTCATAAAAGATTCTAAAGCCTTGCTTTCAATTATCCATCCATTTGACTGTAGCTATTTTGGTGACTAGTTAAACACTAATTTACCTAACAAATATTAAATTTATCTCGACCTAAATGAGAACACCTTATTTGACACAAATATACTAAGACCTAATATTCACTGCTGTTTGTTTATTAAGTCAAAAGACCTTGTGAAAAATCACTTAACCTATTTGAGCCAGATATCACTGTTATAAAAATATGATATTTCTCTTGTTAATTATGTCATTATTTTGAAGATTCAAAGAGAGCAGTAAATTAAGTTCTTGATGACTGTGATCACATCTATGTCAGTTAATGCTGATAAGCTATAAACCTGAGAAGGGTGCACATTAGGGGTAAAGTTTATATTCAGGGTGCATGACATAAAATAGCTTTTAAAAAACACAAGGTTAAGAGACAGGACATATATTTTTCTGGAGAAGTTCATTGAGTGTTCTACATTTGAGTATTAGTAGGAAAAAGGTCCAAGGGATACAGTTATCCTATAAAATATATAAGAAAACTACATTGCTACAAAGAGAAAGAAAAGTTTATGATAGTAGCATTCAGGATGACAAAATAATAACGAAAGTCTATTTACTGCACAATCTTTTAACTCACCAGAAGCTTTTGGTATACGGGTTTCTACATTTCAGAGCCATTCTGACTCAAAGTGAGAGATACCACATGCACATGTCCAAGGAGGAGATATTTACTGTTTTGTAAGAGATGGAAAAGAAAATCCTCTGACAACATAGAAGTTGAATTTTTTTAACCAATGATAAGTCTATGTATTTATTTATTTATGTAATTTTTATGTAGGAGTACTGCTATTTATTCAGCCACTGATTAGCTAATTGAATTGGGCATGAACTCCACCTTATTTTTTTTTCATTTTTTTGATAATTTTATGTATTGAATCACCATGAGAGCATTTACAAGGTTTCGGGTCTAAGTCTTGGTCGTACATTGAAACACCCATACCATCACCAGTGCCCATTCTCCACCCCCAACAACCCCAGTATACCCCCATCCCACACTCTCCCCCTACCTGTGGGGCAGATGATTTCCACATTACTCTCTCTCTACTTTGATCACATTCAATATTTTAACACCAGACCCACCATTATTATTTGAGATTTTACCCCAACACTCAGATCTGCTGAAAAGGCAACAGTAGACAATTTGTTTTCTATTGCTGGTTATGAATAACATATGATGTCGAGTGCCTGCAGTAGTGGCCACGCAATTTTGAAATTCCAAAATTTTAACACTTAAATCTGGAGGGATTTCTGCCAAAACCTGCTCGGTTTCAAGATTTGCTACTGAGTTTCTGGGATCATGGCAATTAAGCAGATTGATCAGGAGTCAGAAAGGCCATTAATGGGCAGCTACTCAGTCTCTTTGGGATGGGGAGGAAAGAGCCGTCTCCACCCCCATCCCGTGAGGCCCCACGTGTTTGTCACTGTGGGCCCAAACTGACTGTCCAGTGGCCTCTGGGGAATGGCGGCCACTGGGCCGCCAGGGAGAACAGGCCAAGGCACAAAACCTATTCCCACCTGGCTTGGCCCAGCACCAGTAACCTACAGTAGGGACCAGATGCATTTCTGCCAAAAGCCGCTGGGTTTTGAGATTTGTTTCTGAGTCTCTGGGATCATGGCCATTAAGCAGTTGGATCAGGAGCCAGAAAGGCCATGCCTCCAACTATATAGCTGAGCCGGAGGTGGTTTCTGGGTTTGTCTCCCACCTAACTTTTGGCTGTTTACTTTTTTGGTAAACTTCGCTCTAAGTTTTTGGGATCTGGCCAAAGGCACAGCAGCAATTTTGGGGTATCTGGAAGTCTGAAGGCGCCATCAGGCTGCTGATACACTCGCCTTACAGGTACAGATTGACCTGCTGGTCGCACCATACCCCCGAATTCTATTATTTAGAATGCTTGAGAAGCATGATTGAAAAACTTGGAAGATGCACCTTGCCCAGCTATATGCATTATTAAATACAACACATAATGAATAGCAAAATTCATACTTTGGGAGGGTTTTCTAATAAAAATAGTTGAAAGGCAGTTGCGGATATCAAAATTTTTTCCTCTAGTATTTGGGATTTGAGAATTTTTATTTTGCTTTGACTTTCTCTATGTTTGTATTAAAATATACATATTATTTTTAAAAGAAACAGACGTATCAGAGAATTTATTCCATTTTCAATAAATAATCTACTTCCACTAGATAAACTTAAATCTCACTTAAATTTTCCATCCCTCATTTAATTTTCAATCAGAAGTTCGTCATTTATGAAAGTCAAGAGTTTCACTTTGTACCCACTTGTGTCAGTGGTACAAGGCATATTATATACTAATCTTAGAAAAATGAGCAAAATATTACCATTCCTTTCTCAGTTTAGACCCTAATGAGAGGTCTTACTTTCTTACTACCCAAAGTATTCCTGACTCATTCGTGTCACCATATAAAGCTTTAACATCCTAAATTTACCTCTGGATATTGCCACACCACCAGACCCCACGCCAGGCTGTTTCACTTGAGGCAATCCAGAGGTGGTCGGGTAAGAGCCCCCCCCCCCCAAGGAAGCCAGCCCCGGCAGCCGAACACCTCCACAACCCAACCGCCCCCATGCTCAAGGTTGCTCCCCACACACTCAGGTGGAGCCTCACCTAAGAATGAATGCACTCCTGGACCAAGCTGCAGCCTTTGCAGCCACGAGATACTCATTACCATTCTCTAAGAGTACCACACCATATTTGATGGAATTCAAATAGTAGGCAACCAATCATAGGGGGAAATATATATATATATATATATATATATATATATATATATATATTTGCTCGAGCGGGCCCAGTAACGTCTCCATTGGAGACTTTGTTGTTACTGTGTCTGGCATATCAAATACTCTCGGTAGCTTGCCGGGCTCTCCGAGAGGGGCGGAGGAATCGAACTCGGGTCGGCCATGTTGGCCGCTTGTAAGGCAAACGCCCTACCCGCTGTGCTATCGCTATGGATATGTACTTTTTTCAGATGAAAGCTCACATCACACAATCTTTAACAACATGTAAGTGATATCTAAAGAATGTCTTAATGCGCCTGGCAAAATAGAACAATCTTCACACTGTTTCCTCTATGGACACTTTTTGGTAGCATTTTCAGCGGTTTTTCATGACAAACTATACAAAATATATTATTTCGGTCGTGCTTTGGGACAGGGATAGGGGCTTGGGATGGAAACATCCCAAATATGGTGGTGGGAAGGTGTAATGGTGATGGGATTAGTGTTTGAATATTGGATGTGATCAAATATTGTGAACTACTTTATAAAATAAAAAATTAAATAAAATTCGCCCCTGTCTTATGATAAAAGCTTGTGACTAATAATTAAGGTTCTTATTTAATTTGTGCTTATAAAAACAAGCATTTTATAAATTTTAAAAAGTATCACTTTTCAATGATAGCATAAATTGTATACTATTTTACTCACTTATTTAGTCAAATATAAGTTTGAAATAGCTATTAAGTATCAACGTTTTACCTAAGTAATCAAGAAAATATTTTGTAATGAGACTTACAAAGCATAAAACTTTTTAAGAGGTTACTATAAATATATTTCTTTGAAAACATGCTTATACTATAAGATGTAGCCAAGAACCTGGTCTTATGAGTTCAAGAACCTGGTATTCTCTGTGATTATATTTACCTTAGTAAATAAGTAAATTGAAATTCTGATGTATGCAAAAAGATTCTTGGTCTTTATGAAACAACATAATTTGTGTTTAAAAAATTTGGAGATTATAAAATTCTGAAACAGAAAATCTCTGGGCTGGGCCTCTACAGAAGAGTGTACACACAGATGAATGCAGAAATTTTTATGTGGATCAGATGGTTGATTTTGTTTTTAACACCTATTCCAGTAGGTGACAGAAACAGTCAGGTTTACCAGTAATTACAATAGTGCTATTCGTGATATTTACAAGACAAAATAAATTATGTAATTTAGAATCTAAGACCTCTTTGTTATTTCTAGGGAGAAATTCTTTGACAATGTGTAAAATAAAAAAAAATAAATCAAGAAGGAAGAAAGAAGATACTGAGACATCTAGAGGCAAATTCTGTGGTTTTTTTTTTCCATTATAATCCCTAAAGTCAAAAGCAATTCATGGCATATGTATGACAGGCACAAAATAACCTTACTTGAATAAAGCTAAGGTCATAGATAAGTCATCAACTAAATATTCATCCTTATATTTCTTTGTCTGCTATAAAATTGTTCCTATAATGCTTCTAAGGTATGGGGTCCCCATTAGATTCACCCCCTTGCATCCCCGATCGCCTCTAGCAGATTTTGAGTAGCCTCTGCATTTCTGCTGTTGGTAGGGATCAACCCTGTGGCCAGTAGACCATGATCTCCTTTGTTTTAAGATAAAAATATTAGAGCTTAAGTACTGCTGTAAAATGAAATAATATCTTTGGCACTGCATTTAAAATAACAACCTGCCTAAAGGCAATATTCTCTTCCCTTCATTGCACTGTGAATCTCTATTTCACATTCTGTACTTGTTCGGTGAGCAGTCCCATCCCCAGATACAGTTAGAGAAAAACCACAAGAACGTAATGAGTGCAGAACCTAGGAGAGAGACAGTGCAGGAGCGAAAATCTGTATGCTATGGATTTTTTTAAAAAAAAATTGGCCCCAAAGCACAGTCATTAAATATGCACTGTGTTGATGAGGAGAAAGAAGGGTGGACTGTACAATGCATTTTTTATATTTTAGATATAAAATCCTCAATATAAATAGTGTTATTTAAAAACATCACTTTTACAGAGGAGAGATTTGGTTTTTTAGACATCTATTTTGGGTATGTCAGAGGGAACTACAAAATGTTAAAGATTAAGGAAACTGCATTTAGTGATATATTTTAAGTAATTACTGAAAAAAAAACCTCAATTTTTTGACATATTGTGTTAGGATTAAAAGATTTGATGTTAAAGGAATGTTAAAGAAGAATTCCCAAATTAAAATGCATACAGTAAGTATTACACCTTGTGATATTTTTACCTTAAGTTAGAAAAGTGTTTACATAGAATCAGTCACTTTACAGGTAATGGAAAGTTGTTCACGTCCTTCTAATAACCACACCAATAAATTAAATTTTCTAATAGAACAATACTATATATAGTCAGATATACAATAGAATTCTTAGACTGCTGGAAGGGCTAGAAATTTTGTGTCTATTAAACCCATAAATTAGGGTACATATATACGTGCCTTTTATGCAAGATCAATACTCTTGCATAAGTCTTAGCACAATATAAAAGAAATAAGTTCAAAGATTCAACTGGACATCTCTATAACATCACTTAAAATAAACAAATTTTCTGTTTCACTAGTATTTTAAAGCTTAGATTAGGGGCTAATAAACTAAAAACTAGATAGGATTAGTAATTTAAATCTAGCCCTGGCCTGTTTGTGGCTCTTGAGTGAAGAGGTTTTATTTCTTCTTAGATTTCCTCTTTGACCAAGGCTTGTTTTTAAATTTTAAAAGGGTTGTAAAACAAATCAAAGTATACAACAGAAAATAAATCACATATTTCTGATAAGTACTAAAATAATCTTTAGCTGGTCAGTTACAGAAACGTCTTGTGAATCCCAGTTTTAGATCCAAGCCTCCAGTAACTGGCCTTAATATGAAATTTTAGATTGAGTTAAAAATGCAATCTTCTTGCATTAAAGATACTTCTCTCTTGCATTACTGTCTTCTAACACTATTTGTCGCACTTTAGAGGCTGAAATTATGGAAATGTCACTAGCAATATATCAAATATTAAAATTTATAATTAATTTATATCATACAAAATATGTTATAAAACATTTAAAATTTTGTATAACTTTTTTATTAAAACTAATGATTTTGTGTGAAGTCATATACAATCATTTATAATAGACAATTTTTGACATATTTTGAAATTCAAGATCTGAGGGAAAAACAGACTTTCTCAAAGTATTGAAAATTCTTATACCCAACTGTAGTATTCTTTTCTATGAATTTGTTTACAGAAAGAAAATTATATCTTTCCACAAGTTTTAAATATATCTTTATGTAAAGATACTTAAATACTTTAAGAACTTTTAAAATACATTAATTTGATAATAAAATCATAAATGTGATTAACTCTTTATAAACTATAATTTAGAATTCAGTGTCAGTTTATATAACTTAATTTTTAACATAACGAAAATTAATATTTTTATGTTCAAAAAATATATTACGGTATGGAACTAAAACATATGATTGCATTGGTCATGAAAGGATAAAATTCCCCCCATATAAGCAAATATTATACTTCAAAATACCTTTTACATTAATTGGGAATAAAATCATTAATTTGTTCCTTTTTTCAAATATTATGCTCAAATTGTTATACCAAATATGTCTTATTTCTTATAATGTGGAATTAGTTCCTGAGATTGTGCCTCTAAATAATAAAAGTGTTTTAGAAAGATACTAAAAACATGAAGAAATATTAGGACACATTCTCACAAATGTTAAAAAAATATTTTTTTAAAGTGAATTTGAAAATTTTGGTAACGAATAGCAGATGAAAACTTCATTTTGGGGAGTCCGTTTTATATGAATAGAAAATTCTTTCCTATTTAGGTCTTTATTAAGAAGTCGACCTTTTGCAACTCACCTTAATTTTAATTTAATGTAGTCATTCATATCTGGGATGCTATGATTTGCAGAGAAAAATTAATATCAAGTGTTGAAATAGTCATAAGTTTCTTTTTTTCCCAAAATAATAAATTAACGCTATTTTTCTTAGGGGAAAAATGTGTCTGTTGGTAACAACTCTAAATCTTTGACAGACTTTCAACAGAGAATAAGGTCAATATATATCAAAAAATATATATATGTCTAAATTCAACTGAAGATCAGTTTGTAGTGCAGATTTGAAAATATTTGGGTCAATGCAAGATCTACACAATTTTTTCTTCATTATTTTAAAACAAATGCACATCTTCCATGGGTAAAACAGCCCAAAGCAATCTCCTTTAAACCATCTATTCCCAAAGATAAAATATCTCAGAAACAACAAGCCTTTGACATCTGTGACACAGGAGACATGCAGAAGTCATTAAGGGTATCCCCGAGGGGGTTCCAACAGTTGCTTCACTTTAGGGTGGGTGTGAGAAGGCTTAAAATTAAATTACTTTAAAATAAAGTAAGAACACTAAGCAATTTCCTGCCTTCCACTCAGTAGGGTTTCCCGTGAGAAAAGAAAGTAGGCAAAAAGCTCAGACAGACAGACAAACATATTTACCCCTAGGTGGAAGGTACAAATTAAATTAGCTTTCCACAAAAGGGAGATGTTTTCTCCTTCTGTTCAGATGTCATGGTAGTGAGGAAACATAGTCTGGGGCCAAGAAAAATGGCACAAATGCATTCATCAGAGCTACCATTCATCCTGATCCAAGGTCTAAACAGAACACATAAAAGAACAGCACTGTGGAAGGACTTCCTCTCCCTAGTTACTAAGTTGAGACTTGCAAAGGAACATGGGAGCAGGGGGTGGGGATCTTTGCAGAATATTTCAATGTTGATGGAAGTGTCAGAGGATGTTATGGAATTAATGACTGATTCTGAAAAAACATCAGTATAATTTGATTCCATATTTCATTGAAAGAGCTGTATTTTATGACACACAGTATGGTGTGTTTAAAGGTACATTGTGAACTTTCTTTCCCTCTGTAGCTGGAAACCAATATAGGCACTTCCAAAGAGTCAAGTATCTATTATAGTGCCTCATTAATATGCATGTTTTTGGCACTCAGTTTGGTTCAGCTGGTATGCTTTCCAGTATCTCATTCTTTATTTATATGAGACTAGGAGGTGTGACCTATGGAGCCAGTTGGCTGTCATGAATTGGAATATTCATTAAGACTCATGAATTATGCATTAGACTGCTTGTAATACTGAGATCCACATTTGGTCTAGCCAGAACTCTCTACTACTTCCCATTCCATGGAATGATCACATTTTGGTCAAACTGTATATGTGTCCCATATATTGTAGAAGGTGTGCTTGCAAATCTGTTACCCCCAAATGCTTGGAAGCTATAAAACTCTTGTATGACTAAGTAGATTTCATTTTTCTTTTCTTTTCTTTTCTTTTTTTTTTTTTGCACATTTGAAGAGCACAGTAGACATGATTCTCTTTTGCCAAACCAGGTTTGAGTAGTATTCTTCTCTAGTGTGATTACTATTTCCATCCATAACTGCCCTTGTTTACAAAAGTCACTAGTGACTAGTGAAAAACCTGTTTTATAAAAGAAATGTACCTATATCCTGGTGATCTACACTTATAGAGAATCAAATATAAAGGACATGGAAAGTATTTTCAAGAATTTAGTTTCTTTTACATGGAACAAGAAAATCATTTTGCTTATAACCTTATCATTTTTCTTTCTTTACTGAATAGGTATCCAGGCCATTTTAAAATTAATTTGTAAATGTGATCAATATTATATAATTTTATTAAAATTAAACAACATTCACGAACTAGGAATTAATTATTTCACTTTTAAAATAAATGTATCAATTAAAGATCCAGGTCTTCTTCAATCCATAGAAGGACAAAAATATCAAGAGATAAAGAATAATATAATCACTTGGATATCTATCAATAAGCTCATTATTTTTTAGATTTTTAGTGCATGATATTCAGGTTAAAGATTTTCTCCGAAAGATAATTACTAAATAAAGATAACTATTATGCAATATTAACCTCAAAAGTTTAATTGCCATCCACTTTAAAAAAGTTTTTCATCTTTCTCAACATTAGACCTGCCATAGAATGAACTCCTATTCAGGGAAGCAATTATCATTTAAAG
This sequence comes from Sorex fumeus, assembly GCF_029834395.1. Lineage (NCBI taxonomy): Eukaryota > Metazoa > Chordata > Mammalia > Eulipotyphla > Soricidae > Sorex > Sorex fumeus. The sequence continues at coordinate 9,043,722 of NW_026606075.1, read as the reverse complement.
TCTGAAACATCATTTGAATTTAGTCCACTCTGTTTGCTATATTCTGGAAGACTAGACTAAAGAATCTATTGCCAGAGCTACAAAAGGTCATGGGTGAGTCCTGGGTAAAATAGCATTGTTTACAGATTTTTTTTAGTGAAGAGATTAGCTGTCATTTATTTTCACATACCTAACCGAGGAGCTTTAGTGGTTCCCAGCAAGAGTGGGTTCTCTTCTCTTTCTTAGCCTGTCACATCCTTGTCAGTTTCAATAAAATTACTTACCTGAATTATGCAAATGAGGTTTTGTTATGTCCAGCTCCCATCATTGTTCATCTCCACTACAGCTGAAAATTCTAGCAGACCCCTTGCTTACACTTTCTGATTTCAGGACTTCTTAGGTCAAGACCTTTCAACCTCAGAGCTTGACTTATGCCACAACCATTTGACAAATCGCCCAGACCCTCACAAAAGCCGCTTGAGCTCCAGAGTGGCTGCTCTCTATACACCACTGTTTCTCTGTTTTGACATTTCCTTCTCACTTTTCCTCTCAGCAATTAGACAAAGGGAGAAAAAGACATTTGTGTTTAAAGAATGCTTTCATTTAGGACTGTGATAAATGGCTCCCCCTTTCCAAGAAGCTGCAATCCCACCGCAGGACAGAAGGTTCCTTCACAAGGGGGCCTGGACAGTGGAGGCGGCCCAGCAAAGCCTTCCCAGACGTCAGCCTTTCCTCTCAAAGCCCGCAGAGAGTATCCACTGATCTCATCTATATTTTCAGTCAAAAGGAAAAAAATGTAGCATGAACATCCCATATTCAAATATCATGGTTGCAAATGCTAGGACACAGTTTATTATGTGTTTCTAGGACTATTTGGTGTTGGAAAGCAAATTTTCAATAAAAAAGCCATTGTGATTTTTTTTAAGTCATGTTAATGCCATTAAAAAAATCTCAAATTCCACATATACCCCACTCGCCATTATGTCTCATGTATCATAGGGAAAAAAATGAATTAACAGAACTATCAGAGATCTGACATTTTAGTGGCCCATGACAAATTTGAAGTATTTGTGGGGAAACTTGATTATATTCTTTTAAAAATAAAAGACAAGTCTATCAAACTGAAATGAGAAAAACTGGCATTGTAATAAAATATTTAATAATAATTTATGTCAACCATGTTTTCATAAGCTTCTTTCAGAGTAATGAGTTAATGTTTATTGTTCCATTGGGAAAGAAAGATTGCCAAACATGCAAAATAATTGAAACTGCATGTGACTCTACTGTTGAGAGTTTCAGTAGAGCAATAGTGTGTTCCTGTTCATGTTATGGTTAATCTGTCGCCTTTGTTCATGGTAATGCATTAATCAGAACATCATCAAATGACATTCCCAAAAGGGGAAAGTCACCTCTAATCTGATATTATACTTTAGTTAATAAGCCAACAAATCTACCTTGAATATTTAAGGTATTATATGTACATTTTAAAGTATGATCTGTATCTTTATTTGCATGAAGGGATAAAATAAGAAAATGTAGAATGAGAAAAAGTGTTCATTAGCAGTTGGCCCATGGCATTTATCGGATTTACGGATCACTGCATTTAGAATCATTTAAGTTCCCTGTAAAATTATGACATGTAACGGCATATTATTTTTATTTTATATTATTTGAAGCAATAATTTTTTAAACAACCTCCTAGTAGTGGGTTTATAACATCATTACTTTGAATAAGAGCAAAACCTCGCATGTGGTTTTAAAAAGTCAGTGTGCATTTGTGTAAACAAAACTATTTGTGATCTCTTCCTTTCCCTTGCGTTTAGCTGTGGGAGCTGAAACAATATAAGTGAATAAACATGTCAGAGCTTCTATCTCCAAAATCAAAACAAAGCCAAAGGAGGAATCAATTTCATTTGGATTTTTATTGAGATCTTTGTGAGGGAACAGGGTCTTTAGTTGTTTCCCATGTAAAAAGCACTAGACCAGGCAGCCTGATATGCTTGAAATAATGTACCCTCAGGCCTAAAGGCCAGGCTGCATTCCGCTTCAGAGATCTTTTCCAGCATGCAGGGAATGCATTTAGTAAAAAAGAAAACCATGGGAACTAATTTAGTAAACCTTTAACTGATACAGTATATGCTTAGTTTATGGCTTCCATTCACTCTGCAAACTGAGAAGACTAGAGTTGAGCTCGCTGATACATAATTGAAAATGAGCATCAGCGAAACCTCAGAGCTCCAATTTTAATGAGGAATATATTTAATATTAAAGGCAGTTAGTTATCTTTGACAAATACAAAGTCATATTACACCTGTACTTTTCAGTACTATATAAAATGCCGTAATTTTAAGTATCTGCATATGCTTGACATAAACTGAATATGTATTAGTATTTGACTCTAAAGATTTCTCAGACTTCTCTTTCGACAACATTTTATATGCTACAATGAAAATATGCTCATTTTTAAAGGTTTTGTTTTATTTATGTTTCATAAACAATTAGATACTTCCATCTGAGTTTTGGCCAACAAAATTTGCCTTAGTTTTTAAAGCAAAAACATCCTTTTCTCTGTTGTGTCATAGTTAGTCAAATGATTATTTTTACATTAATTTCTAAGAATTTAGTTTAATTCTTTACTTAATATAAACATCAAAAAATGAGCCTGAATATTCAGATCAAAGCACAATCTAATTTGTTTATTCACTAACTGCCATTTTATGAAGGATAGGGAAAATAAATGTATTTCTTAGGCATATAGTACTTAGTAAATGTTGAAAGAATTTTTAAGTACACAGAAGCTCAATGTGATAATAATGAAATGGTACATTGGGAAAGATTTAAGCTCAATTCAATAATGTAAGATTTCAATGGAGGTGAGGTATTAGTTATTAATGTCTATCAGGGGCTGGACAGATAAAGTGTAGTTGAAAAGGTATGTGTTTTGCACTCACCTAATCTGGATTCAAACCTTGACATCACCAGTTCTTCCTGAGTGGAGAGGCAATAATAAAGCCAGAGCACAGTCAGGTTTTGGCCCCCCAAAGAAAAAAAAGGACAGCTATTAAAGAAGTTGTTGTGAAAAATGGTTCTATCATTTCTCCACAGTCATGAAAATAAGTACTTATAGAATTCTAATCATTGATTAGAAGAAATAGCTTTTCTTCTGTATAGAGCAGATACTTTTCCAATTCTGAACAATTGTTACATAACTGTGACAGAATTTTGGCAGAAGTAAGAATTTTTTATCCGTTAAAAAATTACTCATTAATCAGCAAAGAACTAATCAAAGAAACTGCTTCTGTTTTTGTTTCTATCACTTATTATCTTATCCTTTAAACCAGGTCTTCCTGCCCAGTAATTAGTTGTCTAAGAGACCACCCAAAATAGTTATTTTTTTCTGAAATCATTATACTTACTAAGACATCACCTCTTTATGAAGTTACATAGTCTCAAATAAGAAGCTGCATTTTATTTTTAAATTTATCTGTGATCACGATATTTAATTTGTATCAAGGTACTAAAAATTATGCAATCTTGTTTCTCAAAATTATAGCAGAAACTTCTTTTTGTACCTCATCTTCCTAGTGCTTTTAGAACATTTTAAAAAGAAATAATTATTGGATTTTTGAAATATGAAGAAACGATATTATTTTCCTTGTCCCATTCACTCTGCAAACATAGCCTACTCCATATCCAAAATTACCAGTCTCAGTGAATGACACCATCATAGCAGTTGTCATCAAAATTACAAAAATACTCAGAAATCTTTTTACATATGTATTACATATATACAAGGAGCACACTCAATATTTTCATATCTAGTCCTTATTTTAACCCCTTGTCAATAATTTCATACAAATTCTAATAAAAGAAAAATAAACAAAATTCACAATATCCCTCACATCACTGTCATCCCGTTGTTCGTCAATTTATTCGAGCAGGCGCCAGTAATGTCTCTATTCTTCCCAGCCTGAGATTTTAAAAGCCTCTCCTTACTCGTTTTTCCCAATGATTTGAGGCTCTTTCAGGGTCAGGGGAATGATACCTGTTATCTTTACTGTTTTTAGCATATCAAATATGCCACGGGGAGCATGCCACGCTCTGTGCAGGAAACAAAATTACTAAATCAAATTAAGAAGCTAATGCATTGCAAAAGGAACAATGATGAGAATAAAAAGACACTCCAGAGACTTGGAGAAAATATTTGCCTATTCCTCATCTGACAAGTGGTTAAAATATATAAAACACTTTAGAACCTTAACAAAAACAATATCAAAGCAATCGACCCCATCAAAAATATGGGAAAGAAAATGAACAGAAACTTGCTCCAAGTAAACATACAGATATCCAATAGATCCTTCCCTCTATCTCTCTTACTCTCTCTCTCTATGTGTATATATATATACATACATACATATATATACATATATACATGCATATATACATACATATATACATATATACATGCTTATATATATATAATACTGTGTATCTCTTATCATCAGGGAAATGAAAATCAAAACAAGAATGAAATATTACCTCCTACCAGTTAAACCAGCACATGTGAGAAAGAAACAAAACAGTCAATGTTGACATGGATGTGGGAAAAAAGGAACCCTCATCCATTGTTGGTGGGAATGTTGACTGATTAAACTGACTAAAAAACAACAGCGACACTTTTCAAAAAAATAAGAATTGAACTCCCATACTACCCAATAATTCCACTTCTTGGCATCAATATCAAGAGCCCCAAAACTCTACTCTGATAAAGCATTTAGTTCTCAATGCTGTAATATTCAAAATATGGAAACAGCCAATGTCCAAGAAAGAACTATGTTATATATACAAAAGGAATAATACTTGGCTACAAGAAAAGTGAAGTCATGCAATTTCCTTTTAGATGGATGGATCTGAGGAGCAGTGTGTTAAATTAAAAGCAAGGGATATGTACAGAATAGTTTATCCCTCTACATATGGGATAGAAAGAAACACAGTATGGGAAAAACCGATGACCATAGGCACCAAATCATGAAAACTGGTCTAGAGAACGACCATAGTGGGAGGCAAGGGAGTCAGGGATTGGGGCCTGAGGGGTGAGTCTGGTGAGAGAGGGGTGGAACATTGGAACATTGTATGCATGAAACTTTTTCAGTAACAGTAATGTAAATCATGGTGCTTTAAATGTTAATTTTAAATAAACCACTTTTAAAGAAACACAAATTCTCCTAAATTGCCACCTGCACAAAAGCCTTTTTCCCTTCAACAACAGTTTTCAACATAAAATGCAAGTCCAAACAAATTGCAGCTCAGTGACCTTTGGTATCTCCACACAGACTTCAGGATAAAATCAAATGCCTTAGTAGATCCCAAAACTCCTTAGCTACCATTTTTCATACCTTGAAGATTTGTGTACTGCTTTATCTATCCTTTATGTTTTCACATAGAGTTCTTACATCATGATTATCTTCCTCTTATTCTCAATCAAAATTCCACATGCCTAAGCACAACTCTTCACTCTAATTTCTCCAAGATTCTTTCACCACCAAGCATCCAATTTATATGGTCTGTATACTAACACTCAGCCCATTTAGTTATTTTTATATTTCCTGTTTACACTGAACTTTGAACTGTTCTGTTCAAGAAAATTTCTGTTTGTTTCAACTGCTTGGAATTAAATTAGTATCTGTAAAAATAGAAACTACCAAAACACAATAATTGAAAATTATGGAGATTTTGATAAATACCCTGATTTTAATGAAAACAAAAAAATAAATTAAGGAAACAAAAAAATACAAGAGTAGAAATAAAGATAGTATGTTTCTACCATGAATAACTAATGTTACACATCGCATATAGAAAAAATATTAATCACTTAATCACTTAACTTCCCGTTAGTCGTCGATTTGCTCGAGCGGGCGCCAGTAACGTCTCCATTTGTCCCTGTCGCGTGCTAGTGTAGCCCAATGGTATCTCTTCGCTCCGGGAACATGGAGGGCCTCAAACCGATCGTTCATGATCTTGACAAAGAAGTCTGACCATCTGGTAGGTGGGCGGCCACGCGGTCTCTTGACATCCCGTGGAATCCAATCAGTAACAGCTCTAGTCCAACGGTCATCTTTAAATCTCATTACGTGACCAGCCCATCTGATTTTCGACACCTTGGCATATGAGACAGCGTCCCTGATTCTTGATCGTCGACGGATGTCAGAACTCCGGATTCGTTCTCTCATTTGAGTGAAACGTGATATTCCAAGCATAGCTCTTTCTATTCTTCTTTGGGAGACCTGAATGGCGTTCTCATCTTGTTTGCGTAGGGCCCAGGTCTCTGAGGCATATGTTAATGCAGGAAGAACAGTGGAATCAAAGAGATGTGCTCGGAGCCGGAGTTTCTTCGTCCTCTTAGCTATTTCTTCGACGTTCTTGAAGGCGTTCCAAGCTGCTCTCTTCCTCCTGCTCAGCTCGGGTGCCAGGTCATTTCTCATGTTGACTTCTCGACCTAGGTACACATAGCTGTTGCATTCGGAGATGGTCGTTCCATTGAGAGCGAATGGGGCGTCAGGAACAAGGCTGTTTCTCATAAACATTGTCTTCGTAAGATTCAGCTGTAGTCCTACCTTTCCACACTCACGGTCAAAGTCGGCCAGCATTTGTGCCGCTTGGCTGATGTTTGGTGTTATTAAAACAATGTCATCAGCAAAGCGGAGGTGGTGTAGTTGCCGACCATCTATCTTCACTCCCATTCCTTCCCATTCCAGTCGTCGCATGATGAAATATTAGCATATTTTAATATTAGAAATTATATTAGAAATTATATTAGAAAAAATATTAGCATATGGAAACAATATGTAAAGAGCTTACAAGTTATTACTCCATTCAAACACAACAAAAAAGAAGGGCCATTTTGAAAATCACTTTCGCAGACTTTTTCAATATCTGAAGTTGTGAGTTCTGATATTATTCTCAGATCAGAACAGAAGAATAAGAGTAACCTAAGATACAATCTGAAATATTATTAGATGAAGCAAAACACATTTAAAGCTCACAACTGCAAGACAAGGCCTACTGAATCAAGAGCTTAAGGAACTTGATTCTAGAGAGAGATGACAGCAGAAGAGCTTGCCTTTCCTGCAGCTAATCCAGGATTCAATCCTTAATATAGCACATTGTTCCCAAGCCCTATCAGGAGACAAAACCAGGAGCAATCCTGAGCAATGCTGTCTGTAGCAAAAAAAAAAAAATATATATATATATATGTATATATGTATATATATACAGATATGGGCTGGAGTGATAGCACAGCGGTAGGGCATTCGCCTTACAAGTGGCCAACATGGCCGACCCGAGTTCGATTCCTCCGCCCCTCTCGGAGAGCCCGGCAAGCTACCGAGAGTATTCGATATGCCAGACACAGTAACAACAAAGTCTCCAATGGAGACGATACTGGGCCCGCTCGAGCAAATCGACGATCAACGGGAGGGCCTTTACCTTTACCTTTACCTATACACATATATATATATGTGTGTGTGTATATATATATAACACATATATAGTCACACACGGGGTTAGTTTAATTACTATACAATAGAATATTTCCACTGCTTCAAATCTAATAACCATATCAATACTACTCTGTTACAACAATGATTTATAGCTACAAGAGTGGTAAGACACAAACTTCTGTGAAACGTTAGAGAGGCCTTAGTTGAGGGGAGAAAAAAAAGAACCACGGAGAATTCTGAAGCCCCTGATAACTACAACCACCGCACACATAAAACACAATCAAAATCCTTGTCAGATTGCAATAAATCCTCCCAGTGAAGACCTATTTACTTCAACTGCAATCATTCAAAAGAGTGTGTCCGACTTTCAGAGAAAATTACAAGACATGACAAGAGGTAGGAAAAAAGAACAATCAAAAGAAAGAAAGCAATTATTAGAATCAGATGTAGGACTGACAGAGAAGTTAAGGTAATTAATATGTTAATAGTTTTAATGGGGAAAGAAAACACATTCAAAAACAGAAATTTGACATAATTACAATGATGAAGGCTAAGCAAGAATTCAAAAAAGGGCCGAAGAGATAGCTCAACAGGCCAAGAGCATAGTTTTCATGCTAGAGGCCTGATTTAATCCCTGACATCACAAGTTCTTTAAAGCACTGCCTTTTACAATCCTCAAGCACAGAACTAGGAGTAGTCCCAAGAACAGACAGGTATGTGCTCCGAAAAGGAGATAAATAAATAAATAAGTTTTCAAAAGAAGTGATAGAATTAAAAAGAGAGTACAGACATGAAGCATGTTTTTTAATATGAACTCATTAGGAGACTGGCATGCCAAGTAAAGAATTAGTGAAATTTAAGTAAGCCAATCAAAACTTCCCAAACTGAAACACAAAGAAAAGAAACCAAAAAAATATACAAAGCAGCAAAATACTTTCAAAAGACCAATAAATAGACTTAGATGCGAATAGCTCTGAAGAAGCAGAAAAACAAAGCAAGAAAAAAATATTCAAAATAAAATTTCCAAGATTATTGCTGGAACTTAAATCACAGATTAGAACAAATCAACAAACAAAAAGTTTACCTAAGAATGTCATATTCAAATAGCAAAAAGGGAAATATAAAAAGTCTTTGAAGAGTTAGAGGACAAATAACCTTATCTAGAGATATAGGGATAATAAATATAGTTGGCATTTAACCACAATCTATGAAAACAAGAAGAAAGTTGTTACTGTGATCGAGTGGGCCCAGTAACGTCTCCATTGGAGACTTTGTTGTTACTGCGTTTGGCATATCAAATGCGTCACGGGGAGCTTTCCAGGCTCTACCGTGCGGGCGAGATACTCTTGGTAGCTTGCTGGGCTCTTCAAGAGGGGCGGAGGAATCGAACTCGTGTCAGTCATGTTGGCTGCGTGCAAGGCAAACGCCCTACCGCTGTGCTATCCCTTCAGCCCTAAGAAGAAAGTGATGTATTTAAATTGCTAAACATGTTCATTTTCGGAAACTTCATTTATTCCAAATAGAATGAATCCAAGAATCAAAGAAATGTAAAAGAAATTTATATAATGCTTCTTGACCACAAACCCAAGAGTACTCAGGGATTACTCTTGGCTTTTTTGGCTCTCTCTATACTCCCTACATTTTGAAAATTAAAAAATCATAAAAAAATAGGCAGTCAACAAAAGCAGTACTGAGAAAAAATTTTGTAGTATTCACTTTATAGAATAGAAAGAAGAGACTAAAATAAATGACTCTCCTGGTTAGGAAATAAAAAATAAAATCATGGGACTTCCCGCGAGTCCACAAGTTGCCACCATGAGCTGCTCTCTGGCATGACCATGGCCCCAGAGGCACACGAACCTAATTTGTAACCCAGCAGCTTTTGGCAGAAATGTGAATGAACTATGCATTAAGCTACGGTGCCGTGCTCCCCCAGGAGGGAAAGGGTGTCTGTCTCTTCCGCCTTCCCCCACTCTCCCCCACCCCATGGCGGCCACCACCTCAGAGCTAATTGGACAGCCAGGTATGAGCCGGTGGTGACGGGGCAACTGCGGCCTCATGGGATGGAGGGTGGAACTGACACATCCTTCCCACCCCACCGAGACCATGAGTTGCCCTCCCCCCCCTCCACGAGTGGCTCTCCAGCACGGCCATGGTCCCAGAGGCACACAAACCAATCTCAGAACTATTCAGCTTTTGGCAGAGGTCCCTCCAGACTTAATTAGTAAAATATCAGAAATCCAAAACCGCACAGCCACTATACATCACATGGTCTTCATAATCAGCAATAGAAAACAAATTATTTCAAGATGCCTTTTCAGCAAGTTTGATTGATGAGGGAAAATTCCAAATAATGATGGTGCATCTTTTGCCAAAATGATGAGTATAGTCAAAGTAGAGAGTTAAGTGGAGATCATCTGCCTCACAGGCATGGGGGCAGGGGTTGGGATGGGGGTATGTTGGGGTTCTTGGTGGTGGAAAATGTGCACTGGTGAGGGGATGGGTGTTTGATCATTGTGTGACAGAGACTTAAGCCTGAGAGCTTTGAAACTGTTCTCATGTGATTCAATAAATAAATTTTTTAAAAATTAAAAATTAAATAACATTTTAAAAAATCATGGTTGCTGGAGTGATAGCACACCGGGTAGGGCATTTGCCTTGCACACGGCTGACCCGGCTTCGATTACCATCACCAGGGATAATTCATGAGTGCATGAACCAGGAGTATCCCCTGTGCAATGCCGGCGTGACCCAAAAAGCAAAAAAAAAAAAAACACAACAAAAATAAAATTATGTATTTCAAAATAAAAATTAAAACTAAGACCATAAATTAATGAAATTTTAAATATAATAAAGAAAATTTATTTTAACTTTACTTACTTGTTTTAAAGGGCTGGAGCAATAGCACAGTAGGTAGGACATTTGCCTTGCACATGGCCGAATGGGGTTCGATTCCTCTGTCCTTCTTGGAGAGCTCGGCAAGCTACTGAGAGTATCTCGCCCACACAGCAAAGCCTGGCAAGCTACCGGTAACATATTCAATATGCCAAAAACAGTAACAACAGTCTCACAATTTGTTGTGAGACGTTACTGGTGCCCACTCAAGCAAAATAGATGAACAACGGGAGGACCACCATGCTACTGTGCTATTTGTTTTAAAAATGATAAAATTTATAAAATCTTAAATAATCCACACAAAGTATTAAGAAAAGAGTATTTATCATTATCAAAGACAAAGCACTGTCCTGTAGCACTGTCCTCCCATTGTTCATCGATTTGCTCAAGCGGGCACCAGTAACATCTCCATTGTGACACTTGTTACTCTGTTTGGTATATCCAATACGTCACGGGTAGCTTTCCAGGCTCTGCTGTGCGGCGGACGAGATACTCTCGGTAGCTTGCCGGTCTCTCTGAGAGGGGTGGAGGAATCGAACCCAGCTTGAACGGGCCGGCTGCATACAAGGCAAACACCCTACCCCTGTGCTATTGCCCCACCCAAAGACAAAGCATATGTAGCGATATGATAATCATCATTAAAACAATAAGAGGTTGGAGAGATAGTAGATGAGTAAGGTTCTGGCCTTGCACATGGCTGAGCTGGGTTCAATCATCAGCACCTCCTGTATTTCCCCTAGCTTTTCCAGGAGTAATATCAGAGCATAGAGCCAGGAGCAAGCCCTGAGCACTGCCAATTTTGGCTCCCAAATCAAAATAAATAAAATAAAATAAGGGCTGGAGCGATAGCACAGCGGGTAGGGCGTTCGCCTTACAAGCGGCCAACATGGCCGACCCGAGTTCGATTCCTCCGCCCCTCTCGGAGAGCCCGGCAAGCTACCGAGAGTATTCGATATGCCAGACACAGTAACAACAAAGTCTCCAATGGAGACGTTACTGGGCCCGCTCGAGCAAATCGACGATCAACGGGAGGGCCTTTACCTTTACCTTTAATATAAAAGGATAATAAAAGAATACAAAATAACACTACACTCACAAATTTATTAATTTAGGTAAAAAAGAGCAATTCCTTGAAAGTCACAAATAAATAAAACTTATGCATAAAAAGTAGCACTGTAGCACTGTCCTCCCATTGTTCATCAATTTACTCGAGCAGGCCCAGTCACGTCTCCATTGTGAGACTTGTTGTTACTGTATTTGGCATATCAAATATGTCACATGTAGCTTGTCAGGCTTTGCTGAGCAGGCGAGATACTCTCGGTAGCTTGCAGACTCTCCAAGATGGGCGGAGGAATAGAACCTAGGTTGGCCAGGTCGGCCACATGCAAGGCAAACGCCTTCTGTGCTATCATTCCAGCTCTCCAGCCTACATAAAAAGTACAAAAGTACATAAGCAAATAGCCTATACCTATTAAAGTAATTAAAACATCAATGGATGGCTTTCGTTTAAAAAAAAAAAAAGACAGCATCAAATCCAATGGTTCCACTGATGAATTCTCCCAAAAACTTAAGTGATAAAACCAAGTCTTCATCATCTCTTCCAGCAGAGAAACCAATTAGTTCATCTTAAAATTCCAGCATTAACCAAATATCAAAATATAACAATATTATCTAAGAAAAAAATGCTTTAAGCCAAACTATCCATATTCTGCTAGTGTGAATACTTTGGTATCTGAATAACAAACACTACAGGGGTTGCCCTGCTTGTCCCCAGAACTCCCTGTTCAAGCAGCATTGTGTCATAAGGCCTGAGCCCTGAGCAATTCAAACTTCTCCTGTTGGCTGGGTACTGTTGACTGGGATCCCCAAGACCCATAAAGCTGCTCTGAAAACCTCCCCTGACCCAAATTAGAATATCTGCAAAACCTACATCTAATAGTTAATGGTGAGAGATTGTATACGTTCTCCCTAAAGTAAAGAACAAGACAAAGATAATTCATCACCACAACATTGTTGTAGAATTTCTAGTTAATTTTTTAAAGCATGCACACACACACAGAAATTGCGAAGGTAAATAAAATTGTTTGCTTTCAATTTCTTTTGTTCTGGAAACTGATTTATTTTCTGGTATTACCTGATAATTTATGTAGAGGATATCAAAGGATTACAAAATGTTACAAAAATATTTTTAAAACTTTTTAAAAACCAACCTCTTGGACAGAATAAGCAAATACGTGACATTTTAACATCTGACTCTAATTACAAGGGTCAATTGTTTTCATTCTAGAAACAATGAAACACTGGAAATAGAATTTTAAAATACCATTAGTAGTATATAATAACAAGCTATTCTGGTATGTGAGTCTAATAAAATATGTGCAGGGTCCAACTGCAGAAGTTACAAAACACTGGTAAAAGAAATAAGATATGTAGGGACCAGCAAGGTAGTATCACAGGAGAGTGATTGCCTTCAATGATCTGACTTTTGTATCAGGCATTAGAAAGAAGTCTGAGTTCATTTTTTTTTTTTGCATACAGCCACCCTGTTTTTCCAGAAACACTTGTTGAAGAATCTTCCCTTGTTCCACTTCATATTTCTTATTTCATATTTCCCTTGTCAAAGATTAGGTGATATATATTTGAGAGCTCATGTCAGGACATTCAACTCTGTTCCACATGTCTGTCTTTAATTACAGTACCATGCTGTTTTAATTATTGCTGCTTTGTACTACAATTTGAAGTTGGGGAAGGTGATACCTTCCATCTTCTTTTTCTCAAGGATTGCTTTAGGTATTCATTGGGGGAAGGGGAAGGGTTGTTGTTTCAAATAAAGCACAGGAGTGTTTGATCTATTTCTTTGAAACAAATATCATGGTATTTTTATATGAACTGTTGAATCTGTACAATGCTTTGAGGAGTATTACCATTTTGACAATGGTAATCCAATCCCTGAGCAGGGGATGTGATTTTGTTTTCTTGTGTCCTCTTTAATTTCTTGAAGCAGTGTTTTGTAGTTTTATTTGTATAGGTCCTTCACTTTTTCAGTAAAACTGATTCTGAGGTACTTGATTTTCTGAGGCATGATTGTGAATGGCATTGTCTTTCTGACATCTCTCTTTACTCTTTCATGATTTGTATATAGGAATGCCATGGACTTCTGGGTATTGATTTTGTAACCTGCCACTACTGCAGAAATCCATTGTTTCTAGGAGTTTTTTCATGGAGTCTTTAAGATTCTCTACATATAGTATCATGTCATCTGCAAATAATAAGAGCTTGACTTCTTCCTTTCTTATCTGAATTCCTTTAATATCTTTATCTTGCCTAGTTGCTATACCTCCAGTACTACATTGACTAGAAGTGGTAAGAATGGGCAACCTTGTCTTGTGACTGATTTTATAGGGAAGGCTTTTTCCCCATTGAGGATATTTTTTGCTGTGGGATTGTGGTAGATGGCTTTGACTATACAGAAGCAATGACCAAGATAAAAAGACAGCCCACAGATTGGGAAAAAAATATTTACCCGGTGCCCATAAGATAGGGGTTTAATATTCAAGATATGTAAGATCATAGGTAGAACTTACAAGAAAAAACATCAAACAGCATCAAAAAATGGGGAGAACAAAAACTTTGTCAAAGAATTACAAATGGCCAAAAGACACATGAAAAAGTAACACATATTGCTAATCATCAGGGAAATACAGATCAAAACAACAGTGAGATATCATCTCACACCACAGAGACTGGCAAATATCAAAAAGAACAAGAGCCACCAATCCTGTCATGGATGCAGGGAGAAAGGGACTCTTCATTGTTGGCAGGGATGCAGACTGGTCCAGACTTTTTGGAAAACAATATGGGCATTCCTCAAAAAACTAGAAATTGAGCTTCCACACAACCCAGCAATACCACTTCTAAAAATATACCCTGGGGTTCCAAAACACACAGCAGAATGCTATCTGTACTTCTATGTTTATTCAGCCCTATATACAATATTCAGAATCTGGAAACAACCCAAGTACCTGAGAACAGATGACTGATTAAAGAAACTATGTCACTTCTCATCTTTTGGCCAATAATAGAATACTATGAGCTGTTAAGAAAAAATGAAGTTATGAAACTTGCTTATAAATGGATGGCCATGGAAAATATCCTGGTGAGAGAAAAGAATCAGAAGGAGAGGGATAGACATAGATAGAATGATTGCACTCATTTGTGGGATATTAAAAAAAACACAATATGAGACTAATACCCAAGGACAATAGAAACAAGAGTCAGGAGGATTGGTACATGGTTGGAAGCCTACCTCAAATTATGGGACAGAAGGCAGTTGTATTAGAGAATTGACTACCATGACAAAGATAGTTGGAAATGATCACTCTGGATTAGAACTGCATTCTGAAAAGGAACAATCATGATAACTTCTCATCTTTTGTCCAATTTGTATTTCTTCGTTGAGAAAGTTTTTATTCATTTCTTCTTCATATTTTTTATGGGGTTGGATGTTTTTTCCCTTGTAAAGTTCTACCAGTGCTCTTACATATCTTGTAAGAATATATAGTACCTCTATTATAAACCATAATGCCTCAAACCGCAATGCCCCAAAGGAGAGAAAAAGAAAAACAGAGAAAGAGAGTAAAAGAAAGAAAGTGCCTGCCATAGAGACAGACTGAGGGTGGAGGGTGGTGGATGGTAGGAGAAAAACTGGGAACATTGGTGGTGTGAAATGTACACTGGTGTAGAGATGGATGTTGGAACATTGTATGACTGAAACCCGACCATGATCAGCTTTGTAACTCTTTATCTCACAGTGATTCAAATAAATTTTTTTTATTGAACAAATAAATAGCATTGTAGCACTGTAGCACTGTCCTCCCATTGTTCATCAATTTGCTTGAGTGGGCACCAGCAACATCTCCATTGTGGACTTGTTAATACTGTTTTTGTTATATCAAATATGCCACGAGGAGCTTGACAGGCTCTGCTGTAATGAATAAATAAATAAATAAATGTACTTTGGCATCCTGGTGTACTCTTGACACAAAGGAAAAGAATAATTGTTAAAAAGCAAAGATAAAATGAATAGACATGTACCATAATCATGCTGTATCAATACTACTTGATTCTTTTGATAAACACACTATACAAAACATAAGATGCTAATAATAAAGGGAAATTATATAGAGTATAAATAAGCGGTTTACTTGCTTTACAATTTGTTCATACAGCTGAAACACTGAAATAACTTTTTAATTAAAAGGTAAAGGTAAAGGCCCTCCCGTTGATCACCGATTTGCTCGAGCGGGCCCAGTAACGTCTCCATTGGAGACTTTGTTGTTACTGTGTCTGGCATATGAATAGGTCAGGGGAACTTGTATAAATGGATACATCTTTCCAAGGAATTTCCTTACTATGAAGTTGTTAAGACATTTTCTGGGGCCAGAGAGATGTTACAACTGGAACTTGCCCTGTACTCAGCTGACCCAGGCACCCCATACAGTTCCTGAGCTCTTTTGGGAGAGATCCCTGAGCTCAGAGCCTGGAATAAGCTCTGAGCACACTGGGTGTGGTCCAAAAAACAAAGAAAAAAATGCTTTCAATTATCTGTACATAACTTATTTATGTTTTGCTTTGTAATTTTTGGGAGAGGCAGGTTGGAGTCACACCCCTTAGTGCTCAAGGGTTCTTCATGGATCCATGCTATTTATGATCCAAATGGATAGCACAGTGTGTGCTCCTGTTTGTACAATGTGTGCTCCAGCCCACTAAGCTCTCTCTCTGGCCTTTAAACATAATAGATCTTAATATACATTGTAATTCATGCTTTAGTTAGCAAATGTTCTAAAGCATTTCAACAAACCCTGGCATACAAGCTTGACCTTTGAAATTTTCATACATTTTGGCATAAGAAAAAACTGATTCCTTGTAATGAGTTTGATCTTCTGCTATGCAGCCCATGACCGTGACTAATCAGGCCTGGCAAGGAATCGTTGTCTTACTCACCCCACACCAGCACCAGCCTGGCCCACCCAGATCTTCCTCTCTACCTCACTGCTCACTCTGGTGAGGCTCCAAAGTGTAAACTGATTTGGTACCTATAAGCCTCCCGATGAGCATGGGTGAGGCGGTCATTGGCCTAGAACACTTGCATCTAGCCTTTTCTCCTGCAGAGATGAGAATGCCGTTGAAAGTAAAGCAATCTTGAGTTGAGCTTTCAACAAAAGAACTCCAGAAACAACTGAAGCAGAACCAAAGATCACTCAGTGTCTTCATTTCCGTTGCACTATATGCTAAGCGATCTTCTCAAATGTTACCTCACGTCATCTCCTTAGGCACATACCCTAAGGGAAGGTCTTAGCAAATGTTGATCAAAGCTTGGCAGGTAAGGTCAGTGTGGTCCAGGTGCTAAATTACCCCCAGGAGATGCAGGTGCTGAAACTACAACCAGAGTTTCCAGCTCTTGGAAAAATATCCTTGACCACATTTATACCCTCTATTCTTATGCTCAGTGGGGACAACCAGAGGTCAAAAGAGGCCTCAGGAGGGCAAGAGTGAGAAAGAGATATAGACAGTCTTTTCTTGGCAGACAAATATTCATGTTTATGAGTTAGAAGCCTCCGGCTCCCTCCCTTGAATCAAAGCCTGCTGCAAATCAGACTGCAGCAGGATGTATTTGTCTTTCCCTGCACATTATTATTTTATTGTTATTGCTCTCATTCCTTCCTAACTGTGAGCCAATGAGCAGAATTATTTTTATTTACTCTGATTTTTTGGATGCTTGAATATATTACTTCAATATAGTTTATAATCCCTATAATAGCACATAATGGTTATACTTTAGACATTTAAAAGCAATTGAGCACATTCAATATGCTTGTGACATATAACTTTATAATGCTCTATCTCTTTCTGTATTAAATGTTTCATGTTAATAAATTCTAGCCTATTTTGTATGTTTCATATTTGAATGTATAAACTCATAAAAGTAATAATAACTGGCATGCATTTTTCTATTATACCTATAATGTGAAAATGTAATTGAGAACAGTTGATACCAGAGGTAAAGCTCTATAATTGAGGAAAGTGAGTAGAAAATAAAGATATCTTAAATTCAGTTTAAATAGGACTCTGACCAGATCCAAAAATAAAATCTCATAGATACATTTGAGTTGGGCTGGAGCGATAGCACAGTGGTAGGGCATTTGCCTTGCGCGCAGCCAACATGGCCGACCCGAGTTCGATTCCTCCGCCCCTCTCGGAGAGCCCGGCAAGCTACCGAGAGTATCTCGCCCGCACGGCAGAGCCTGGCAAGCCACCCGTGATGTATTCGATATGCCAAACACAGTAACAACAAGTCTCACGATGGAGACGTTACTGGGCCCGCTCGAGCAAATCGATGAACAACAGGAGGACCGTGACTGTGACATTTGAGTAGAATTTTTCCTAGTGTCAAGAAAAAAATATCCTCTACATTATGTTGGGCTCTGCAGATGAATACAATATTTAATCCAATCTTCTGATAAACATAACTTTTTTGTGTAAATTAATTTTTACGCAAAGTCATAGTTTCAATATCATCTAGGTCACTAACACATGAATCCCAAATTAAGGCTTTGTCTCATGAAAGCTCTGTCATCTCACTCACTAACAAGTTCTAGAAGAAGAAACAATAACGGAGATGAGAAAGCATGATGCTATGACATCATCCATTAGGTGACTCAGAACAGAGTGCCAGAACAGAGCTCACAAGCCTGGTGTTTGTTATTGTTAACTGTATCCGCTGTTCCCCTTGTCCCACCAAACAGATGCTGGAGGATAGAAAAAACGAGTGCTGCTGGCCAGAGGACGGTCACCAGAGGAAGGGACATCCTTGGAACTCACTTTGAGTAGCCTAGACGTCTCTTTATTTTTCCAAAAGAAACACATATCTCATTGTACAACCATAAGAAAACTAGGTTGTGAAACAAAAGGAAAAGCAACTTAAATAAACTGGCCAGGAAAGTTTCAGGAATTTAATAAGCATATTTTTAGTTGCTAAATTTAATCCCTGTGTCTGCACAGAATAACCCTTTACTTTTGTGCTGAAAGCTTTTCTCTCTGGGTCCACGACAACATTCCTGCTTTATAAAGCTAGACTGAGTCATAAGAACAAAAGTATTTCCATCAGTTTCCTTCATTGATAGGTTCCTTGGTCTAATTGTCACTGTCCTCTTGTTGTTCATTGATTTGCTCAAGCAGGCCCAGTAATGTCTCCACCGTGAGACTTGTTGTTACTGTGTTTGGCATATGGAATATGTCACGGGGAGCTTGCCAGGCTTTGCAGTGTGGGCGAGATACTCTCTGTAGCTTGCCGGGCTCTCAGAGGGGCGGAGGAATCGAACTCAGGTCGGCCATGTCAGCCGCGTACAAGGCAAACGCCCTACCCGCTATGCTATTGCTCCAGCCCACCTTGGTCTAATAAGGTATTAATTTTCTGAACTAGATTTTGTTTTTCCTGTGATAACTTCAGGAATTTTCTTCTTTGTTGGCACTGCACAAATAATACCAAGTGAATAATAGCAATACCTCGCGCCAAGTCAAGGAAAATATGATTAGCGCGTGTATAAATTACTTATGAGAAAACAGTAGTTAACTTTCAATAGGTGTTTAAAAATGACTATTTTGTTAGATAATAAAATTTTGATTTTTAACGATTCTATGTAACTTAATTGAACTTTTTATGACTGTGGTGGCTAAAGTCTCCTTGAATAGCATCAAAACCAGAATTATACTAATATTTAATTTTAAAAGTAATTAATTTATAATAAAAAGATTTTAATGCAATTTAAAGATTTATTTTTTACTGTTTCTTTTACTGTTGAAAATAAAGATTAAATTATATCATTAGAGCCCAGCAAGCTACCGAGAGTATCTTGCCCACACGGCAGAGCCTGGCAAGCCACCCGTGATGTATTCGATATGCCAAACACAGTAACAACAAAATCTCCAATGGAGACGTTACTGGGCCTGCTCAAGCAAATCGATGAACAACGGGAGGGCCTTTACCGTTACCTTTTACCTTATTAGTAGAGTATTTGGGATCAAAGAATAAACCTTAGATAAGGAAAAATGGCTAAACTAAGATAGTTGTGGGTTGCATATTTTTGAGGGTGGTGGTGGAATTGGGTCACACCCTGACGATCTCAGGACTTACTTCTTACTCTCAGTTTTGTCTTTATTTATATACAACATCTAGCAAGTACCACAAGTGTTGCCACTCACTTCCAAATTCCTAATGCTCTGAATAAATTACAGTGTGCCATTACTCACCTGCAGCAATAGAAAAATGCTGTATTCCAGTGACTTCGAAGAATGATTATGGTGTAAACACACACAATCACATTCAGTTACTCATCCATATTCCTTTTAAGCTAGGGCTCTGTTAAATGGAAGATATACTTTTACTTTTTATCTTTCTATAGTAGGCCATTTTATTCCAAAGTTGGAAGGTATGTAAACCAATTTTATGTTTTTTATATATTTAGGACCATAGAATTAGATACTAAAGAACAAGAAATTGTTGTTATGCCTCCTTAGAGATATATTTCTTCACTCTAATGCTCATCACTTCTACAACAACTTTTTTTTAAATCTTCCCAACTTGTCCATTAACTTCTTGAGTCAAGTGACTATGATTTTTATCTAATTCTATTTGCCTAACATGAAATATAAGACACAGAAAGTATTCAATAATTGAAATTATTGGAAGACATATATGAAGAGTAAATGATTTGATATGTGAATTGTTAAGGAAATTAAATTGGAGAACTGATGAGAATTAAAGACCATCTAATAAAATGTTTTTTGTTTCTAAATTCATTTCTAAATTCACTATTCTATAAAACAAACTTCAGTCCTTTTACCTTCAGAGAAATGAAGAAGATTGGTTGAAACAAAAAGAGGTACTGTTCCACTTCTCAGACTGAGGATTAGAAGGAAAGGGCTTAGTACCTCGACCAAGGTTCAGAGCATTAATAAAGTTCTCAATACCATCAGGAATTAGAACAAACTTGGCAACTATAATAGAGAAATAATGCTAGATATGCCTCCACCACAAACTCAATTCTATCCCTGTTTATGGGAAACATATCACAAACAGCTGGGTGCTTGCTTTGAATTTTTAACAGGATAGAGATAAATCTCATGTGGTGCCAAAGGATCATGGGGATGGCCAGGTGCAAGGCAAGTGCCTTAATCCCTGCACTATCTCATAGGTCACACAGGTTAATATAGAAAGTATCTTTATTTAAGCTTTGTATAAGTTCTTTTGGATAATACGAATCCTTACGTTAAGATCTTATTTCAAATAAAACTTCAAAGAAAAATTATATGGCAACAAATTTTCTCTTAAGAAAAACTGAATTGAGGCCAGAGAGATAGTACAGTGGGTAGGGTGCTTGTCTTCCATGTGTTTGACTCATTGCCTTCCACTGTGATTCTCCGAACCCCTTGTGGTCCCCTGAGCACTGCCAAGAGTGATCACTCTGAGCACAGATTGATATGCCCCCCTAAAAGAAAACTGAATTGGTAGTAATAAACACATTGAACACATTGTTATATTTTTTAAATAGTGTACATGTTCTCAGGATTTTAATAGAAGCAGAAATCGTTTCCAGTTCAATAAAGTTTGACAGAATATATGTATATGTTTAAAATTTGAAATGTAGGTCATAGTCTTGAAGCACATTTAGGGATGCACATGTTAACTATTCTCTGTAAAGCATAGAAAAGTTTTTAATATGCTAAATATTAATTAAAAACAACAATCACATAATCACATAATCACATAAGTTCCCGTTAGTCGTCGATTTGCTCGAGCGGGCGCCAGTAACTTCTCCATTTGTCCCTGTCGCGAGCTAGTGTAACCCAATGGCATCTGTTCGCTCCAGGAACATGAAGGGCCTCAAACTGATCGTTCATGATCTTCACGAAGAAGTCTGACCATCTGGTAGGTGGGCGGCCACGCAGTCTTTTGACATCCCGTGGAATCCAGTCAGTAACAGCTCTAGTCCAACGGTCGTCTTTAAATCTCATTACGTGACCAGCCCATCTGATTTTCGACACCTTGGCAAATGAGACAGCGTCCCTGATCCTTGATCGTCGACGGATGTCAGAACTCCGGATTCTTTCTCTCATTTGAGTGAAACGTGATATTCCAAGCATAGCTCTTTCTATTCTTCTTTGGGAGACCTGAATAGCGTTCTCATCTTGTTTGCGTAGGGCCCAGGTCTCTGAGGCATATGTTAATGCAGGAAGAACAGTGGAATCAAAGAGATGTGCCCAGAGCCGGAGGTTCTTCATCCTCTTGAGCTTTTTCTTCGACGTTCTTGAAGGCGTTCCAAGCCGCTCTCTTCCTCCAGTGCAGCTCGGGTGCCAGGTCATTTGTCATGTTGACCTCTCGACCTAGGTACACATAGCTGTTGCATTCGGAGATGGTCATTCCATTGAGAACAAATGGGGCGTCAGGAACAAGGCTGTTTCTCATAAACATTGTCTTCGTAAGATTCAGCTGTAGTCCTACCTTTCCACACTCACGGTCAAAGTCGGCCAGCATTTGTGCCGCTTGGCTGATGTTTGGTGTTATTAAAACAATGTCATCAGCAAAGCGGAGGTGGTGTAGTTGCCGACCATCTATCTTCACTCCCATTCCTTCCCATTTCAGTCGTCGCATGATGTTCTTGAGGGTGGCACTGAAGAGTTTTGGTGAAATGGCATCCCTGCCGCACCCCTCTCTTGACATCAACGATCACTTCTTTGTAGAATGGTGAGATCCTGGTAGTGAATCCACAATACAGCTCATGGAGGATCCTGATGTATTGGGCTTGAATGCCCTGATTGGCTAGGGCTTCAATGACCGCTTCCATCTCAACAGAATCAAAGGCCTTCTTTAAATCAATGAACGTTAAACAGAGCGGCATCTTGAATTCCCGAGAAACCTCAGTGAGCTTGGTTATCGTGTGGATATGGTCGATGGTGCTGAATCCTTTGCGGAACCCTGCTTGCTCGCATGGTTGTCCTTCCAATGTTCTGCCAATCCTATTTAAGATGACTCGAGTGAACAACTTGTAGATGACAGACAATAGGCAGATCAGGCGATAGTTGCCAATGTCATGGATGTCTCCCTTCTTGAACAGTAGTATGGTCCTGCTGGTTTTCCATTGGGACGGAACCTTGCATTCAGACAGGTAGCGAGTGAAGAGCCGAGCCAGTGTATTGATGAGTTTTTTTTTATCCGGTAAAAACAACAATATATCAACTAGTATCAACTATATACCTGAAATTTAAAAAAAGCAATGATATCCATGTCTCAAAATATTAGTTTATTTGAAAATTAATTTTCTGGTGCTAAATACCACCATAGAGTGATTCCAAACTCAATTTAAAATATAAGTTTGGTCCTATTCCATAAGGTTAGTTTTGGGTAAAGTCACTTAGTTTTTCTAGATATTACTATTTTTATTCTTGAAGTATTGATAAGATGTATTATCATTTATTCAGTATAGATTTTTGGAGATGGTGGATTCATTTTTTTTTTGTTTAGTGGCTACCTTTGAGTCAGGTTGATATTTTACAGGTAGACCTCATAATATCAGTCTTATTGTAAACTCTGACTTTTCTTATATTTCAGATCCATGTCATGAAGGAATATCATCCAAACCATATTGTCTTCAAATATTTCTAGTTACTTCCTTCAATACTTACCAGAACTTTTTATCACAAATTCATCTTTAACTATATAGCTAACCTTTCTATGCAAACATTCTCCAAATATGTAAAGCCTAACATAGCTTTATCCTTCTACCTTCTACATTGTATTGCCTAGAACATCCAATTATTTTTCCTCCCATTCTCCAAAAATATGTTTGTTTCTTTACATGATTTCATACATATATAAATAATTCTGCTATTATTTTTTATTATTTCTATTTGTGTTTCATTTTCTTCATAAGATAACATATTTGCTTTTGCTCATTTGGTATATTTTTCTAATTATTTTTTACAATGCCATGAATTAGACCCAGGTCTCCTAGATATTTTACCACTGAGTCACATCCCTGGCCCTAAAATATATTTTATATTTTAAATGAAATATCAGAAAGTCTCTATACATATAAGAGCACTGTTTTTCTTGCCTAAAAATATTGTCATTGGTTTTTAATAGTCACTTTTCTCAGCCCAGAAATCCATGCAATAATATCACTTTTCTTAAATTCTTTTTTTCCTTTTATTTATTTTTTACTGAATCACTGTGAGGTAGACCCTTACAAAGCTGTTCATGATTGGGTTTCAGTCAATGAATTTCCAATACCCATCCCTCCACCAGTGTATATTTCCCAGGACCAGTGTTCCAGGTTCCCTCCCATCACCCCCCATCCCTCACCATCTGCCTGCCTCCATGGCAGATGCTTTTATTCTCTCTCTCCTCTCTCTCTCTCTCTCTCTCTCTCTCTCTCTCATTGTGGTTTGCCATATTGATACTAAAAAACTCATAAAGAATATCCCTTACCTACTTTTAACCCTCAGATCTTGTCTAGCATGATCATTCCCAGCTATTACTGTGGTCTCTTTATCCTACCTACTACTTTCAGCCACAAACACACTTGTGTTTAGTTCTAACCACTTACCAGTTCTTCTAATCCCTGTTTTTCCTGGCCATGGATATTCGTCTTTTACTATATTTTTATATACCACAAATGAATGTAGTCATTCTATATTTGTCCCTTTCCTTCTGGATCATTTCACTTAGCATGATATTCTTTATGTCCATCCATTAATAGGCAAAAGTCATGACTTCATTTTTCCTGAAGCTACATAATATTCCATTGTGTAGGTATGTTATGTGATTTTTATTTATTCATTTTTCTTCTGGAGCGATATCACAGCGGTAGGGCATTTGCCTTGCACGCAGCCAACATGGCCGACCCGAGTTTGATTCCTCCGCCCCTCTCGGAGAGCCTGGCAAGCTACCAAGAGTATTTGATATGCCAGACACAGTAACAACAAAGTCTCCAATGGAGACGTTACTGGGCCCTCTCGAGCAAATCGATGAATAATGGGAGGACCGTGACCATGATTTCTCGGAAAGCCCGGCAAGCTACCGAGAGTATTCGATATGCCAGACACAGTAACAACAAAGTCTCCAATGGAGATGTTACTGGGCCCGCTCGAGCAAATCGACGATCAACGGGAGGGCGGCCATTTTTCTTCTCAGTATAATTTATTTATTTATTAATTGAATCACCATGAGGACAGTTGTAAAGCTTTCAGGTTTAAGTCTTGGTCATACAATGATCAAACACCCACCAGTGCACATGTTCCATCACCAAGAACCTCAGTGTACCCCCATCCCAACCCTCCTCATGCCTGTGTGGCAGATGATTTTCACTTTACTCTCTCTTTACTTTGATTACATTCAATTTTTTGACAGAAGATCCACTATTATTATTTGGAATTTTCCCCCAACAATCAGACCTGCCATAAAGGCATCATTAGATAATTTGTTTTCTATTTGCTGATAATGAAGAGCATATGATTTTGGATTTCTGGTATTTTGTAAGTAAATCCAGAGCGTTTTCTGCCAGAAGCCGCTGGGTTCTGAGATTGGTTTCTGTGCCTCCTCTGTTCAGGAGCAGAGGAGCTGGGCGTGGGTGGCAACTCGGGGGTCTCATCTCGGTGGGGGGAAGGGTCAGTTCTGCCCCATAGTTTTCTTAAATTCTTTAAGGGAAATTATTTACAGTCTTTGAGAATTATTTTCAATAAGTTTGCAACTATTTGCAAGAAGTTGTGTTTTTTTTTTGTCTATTTGAATTGGGGACTTTTTCTTTCTCTTTATTATTTTTATTTATCATATCTGACCCATCAATATATCTTTAAAAATTTTGTATTTTGAATATTCTTTCACTCATAAACATGTTTCAGACCTTATTAATCTAAAATTTTACTTTGTTTATGTTTTTACTCTGTATTAAGTGTTTAATGGACTTTTTAAATCAAAACTATCTCTTTTTAATGATCTATATTTATCTATACTTCACTATGTCTCATTTAAAATATTTTCCACAAATCAGCCTTCCAAGTCATAATTATCTGTTCATCAGTGTCTATAATCATATTGTTTTCATCTTAATAAAAATACAGTTACTTTTTAGAAATAGGCTTGATTCTTCTTCAATATTGCATCTCATTTATTATCCTTGTGTAAGACTTCCTCTTTGTAAGAAGTTTAGAATAGAAAAATATTATTGGCCTATACCAAGATTTCATCTTTCCTCAGCTATATCAGTAATAAAGTCTATTTTAATATCTTATTTTTCTTCTTAATTAGATTTTAGTATTGGCAGCAAATTGTTGCTATGTAGAATGTAGATCTGCTGTTGGCAGATATTCTGATTTCCAATGAAATCCAAATATGCTCATTTCTCTGTGCAGTTTCCCCAGACCTCAGTGTGGAAAGCCAAGCAATTTTAGGCAGTTTCTGGTGACCATAAAAGCATGGTCTACAAGACATATTTACAAGCTCATATTTGGAAATCCAACAAATACTGATTGATACTTTAGTTTTTAGGAAGACATTTACTTAAATTCTCAAAGCATTAGTTTCTGAATCCATAAAATAAAAGATCACAATGTTACAATATGTAAATCATAAAAATCAGGCAATGGATCTTAAACAGAATTAAATAAGCAGAGGTTATCTAATAAAGTTAATATTATTGAACATAATATTCCTTTTTGTTACTGCTGCTGTGCTTTGTTTGCTTGTTTGGGGGTGTATCTGGCAATTCTCAGGACTTACTTCTGACTTTGTGTTCAGGGAACATTCTTTGCAGTACTCAGGAAGCCAAATGTGGTAAAGGAAATCAGATTTGGTGGACTTGTGCAAGACAAGAGCCTTAAACCCTGTACCATCTCTTTGAAATGAGCATAGTATTCTTAAGGCTGTGGCTATTAAATTTTATCCCCTATATCTTAATAAATAGATATTAATAACTCAACAACTACCAATTAAGTGAAATATTCATTTCAGCAGAGCAAAATTTAATTGAAAAAGTTAATAATTCCAAATATATATAAACTGTAGCACAACAGAGTTAATTGCTATTTCATAAGTTTGTAAAATTACTGTAAAACATAAGTAATTATGAATTGGTTTATACATTTTCCTAAGCTATTTTATAAAAATTTTAGATAAAAATATCCATTGCATAAAATATTTTAGATACCAATAGTTATATTAGCTAGTTTTATTTACATACAAGTAATTATTAGTTACTAATTTATACAAATATTTGAACATTGTAGTTCTGGGAGGAGAGGATAGAGAGAAACAATACTTTTAGAACTTTTCACTGGTTCACAGAAGTTTATAATTTGGTAAGAAAGTATACATATAAACCAAAAGGGGTGAATAAAATATGCAGAACGTGAAATGGGAAGAAAACTGTAATTAAAGCACAAAATACCAACAACCCCAACTTTTCAAATAATGCATTGGTTTCCTGAAAAGCAATGTTTAAAATCATCTTCCACAGCCATAGTTATTGGCAAAGCACACTAACAAAATCACAAGGTTGGGGCTGGAGCGATAGTACAGCAGGTAGGGCCTTTGCCTTGCACACGGCTGACCCAAGTTCAATCCCCGGCATCCCATATGGTCCCCCAAGCATTGCCAGTTGTAATTCCTGAGTGAAGAGCCAGGAGTAACCTCTCAGCATTGCTGGGTGTGATCCAAAAAGCCAAACAGAAAAGAATCCAAAATCACAAGTTTAAAGAATGAGCTCTTGAGTTAGTCTTTTAAACACTATCTTATTTACATGTCTGAAGTCACTGCTCTACAATAATTTTATTTTATTCAAGAATACTTGGAAGCTCAGTCATTAACATAGTTCAGCTCTATTTTAAATTATTTTTGGTATGTGAATGTGGAGAAAGTTGGAAGCAGTTGGGCCATACCTGTCAGTACTCAGGGATTACTCCTTCTTCTGTGCTCATGGATCATTCCTGGAGGCACTTGGGGGTTAATATGGATTCCTGAGATTGAACCCAGGTCAGTCATGTGTAAGCCAAGTGTCTTACCAGCTATAATGTCATCCCTAAATGCCTTATTATTTATTTTATGATAAAAGAATCTCAGACTGGATTTAGTTCCTTGTTTTGTACACATTTTTGGAGGGGTAAAGTTCAATGGAAAGTTATGCCATTTCTTTATACAGTTTAGATACATTTGAGTGAATTAAAAAGTTTAAGAACTCTTCTGTTATTCAAGCCTTCTAGATTTTCTAGTCTTCTCAGAACTAAAGAATTCTTCATAGATTATTGGTCTATGGCTTTTCCTAATTCTATGAAAATTTGGATACTATCAACATGCCTTTAATAAGGACAGAAAACTAAATTAATAATGTTTAGTTTGTAAAGTGGGCTGGAGTGATAGCACAGCGGTAGGGCATTTGCCTTGCACGCAGCCAGCCCGGCCGAGCCAGGTTCGATTCCTCCGCCTCTCTCAAAGAGCCCAGCAAGCTACCAAGAGTATCTCGCCCGCACGGCAGAGCCTGGCAAGCTCCCCGTAACGTATTCAATATGCCAAACACAGTAACAACAAGTCAAAAAAAATGGAGACGTTACGTTACTGGGCCTGCTTGAGTAAATTGATGAACAACAGAACAGTGTTTGTTTGTTTTGTTAGTTTGTAAAGTGCTTAAAATACATATAGAATAATTTCATTTCTCTTTCAAAGCTTTAGTCCCAAATGTATATAATTGAAAATAATTTCATAACACCGAAATGAAATGAAAATAAAAATACATTTCTCTACATGCTATAGTGTATGTTGAACTTTCATCTGCTTGCATTTTGTTTGTGCTTATGTAAAGTTTTACATTTTTGTCATCAATATGTTACATTGTATTATACTAGCAAATAAATCTAGACATAAAGGTGGTAAATTATACTCTTTTACCAACAATTTAGTTGACTAATAAAATCTGATATGAAAATTAACAAAGATCTGATAATTTAATAAAAATTTACTAAGAGCATTTGCCTGGAGTAAATTTTTACATGAAAAGCATTGGCAATTTCCTTAAAGAATAACGAGATAAAGAACAATGTATTTTCATCACAAGTGAGAAATAAGTTCACACATGGCACAAAAATTCTAAATTGCAAAAACGTTTTTCTTTTGTTGCCTTTCATTCTCTCTTTTAAAAAAATACTCCAATTGAGTTTCTCTAATATTTTGATCTATTTTAAGTTATTCCTATATCTCTACTTTATTTTGAGTAGTGGGAAGAAGAAATGGTACATAGAATTAGAAACATACAAAGAATGAAGACTTATGCATACAGTAATGAGTATACTCAGATATTTGGGGTTTACATGAGAAAAAAGTTTTATTTGTATAATAAAATAAATAACAAACTCAACTTATTGTGGATATATAAATTACCATATTCATATATATACATGCTAGTATATTCTTTACTGTCTTTATGATCAAGTATAGCTTCTGCAGGTAATAATAATAGCTTTGAACTACAATTGAAACAACTTAAAGCAAAAAATATAGAAGCCAACTATACAGGAGATTTAATTAGCAACAAACGGCTTCATAACTTCTGAGACAAAGACTTAACAACTCCATGATCAGATATAATAATTTTCACATTTAAAAATCATATTTAAGTACTTATTGATTTTAATATTGGAGCTTTGATTTCTAATCAATTTCAACTTCAGAATTGTATCAACAGTTGTGGCATTTGTAAACATTAAAATAAATAAAAACTTTTTTAAAAGGATTTAACTCTGTGGTAGCTAGGGGATGATAAGCTCAAGTTAGCACTACTGTCTTCAACCAAAGTTAACGACACTTAAAATCACTGGACAATGAAGAAATGTTTCCAAGCTCAGAGGACACTAGGTATTGTCTAAATTTCTTTTCTACCATTTCTACTATATACTCTCTCCTCTTTTTTTGTTTTGATTTTTTTGGGATTTTTCTACAGTTCCCAATTTTGTGAAGATTTCTATTGTTAAATAAACTTCACTTTATGTTCTCTAACAATCACATATAAAAATTACAATTTTGTAATATTTTTATTGCACTGACCTACTAAAATTCCAGCCAAAGTATCCTCTCACACCATATTAAATTCATGTTCAATATATACTTGATTGCTATATATTAAGATATATTTATATGTGTATGATATGCATGAAAAATAGATTTATAAAATATATTTGAAGATACAGATTCCAAGTTGTTTTAACTCAAATTCAGTCACAGAAACCTTTCGTGTACATACAAAGTATAATTCTCAAGATAGAAAATTGAAAAATAAGTCATGCTTTTGCTAACTATTATGCATATGTGCTTAAAGCATAAGTTCATAATGTCGGAAACAGCCAAAACCCTATAAGTAATCTAAAAAAACAATAACACATGAGTAACAAATTATACAGCAAACATAAATGCCTGGAAAGGGGGAGGCTTCAGAATAATCAGCTAATACAATTCTATGCTTGTAACCATTGTTCACAAACAGGCTTAGATATTTTTCACCAGGAAAAATAAACTCTTATCTTTGGATTGACTCCCATGTGACAGAACCAAGGCGAGGTATTTATTGCTATTCTATAACTCTTTGAAAAAAATCAATTCAAAAGGGAAATTCTGAAGAAGACCCATCTTCTTATTTTTCTGGTACTCAGTACTCTGAAATGAACTAAAGGGAAAAAAGAAAATGAAAGAGCTGCAGAAAGAAGCAAAGAGATAGAGAAAGTAAGTAAAACCAATGCTTCCAAACATCAAATCAGAGAGTGTTGCTCTTGTCCAGGCATTCCCTGGGAGTTACTCAGGACAAGAATCTGGTCCACTGAGATCAAAGCCAGGAAGAACAAAGAAAGTCAGAGTGACAAACAGCCTACTAGGGTGAAATAGCAAACAAGAACTCACTGGAATGAAGGGAGAAAAAATCAGCTGTTCAGATTAATCTCTTATTTTCACCATCAAAGTCAAGATGGAACTTGCTGTGCCCCTAATGACAGGTGAGAACTTTCCCAAAATTAAACAACCTTAAATCAATACATATTTTTTGGCTCAGTCAGACCAGGTCATTCTTGTTCCTGCCCATGCAGAGAATCCCATGCAGAGACAAAGTTGTATCTATTTTCACAGTAGAGCTCCTGAAACAATGATTAGCTAAAATTTTGGAATAGTATCACACATACTAATTTGTTCATGATACTGATTTTTTTCTGTTGTCTGGCATACAGATTGTTCACACATAATACTAATAGAAAGAGATTCATTGACTTACCCTGTTCCCTGATTATGTGGGACAACTAAATATACTTACATCCGTATGGAGAAATTCCTTTTTCTAAAAGTGAGTTAATCAAAAAAATTATTTTTATCATCCATAATTTATACAGTGTCCTAGAAATTTTGCCCAGTTGAGTAACAGTAATCTAACTTAATAATGGAAACAAACTTATGGGTACTGTGAGTCTCCTGCCCCCGCGCCTGACTGTCCTCGCCGGGGCCCCTTGGAGGGGGGCGGGTTGAGTTTCCCTGCCCGCCCCGACCAGGGCTCCGGCAGCCAAAGACCTCCAGAACCAGCCACAACCATGCTGAGACCACTCTCCACACACATGAAGGTACCAGTAGAGGAAGAAAAGCATGCGGGTCCCCGGGGCTGAGATCTCCAAGCCTGCTCGGATCGAGGCTGAGCATCCTCCACCCAGATCCTCCATCTTCCAGTAGGCGGGGTCACACCCACCAACTGGCCCCCTCACGCCGTGTAATCCCATCAGGGGCCAAGACCCAGAGACTATAAAACCCAGCTCCCGGAAGCGCGGCCGCAAATGTGACTGTGCAACATCTTATTATCCCATTCTTACTTTGGACAACCTGGCAGACTACCGAATGTAACCGGCCCACATGGCAGAGTCTGGCAAACTCCCCGTGGCGTACCCAATATGCCAAATATCAGTAACAATGATGGGTCTCATTCTCTAACCCTGAAAGAGCCTTGAATATGGCACTTTTTAAAATCTCAGGGCTAGGACGAAGGAGACGTTACTGGTGCCTGCTCGAGGCAAACGACGAACAACAGGTTGATCATGATCGTGATCGTATTTCTAACTAGATAACTCAAGAAAATATTCAATCATTGTAAAGATCGACTCCCTACTCCTGCCCCCCTCCTAGAAGGAATTGTGACATGTAGGGCAGAGTTGGCCTGATGTCTTGTGCAATGTTGTATAGCAAACAAGAAGGGCTTTTCTGTGTTCGTGTATTCTTCAGGATCTTTGAAAGTCTATGGCTATAGAGTGGCAAAATTGTGTCCTAGACTATTAACACTTAAATCTGCATTCATTCACCTCAATCACTGTGAGAGTTATCCAAATCACCATGTCAAAATTCACATGAAAGGTAGCATGTTTATTCTTAACCAATCTCTGATGGCCCCCAACCACACCAGTAATTAGTTACCCTCATTGCAACAAATATTTGTTCCTGTCTGATATGAGCATGCTGTGGAGAAATGACCACACTGTCCCAAGCTCAAAAATTTTGCCTCTTTTTTTTTCCAATTCATTTTTATATTCATCTGCAGAGTACAGAAAGACAAAACAAAGCACTAAGCATTATTGAACAATGACAAACTCTTGGTTTGGGGTTAAAAAACTGACAAGCAGTGAGGAGAAAGAAAAAAGGTCAGGGGTAGCATAGGGAAGTGGCAGCAGACCATTGGCACATTGGTGTAGGGATGTATCACTGTCATCCTTTTGTTCATCGATTGCCCCAGTAACGTCTCCTTCATCCTAGCCCTGAGATTTTAAAAAGTGCCACATTTGAGGCTCTTTCAGGGTCAGGAGAATGAGACTCATCATTGTTACTGGTTTTTGGCATATTGAAACACCAAGGGGAGTTTGCCAGACTCTGCCGTGTGGGCAGGATACTTTTGGTAGCCTGCCAGGTTCTCCGGAGTAAGAACTAGATAATAAGATGTCACGTGCGCGCTTCCGGGAGCAGGGTTTCATAGTCTCTGGGTCTTGGCCGTTGACGGGATTACATGATGGGGCGGGGGGCAGTTGGTGGGTGTAACGCCTAAATACTGGAAGATGCGGGATCTGGGTGGAGGAGGTCCCAGTCCCAATCTGAGCAGGCTTGGAGATCTACGCCCCGGGTCCCACACACCTGGGTTCCTCTGCCAGTTCCTTCATGTGTGAAGCTCGTCTGAACGTGTGGAGAGTGGTCTTAATCATGGCTGTGACTGGAACCAGAGGTATTCAGCTGCAGGGGCTCTGCTCGGGGTGGGGAGGGAAACTCGGGGTAGGGATGAAGATGCGATAACTTTGTTAATTACACCATAATCTTTAACAGTATTTTAAGTTTAACAGTTAATCTTTAACAGTATTTTAAATTTTTAAGTTTATTTGCATATTTCTATTATTTAAAAAAGCATTATACTTAGGTAACATTATACTTAAGTAACATTATACTTAGTGTTACCTAAGTATAATGCTTTTTTAAATAATAGAAATATGCAAATAAACTTAAAAATTTCAGAGAAAACCTTCAACATATTATATAATTTTGGTATGTGAATATGTAGAGTTCTGTAATTAGACAACAGTATGCATCAAAGAGAGACATCTTACTGTTTAACACTTCTAATAAATGGTCAAAGATATACTTTTGGTTTAAAACAGCTGGGGGGAAAGAAAAAGGAAGAAGCAAATTAGAAGTGACATAAGGACAGTGAAGAGGGTTTGGGGCACTTTGATGATGGTAAAAGTGAATTAAGTTTATACAAAAATCATCAACATTAACACATTTGTAACCATGTTATCTAATCTAAAATAAAGTAAAAATTAATTAGTTCGGGTCAGGAAGATTGTTCCATAGTTGGAAGCCTGCCTCATGATGGGATGGGGGGAGCTTGAAGGAGGGGGAGCAGAAGGCAGCTGGAATAGAGAGGGGATCACTAAGAAAATGAGGGTTGGAGGAATGGGTCGGGATGGGAGATGTGGCCTGAAAGTAAATAGAGGAGGAAGCATGATAACCTCTTAGTATCTGCATTGCAAACCATAATGCCCCAAACCTTGCCTCTTATTACAAACTTCACCACCAGTGCATATGCTCTGAGATGTCCTATATGAACAATCTCACAATGATTGAAGAAAGGATGCAGAATATACCAGATTAAAAATGATAATTTAATTTTTATTGTTTTGTTTCTAATTTATCTTTCCTTTAAACCCTAAATATCAAAGGTTACACATTTTTATTCAATTATTTAAAGATTTTCTGAGAGAGTTGTTGACCTCATGGTTGAGAGTACCATCCAGAAAAAATATCACTCCTATACTTTAGAAAATAGGATCTAAAGCCTAAAGACTTGATTTTATTTTTTAAAGAAAATTTGAAAGTTACACATAAAAAATGTACAAAATGGACCAGTTTTCAAATAAAATTCTAAGTATATAATAAATACTAAATAAAGGCCTTGTCCAAGAATTTATGTGGTTTCTCACTGTAATATAGAAAGTCAAAGCATCCTTGGGTGGGATCACTCAGAAAAAACTGCAATTTATCTGAAAATAATTTTAGGATATTAACCATATTATGTTTTGTATTAAAAGTTTAGATACACAAAAGCGTTAAAAATGTTCATTACTTTTTCTTTTTCACCACACCAGGATGAAGAGTATCATGAGACCTATACTAAGTCAGATTCTTTAATTTATTTATTTATTTATTGCTTTTTTGGGTCCCACCTAGCAATGCACAAGTGGTTACTCCTGACTTTGCACTCAGGAATTACTCCTGGCTGGCAGTGCTCAGGGGACCATATGGGATGCTGGGAATCAAACCCTGGTCGGCCACATGCAAGGCAAATGCCCTACCTGCTGTGTTATCGCTCCAGCCCCCGAAGTCAGATTCTTGTACCATTATCCTGCCAAATAAATAGACATTTAAAAAATGCTCTTTTATCCTAAGATATGTCTCCGAACAATAAGCGGTGATATTTAATAAGTGGTGCAGAGCAATTAGAATTCAGGAACAACTGAAAAGTTTAAAAGAATGAAGGATGATTATTTGCAGTTTCAATAAAAGATTTTATGAATAACACTACATGGCAACTACCCTGAACCAAACACAGTATAAAATCCTGTAAAAAGTCCTTGAATCAGTGATGGCTTTCCCCAGTACCTATTTTCCATATGTCTAAAAAGTAGGCAGGACTTAAGTTCAAGAGTGTCAGGTACGGGGGAACAAACCAACACAACAAATACTCCAACCCTCCGTGTCTCTAAAGGTTTTTTTTTAGTGAAAGGTAACCACCACATGTTTTCTGAGGAAATTAATTTAAAATTTTAAAATAAAAGGAAATTGTCTCTTAGAGTGGCTGAGATGGAGATAAGAAGGGCCGCCTAGAGAAGACTGACAAGAGTACAGCAGGTAGGGTGTTTGCCTTGAGCACTGCAGATCTTGGTTAGATCTTTGTCATCCCATATGGTCTTAGCATCACCAGGAGAGATTCCTGAGTGCAGAGCCATGATTAACCCTTAAAGACCCCCAAGTGCCCCCCCCGCCAAAAAAAAGCAAGCAAACAAAGAGACGTCTAAGAAATATCTTAGGCGCGCAGGAATTCAGAATTTCTGGGAAAGATATCTGATAATTGTGACACAAGAGCCTTTAGTTGCTCTTACTCACCTCCTCAAATTTTATTTCTTTGTTCTAGGTGGATATTGTGTTTTAGAAGACCCTAGTCAATGGGCTGGAGCGATAGCACAGCGGGTAGGGCGTCTGCCTTGCACGCAGCCAACATGGCCGACCCGAGTTCGATTCCTCCGTCCCTCTCGGAGAGCCCGGCAAGCTACCGAGAGTGTTCGATATGCCAGACACAGTAACAACAAAGTCTCCAATGGAGACGTTACTGGGCCCGCTCGAGCAAATCGACGATCAACGGGAGGGCCTTTACCTTTACCTTTAGTCAATGTCAGTTGAGATATGCCAGGAGTCATAGGGTATCTATGTAGGAAATAAGTGGACTGGAAGAAACTTTCGGCTTGAAGAAGAGTTAAACTTCTCTATATCTCAAAATGAGAGAAAACAGAAGTTCAATTATCACCTACTAATCTTCATTAATTATGAACCTGATAAATAATAAGCATCACAATTTGACAGTTATTAAACAGGCTATTCATAAAGTTTCCTGTGAAAAACGTATCTGGATCATCTAGAACAAAACAATTTCATGTACTAAAAGTCATTTCAAAGAGACCTAGATTTGGTTCTTCACACATGCACACCTCCTAATGAAAATAATATTAATTCTTTGTAGATAATTTAATCAATACCAATGTCCTTGGGGAAAAGAATATATTCTATCTCAACACTTGAGTAATCTTGCCTACGGCAGATAATCATTGTCAATAAAGATATCCTATTAATTATTTTGTGCATTTATTCAACCAATAATAAACAACTACTGTGTCAGACATGCTTCTACGTTCAAAAACTGAACATTTCTCAAAACAAAATTCCTTGTCCTCTTGACATTGATGGTAATCACCATTTCAGTTTCTAGACTGTTCAGGAAATTATGTAAGATTTTGTAGCAGCAGCATGTTTTGTTAACCATTTTCACTTGAAACACTCTAATTTCCCTGAATATATTTTTATTATATTTTGAAAGTTATTTTCAATGTGTTTTATCTTGTTATTTATTAATCATGGAAGTTACATAATATTATAAAATAATAAAACATTAAATCAATTCTTTTTTTAAATCCTATTCATCCATATCTTGTATTGCTTTAGAATATTAAAGTCACTCCACTCTATTAATTTGACTAATGTAAAAATTTACATGTCATCTTCAAATCTATCCTGTAAGTCATTCTATTGATTCTACATTCTAAATTCTTTTTTAGTATGCCTTTCTATTTAGTTATTGCTGGAACCATCTGGTTTAAAGACTCGACCCTAGTTACTAGTTACTTAGATCCATTGTCGTGCTACTCACTTTGTTTCATTCCTTTAAAAAGATACATCCTTAAAATAAATCTTTTAAGATTAGGTTATTTTACCAGTTGGTATTTTACTGAACACAATATGCCCATCTACTGGAATCCCCTTTGACTTTCCAATAAAATGTCTATACTAAAAGTTTTTAACATGATACATTATAAGTGGGAATAAATTTAGTGTGTTTTCTACTTTATTCTCAATATTTAAATTAAAATTTCATAATAAATCCACCAAAGACATGAAGATTCAGTGGAAAAGGTGATAATAGAAGAGTTTTTTAATTCATCAAAAAATTACTATAGTTAAATTGGATCAAGTTTCACAAAAGATGGTGAAGTTAAAAAACTGCCCTTAAAAAGTTTTTACTTAGGGCTGGAGCGATAGCACAGTGGGTAGGGCATTTGCCTTGTACACAGCCGACCCGGGTTTGATTCCTCCATCCCTCTCAGAGAGCCCAGAAAGCTACCTAGAGTATCCTGCCCACACAGCATAGCCTGGCAAGCTCTTAGTGGTGTATTCGATATGCTAAAAACAGTAACAAGTCTCACAATGGAGACTTACTGGTGCCCGCTCAAGCAAATAGATGAACAACAGGAGGACAGTGCTACAGTACTACATATCAAAGCTAAAAATGGAATAATAAAAATCAGTATGTTATGGGGCTGGAGTGATAGCACAGCGGTAGGGCATTTGCCTTGCATGCAGCCAACATGGCCGACCCGAGTTCGATTCCTCCGCCCCTCTCGGAGAGCCCGGCAAGCTACCGAGAGTATCTCGCCCACATGGCAGAGCCTGGCAAGCTCCCCGTGACGTATTCGATATGCCAAACACAGTAACAACAAAGTCTCCAATGGAGACGTTACTGGGCCCACTCGAGCAAATCGATGAACAATGGGAGGACAGTGATGACAGTGATGACAGTATGTTATGAGTAAAGAAGATAAAAATGAAGACATGGAAGAGTAGATATTTAAGATTATATAAGAGGGAGAAATTTAGAAGAAAATACTTAGACGAGAAAAAAGTGTCCTTAATAATTTAGAACTGAAATGGGCAGTCTTTTTCTCACCTTTTTATTTTATGCATTAAACCATATTTTATCTTCCCACAGTTGGTCAGCGCAATATACCTCAAAAATTTAAGTTTGGGCATTATCTCCAAAATTTTATACATTTCAGTTTTATTATAAAAATTATTACCTCATGTAATTTTTGTAATACTTTTGCTAAAATAAGTAATATTTGAGGATATTATCTAATAATATTCTTAACTTTTTGCATGACATATTTTGTAAGCTTTAGAATTTTAAATAATTTTATTTTTCACCAGAGGCTTGCGACATTGTCATTTTCCTTCAAGTGACACTGTATTTCTGAGTTCAATACTATCTTCCCCAAATTCATGTCCGTTTTAAACTCAGAATAAAGCTGGGGGTAGAACTCAGCAGAAGAATGCAAGTATCACAAAGTGTGAGCCCTGGTCCCAGCATCACAAAACAAACAAACAGAAAACTCAAAATGAAAATTTAATGGAAATCTGGTTTTACAGATGGGTGCACTGAATTAATTTGGGCTATTTATTCATTGACTGTCCTTATAAGTAGATATAACTGGGCAGAAATACAGACACACAGAGATAATATCATATTACAACAGTCATAAAGCTTTAAGTGTTGCTTGTATAAGCCAGCTACAATTATTAGTAGAAAGATTAGAAAGATGCTTTCCTACAATTTCAGAATAAAGATGATCTTGTTGCTCATTTGCTTATAAACCTCTATCCTCCAAAACTATAAAATATAATTTTCCATTATTTTAAGTTACTAGTTTGTAATAATCTGTCACACCAACTATAGGTAACTAAAGTACTAATTATTTTTACATTAAATTATTCGGAAATGGAATTGAAGAAAACATCATGATGACTTGGGTTAAAAAATTCAAACATATCTCAATAACATTTATACAATAGGTATGATTGTACTGTCTCAAATTTTCCCCTTTCCTGAGTCAAATATTGTAGATTAATAAGTACATTTAGAAAACTACCAATATCTATGTAATTGAAACATAACTAGAGTGAGTAATTCAGTCCAAGGATATCGGTCTTCTTCTTTTTTTTCCCTTCCATGCAATAACCACTTCTACCACAAATAAAATAGATAAAGCTTATTCATGGTATCACAAACAGACAGGATCAAACCCAAGGTCTCTGGAACCATTCAGATCACCAGAGGCTTGCAACAGTGAAGACGGTTAAACTTTACTCTCAAACGCTTACTTCAGAAATGGTTCAAAATCTATAACCTAAAATGAATTAATCTTTCCAAAGGAAAGGGGACCTTGGAATACATTTTTCATTCCTCTCATTTAAAAGATAAACTGAAATAAAATTAGTTGAAGGAGCTTTCTCTGATAATATATTATATCTTATATCTTTCACTTAGCAGTCTGGAATAACATTTTAATATGTCAATGGGTTGAAAGTAAATTCAACAGTAGAAATGGAAGATTATTATGAATTGTGTTTATAACCAACAGTGATATTATAGTAAAACACACATATAAAATGCAATAAAACATAATCATACAAAATACAGAAATAAGACATATACACTCATATATAAGTATTTATATATGTTCATATGTACACACACACACATATATAATGCAAAACTGCCTTTGAGGATCAGAAATATTCGCACAGAAGTACACCAATCCAAGGGGGCCAAGATTCAAGCTTCATTTATGACAAAGAGGACATGATAATTAGATAAATGTTTCAAGTACAAAATCAAATTTAATGCAAAATATTTCAGATGTCAGACTTGATAATTTTAAGTAGATGAGAATGAACAATATACTAGATTGTATTAAATGATTTGAATTTATTTATGTGCTTAAAATTATATCACAATCACTACAATATGAGTTTTGATTTATTTTCTGATAATTCCATTTGCCATTTAAGTTTTGTGGGAAAAAGTAACAAGAAATAAATTTATAATATGACTTTCCAGGAGGCAGGCTGGTGGGATGGCAGGGTACCTGGGGTGGCAGGTACACTCTTGGAGAGAAGGGGACATTAATGGTGAGATTAATGTTGTAACATTGTATGCCTGAAACAACTCTACCATGAGAAACTTTGTAAATCACTATGTTTTAATTTTTTTAGGGGGGTCACACCTGGCCATGTTCAAGGGTCACTTCTGGCTTTGCACTCAGGAGTCACTCCTGGCAGTGCTCAGGGGACCATATGGGATGCTGGGAATCAAACCCTGGTCGGCTGCATGCAAGGCAGATGCTCTATCCACTGTGCTATTGCTCCGGCCCCTAATTTTTTTTTTTTAAAAGAATTGAAACAAAAAAAGAAATACACTGTAAATAAGAAGCAATCAATAGTCAAGTTCTGACCATACTTGCCATCAAGAAGAAAAATAATGGCTAGGTGAATAACAATGAATCACTGTATTTACATAACTATCATTTTCCTTTGTAATGAGGTACCCTGGTGAGTGTTGTAACACTTGTCAATTAGTTCTAATTACTGTTTCTGCCTTTGAATGCTTGACTCTATTTTCAATTACAATTGTGCATCTTAACAAGTACAATAGTAGATATGCTGGCAGGAAGCCTGATACATTTTAACCCATGAAATATGTGGCCCCTCCATTACCACCCAATTTAGGTAAGCAGTGCCATGATTTTCTTTCTTTTTTTTTTGGAGGGGGAGGAACTAGAAATTATATATATAATATATTATATACAATATATATAATTATATTGTATATAATATATATTATATATTATATTATATATTGTGTATATATTGTATATAATATATAATATATATTATATATGTATATACATATATATAATTTTATTTATTAAATCACCGTAAGAGCAATTACAAAGCTTTCGGGTTAAAAAGTCTCAGTCATACAATGGAAAACTGTCCCTTCACCAGTGCCCATTTTCCACCACTAAAAACCCCAGCATACCCCACATCCCACACTCTCCCCCTACCTGTGGGGCAGATGATTTCCACATTACCCTCTCTTTACTTTCATTACATTAAATATTTCGACCAGACCCACCACTATTATTTGGGATTTTACCTCAACACTCAGATCTGCTGAAAAGGCAACAGTAGACAATTTGTTTTCTGTTGCTGGTTAAGCATAACATGATGTTGTGCAGCCACAGGAGTGGCCCCGCAATTTTGGAATTCCAAAATTTTAACAATAAATCTGGAGGGATTTCTGCCAAAACCTGCTGGGTTCCGAGATTTGTTCCTGAGTCTCTTGGATCATGGCATTTAAGCAGCTTGATCAGGAGCCAGAGAGGACGTTTGTGGACTGCGACTTGGGATCTCACTAGGGCTGGGAGGAAAAGGCCGGCTCCACCCCCATCTCCTGAGACCCCGAGTTTCTTGTCACTGAAGGCCCAAACCTGACTGTCCAATGTCCTCTGGAGGATAGCGGCCACTGAGCCGTAAGGGGGATCAGGCCAAGGCAGGAAACCTATTCCCTACTGGGGTGGCCCAGCGACAGTCACCTATTGCAGGGACCGGGTGCATCTCTGTCAGAAGCCATTGGGTTTCAAGATTTGTCTCTGAGTTTTTGGGTTCTGAACAAAAGCACAGCAGCAATTTTGGGGTATCTGGAAGTCTGAAGGGGCCATCAGGCTTCTGATGCATTCGCCTCACAGGTACAGATTGACCTGCTGGCAGCACCATACACCCCAGAGCCATGATTTTCTATCTGTAGAAGTGGCAGTTTCTAGGACATCATATGGACATTGAGGGATGAATTATTGGCTACCCTCAAAAACACAAATCAAGCTTCCTCATATAGACTCAGAAACAACTAGAAGTTTAATTAGAATAATTTTGTACAATTTCACCTGTTTAATTGTTATTGCTTGGTATATACATATGAACTCTGAGAGCAGAGGTTTAAGAAATGAGTAAATGGAATGATCACTTAATCACTTAACTTCCTGTTAGTCGTCGATTTGCTCGAGTGGGTGCCAGCAACGTCTCCATTTGTCCCTGTCGCATGCTAGTGTAGCCCAATGGCATCTGTTCGCTCTGGGAACATGAAGAGCCTCAAACCGATAGTTCATGATCTTGATGAAGAAGTCTGACCATCTGGTAGGTGGGCGGCCACGCGGTCTTTTGACATCCCGTGGAATCCAGTCGGTAACAGCTCTAGTCCAGCGGTCGTCTTTAAATCTCATTACGTGACCAGCCCATCTGATTTTCGACACCTTGGCAAATGAGACAGCGTCCCTGATCCTTGATCGTCCACGGATGTCAGAACTTCGGATTCTTTCTCTCATTTGAGTGAAACGTGATATTCCAAGCATAGCTCTTTCTATTCTTCTTTGGGAGACCTGAGTAGCATTCTCATCTTGTTTGCGTAGGGCCCAGGTCTCTGAGGCATACGTTAATGCAGGAAGAACAGTGGAATCAAAGAGATATGCCCGGAGCCGGAGGTTCCTCGTCCTCTTAGCTATATCTTCGACGTTCTTGAAGGCGTTCCAAGCCGCTCTCTTCCTCCTGCACAATTCGGGTGCCAGGTCATTTGTCATGTTGACCTCTCGACCTAGGTACACATAGCTGTTGCATTCGGATATGGTCGTTCCGTTGAGAGTGAATGGGGCATCAGGAACGAGGCTGTTTCTCATAAACGTTGTCTTCGTAAGATTCAGCTATAGTCCTACCTTTCCACACTCACAGTCAAAGTCAGCCAGCATTTGTGCCGCTTGGCTGATGTTTGGTGTTCTTAAAACAATGTCATCAGCAAAGCGGAGGTGGTGTAGTTGCCGACTATCTATCTTCACTCCCATTCCTTCCCATTCCAGTCGTCACATGATGTTCGCGAGGGTGGCACTGAAGAGTTTCGGTGAAATGGTATCACCCTGCCACACCCCTCTCTTGACATCAACGATCACTTCTTTGTAGAATGGTGAGATCCTGGTAGTGAATCCGCAATACAGCTCACGGAGGATCCTGATGTATTGGGCTTGAATGCCCTGATTGGCTAGGGCTTCAATGACCGCTTCCATCTCAACAGAATCAAAGGCCTTCTTTAAATCAATGAACGTTAAGCAGAGTGGTATCTTGAACTCCGGAGAAACCTCAATGAGCTTGGTTATCGTGTGGATATGGTCAATGGTGCTGAATCCTTTGTGGAACCCGGCTTGCTCGCATGGTTGTCCTTCATCTAGTGTTCTGCCAATCCTATTTAGGATGACTCGAGTGAACAACTTGTAGATGACAGACAGTAGGCAGATCGGGCGATAGCTGCCAATGTCATGGATATCTCCCTTCTTGAACAGTAGTACGGTCCTGCTGGTTCTCCATTGGGACGGAACCTTGCATTCAGACAGGTAGCGAGTGAAGAGCCGAGCCAGTGTATTGATGAGTACTGACGGCAGGTTCTTCAGGTGTTCAGGTCTGACCTTGTCTGGGCCGGGTGCTGTTTGTTTCTTTACTGATGAAATGGCATGTCGGATTTCGGAAGGGAGAACGTTGGGAACGACACATCCATCCTGTGGAATTTGGTATGTCGGCAAGTGGACATGGCTATCGAAGAGATTTGAGTAGTAGTCATTGATAATCTTCTCCATTGCCGTTCTGGAGGATGTGATGGATCCATCAGGACGTTGGAGGGCAGTCATCTTGGTCTTGTAGTTGGCAAAGGATAGGCGGGCGTTACGAATACTTTTCCTGGCTTCTGCCGCATCTACCAGTACTTCTGCTCTTCTCTCTTTGAGGTCTTCCTTGATCGCATCTCTGCACTGCTTTGCGAGCTCGGACATTAGCTTGTGGTTGCCTGAGGCATACGCCAAACCACGCTGGCGAATTAGCTCAAGAGTTTTCGAAGATAGGCGATTTTTTGTGGCTATCTCTCTTTTGGCGTTCCTCGCACATTCATGGAGGTACTGAACCAGTCGATCGTATTCCTCCTCAATGTTGTCAACAATGGCATCTTCCCATGTTGCCGCAATAGTACCAAAGAGTTCCCAGTTGTTGGTCGTTCTGGGAGTAATCTTTTTGAACTTTGCAGCCCTTTCTCCCCGCTCTGTGAAGTAGAATTTTGCATGAAGGAGACGGTGGTCCGATCCCATTGGAAATTTTGGGACAACAGTGACATCGGTCAGGCAAAACCATCAACTGAATATGATGTGGTCTATTTCGTTGTGGAATCGTCCACCGGGAGACTCCCATGTCCATCGTTTAGATTCTGCCTTCTGGAACTCTGAGTTACCATGGATGGTCTTGGTCAACATGATGAACTCAGACAGTCTCTCATCCTGTTCATTCCATTCTAGGCCATGGGTCCCAATGTGAAATTCTTCAGCTGATCTTCTCGGTCCTATCTTGGCATTAAAGTCACCCACAATGATCTTGTAGAAGGTGTGGTCTTCTTTATAGAACTTCTCTAGCTCCATGTAGAACTTCTCGATTTCTCTTTCATCATAATGAGATGTTGGTGCGTAGACAACGAAGATAGAAACTGCAGGCAGTGAGCCACATCTATTCAAGTGTAAACGTCCGATTCGGGTTGTTAGGAATTCGAATGAATCAATGCTCTTGGCCAAGTTTGTGTTGACAAGGACACCGACGCCTCCAACACCTCTTTTATCGCATGTTCCGAGGAACAATTCTTCTCCAGTGTCGAAAACAGCATGGTGAGATTCGTGCCTTCTTGTCTCGGTCAGACCAATGATGTCGCGCTTGATCATTCACACTTGTACCATCAGGTCCTCGATGGATGCATCTGATACTAGGGTACATGCATTGAAAGTACAGACGATCATTTTTGTCTTCCTTCATTGTGGCAGC
Organism: Sorex fumeus; assembly: GCF_029834395.1. NCBI lineage: Eukaryota > Metazoa > Chordata > Mammalia > Eulipotyphla > Soricidae > Sorex > Sorex fumeus. The sequence continues at coordinate 8,999,409 of NW_026606075.1, read as the reverse complement.
CTAGTTCGGCCTTGAGATTTTGTCGGCCTCTCCTTTCTCATCCTTCTCAGTGCTGCCATGTCGGTGAAGCCTTCAGGGTCAGGGGAATGAGACCAGTTGTAGTTACTGGTTTTGGCATATCGAGTACACAGCGGATAGCTTGCCAGGCTCTTCCGTGCGGGCGGAATACTCTCGGTAGCTTGCCAGTCTTTCCGAGAGGGATAGCGGCTTTTGGGGCGACCTCTAATCACCCTTGTAGGTGTTACCATATTTGAACCCTATCAAATATGGTACGACAATTCCGGAAGATGGGTATTTAGTGTCTTATGATGTGTCGCACTGCTGCGAAGTGGCCACGCGGGTCCGGAAAGCATCCTGGAGTGTGGCGGCGGCTGGGTAGTGGAGGTAGTATTGATAGTGGAAGTCTGCCAGTGGGGTATTTATCTGGGTAGGGTGGGTATTCATCTGGGTAGGGTGATACTACCTCCACTACCCAGCCGTCGCCACACTCCAGGACGCTTTCCGGACCCGCATGGCATCTCTGGCCGAGACTCACGCACGACTGAAGACCCACAGAACAAGATAAGCGGAACTCTCTGAGACCTTGGACTCCAGGCTCGGTGGACCCAGGGACAGAGCTTCTCTGCTTACTCCCATCACCACAGGTGACAAAGGGATTCCAATCAGGAGCCCCACCCTACCCTGCCCTGTCTGCTTCCATCAACCACCCAGGGATCGAATTGAGCACAGAAGACCCACCCTACCCAAATGGGATGATGCATAAAGTAATTAAAATACAAATTGTGAAATAAGCTTTGTCATTTGTTAGTATATTTGTAGTAAGTTGTGATTATCTAGAGATGTGAAAACTGAATTTTATGTGCTTCTCTAGCTTTTCTATGCCAATAGAATTCAGATTTTTTGAGAAGTTAAAAGGTACTAATTTTTTTTAATTTTATTTTATAAAGTAGTTCACAATATTTGATTACATTTAACACTCAAACACCAATCCCACCATCATTATACCTTCCCACTACCATATTTGGGATGTTTCCATACCAAACCCCAATCCCTGCCCCAATGTGGAACCGAAATAATATTATTTTGTATTTTTTGTTATAAAAATCTGCTGATAGTGCTAGAAAAAAGTATTCTAGGAGGAAAGAGTGTGAGGATTATTGTATTTCACCCACAGTCCATTAAACCCTTCTATAAGAGATCAATAATGTGTTGTTAAAGGTTGAGCCTTGTGTGTTTCTTATATATATGTCCATATATATATTTCTCTATATGATTGGTTGCCTCCTATTTTGAACCCTGTCAAATGTGGTGAAGTAATCCTGGAGTATGGGTAGAGCATTTGGTTCAAAGTATCATGTGGCCTTGAATGCAACCCTGTGGTCCAGGAATACATGCACTTGTGGGTGAGACTTCACACCAAGTGTGTGAAGAGCGGCTGTGAGTGTGGTAGCAGCTGAGTTATGTAACTTTTCGGCTGCCAGTGCTGGGACCCTTGGGGCAGGGAGGAGTCTCATCTGTCCCCATCCAGGTTGCCCCTGGTGCCAGATCCAGTGGCATGGTTATGAAGAGCATAGTGTTGCTACCTTCCGGGAGAGAAGGACATGCTATCTGCGTGGTGGCCAATGACGTGATTATGCGGCGCCAGCCAGAGGTGGGTTATGGGCATGACTGCTGAGTCACCATAGAAAGGGGGATAAAGATGGGATGCCATAGAAAGGGGGATAAAGATGGGAATCTTCATTCCTGGTCCCGTTGAGAAAAGGCACTAATTTTTACAAGGTGTTTCGGAAGTATGAATTTTTAGGTATCTTCTTTTAAGAGACTCATGAAAGAGTCTAATTAAGTGTTAATGACCATAGTTTCCTTTATCTTACTTTAACTGTTCTGTATACACTTTCATCTCTATACACTTTCATCAGTGTATAGAGATCTCTGCTCTTTTAGTCTTATGAAAGAGGAGAGCACTATAAATGAATAGAATATAACACTAAAGGGGAGTGTTATAAATGAATAGGGTTGAGCAAGGTTCCATTTATTTCTCCAAAGACCTTGGAGAGATTTGTCAGTTCCGCAAATAGGTCATGGCCTTCTGGGAAATCGCTGATTGTGCATTTTACCTGACTCATAACAAAGTCTGAACAGACATCTACCAATAAAGTAAGACTAAACTCTCTGCTGATTCGAAAGTCTATCAAATGTTTCCTTTTCAGGGATGAAAAGAGAAAACCATCAATTTTATATATCAGAAATAGCAACCGTCTTTTATATCCTGATTTAAGTTTAGAAACCAAAAAATATTTTTAGAAGATTTTTCTTTCAATATCTCCTTGTGAATATAAGATTATTCCAAGGTTTTTTAAAAAAGGAAAGTTTGGAAATCAAGTCAAAATTTCCTCATGAGAAATAGAAGGAAGAAAGTTTTCTGCCACTCAATTCCTCTTTTGCAAACCACAGAACCCAAAAGGAGAGAGAGAACAAAAGGGAGTGCCCTGCCACCGAGACAGGGTGGGATGGGGGGATGGGGGTGGGAGAGATTCTGGGATTAGTGGTGGTGGAGAATGGGCACTGGTGGAGGGATGGGTACTCGATCATTGTATAACCCAAGCACAAAAATTCGTAAGTCTACGACTGTACCTCATGGTGTTTCACTAGTAAAATTTTTTTAAAGTAAATAAATAAATAAATAAAATACACACACACACACACACACACACACACACACACACAAAGAAAGTTTTCTGGCCTGAGAGATAGTTCAGCAGATAGGTCTGCTTGCCTTGCATGCAGCCAACCTGGGTTCAATTTTGTCGTCCCATATGGTCCCTCGAGCACTGCCAGGAGTAACAAGAGTAAATTCCTGAGTGCACAACCACTAGGATCCCCTAAGCACAGCCGGTAGTGGCCCAAAAATAAAAACAGAAAGAAAAAGAAAGGTTTCCATTATCTCTATTAAGAAAAATTTTATTTCTCCAGTTTTCACCTAAAGCATTTTAACACTCTTAAATCAGAAGTAACAATTTTAATATCTTAAAATTGAATAATATCAAGTATAATATCAAGTTTTCACTGATCACAAAATTGAATCAATAAATAATGGAAGAACAAGAGAGAAAGAAGGAAAGAAACGAAAGAAAGTCTATTTTGCATGGAAAAGCTAAAAAGCTAATTTTATATATACATATATATATATCAAGATACTCCTGAATCCATTAATATACTGTCAGACTTTTTTAAAAATAATTATTTTAAATGGAAGCAAATTTTTGAAAGTACAACCTTCACTTCCATATATACTCAAGAAACCTTAAACAGTTATTTGGAAAAAAACCAAACAGGCAGAATTAAGTTATTGTGGGATATACAGAAGGTGGTGGTGGTTGTTTATTAAAGTTCAAATAACTTAAGTTTTTTTTTTAAATCCAAACAGAAAGTATAATCACATCTGATAGTTTGAGAAAATAAGTGTTTCTTTAATGAAGAATTATACCAAACTATGTTTTAGGTTATAAATTACTATGATAAACTGCTGAATTACCATTATACATTGATTCATCCTTTTTGGAAGAAAAATGCAATTTATACTAAATATTTTATAACTTATTTATAAAATTTTCATCATATACTAAGCATTATTCTAAGTGCTAATAGTCTAATAAAAACTACATATGGTAGGTACTAATATATTTCATTTAATTAAAAGGTCATTAATTAAAAGGGATATTTATACATAGACACACATATATGTATAATCTTAATTTAATCAATTAGTTGAAATTATTTATATCTGAGGTCCAATGTGTCTTAGACACTTTTGAGTACTTGTAAACCATATTGATTCTGAGTGGTTAAAATTTTAAGTATTTGAGTTAAAAATGTGCGTTCTTTGTAGGCCAGAGAGATAGCCCCCAAATGGCCACGGTGCTTGCCTTGCATGCAACTCACGAGGATTCGATCCTGGGACCCCAAATGGTGTCCTGAGCACCACAAGAGTGAACCCTGAGAACAGAGTCAGTAATAAAACCCCAAACCCTGAGTATTTAAACTGGAACCAGAAAACCAAACCCCCCAAACAGTGTTTTCTGTAAAATTTTTGACTAATTTATCAAGACTATTGGTGATGCAGCACTTTTTTATAGAATTCTTTTATTTGCTTTCTCATTTTCCACACTTATTCTATAGCATTTGTGACCGTTTCCTTCCTCCACTCCGTCCTAGTAAATGAAGGTGTAAACAGAAAGCTTCCAGAGGAAAAGATGTTGCCCATCACATGTCTTATTTATTGTTAGACCTTGGGATTCATATACAACATCACAAAACAGTAATAATTTTCTTAGAAAAGGAAAGGAATGGTTTCAATAAACAACCACTGTTCATATCCTCAATTTAACATTGGCAACCGGTTTGCTGAATGTCAGGATGGTCAATACGGGTATCTAGTTACATAACAAGTAATAATAGCAGAAATCTCACAAAAGTCACCAATGGCACGTAATATCTATTGTTCAGACAATAACTTAGAAGAGGATTTCAACTTCAGAAATATTGAACTACACAATAATTTAAAAAAAACTGGGGCTAGAGATACAGTACAATGGGTAGAGATCTTGCTTTGCAAGCAACTGACCCAAGTTTGATCCCCAGCACAGCACATAATTTTTTGAATATATCCAGTAGTGATCCCTGAACACAGAGCCAGGGGAAAGCTTTGAGCACTTCCAGGTGTGGGCCAAATTATTTAAAAAGGAAACAATCTGAATATGAGAAATTAGAAAAATATTAATGATAGCTTCATAAAGTTTTGACATATATAACCTAGTTTGACTAAGTAGCTACACAAATTTGGGTAGGTTTTAAAACTTTAATGTTCACTCATTATTAAAATTAGTATAATAAAAGCAGCCTCATGTTTCAGGATTATATTGAAAAATCAAAACAGTAATAAGGGATTGGGGGAGAAACCTCTAGTGGAGAAAAAAATGCGTAGCATGCACAAAATCCCGAGTTTGTTCCTGGTACCACCTAGTCTCACAAACAATATGAGTGAGCCAGGATACCCAAGTATTGCCAGGAATGGCACATTTTAATAAAATATAAAACAGTAGTAGCTGATTCATTTCTGCATTTTCTTTCTTTCTTTCTTTCTTTCTTTCTTTCTTTCTTTCTTTATTGAATCACTGTGGGAAAGGTTACAAAGCTTTCACGTTTAGGTCTCAGTCATGCAAATATCAAACACATTTCCCTTTACCAATACTTATTTTTTACCATGAAGAACCCCAATAAAACCCCACCCCCACCCCTCCCAGTCCCTGTGAGGCAGATGAATTCTAGTTAACACTCTATCTGCTTTGATTAGATTCATTGTTTCAATAAAAGATTCACCACTATTATTTAGAGTTTACCCCCCCCATCAGACATACTGAAAAAGCATTGTGAAGTGATTTGCTTTCTACAGCTGGGTTCAAGAATTAAATGTTGGTTTTGGATTTTTGCAATTTTACTTATTGATCCTGGAAGTATTTCTACTGAAAGTCAGATAGTTAAGAAATTGGTTTCTGTGCTCTGGAGTCGTGGCCGTGCTGGAGAGCCACTCGTGGGGGGCAACTGGTGGCCTCGGTAGGGCATGAAGGGCGGACCAAAACGCCCCCCTTCCCATGAGGTTTTAGTCGCCACCACACCCCCGGCTCATACCTGCTGTCCACAAGGCTCCCATGCGGCCGCCATCTTTCTTTCCAGAGAAGAGAGGGCAAATGGGGCAACACCCTTTCCCCTCTGGGCAGACATTATGGACTGGATTAACGCATAGTCCGTTCACTTTTCTACTCCAAGATGCCGGGTTCTGCATTAAGTCCTTGTGCTTCTGGGGCTGTGGCCATGCTGGAGAGCCGCTCGTGCGGGGCAACTGGTGGCCTCGGTAGGGCGTGAAGGACGGACCACAACGCCCCCCTTCCCATGAGGTTTTAGTCGCCCCCACACCACCGGCTCATACCTGCTGTCCACAAGGCTCCCATGCGGCCGCCATCTTTCTTTCCAGAGAAGAGAGAGCGAATGGGGCAACACCCTTTCCCCTCTGGGCAGACATGATGGCCTGGATTCACGCATAGTCCATTCACTTTTCTGCTCCAAGCTGCTGGGTTCTGCATTAAGTCCTTGTGTTTCTGGGGCTGTGGCCGTGCTCCAAACTTAACTCTGATTTTCAGGGAGAAACGTTGGGTGGTTTACTTCCCATTGAACACTTTGTATATAGAGAAATGTCGCGCGGCCGCATAAGCGGCCGCGTGGTTTTGAGGAAAAGTCCTAGTTCCCGCATACTCGAGCTGTGCTTGTAGAGGCTTCTGGTCACCGGGGTTCCATCTGGGGGAGGCAGGATGCGGTACCTACCCCATCTGCGACTTCCCGATGATCTCGGCTCTTTTTGGAACCTGTTTTTTTTTTTTTCCTCCGGGAGCTGTGGATCCCACCCTCCATGTGGCCCTTCTCTTCGGCTGTATGCTCTCTGCATATTTAAAGGTAAAAGGTAAAGGCCCTCCCGTTGATCGTCGATTTGCTCGAGCGGGCCCAGTAACGTCTCCATTGGAGACTTTGTTGTTACTGTGTCTGGCATATCGAATACTCTCGGTAGCTTGCCGGGCTCTCCGAGAGGGGTGGAGGAATCGGAGAGGGGCGGAGGAATCGAACTCGGGTCGGCCATGTTGGCCGCTTGTAAGGCGAACGCCCTACCGCTGTGTTCTTTAGAAATTCTAATAAATGGTTCAAAGACTTAGTACAGAAAGTAAGATGCTTACTTAAGATGCTTGCATGCAGCCAATGTAGGTTCAATCCCCGCAACACATATGATCTCCCAAACACCGCCAAGAATGATCCATGACACAAAGCCAGGAATAAGTCCTGAATACTCCAGGGACCCTAAAATAATAAACAAATAAAAATTTTATAAATACATAATTATATATAAATATTGAGATGGAAATGTATATATAAATAAATATGTGTTTCATGTTAAAAATTAGAAACGTTGAGATTTCTATTATGTTATTTATATGAATTATGGTTAAATGGAAGCATCAGAATATCACATAACTTTTCCAAAGTTGAAATAGATACATATATGCTAACGTAAATAATAACCAAACTACAGTAAATGAGAGAGCAATTTTCTAGAATGACTCACTTCTAAAATATATAAGCAAGTAAGTCATTTGATCACTTGATCACTTGACATCCCGTTACACATTGATATGCTCGAGCAGGCACCAGTAATGTCTCCATTCGTCCCTGTCACATGCTAGTGTAGCCCAATGGCGTCTGTTCGTTCTAGGAACAAGAACAGCCACAAATCACTCATTCAGGGTCTTGACAAAGAAGTCTGACCATCGCATTGGTGGGTGGCCATGAGATCTTTTCACATTCTATGGAATCCAGTTGGTAATGGCTCTAGTCCAGCAGTCGTCTCCAAACCTCATTAAGTGTCCAGCCTATCTAATTTTGATGAGTACTGATGGCAGGTTCTACAGGTGTTCAGGTCTGACATTGTCTGGGCCGGGTGCTGTTCGCTTCTTTAAGAGAAAATGGCGTGTCAGATTTTGGAAGGGAGAACACTGGGAACAACATATCCATCCTGCAGAATTTGGTATGTGGGCAGGTGGATGTGGCTATCGAAGAGATCCGAGTAGAAGTCATGGGTAATCTTCTCCATTGCCCTTCTGGAAGATGGGATAAATCCATCAGGATGTCGGAGGGCAGTCATCTTGGTCTTGTAGTTGGCGAAGAACAGGCAGGCATTGAGAATGTTTTTCCTGGCTTCTGCCGCATCTACCAGCACTGCTGCTCTTCTCTCTTTAAGGTCTTCCTTTATCACTTCTCTGCACTGCTTTAAGAGCTTGGATGTTTACTTTCAGTTACCTGATGCTTGTGCCAAGCTACATTGCCGAATGAGCTTGAGAGTTTTTGAAGACAGGTGTCTTTTTGTGGCCATCTCTCTCTCGGCATTCTTCGCACAATCATGGAGGAGCTGAACCATTTGATCATATTCCTCATCAATGTTGACAATGACGGCATCTTTCCATATTGCTACAATAGTGCCAAAGAGCTCCCAGTTGGTGGCCATTTTGGGAGTTCTCTTCTTAAACTTTGCAGCCCTTTCCCCCTGCTCTGTGAATTAGAATTTTGCATGAAGGAAATGACGGATCTATCCCATTTGGAATTTGGGGACAACAGCAACATTGGTGAGTCAAAACTGTTGATTGAATATGATGTGGTCAATTTCGTTGTGGAACCGTCCACCAGGAGACTATCATGTCCAATGTTTAGATTCAGACTTCTGGAATTGTGAGTTACCATGTATGGTCTTGGTCGACATGATGAACTCAGACAGTCTGTCACCCTGTTCCTTCCATTCTAGGCCATGGGTCCCGATGTGGAGTTCTTTGGCTGATCTTCTCGGTCCTATCTTGGACCTACAATGATCTTGTAGAAGGTGGTCTTCTTTATAGAACTTCTCCAGCTCCATGTAGAACTTTTCGATTTCTCCTTCATCATAATTTGATGTTGGTGCATAGACAATGAAGATAGAAACTGCTGGCAGTGAGCCACATCTACTCAAGTGCAATTGTCCAATTCAGGTTGTTAGGCATTCTAATTAATCAAAGCTCATGGCCAATTTTGTGTTGACAAGGACACTGACACCACCTACATCTCTTTTGTCGCTTGTTCCCAGGTACACTTTTGTCCAGTGTCAAAAATGGTGTTATATGATTGATGCCTTCTCATCTCAGTCAGACAAATGATGTCATACTTGATCTTTTGCACTTTCACCATCAGGTTCTTGATGGATGAATCCGATGCCAGTGTGCGTGCATTGAAAGTACAGAGTCATTTTTGTCAACCTAATTCTGCCCTGAGATTTTATCAGCCTGTCCTTCCTCATCCTTCTTAACTCTGCCATATTGGTGGCACTTTCAGGGTCACGAAAATGAGACCCATTATATTTACTGGTTTTGGCATATCAAATGCATCACGGATAGCTTGCCAGTCTCTGGCGTGCGGGCAGGACACTCTCAGTAGCTTTCTAGGGGTCCTAGAGGGATAGAGGCTTATAGGGTGGCCTCTAATCCCCCTTGCATGTGTTCCCATGGTTCAAACCATATTTGAACCCATTAAATATGGTGCGGTATTCTTGTATTAAGTGCTTTATGATGTGTCGCTTGGCTGTAAAGCATCCTGGAGCATGGGGGCAGCTAGGTAATGGAGGTAGTGGAGGTCTGCCGGGCTGCTGGGAGCAGGCAAAGGATCTCTGTACCCGGGTCCATTGAGGCTGGAGTCCAAGGTCACAGAGCTCATCTCTCTGGCTCTGTGGGGCTTCACTCATGTGTGAGTCTTGGACCGAGTGTCTGGAAAGCATCCTGGAGTATGGAGGTGGCTTGGTAGTGGAGGTAGTGGACCTCCCAGCAGCCTGGAAGACTTCGGCTGTCTCCACTACCTCCACTACCAAGCCCCCCCCCCCCATGCATCCGGACGCTTTCTGGACACTCGGGCCAAGACTCATGCACGAGTGAAGCCCCACAAAACCAGGGAAGTGGAACTCTGTGACCTTGGACTCCAGGCTCAAGGGACCCGGGAGCGGGGAACCTCTGACTTCTGCCAGCAGCCCGGCAGACCTCCACTACCTCCACTATCTCCACTAAACAACTGCCCCCACGCTCCAGGACACTTTCCGGACACTCAGGCCTAGACTCACTCATGAGTAAAGCCCCACAGAACCAGGAAAGCAAATGAGTCATCATACAATTTCATATTTAAGTTTCATTATATGAATGCATTCAAATATAGTTTTAAAAATGGCTCAAAGGTCATCGCTAACATTTAATAGCAGTTGTATTTGAGGAATTAAATTATCGACACCTCTGAAAATTTCCTACTTTTATTATTTTTAAAAATTTTATTTTTAATTTCCTAATTTTAATATCTTACATTGAGTTCTAAGATCCTTATAAACAGGGAAAAAAGTGAGCTATAAACTAGCTATGTTAAATGATTTAAGTATATATACCAATAAAAAGTTCAGGAAAAAATTAATGTAATAACTTCCCTGAATATTTAATTAAAAATTAAATTTTCTTGGCTAATTATAAATGGATGCATTTATTTTTTAATATCCTCTAAAATTCCTTGCTCTACTCATCCTTTTTTGCTATTTTGCACCTAAATTCAGAATTTTTCAACCCTAATATCTCTTATCTAGCTATGAGAAACTCCTTTTCTCCTCTTTGTATAAGTAATCCAACCAAAACTGTGACCCATTTCTGAGTTTATTCTCTAAGTATGAAGTAAAATAACCATCTCTAACTTTTTTTCACAAATGATGTTTGGCTGAAAATCTCTTCGTAGAATTTCACTTTTACTTTCCTGGATCAAGATGATAGAAACATACAGGCATTTGCAACATGGATGCTCTCTTCAGAGTAAAGCCCCAGATCTTCTCTTTAAGAACACATTTTGAGTCTGCATGTGATTTTCCAAACTTTAGTTAAGCAAAATTTATTGCATATAGAAACAAAAGTGATAGATATTAACAGATGGACAAATAGATAATGTGGCATTTTATGATTAGAATATAATTTTTAGTGCTGGTGCAATAGTACAGCAGGAAGGGGGCTTTCCCTGTATGAAGCCCACCAAGTTCAGTTTCCAGCACCCCATACAGTCCACTGACCCCATCAGGAATGATCCCTGAGCACAGAGCTAGGAGTAAACCCTGAGCACTGCCATGTGTGCCCCAAAGACCTAACAAATTTGACATTTAAAATATTTCATATAATATTATTTTAAATACTTCCCTAAAGAGAAAGCCTGAAAACAGAAGTTTACAATGATCTCCAATTAATAGCATTTCTTTACCACTATTTTATTAAAATTTCTTGCTTATCAACTAATGCAAAATTTTCTCTAACAATACTCATATTCCTCTTCAAATGATTCTTCAATTCATGTATTAAATTGTAGGATTCTTAACGCAAATATCTTGACATTTATTGTTAGCATTCAGATATGAATTGGCACAAGTCTTTAGAGAGGTAATTAAGAAAAATATTCCTTATTCAGGTTTCTAAATTAACATCATAATCATACCACTAAGAACTAGTAAGAATATTAAATTTTTAACTAAACTTAACTAAGTGGTTTAGAAGGTTTACCCTGTAATGTATTGGTAAAATACATGGTGTGAAAAAGTGTATTCTGCTCTCTAGAAAGGAAAATAAAAGTTCTAATTTATAGCATCTGCCAATCTGAAGGTGTGAACTATTGATTCTAACATACAACTCTAAAAACTTCCTAAGTTATTAATAATCAGTAAGCTTTAATACATCATCTCATTCCATCCTCAAAACATTATTTTATAATAAAAGTTATTTCCCTCTTTTGTAGATATTCAAACTAAAATAGACAGTTGTGACATAATTTGCGCAGATTTCTTTATGCCTTTATATATTGATCATAATTATAATCCTTTTCAGAAAACTGCAAATCAGAAATAAATAATAAGGTAAATAGGAAAAAATTTACTCTAAGTCAAAAATTTCTTATGGTGCGCTATTTGCCAAGAAAACTTACTACAGTAATAGATTCCAATGGCATGAGTAAACTGAATGGTTAAAAAATCATTCAAGTCTGAAAATAGAAAAAATAACAGTACATGCTTAATATAATTGTAAAGATTTTTTAAATTGTGTTTAGTGGCCCCAAAGTAAAGAGTTAATTAATTTTCTAAAATTGCTGGATCCATATTATGGTGATTGCTGGTTGGAAAAAGGAATAATTTTTTGTAATTATTAATCATTTAGTAAGAAATACCATGCTATAATATAATAAATATTCCTGTAAAAGAGTTAAAAAGAATAACTTATGGAAGATTTAACAAAATCTTCCGAAGCAAATGATATATAGAAAGAATTGCATTGGTGAATTTTCCATAATAATTATAAGCATTATCCTTTGAAGAAAATCATAGATCTAACATAGCAACAAAATTAATTACTAGGAATATGGATCACTCCACACTAAAACTTGAGTTTGAATCTCAGTATTTCCAATTGGTTCTGTTTATACATAAATAAGTTATTTATCGTTTCTCTGAAAAAAGAAAAAAAGTAAAAATTTTCCAGATTTCAGATTCAAGTGATATAAAGGTGATGTAATATCTAATATTATTTGTCTAATGTCTCCCTGAGTAACTATATTTACTGTGACAAGGATTCCCAATGGAACAGTTGATAGAAACATATTATGGGTCTTCAAATTAACACCAGTGTCAGGGAGAATTTACATGATTAGAATTTCTCTTAGCTTAATGTTCTTTATATTTATTTATTTACTTTCTTATTTATTTATTTTCTCTTTTTTGGTCAAACATAGTGATTCTCAGGGGTTAAACTTGATTCTGAACTCAGGAATTACTCTTGGAGTTGCTCCAGGACCATAAGGGATGTCGGGAATAAACCTGCATGGGTCAGCCCAAGGTAAACACCTACTGGCTGTACTATTGCTCTAACCCCAGCTTAATATTCTTGTTTGATTATTTTCCACCATTTCTAGGGTTGAAATTTATTTATTATTTTTATCTAATAAAGGCAACATTTTTAGGATGATCTCTGTTTAGAACATCCCACATATATGAAACCTTATGCTCCAAATTACAAGGGAGATGAGGACAAGTCATTATCTTATAAAACAAAATAGAAATCTAACAAGGAACGCATGTCCTATCATAATGGATTGGGAATGCAAGGCTTCATTTTTATAGGGCAATAAATATAATTTGTCTCAGGAGTTGCTCTAAGCTTTTAAAAATCATTTTTTTATCTTTGAGTTTTTTTGAGAATAATTATTTTCCTTCATCATTGTCATTTTTCCATTGTAATTTCTAATTCCCCAATTTCCCTACTCACATTATCTTCTTTAACATGTTTTTTTTCTGTCAATTCCATTAAGAATTTGGTCAAGAATAGTAGCTTAATTTTTCCTTCTTCTGGATCCTTACATAGTACCCGGCATATAAAGGAAACATTTTATATATATTGCAGATAAAGGTTATTTTTTCAGTGAAACTCTCCTTTGTGTAAACTAGCACTAACATCTAAGACAGAGGGTGGTGGTTGGGAGAGAAAAATGTATGTTCCTTAAAAAAAATTTGACTCCTACTTATTATCTAGTTTGAGGTATTTTTGTTCTTTTTTTTTCTTTTTGGGTCACACCGGGTGATGCACAGGGGTTACTCCTAGCTCATGTACTGGGAAGTTACTCCTGGCAGTGCTCAGGGGACCATATGGGAGGCTCGGAATAGAAAACAGGTCGGCTGCGTGCAAGGCAAATGCCCTACCCGCTGTGCTATACCTCCAGGCCCGGTATTTTTGTTCTTGATTATTGTTTTAGCATAATCTGAATACTGTCGAACAACATGTCTTTTTGTTCAAATAGAGTTATTTTCAAGAGAGATTTTGAAAAGAACTTAAAGGGATTTTTCTCTCAACAACTGGCAAGCATGATTTACTAAAATAGTGGATGGGGAGTGATAAATTAGTATGACAGTAGGATCTTTGAAGTCCATAGAAAAAAACATCACATTTATGAGCCAGGGGCATAGCTATATACCCAAAATATAGATTCAACAGAACTGAAAATATGAGATCTAAGAGGCAACCATTGGAACTTTGTAATATGTCTGTCAAGTTGACAGGTGGAGGTGAGTGAGGGGTAGGATCCAGAGGGAATCTGGGAACACTGATAGAAAGAAGTTGACATTGGAGGAGAGATGGTTGTTGAATTATTGTATGCTTAAAGCTCAACCATCAGTAACTTTGTAAAACATGGCTCTTTAAAAATTAAAAAAAAAAGCATCACATCAAAGCTCCCCTCTTCTACATTAAACCCAATGATTGTGTCATCAGTCACATTAATGCAAGAGATTAATAGTTTATTGAATTTAAAGATGTATCTTTTGATGAACTATGAATCAGATACTGTACTCCATCTTTCTGGATAAACCATACAGTGAATACCTTTCTAAACCCCCCCCTCCCCTTCACCCCCACCGACCCGAGCCTCCGCAATTGGCACACCTAAGTATTGTTCCTGACTGAACAGATCTTAAGATTCTATTACAATACATAATCCCTGTGATACTAGAAAAATAAATTTCATGTTTGGTCAGTTCCAACCCCAAAATAATATGTTTCAATTCCTCATACTTATGTTCGGTTTTGGTATAACTCCAATTTGCTAGATTAAGAATTCTGAGCTCTAGAACACCAGGTCAAAAATGTTGCCACCTACATCTGTTTCCTGCATGGTGAACTTTGCCTCCAATCCCCTTCAGGGCATCAGGCCCAGGGGATGTGACCCTCTCATTTGTGCACACTGGGCCTTTGACCAATTACCTCGCAATTCCAATGACCTCACTATTACCTCCAATTACCTGACCAATTGCCTCACAATTCCAAAATGCACAACCACACAAGCAACCAGGTAACAATAGTACTCCATTTTCACACAAATTCAAAGTCCTGTTGGAAACTCTCAAACTTTATTCTAGCAACACACACACACACACACACACACACACACACACACACACACAACACCATTACAACATGAGACTTCGGTCCTGATAGACAGTACAGTGGGTAAGGTGCTTGCCTTGTACATGACCCACCTGTGATGGATCTCTGGCACACCGTATGGTCTTCCCCAGCACTAATATGAGTTATCTCAGAGCACAGAGCCAGAAGTAAGCATTGAACATTGCTGGGTAAGTGTTCCAAGAATTCAGTACCAAAAATCCAAGACCTCTACAGATACTTGCCTATCTCCAATACCAGTCGGAAAGGTATGTCTGAACACAGACAGCACCAGTGTAGTTCAAACCTTCTCAGTGTGGAATATAACACCTAAGATGAAAGGGAAATTAATGAACATAGAGATGGCAAGAGATGACAACTAAAACCCAGGGAAATAACCAATGATAGCATACCTCTGTAATCTGACTAAAGAAGTATTTAAAACTACAATTACATCAATCCTAAATGATTAGGAAAACAACCTTGGTTTAAGAACTAATTTAGTGAGAGCTAAAAAAAAGAATGAATCACATTATAAAAACTTAATAAAGGACCATACGTTTCTGTTGCAATAATGGTTACCCTACTGGGTGGCTGGCTGATTTATTTCTAGTCTCTCCTTATAAAGCACTGTTAAACTAGAAATGACATAAAACTATAAAGTGAGTTGATCATAGTGAACTTATAAGTATTCCAGAAGATGATGCAGAACATACTGTTAAAAATTAGTACTGCCAGAGAGGAGATAGTAGTATTTAGAACTTTATTTGGATATCTCTGATTAGAGTTGTACATTAATGGGATCATGGAAGCAAAGACACATTAAACATTTGTACTGAAATAAATGGTGTATGGATGACAGAGGTTTGTTTGCTCTATTATAGGTATCAATGCATCAAAAAATATTTATTGTATGACCTGTATTCATAGCACTAAGGAGAAACACTTTTCAAATTGTTAGTTCAAGGAATACAATTAATGAATTAGAGTGTGCCTTATAAAATAGTATTAACTAATGAGAAAAGAATAAAGTTAATGAAATTTCAGAGCAGGGAGAGATAATTTCCATTGAAAATCTTCAGTAGATTCATAAATGATCTAGATTTTCAGTTGGATGGCCAGACAAAAGACACAAAGAATAAGGAAGTGTATTAAGTATAACCCAGGTGTTGTAATGGGAAATAGTAGAAGAGAAAAATAGGAACATGTAAATCATATTTAAAGTGTGGATGAGATGATAATGAGAATACAATGATATATACACACATATGTGTGAGATATTTATTTATCTATCTGCCTTCTCATTCTGTTCATATTATTATTTCTTGTCTTGACTGTAGCATTAACTAGAATTTTGTTCTTGCATATGTTATTTAACCTCTCTTAATCTCAGTTCAACTGCAAAATAAAAAATGATTCTTACTAACTTACTAAGTTGATGTATAAATAAAACTGAATTCCAATATGTTTGGAATAGGGATTAAACCATCTTAAGTACTCAAAGGATATTTGTTGATATTATTTTTTTACTATCATATTCTTTATACTATTTATGTGTATCATTTCTTATCAGATTTTGAGTTCTCTGAGGGCAGAGATGCTAGCTTGTAAATTTCTGGCTCAACATCCATCACAGTCAGGTATTACATGAATTCTCATAAGCATCTCTTAACTAGTTCCTGACTATACATGCAAATACATATTTATATATTATGAATTTTCCATTTTCACATTACCATAAATTCTCTTACCAACTACTCTTATTCTCCCTCCTTCCTCATGCTAAAGGGATTTATTCTCTATTTTGAAAAAAAAAACTAATATATTAAGATTGTTGTTACTAGTTTCACCAATGAAAAGTCTGAGCAGGTAGTAATAGTAACTAGTGATCTATGGTTTGTGGTCTATGATTCAGGCTTTTTATCTCCCAGATCTATATAAGAAGTAAAGCCTGCTCAAATATGAACCCCAAATATTAAGTCTAAAAATAGTAGCTAGTTGACAATCCCTGCAAGTTCCACCCCGATAATTTACATTTCTACATTAAAATACTTTTTGACATTTTTTAAAGTACAATTGTGCCTGCTGAGATCATGGAAAAGACCTATTAACATCTACATAGTCTGGAGGATTAAATCTAAGTTAAAATATTATTCCTTTCCTCAGCCATTTATATTTACCAAAAATGATAGCCATGTAAGACAACTTTGCCTTTTCTGACTTAAAAAAATTGTCTTCTTGCTACCTTTTTTTATCTGAAGCTTGTAGGCAGATTCTAATTTGGCCCTACAAAAAAGTCTGTTTGGCCCTGGGCTGAGGGAAGATGTTAATTTTCATGACTGTTTTAGAATACATCAAAATTCAGTATGCATTTTTTAAGGATTTCAAAGCAATATGCTTAAAACATGCAATTTAGAACTAGAACATATAGAGCATTTAAATATACTCAGGTTAAACCGAGAATTCATCCGGTCTATTATGGCAATAAATAGAATAAAAAGATACTTTGGTTGTGAATGAAACTCTGTACTTAGAAAAGAGTTCAAAGTAAAAAATTAGCTTTATTAATTCTATAGAAGTTTTCCAATATTGAGATTAGAAATTTGGCAGCATTAGAAAGAAGATGTTTATAAAATTGAATATGCATTGTTATTGTTAAAACATTGTTATTGTTAAAACATTTGAAATAATATGACTTCCAGTTTTTAAGGTCTTTAATATCTGAGATAACATTCTTACTTTAGTCAGTAAGCATAACAAAATGGGACTGATACTATGAATCGTTTCACCACAAGGTCTGGTAAGTTAGACATACTGAATAATTCCAAGGGTTCCAACCACAATATTTTTGCATTTCAGTGATAAATTCTTCCTGAAATGTAAGAATAAAAAAAAAACAGTGGGCCAGAGAGATATTACAGTGGGTAAGGCACTTGCCTTGTATTCAAACGATCTATACTCTGCATTTGGACCCCTAGCCCAGGAGTGATCCCTGAGCATAGAGCCAGGAGTAAGCCCTGAGCATCACCAACTGTGGTGCAAAAACAAAACAACACAAAAACTCTAAAGAAAATCTGACAAAAGTCAATTTGTACATTGTCAACTCATATTTTTCGGAACACAGTTCTAATTAGTTTTAACAAAAGTGTTCCTCCAATGTTTGCAGTATCCTGCCCTCCTTGAAATGTCAGATATCAGACTGTGGTTATAGATGCTAAGCTGTTTTTAGAAAACTGAAATGAGGTCTACATGCATTCAATTATATTTTTGCTCCTCCCACCCAAAGTCTATATATTTCTAGTTTCAAAATAAAATCAGGATAAAATACAGAAATTCCCTTATATTCACGTAAAGACTGCAGAACAAGCCCAGTTTAGAAAACAAAAAAGCAAGAGAGAAAATGTGCAATTTCACCTCAGCTCCACTTTCTTACATGAAAACCAATTTCTGCTGATTTTGTTTTCAAAGACAAAGGACAGAAAATCCACCTTAATGTTACCTCTGAAATACAGTATCAATGTAAAGCTTTTACAGAGGCAACAGGATTTCTATCATGGATGTTTTTCTAATGCAAACATGCTGTGGTATGTTATTTCCTGGAAATAGATGTTCTAAGGTAACACTTTTTTAAGGGCATCTATTATGCCAGGCTCTCTGCCAATATTTTACATATATCATTCCATCTCAAAAATGACCTGTAACATAAGTATCACTGAAATACATTCACAAAGAAAGGAGCTGAAAGACACAGACGAAGCTAGTCCAAAAGATAATAATTAAGGCAGGAAAACTTGAGATCTGAACCAGCAGACCAATCAGGGACTTCACCTACCAGACACCTTTGCCTCAGTGCACTGATGTGCAAGAAACGAAAAAAAGTTACAGAGAAAGAGAAAAATCGAATTTGAATGAGGTGAAATTTGGAAAGATAGATATATGTGAATGTGGAACTGAAGGTGGACCTATTTTACTAAAAAAAGCTGAACACTATCATACAAACTTTGTCAATAAAATCTCATTACCATCCCAAATGCAAGAAGGATAGTAACCATGTTTAGATCTCGCTCCTCTTCACCTTCTTTCTGGTAGTATTGTATGATCAGGGGGAAGAATTAAAATGATTGGAGCGATAGCACAGCGGTAGGGCGTTTGCCTTACAAGCGGCCAACATGGCCGACCAGAGTTCGAGTCCTCCGCCCCTCCCGGAGAGCCCGGCAAGCTACCGAGAGTATCTCGCCCGCATGGCAGAGCCAGGCAAGCTACCCGTGACGTATTTGATATGCCAAACACAGTAACAACAGGTCTCACAATATAGACGTTACTGGGCCCGCTCGAGCAAATCAATGAACAACAGGAGGACTGTGACGTGACCATGATTATGTCTGTTTCCTAGACATAACAAGATGTGGGCAAGAGTGATGGTACAATGGGTAGGATACCTGGCTTGCACACAGTCAGCCTGAATTCAACTCATTGGCACCTAATGTGTTCCCCCAGGACACTACCATGAATGCTCCTTAAGTGCAGAGCAAAGAGGAGATCCTGAACATAGTTGGGTGTGAAACAAAAAACAAAAAAAAATTTAAATAAATAAACTGGAAATCTAGAAGTCATCAGGTCATCTGCCTTCCTGGACAGTGATGTGTTTTCTATGTATCTCCTAAAATGCAACTTCTTCTTTTTTTTTAATTAGTGAAACACCATGAAGTACAGTTGTAGACTTATAAACTTTCATCCTTGGGTTTAAGTTATACAATGATCGAGTACCCATCCCTCCACCAGTGCCTATTCTCTACCATCAATGATCCCAGTAGCCCTCCCATCTCCCCCATTCCAGCCCCTCCACCCCGCCCCACCTCTGTGGCAGGGCATTCCCTTTTGCCCTCTCTTCCCTTTAGGATGTTATGGTTTGCAATAGAGGTATTGAGTGGCTATCGTGTTCGGTCTATAGTCTACTTTCAGCAAGCATCTCGCATCCCGAGCAAATCCTCCAAACATCCTTTACTTGCTGTTCCCTTCTCTATCTGAGCTGCCTTTCAACCCAGCATTTTCAGCCAGCTTCCAAGCCATGGAGCAGACCTCCTGGTACTTATCTCAACTATTCTTGGGTGTTCATCTCCCATTCTGTTACTTTATATTCCCCACATGATTGCAGTCTCTCTATGTCTGTCCCTCTCTTTCTGGCTCGTTTCACTTACTAAAATGAAACTTCTAAGTGATCCCGTACTCTCCATACTCTGTTGCTATTTTTCTTTTCTTTTTGGTAGATAAGTGGTAAACTGGGATTTGAAAGGCAGTTTCTGAGTGAGTTGTAACTTGTTGCTATTTTCTGCAAGGGGATTATAGCATATTTACTGTTGCTGCAAAGAACTTCAAAACAGTGGGAGGTATTTATTATATTTAATATAAAAATATCAATATCAGAATGAATGGCAACTTTGGAATTATGGACTCAATCAAGCAACTAGCATAAAGGTCTGTAGTCAGGAGGCACAAGCGGCACCCAGCACAGTGGAATGTGACTTACTTGGAGCGAAAACAAGGCACACCCAAACAGGATGAGTCAAGGGGATGTTTTAAGACATTATAAAAAAGATCAAATAATATAAATCTGCAACTATTTAAAATCACAGCAATGGGGATATGTAACTAACATTCTACTAAAAATAAACACGATTGCACCAGGAATTTTCTGCTAGTCGGTCTGGAAGTTTCAGGTGGCAGGAGGTGAAACACAAAGGTGGTCACTGAAATGACATTGTCCAATGCATTTGAAATCTTTTTGAAGCCTTTTATGAAACTATTTGCAAAACCTCATGACTTAAAGTCGCCATCCCTTAAGAGAGAATTCATACTTTACCAGTTAAATATAAGTACTTTATAGTGCAAATTTTTTAAAGTGATTCATTTGACTTAGTTTTATTATAAAATGAAAAATTAGTTGTATTTGGTTTGTCATTCACTGTTGTTTTCCAAGTCTGCCATAAAATTATCACAAATTAAAACTAGGTGACTTAAGTGACAGTTTTTTATTTATTTGTTTTGTTTCAAGACTAGACACCCAAAGTTTAAGTTAGGTTGATTTCTTTTCAGACCTCTTTCCTTAACTCAAAGATGGTCACCCTTGCATTATGCACTAACACGGTATTGTTTTACTTATACAATTTCTTGATGGAGTCCTCAGCATGAGCTAGGGTTCTCTTCAAATAAGCCCAACAGTAGGATTGATTAAGGTCCCACTCTATTAGTCTCATTTTAACCAAATTACTGCTTTCAAAGCTCTATCTTCTAATATGTTTACATTTTTGAAGAACTGGGGTTGAAGGATTCAACAGGTAAATGTTGAAGGAACTCAATTCAGTGGTATTCATCAAATCACTGGAGTGTTCTGATTTACCTCAATGTTATATTAATAACATACAGGATTTGAATTTGAAAAATAAACATGGGCACAGGCAGAAAGACAAGCATATATGTAAATGTAGATAATATATATGTAATGCCAATAAGATGCAGGCTAGAATGATAGTTCAGCAGGTAGAGTGCTCGCCTTGCAGGTAATCAACCCAGATTTGATCCCAGCATCCCATTTGATCCCTTAAGCGCCACCAAGAGCAATCCTTGAGTGCATAGCCAGGAGTAAGTCCTGAATACCATTGGGTGTAAACCCAAACCAAATGAATACATAAATAAAGCATAGGATGCGTTATATATAATCTTGCTGTATCAAGAACTTAGAGTGTTCTGGGCACTCTGAAGAGGTAATTAAGTGTACATTTCAGCTATTTTCAAGAACAATTCTTTAAGGTAAAGACTGTTATCCTCGTTTTACTAATGGAAAAAATCCCTCTAAGTTAGAAATTTTGCTTACTTTGTCACATATTACATACTAGAGACATACCCTACTTATGAATACAAGTCTAATGATAACCAAAGACCAGGTGTCTACCAATAAATTGACCTATCTCCTGAAATTAAAAGCTTCAGTGATTAAAAGCTGTTAACGCTCAGCTCTGTCAAAGGAGATGTGTTGTAACTGGATAGCAATGTTATAATAAGGTTGTTTTTGAAAATATAAATCTGACTTATATTTGTCTATTACCTAGAATTATTAGAAACGATACTAGGTTGAGGTAAAGGTGGCCCATGAATAGGACAAAGTCCTTTAACAACTTTACAATGTGTAACAACAGAAGAGTTCAGTGTCCAGAGGCACATGCCTTGCATGTACTAAATGCAAAGTCAAATCCCTGGCACTATATAATGTGATTCCATAGTATCACAGATGTAGCTCTGGAGTTTCAGCCCCCAGAGTCACTGAGTGTGGTACTTCTAGATACCAACACTAGTGTGCCTGGTACCTCATCACAGGACCCTAACACTAAACCATCTCAATTGGTTGAGTATGACCATCTGTGACCCCACCCTTCAGACTTCAAAATCTGATCAGAGAGACAGATACATGACAGAAGTGTAATGTCTAGAGACATTTTTAAATCAAGTCTCTAAAAAAGCAAAAAAATAAAAAGTAAAGAAATAATTCAGATTAGTGTTTCTAAAATAGGGAGTAGCATCCCTTGGAACACTGAATGGGTCCAAGGGATCAGGAGTAGCCTAGGGTATAAGTAAGGCATTAGATCACTTTCCGTTTGTTCACTTAAAGAAGGTAAATTTCAGGGTCAGAGAGGTAGTAAAGGGGTTAAGGAACATGCCTTACATGTTTCTAAGCATTGCCAAATGGCCTGAGCCCAGCTATGTCATATTCTCAGTCCCTCACAATGAACACCAGCCTGGTTGGTAGAAGTTCGTAGGGAGTGGAACCTCTTATCTAGTTTATTAAATAAACAGCCAATACCACAATAGTTTTTACCATAAAACTAGAATATCATTGTAAAACAAAATAGACAAATAACAAGGAATCCTGCTTACACATGTTTAAGGAACAATTTTACACTTTCTATTTCAATTTCAACAAAGCTCTGCTGAATTGTTTCATTTAACTTTTACTATAACATTTTTACAAACCACAGTTTCTGATCAATGATGCTTTGGCTATGGAACAAAGTATGTGGTAATACTTATCCTTCTGTACTTTTAAATCCAGCTCTCTATTTACCAAGCATAAAGGCAAACGTCAGTTAAACTACTCTTCGTTCCATCTTTCTGATGTTCAAGTGCAGGAACAATTATCTCCATCAATATTTAATGGTCTAATCCTAAATAGACAGTGTAGGCAATAGCCCTGTTAACATGCTGTTAATTTTTAAGCATAGAGGCAGAAATGGACCACACAGTTACTGAAAATGCACAGCAGTACATTTCCCTAAGGTAAAATTTTCTCTGCATTCTCTGGTTTACCTTCATTGATAATAAGAGAACTAGAAACATTTCAGAACTGTATTCAGTGGATTTAGCATCTTCACTCTTTAAAATTCATGGGGAGAACAATGCATAGCAAGTCTTTCCATTTTTTGGAAATCAAGGTTCCGAAGCTTTCTGATTCAATACACAAATTTCATGACCACACCAATCTGCAGTTCTATTCTGTTAAGTTTAGTCATTTTCGATTTAATACTTTAAGTAGTCATTACATAATAAAATTTGTTGCATAGAGACTTGAAATTCAGATCATTGGACTTCAACTCGAAATCTTGCTTTGAAATATGAGATATAGATGCCAACAACACAATCGTCAGTGGGAAGTTTCATGCAATTATTTTTACAACTACAGCATGGAGGAAGAGAACTTGAGCAGACAATTTCATTAGGAAGATATGTATCAACAGTATGGCTAGTAATCTTTCTCTTTCTTTTCTTTTTTTTAAATAAAAAGGTATCAGGGAGTGTGTAAACAGTAAGTCACAAAAATAATCCCTTGGGAGAAAACAACATGGAAAAAAATAGGTAATGGAATCATACAAAAATTCAAAGAACAAAACCACAAGTAGAAGAAACAAAAGTTTTTTTTCTGTTAATAGGCAAAATACATTCCTGATAACTATATTCAAAAATAAAGTTTGGATTAACTTTCTTTTGAGTGCAGGACTGACTTTCAAAAGCCCTCTATACCCCGAATAACTTGTTTGTTTTGCTTCTTTGGGGACCATACATGGTGGAGCTCAGTGACTACTGCCCTATAAATACTCAGGTTTTGCCTCTGGCAGTGCTTAGGGTAACATGCAGAGAACTGAATCCAGTCTCCTGAATGCGAAGCAAGTACTCTGGTCCCCTGAGCTAGCAGTCTGGCTACTGGAACATTTCATTTTCAGATGAGAATGAATTAAAAATTTTCATCAAATAGAAAATTTCATATATCTTTTATTTTCAGGATGATATATTACTTAAAATGTAACCAAGACACTGCACCGATTGTTCTTCTCTTTTATAGTTCATAATATATAGATATATACCTATATATTATATTTTGTATATATAATATATCTGTATATTATATACATTTATATATTATATACGTATATATTATATTTTGTATATATATTATATTTTGACTAAAGTCCAAAAACATTTATCTTAAGAGCAAATGTAAAATAATTTTTAATATTGTCACACTAGTTTAAAGTAAAAAAGTTTAACTAAGTTGGAAATCTGGTTGACTTGGGTAAATAAGGAAAAATATACTCACTTTCTACAATTTTGAGGAAAAGGGACATTATATCTTTATAGAATTCTATACTTCAAGTAAAAGTGCAGAATGTCCTTGTAAGAATAATTTTTGTTCTTTTGCCAAATATAGTTCGTAAGTACTATGTTTATGTAACCATCTGCCATGTTTACATAACAGAACTCAAATGCAGAAATCTCTCATTTGTCAGAAATGTGGTCATGCCCATAAGGCTATCTATTATATAAATTATTTCAGAGATTAAAATCTTCCTTCATAAATATTCATTAACGTAAAAGCAGGGTCAGAACCAATGTGAAATAGAGGATTGGACAGTTTTGTCTTTAAAAACTGCCTCGTGAAGGTATGGTGCCACCAGCAGGTCAATCTGTACCTGTGAGGCGAGTGCATCAGCAGCCTGATGGCACCTTCAGACTTCCAGATACCCCAAATTTGCTGCTGTGACTTTGGCCAGACCCCAAAAACTTGGGGCAAAGTTTACCAAGAAAGTGAACAGCCAAAAGTTAGGTATGAGGGAAACACATCCACAAACCACCTCAGGCTCAGCTATATAATTGGAGGCATGGCCTCTCTGGTTCCTGATTGAACTGCTTAATAGCCATGATCCCAGAGACTCAGAAACAAACTTCGAAATCCAGCAGCTTTTGGCAGAAATGTGTCCGGTCCCTGCAGTAGGTTACCGGTGCTGGGCCAACCCAGGTGGGAATAGGTTTTGTGCTTTGGCCTGTTCCCCCTGGTGGCCCGGTTGTCGCCATCCTCCAGAGGCCACTGGACAGTCAGGTTTGGGCCCGCACTGACGAGACATTTTGGGCCTCACGGGATAGGGGTGGAGCTGGTCCTGTCCTCTCCACACCAACGAGACCCTAAGTCATCGCCCATGAACTGCCTCTCTGGCTCCTGATCAAGCTTCTTAACGGCCATGATCCCAGAGACTCAGAAACAAATCTTGAAACCCAGCAGCTTTGGGCAGAAATGCGTCTGGACCCCGCAGTAGGATACTGTCGCCGGGCCACCCCCGGGGGGAAAAGGTGTTGTCACTCTGCCTGCTTCCCTCTGGCAGCTTGGTGGCCGTCATCCTCCAGAGGCCATTGGACAGTCAGGTTTCAGCCCGCAGTGACGAGACACACAGGGCCTCACGGGATGGGGGTGGAACCAGTCCTTTCCTCCCCACCCAACGAGACCCCAAGTCATAGCCCATGAATGGCTTCTCTGGCTCCTGATCAAGCTGCTTAACAGCCATGATCCAAGAGATTCAGAAACAAATTTTGAAACCCAGTGGCTTTTGGCAGAAATGCATCCAGACCCCACAGTAGGTTACTGTCGCAGGGCCACCCCAGGGGGAAAAGGGTGTTGTCCCTCTGCATGCTCTCCCTAGGTGGCTCGGTGGCCACCATTCTCCAGAGGCCACTGGACAGTCAGGTTTGGGCCCTCAGTGATGAGACACATGGGGCCTCGTGCGATGGGGGTTGAGCTGGCCCTTTCCTCCCCTTCACGAGGCTACACCAAGTCGCCGCCCATGAACAGCCTTTCCAGCTCCTGATCAAGCTGCTCAATGGCCATGATCCCAGAGACTCAGGAGCACATCTCAGAACCCAGCAGATTTTGGCAGAAATCCCTCCAGATTTCCAGATTTAAGTGTTAAAATTTCAGAATTTCAAAATTGCGCAGCCACTACTGCAGGCACTCGACATCATATGTTATTCATAACCAGCAATAGAAAACAAATTGTCTTCTGTTGCCTTTTCAGAAGATCTGAGTGTTGGGGTAAAATCTCAAATAATAATGGTGAGTCTGGAGTCAAAATATTGAATGTGATCAAAGTAGAGAGAGAGAGTAATATGGAAATTATCTGCCCCACAGGTAGGGGGAGGATGTGGGATGGGGGTATACTGGGGTTGTTGGGGGTGGAGAATGGGCACTGGTCAAGGTATGGGTGTTTCATTGTATGACCGAGACTTAGAACCGAAAGCTTTGTAACTGCTCTCTAGGTGATTCAATAAATAAAAGGATTCAGCACCATCTACCATATCCACACAATAACAAGGCTCATTGAGGTTTCTCGGGAGTTCAAGATGCCTCTCTGTTTAACATTCATTGATTTAAAGAGGCCTTTGATTCTGTTGAGACGGAAGCAGTCATTGAAGCCCTAGCCAATTAGGGCATTCAAGTCCAATACATCAAGATCCTCCGTGAGCTGTATTGCGGATTCACTACCAGGATCTCACCATTCTACAAAGAAGTAATCATCCATGTCAAGAGAGGGGTTCGGCAGGGTGATACCATTTCACCAAAACTCTTCAGTGCCACCCTCGAGAACATCATGCGACGACTGGAATGGGAAGGAATGGGAGTGAAGATAGATGGTCGGCAACTACACCACCTCCGCTTTGCTGATGACAATGTTTTAATAATACCAAACATCAGCCAAGCAGCACAAATGCTGGCGAACTTTGACCGTGAGTGTGGAAAGGTAGGACTACAGCTGAATCTTACCAAGACAATGTTTATGAGAAACAGCCTCGTTCCTGACGCCCCATTCACTCTCAACGGAACAACCATCTCCGAATGCAGCAGCTATGTGTACCTAGGTCGAGAGGTCAACATGACAAATGACCTGGCACCCGAGCTGCGCAGGAGGAAGAGAGCGGCTTGGAACGCCTTCAAGAACGTCGAAGAAATAGCTAAGAGGACGAAGAACCTCTGGCTCTGGGCACATCTCTTTGATTCCACTGTTCTTCCTGCATTAACATACGCCTCAGAGACCTGGGCCCTATGCAAACAGGATGAGAACACTATTCAGGTCTCCCAAAGAAGAATAGAAAGAGCTATGCTTGGAATATCACGTTTCACTCAAATGAGAGAAAGAATCTGGAGTTCCGACATCCGTCGATGATCAAGAATCAGGGACGCTGTCTCATTTGCCAAGGTTTCAAAAATCAGATGGGCTGGTCATGTAATGAGATTTAGAGATGACCGCTGGACTAGAGCCGTTACAGACTGGATTCCACGGGATGTCAAAAGACCGCATGGCCGCCCACCTACCAGATGGTCAGACTTCTTCGTCAAGATCATGAACGATCGGTTTGAGGCTCTTCATGTTCCCAGAGCGAACAGATGCCATTAGGCTACACTAGCACAGGACAGGGACAAATGGAGACGTTACTGGCGCCTGCTCGAGCAAATCGACAACTAACGGGAAGTTAAGTGATTAAGTGAAGTGATAGAAAATGAAAAAAATTTAAAGTGGAGTTTATGCCCAATTCAATCAGCTAATCAGTGACTGAATAAATAGCAGTACTTCTACATAATAAAATAAATAAATAAATAAATAAAACTGCTTCTCTTCTGCTACCCTCCATTAGAAATCTAGTAACTGCTGATTGTTGGGTATGTTTTGTTCTACACATCACGTAGACACTGTTCCTGTGCGTACCTTGTCTTTCTTCTCATTTATTCAACAAATACCTGTGGCACTCCTTCCACAGTGTCATCAGACACTGTTCTAAGCTGGTGTTTATGTTAGTTACATCAATGACGCGAATGGATATACATGTCTACTGGAAAGTATATTTTATGAAGGGAACGGGAAAATAAATAATACAGGCTTTTAGCAAGTAATATAACTACTGAAAAACTGAAAGGTGTATCAAGATGTAGAGGAAGAGTGAAATACAAGGATTGTACCCTCCGATACAGTGGTCAAAGTAGGACTCCTTAAGAGCTAAATTCTGAGCAAAGATAAATATAGATTTAGAATTAAGAGGTAGAAAGTAGTCAATTATTGACTTCAAGTCTGTACTCCAAATCAAGTATTGACTCCAAGTCAATAAAAAATTAATTTCAAAGACATAAACCTCTTTACTTGATAAAGCATACTTTATATGAAGAGATATTAATAAAGATGGGCATTAAATAGTAAGGATATTCATACAACAGGAATACATATGCGTATATATACATATATATATAGGCACTTAATATAGATGTAAAGGTAAAGGTAAAGGCCCTCCCGTTGATCGTCGATTTGCTCGAGCGGGCCCAGTAACGTCTCCATTGGAGACTTTGTTGTTACTGTGTCTGGCATATCGAATACTCTCGGTAGCTTGCCGGGCTCTCCGAGAGGGGCGGAGGAATCGAACTCCGGTCGGCCATGTTGGCCGCGTGTAAGGCAAACGCCCTACCGCTGTGCTATCGCTCCAGCCCAATATAGATGTACCAAAGTATATAAGGAAAATACTAAAAGACCTATGAAGAAACACTGGAACAAATACTAATATTAGTGGAGCTTCACACACCACTTACAACAATGACAGATCTTTCAAACTTTCAAACTGAAAAATATCCAAAGACACAAAGGTTTTACACCGTCTTAGGATAAAAATGAACTTAATAGATATCTACAGAACATTTCATCCTAAAAAATAATAAATATTATCTTAAAGGGATACATGGGGGGCTGGAGCAATAGCACAGCGGGTAGGGCATTTGCCTTGCACATGGCTGACCCGGGTTTGATTCCCAGCATCCCATATGATCCCCCAAGCAGTGGGTCCTGATGGCAGAGCCAGGAGTAACCCCTGAGCATTGGCTGGGTGTGACCCCCCCAAAAAAGTATACATGGAACATTCTAAAGGATATGCCATATGTTGGTACATAAAATGTTTCAATAAACTTAGAATGATTGAAAACATATGAAATATCTTTTCTGATCACAATGGCACAAAATTGATAACAGAAAAAAAAAGTAGTGGGAACCACCAGCACCAGGACACTAAACTACATACTTCTATGCAGCCTTGGGTCAATAATTAAATCAAACAAGAAATTTTAGAATTCCTGGACAGAAAGAAAATACAGATATACATTATTTTAACCATATATTATATCAGACACAAATAATCATATATTAAAAGTAATATTAAAGAGAAGTTCACTGAAATCCAGATCTATAATAGGAAACAAGAAAATATATCAATCTGAGTATACATTCACTTAATCACTTAACTTCCCGTTAGTCGTCGATTTGCTCGAGCGGGCGCCAGTAACGTCTCCATTTGTCCCTGTCGCGTGCTAGTGTAGCCCAATGGCATCTGTTCGCTCCAGGAACATGAAGGGCCTCAAACCGATCGTTCATGATCTTCAGGAAGAAGTCTGACCATCTGGTAGGTGGGCGGCCACGCGGTCTCTTGACATCCCGTGGAATCCAATCAGTAACAGCTCTAGTCCAGCGGTCGTCTTTAAATCTCATTACGTGACCAGCCCATCTGATTTTTGAAACCTTGGCAAATGAGACAGCGTCCCTGATCCTTGATCGTCGACGGATGTCAGAACTCCGGATTCGTTCTCTCATTTGAGTGAAACGTGATATTCCAAGCATAGCTCTTTCTATTCTTCTTTGGGAGACTTGAATAGCGTTCTCATCTTGTTTGCCTAGGACCCAGGTCTCTGAGGCATATGTTAATGCAGGAAGAACAGTGGAATCAAAGAGATGTGCCTGGAGCTGGAGGTTCTTCATCCTCTTAGCTATTTCTTCAACGTTCTTGAAGGCATTCCAAGCCGCTCTCTTCCTCCTGCGCAGCTCGGGTGCCAGGTCATTTGTCATGTTGACCTCTCGACCTAGGTACACATAGCTGTTGCATTCGGAGATGGTCGTTCCAATGAGAGCAAATGGGGCGTCAGGAACAAGGCTGTTTCTCATAAACATTGTCTTCGTAAGATTCAGCTGTAGTCCTACCTTTCCACACTCACGGTCAAAGTCGGCCAGTGAGTATACATTAAATGAGTATACATTAAGGAAACTAAAATGAAAGAAATAAAAAAGCCAAAAGTCACTAGAATGAAGAAGACAACAAAAACATGAGTAAAGGGAAGAAAACTAACTCAAAGGCCTTGAACACATGCTCTAAAAGTTTTGGTAGTCACCCAAGCGCTACCAAGAGTGATGCTAAACAAAGAGATTAGCAGAGTAACATCTCTAGAGGTGAGTTAAAAATAACAAAATTAAAAGAAGAGATTAAAAACTTCAAAAAATACAAAATATAGTTCTCTGAAAGGATAAATAAAACAAACTTATACACAGGCTCACAACAAAAAGAAAGTAAAAATAGACACTAAAGAGAAGTTAGAATAGATGGTATAAAATGCAAAAGCTCATAAGAATATTTTTAAAAAACTTTTGGTGGCAAATGGAGCTAGAGAAGGGATCAGAAAGATGATTATAGTTGAAAATGATAACTCTAGACAAGAACTGAGTACTGAAATTAGGTAAAGGGATATACACGGTAATCTCTCAGTGCCCATATTGAAAACTATAATGCCGAGAAGGAAAAAGAGAGAGATAGAGAATAAAAGTCACTGCCATAAAAGCTGGCTGGGACAAGGTCATGGGCAAAGGTAGGGATAGTGTTGGTGGGGATATTGGTGTTTTGAAGTGTACACTGGTGAAGGGATGGGTATTGGAACATTGACTGAAATCCAATCAAGAACAACTTTGTAATGGTCTTTATCACAGAAATTAAATTAAAAATACACATAAAATTCTCAGAAACATATAACAATCCAATACTAACTCAGATATAAATAGAAAATCTATATCTATTTATCCGACCAATTATAATACAGTGAAAACGGTAATTAAATTTCTCAAATCAAAAATCTAGGACTAAATGGCACCACCCATAAAGTTTTACCAAACTTTCAAAGAACTACTCATTCTCAAACTTTTCTCAAAATTTGTTCATAATTCATTTGCTATGGTAAATTAAATTCTAAAATTGTATATATTTCAATAAATTACAAATTGTAAATTTATCAAGCTAGTAGCTGAGTATACAATAAATGAATATAATATTGAAATGTTAAAAAAAAGTTGAGCAACAGGGAATGCTTCTAACCATGTACCCTCTAGTCAACATTTCTGATTCCAACACTAGAAAAGAATATCTCACAACAATGACTGGAGAAATAGTGCACTGTGAAAGGTATTTGCCTTTCATTTGGCTGACCTGAACTCTTTCCCTGGCAGCATATATAGCCCTCTGAAGCACTGCTAAGAGTAAGCCCTTAGCACTGCTGGCTGTGCCCACTGTCCAACATCCCTCCAGAAATGAAAGAAGAACAAAAACCTTAAATACTACAAAACAACTTCTAGAAAAAAAAAAATAACTTACACAGTTAAGTGACAAGCTATAAAATTAACCAGCAAAAAACCATGTTGTTCCTATATGCAAATAATAAAATAAAAATTAGAGAAGTTAAAATAGCAATCTCATTCACAACTGTGGCTCAGAAAATTAGTACCTTGTAATAAGTTTTATAAAATATGTGAAAAATTTATACAAAAAACTACAAATCACTACCAAAAAAAACGACATGAAGAAATGGAAACATCCTCGTTTGTGAATTTTAAGGACTAATATCAGAATGACAATCTTGACCAAAGCACTATGAAGACACAAGGCAATTCTGTAAAAATACCATTGATATTTTTTAAAGACATAAATTAACTGAAATTTATGTGGAGTAATGAAACCTTATAGTCTCTGGGTCTTGGCCTTTGATGGGATTACATGGCGCCAGGGGGCCAGTTGGTGGGTGTGACCCCTGCCTGCTGGAATATGAAGGATCTGGGTAGAGGATGCTCAGCCCCGATCTGAGCAGGCTTGGAGATCTCAGCCCCGGGACCCGCATGCCTTTGTTCCTCTGCCGGTACCTTCATGCGTGTGGAGAGTGCTCTCAGCATGGTGGTGGCTGGTTCTGGAGGTCTTTGGCTGCTGGAGCCCTGGTTGGGGAGGGGAGGGAAACTCAAGCCGCTCCCGTCCTAGGGGCCCCGGCGAGGACAGCCAGGTGCGGGGGCAGGAGACTCTGCACTGTTCTCTTCTGGGAGCTGGGTTTTATAGTCTCTGGGTCTTGGCCGTTGGTGGGATTGCACGGCACCAGGGGGCCATTTGGTGGGTGTGACCCCTGCCTACTGGAATATGGAGGATCTGAGTGGAGGATGCTCAGCCCTGATCCCAGCAGGCTCAGAGACTATAAAACCCAGCTCCTGGAAGAGAACAGCACAGAGTCTCCTGCCCCTGCTCCTGGCTGTCCTCACCAGGGCCCCTAGGAGGGGAGTGGCTTGAGTTTCCCTCCCCGCCCCAACCAGGGCTCAGGCAGCCAAAGACCTCCAGAACCAGCCACCACCATGCTGAGAGCACTCTCCACACACATGAAGGTACCGGCAGAGGAACAAAGGCATGCGGGTCCCGGGGCTGAGATCTCCACGCCTGCTTGGATCGGGGCTGAGCATCCTCCACCCAGATCCTTCATATTCCAGTAGGTAGGGGCCACACCCACCAAGTGGCCCCTTGGCTCTGTGTAATCTCATCAACGGCCAAGACCCAGAGACTATAAAACCCAGTTCCCGGAAGCGCGCAGCCACATTCATGGCCCTGCAGCATCTTATTATCTCATTCTTACTTTGGGCAAACTGGCAGGCTACCGAATGTAACCTGCCCACATGGCAGAGTCTGGCAAACTCCCCGTGGCGTACCCAATATGCCAAATACCAGTACCAATGATGGGTCTCATTCTCCTACCCCTGAAAGAGCCTTGAATATGGCATTTTTTAAAAAAAATCTCAGAACTAGGATGAAGGAGACGTTCATGGGGCCTGCTCGAGGCAATCGACGAACAACAGGATAGTCGTGATCATGATCGTGAATGAAGCCTTCAGATTAGCCAAAACAATTCTAGGGGGAAAGAATACAAAAGATTTCTGTTTGCCATTTTTAAATTCTACTGTAAAACTGTATTATCAAAACAGTATGGTACTGTGATAGGACAGATTAGTCAACCAGTGGAATAGGATGAGAGCCCAGAGACAGATCCTCAGGTATACAAACAGATAATCTTTGTGAAAAGAGCAGAGTATGAAGTGAAGCAAGGAAGCCTAACCTTCACAACAAATAATGTTGAAAAAAACTGGTCAGCAATATGAAAGAAAGAGGGAAGGAAGGAAGGAAGGAAGGAAGGAAGGAAGGAAGGAAGGAAGGAAGGAAGGAAGAGAAATGAACTCAGTATTTTTCTAGCACCATGCACAAAAGGAAATTCAAAACAGACTAAAGACCTTGATATCAGACTTAAATAAATAAATTATATTAAGAAAAACATAGGCAGTCACTGGATCTTAATGCATCTTCAATGGTTCAATGACATTAGTAAACCAGACAGAAGCAAAAATGAACAAATGAGACTATAACAAATTAAGAAACTTCTTCACTACAAAAGTTGATGATGACCAAAATAGACACCTCACATACTGGGAGAAAAAGTTTGCCTGCCATTTTATGATAAAGGGTTAATATAGAAGATATATAAAGCATTAGTAGGAATTAATAAAAATATAAAACCCACTCAAAAATGGGGGAGAGATAAACAGAAATTTCTTCAAAGATGATATATTTATGGTCATAGGTATATGAAGAAATGCTCTTCATCTCTTATCATTAGGGAAATGCAAATCAAAACAGCAATAAGATAAGAAATGCAATTCACATCAGTAAGACTGGAAAACATCATAGAGAACAGAAAAGAACGCATGTTGGCATGGATTTGGGAATAAAGGAACCATCACTCATTGCTACTTTGAATGCTGGCTGGTCCAATGCTTTTGGAAAACAATGTGGACACTTTTTAAGAAACCCTAGAAATTGAATTTCCATATGGCTCAGCAATTCCACACCTTGCCATCTAACCAAAAGGACAAAACCTCTCTATTCAAAATGAACATTTGTACTCTTCTGTTAATTTCGGCACTATTCACAATAGTCAAAATTCTAGAAATAACCCAAATGTCCAAGAACAGATGACTGGATAAAGAAACTGGTACATATACATATACACAAATGGACTACTACTTGGCTATAAGAAAAGACAAAATTATGCAATTTTCTGCTACAAGGATGGATTTGGATAATTTTATGTTGAGTGAAGTTAGTCAGAAGGAGTATAGACTGAGAATGATCTCTCTCATATGCAGAGTATAAAGAAACATGGTAGGGTAATAACAAATGCCCAAAGGCATCAGAAACTGAGAATAGGTTTTTAGTAGGAAGTTTATCATGGAAGGGAGATGGAGAGAGGAGTAGAATAAAGAGGGAGAAGAAGCAGACACCATGCTGGAGGGTCTAATGATAGATTGTGTCATGCATCAAACCCTACAATTAACAACATAATAAATCACGTGACTAAAATGAAAATTTTAAAACAAAAAAAGCTGCCAAATATTTCCAGTACAGATGTAGCATTGTGCATTCTCATTAAGGTGTGATTGTTCCATTTGCTCAACCATCATTTTATCACTCAGTATTGTCAACACACTTGTCATTTATATATCTATAGATGGTAATATCTCATTGAGGTTCAATTTGAACTTTGATAATTGCTAAGAATGGTGTAAACCTTCTCCATTTATATATTTTCTTTGGTTATTCAGATTATTTTTATGCCCACTTTTTCTTTTCCTGCTCTATTTTTGTTAATCTCCTTTAGATGTCTAACATGTAAAGGAAATATAAAATATGGCTAGAGTATGTATGGCTGTAAGTAGGTAAGTTAAATACATAATTAAGTCATGCAATATATCACATAAATAAATGCCATTTAAAATAATTTTGGTTGTTTCCTGAATATGTTTTGTGGTACATAAAAGGCACAAAACATTGTATCTTTCTCTTTTTATAATCTAAGTATGACATTTTCTAAACTCGAATGGAATCTAGAGAAAATAAGTAAATCACTGAAATAAGACAAAACAATACTTTCAACAAAGAACCCCGTGGAATTATTCTTTTGAAATGTTATTACATTTTTGTATGCATTTGGGTTTGCCAACTGCATTCTGCAATTCCTGATCTCTGCCAATTCTGTAGATAGTGCCAAAAAAGCTGTGTGTTTTTCTATCTACTTGTCATCAAAGTTTGACAAAAGTCCCTTAAGCATCAAGACTACTTTTAAAAATTATAAAGCATGATCTGAAAAAGTACTCAGTTTGCAGAATTGGTTCTGCATTAAACCCAAAGCCTATATTAGGCTTATTATCAGCACCAACATAGTTACAAATTGGGGATGATTTCAAATGAAATAATTCATGCTCTGTATAACAACTATAAAAGATTTGGTTACACTTTATACTTTCAATTAACTTTTTATTTGAGTTTGTAATGCACATGCAAGATTCACAACTTAAAAAGACATATATGAAAAATGTACAACTAAAAAATTTCAAGAAACAGTACATTACATAAACTATAAATGAACTATCATCTTATCCTTAAGTTAGAGCAAAGTTTCTAACAGTTCTAATGGGAAATCACTGTACCAGACGTACTTCAAATGAAGTAACACTAAATTTCTAAAATCAAACGTACTAAAGGCTTCAGTGAGGTCTATATGCTTTGAGCTTCTCTGAGGGATTATGACGCTAGTCCTGCAAGCATGAGTGTTGGCCCTGTTTAACTCCCTTTCTCCTAAATGAATAAAGATTTACCATGAGACCAGACTGTAGTTTAGCAGAATTTAAAAAAAAATTAAAACTTCTTCACTTGCTTATGAAATGTAAACTTCTTTAGGATAGACTAATGAGAGTTAGAAATGATCACTCTGGATAAGAACTGAGTGCTGAACGTGGGTAAAGGAACAAATACGATAACCTCTTGCTATCTGTATTGCAAACCATAGTGTGCAAAACAGGAGTGGTGACAAAGGGGAGAGACAGAGACAGAGAGAGAAGAAAAATGCCTGTCTGGAGGGAAACTGGAGTCATTGGTGGTGGGAAATGTACAATATACATGAGTGGAGGGGTCGGTGTGGTTGTAACATTGCATGACTGAAACCTGATCATGAACAGCTTTGTAAGTTTGTGCCCCACAGGTGACTCAATAAAACAGAAATAAAAGCCAGGTATACGGGCACCTGTGACTGAGATATCCAAGCTCGCTCGGATGGGTATACTGGGGCTTCTACCCTCAGTTCCCCAGTTTTCCAGTAGCTTGGCAGTCACGCCCACAAACTGTCCCCTGCGCCATGTAATCTCATCACCAGCCAAGACCTAGAGACTATAAACCAAAACACCCAGAAGAGAGTGACATAGAATGACCTCTTATACTTTATCTCCCTTACTTATCAAAATTAGCACACATTTGTTTGGTTTTAACATAATTGCTTGTATTCTCTTATCTACAAGCTTAAATGGCTCCAGAATGAAATACAACAACCTTCACACACTTCCCTCTTATTGTGGTGGGAAGGTGCTTGGTGGTGGGATTGTGTTTGAATATTATCTGTAATAAACTATTGTGAACTACTTTTATGAAAGTAAAATATATATAAAAGGAAAAAAACTGAAAGAGAAAGATAGAGTTGGAGAAAATGGCTGAAGAAGGGGAAAGAGAGAAGAGAAAGGAAATGGAGAGTGAGAAAGGAAGTAAGGAAAGAAGACAGGAATAGGATTCTGGAACACAACAAACTTGTACTTGGAGTGAATGAATATTTAAGGAGTTAATGAATATAAGTTATGGTAAAGGTAAAGGCCCTCCCGTTGATCGTCGATTTGCTCGAGCGGGCCCAGTAACGTCTCCATTGGAGACTTTGTTGTTACTGTGTCTGGCATATCGAATACTCTCGGTAGCTTGCCGGGCTCTCCGAGAGGGGCGGAGGAATCGAACTCGGGTCGGCCATGTTGGCCGCTTGTAAGGTGAACGCCCTACCCGCTGTGCTATCGCTCCAGCCCAAGTTATGGAATTAATGAATATAAATTATTTAAAAGAAGGCATCATGTGAAACAATCAACATATAAATGATAGCTGATTTATTCTTCATTGCTAGTATCGGTATGGATGGTGAAGAAATAAGTAGGATGGGGAAAAGTCTTAACTCTACTTATAAAGCAGGACCCTAGTACAGGTCACTGAAGTCAATTGCATACTGCATGAATTTTCTTAGAACCACCAACTCAAATTATCTTCTTTGCACCTGATTACTAGATGTGTTATGATATATTCACATGCACAGATTTCAAAGTCAGTTTTCCTAGATAAAAATACAGTCACTGATTATTTACACTCTGCCCTATGCCATGCCATCTCTGCATCTTAGTTTTCTCACTTGCTCAGTGAAGATAATGGTTGTTATCTTCATTTGCTCAGTGGAAATAAAGTGGTTAACACTGATATACAGTGTTTTAGATCAGTTTAATTATAGGAACTAAGAATTAAAATGAGCAAAAAGAGTACTATAAGCAGTAAAGGTATACCAGGCTATAGTTAGGGTGGTATAAAGAATGAGATCATCCTCTTTGTGATTATGGAGACTTAAAATGTTGAGCTGAATATATTAGTAGAAATATTTACATTGTGATTATTTAACTGATTTTCACAAACAACTAATCTATCAGTTTAAACTCCTTCCCCCTTATTAGACAAAGGTTCACGACAATAAGTTAAATACAGCAACTAGAATCACAAGATTGAGAAACACACGGGATAAAATTATTCTTATGATGTTGGAAGAGACAATCCACACAGCCCCTTTTACTGACTTGCAGTTGTTGAATAAAACTAACTGCTGTGCATAGGAATAAGAAACTTGCTGTGGCTCAGGTCTGAAATACAATTATCAATTATTTATTGCTAGTAGAACTTCACAGCAAACTAAGAAAACAACTGTTCTCTCCCAGTAAAGTTATATTGCATTCTGAGGGGGGAAATGCATGTTGTTTAAATTGGAATTTGACCATATCATGTAAAGTTTATGTTCATAAGATTGTAAAAATTATTGGTGATGATAAAAAAATAAGACCATATTTTTGTATTTTCATTTTAATCCAAAGAGAGAAAAACTCAGCAGAGTTGGCAGGAAAGGCAATTGGAAAGAATTCAACTCTTCCAAATATTCGTCAATATAGAAATGGGTTTGAACACAAGTGATAAGAAAATCCCACAGACTGTGTTGGCATAGATTAGAGATACTGCACAAAATGTTGAGGAGCTTTAGTCCACACAGAAAGACTCAGTGCTTAGGGAATGGAACTTCCCTAAGCAAGCAGGGATATATAGTGCACTAAGTCCCTAGTTTATTACTCACAGACAACCTTTCAATATTAATTTGTTCATTTTTTTAAACAGCCATCTACAAATCAATCAACAGTTAATAAAAGAGACAAAAGACAAAATTGTCCATCGACTGAAGCAAGAGTTTTCAAAATTACCAATCAATCAATAGTGATCATTGGTACAAAAAAATTTTCTTACCTTTAGGGATTTGCTTAACCACAGACTTTCTCTGAAAGCAGTCTAACAATACAGCATCCCTTTGCATCTTAGAAACCTCATTAATGGCTGCCCTGTGCTCCCTGTCTACTTTTAATTTCTTCTAGTAATAGAAAATACTTCATAATGGAAGATTTAATTAACTGAGTTTCCAAAAAGCTATTTACAGTGAACTGGGAACATTAGGTTTAATTTTTATCGTTCAAGAATAAAGACATCCTTTTTACAACAGATTAAATGCAGCAGGAAAACAACATTTTAACCACACTGGAGTGTGGGAACCCACTGGTGAAAGTCAATTGTGCTGCTGAGAAGACAAAGGCAATGACAATCTAGTGTGAGAGGAGAGACCACTTGAAACTCTGTCCTTTTCTTAACTTTCCTTGAATGACTCTTAACAGGACCTGTTTCATAGCTATAAGAACTCTAGCCAGGCTCTCTATCACCAGAAACGAAGTCTTCTAGTAAGGTCTGCAAAATGAGGTTTCTGTTTTCCTTCAATGCTTAGAAAATAGAACCTTCCACAGTTTCAAAATAAACGTACATAATTTTTTCATGCTCATTAAAAATATGTCACTTACAGAAAGACCTAGTTTTTAAATAAAATACGATGTTAAAGAATGGAGCAGGGAGCAAGATCTTTAAAAAAACAGAGGTCTTAAAATCAATCAGCTAAATCGTTCTGCAGAAATTTTTTTTTCTGCATTTATTTTCAACATTTGAGCTTGTCCAGTTACATGTCTGTTTACACGTAATTTTGTTGGTTGTTATTTACAAAGAAAATGATAAAGCACAATGATTCTTCCTAATTTCTCACATAAACACATATTTAAAGCATATGTGCATCCCTCGTTGAAATAATGCTTTTAAAACCTTCATGGAAACTGGATGCCAAATATTACACACCGGCCATTTTTCAAAATGAATATCTTTCACAATTTTAGCTTTTTTATCATTTACAAAATTAAATCAGACCAAATTGTAGACTGATACCTTGTGAATTGCATTTTATTAGATCACAGCCTGTTTGAATTATGGAAGCATATGTACCCAGAAGCACAAATGCCCTGTGCAAAGACAAAAAGGTGGCTCAAAGGTTTATAACCCTAAGTTATCTATCCATCCATGAAAGACCTGTGTTCAATTGTCTTCTTTCATCCTGAGTGAAACTGGCATTCATAGCTCTATCATGACATGTCACAAACCCAAACTATTGGTTCAATAGGAAAGTAGAAAGTGAACACAGATTCAGAGTCACTTGCAGCAAGTTTCAGTAAATGTGGAAATCATGAGTTTCGGTCTATTTCTGAGAACCCTTTGTAAAGACTAGAAACAAACCTTGTTTTTAAGAGCTGAAAAATATATTCTTCAGCAAAAAAAAATTAATAATTTTCACCTATGGCATCATAAGAGATGATAATTCACCAATTACAAAAGTGCACAGTAACCAGGCTATAGAGATTAATAAAGATGCCTGAATCTCTTATTGAAAAAGGTTTTCAATATTGTAGGTTTTATTGTTTGGGCCTCTGAAGCAACTGATTTAAGACTTAACTTTTGTAGGAGTTTACTGCTTCCCCAAATAATTCATTACCAATGGTTATTCTGCATTGGCAATTAATCAGGTTTGAAAGTGCTTCGTTTGGTGCATTTGTATTGTTTAAATAAATCTGGAAACACTAACCCTGTCACGTTCTGGGGTCGAGTGTGGGAATGAATCCATAGACACAGAGGGTAAAATACTTCAAGGCGTATCCCCAAGAGATCTCCAGCTGGACAATCAGAATTTATTTTCCAAGAGGATGGTGTCCCCATGCAAGAGAGCTCTGTGCTATGTTTTAAGGTCTCCTTAACCTGTCTTGGCAAATTGCATAAATCACAGCAATAAAGTCTTCCTATTCAGCAT
The DNA here is from genome assembly GCF_029834395.1 of Sorex fumeus. NCBI lineage: Eukaryota > Metazoa > Chordata > Mammalia > Eulipotyphla > Soricidae > Sorex > Sorex fumeus. The sequence continues at coordinate 8,958,942 of NW_026606075.1, read as the reverse complement.
GTTGGGACCAGGGAAAGCTGACCAGCTTTTGACCTCTTATTCTGGGCCCCAACTGACCCTAACTTAGAAGTTCAAACGGTCAATTGCAGGTCACCAAGGGCACTCAGAGAGCCTTTTTAATTCTACTCATGCTGCAATATTAAATTTATGCAGCACAGGTATTTTCCTAGGGCTGTGCTTCTTCTAAAGTCCACACCTAGATGACCACAGGGTACAGGACAGAGAAAGAAAGAGAAAGAAAAATAAATTTGTCTTGGTACCCTCCTAACCAGCTCCACTTTAGTATCCACCAAGTTGGTCGTTTATCAGTATAATGGATCTACAGACAGCCTTAAACAATTGTCAAACATTCTTTTAAAAGCCATTAGTTTTTCAACTAATATATATCTGTTTTGTGCATTTGCTGAACCCTTCACTTGTCACTGAGAACGGCCTGTTAAACTAAGCAGAGGCCTGATCAGTTTTCAGTGAGCACTGAGCCTCAGGGTTCACCTGGGTCAGCCACAAGATTTATGAGGCCCAGTGCCAGTATCTGATTGGGACTGTTAGTGCTAAAGAAAGCTGACACTTCCTCCTGTTCCCTCCTCCTCACGCGCGGCACACAAAGTCCAGTGACTTAACTTGTACATTCCCACTGGCTGCCTAAGAGGCAGCAAAATTGATGACCTGTACAGACACCAAAGTGGACATCAATAAAAAAAGATGGATGTGAAGGAATGGAGTGACATGCCTCATTGCTGAGTGGATGGGGAGGGGAGAGAAAAGGTTAAAAAAACACTGGAAAGTTATTTATATAAGCTTCAAGGACAAGGATTTTGTCACTACTTGTCTAAGGAATTGCTCTTAAAATATTCTTTCCTCTGGCTTCTATCTTTCTTCAGTTGGCAACAAAGTCTGGGGACTTCTGGTAATTGCTATTAATTTATATTTGTTGGCTTGAATTTAGAAAATTTTATTAATGTCTTTTTCACAAAAGAGATGTACCATAATATGGACCATAAACTTGAAATGCATGCAAGAAAAATGTGGGGTTGCATTTTTTAAAGTATACATGATTGATTAAGCATTTCTATTGCACTTGTTAATAAAAAATGGCTAAAAGCCTCAAAATATTTTATTTCCTATAATCAATAGGTATACATGCTTTGAAAAATGTAGACTTTTTCAAACATTTTCCTAGGAAATGTCCTTAAAAACTCATGAACTTCAAACCCACTGAAGAATTTATAAATGAGATGAATGAAAATACTGGAATAACCGTTGGTATATTGGACTTTTTCTACCTTAAAAAGAACAGAATTATTTGACAGCTTAGCTATTGCACCAAATTAGATGGAAAAAGGACAAGTAACCAATAAAAGAATAATTTTTAGGGTTTCTCTTATTTTTCTCTTGATTTGCCTCTGGGGTATTTCCTTCATGCTTCTGTATTATGTAAATGAGATCTAAATCTAAAGTGTGATTAGTGTACTTGGAAGTGATTCTGTCCCCAGCCATATAAAATAAATGGCACACTCCCTAGATCCACAATGTTTACAAGTTGGTGTTCCACAGAAACTCTGGCTTGATTTGATGTTTTCTTCAGAAAACATGGTCTGTTTTATTATTATAGAATATTATAATTATAGAAAACTACAAATAAGAGATTCATTTTTAATAATTTTGGTTAGTTTTAGTATTAAAAGGTTATTTTTCTTAAGCTAAGTCCTTATTAAGTTTAAAATCAAAGCATTCTGCTCCATTTATATTGAAATTGAGTTTGACACCATCAAGAACCAAAGTTTGAAGTTCTTAACATTTTAGCTATGTTTAAAATGTGTTCATTTCAAAATCTACACTTTCTCAGTGCTTTCAATGATGGCATCAGAAGACATAGGCTGACATCACAACTGTAACAGAGTGTAGGGAGAAATCATTATCTTTGGTGACTTTGTTTTGTAGCTCAGAAGAGCCATTTCTTGCAAAAATCCTAAGTGAGGGTATCTGTGACTACCACACTCTTTTACCTCATTCCTCACTCAGTTCATTCACATTTGCTGTATACAAAATCCATATAATAGCTTTGCGACACATTGAATTTACTATTATGAGTAATAATTGATAATAACCAATTTTTGTTAGTATACCATCAAATAATCTATCAATAGAGGACATCTTAACCATGCTGCTTTGCTTATAATAGTGAAATTTTATAAGTGACATTGCGTTTGGTCTTAGCCCAAAAGTTTGTTTACAATAGCTAAAAGCTATTGTAAAATAACCCAAGTATCTATTAATAGATAAGAGGATAAAGAATATATGCCATCTACACACTATAAAATAATATTCTACAAAAATCCCTGACATTAGCGACATAAATAAAATTTCTAGTTTCTCTTACTTTGTATAACTTAGCCATATAAAAGAAGATAAACACCTTTTGATTTCATTATTATTTTGCATATAAAAATGAATTAATAAAAGTAAGCTATGCTTTACTGCTGTAAAGACAGAAAAGTCACTGGGAACTTCAGTGAAATCCGGAGGAAGGATTTGCAAAGGGAATCCCAAGTTAAAATTATTACCTAATTTAATTGAAAACAGGAAGATGTGAATTTATAAAATTCCTGATTCAACATCATGTAGTTTTTAAGAGTTTCATGTGACCTAATTATTTCTTACTTATTTAGAAAGTATTGCTTTTAATTCTTTCTTATTTAATCTATAGTAATAAACTACTCTTTGCTATTTGAGCTTTTTTTGCCCCTCTTCATAAAAGACACACAGTTTTCAAATTTGCCTGCAATATCTATTTGAACCAAGTAGCTATTTTATATATTTTATTTAATTTACTTTGCTCTCTATCTTTTTGCATAGGGTCATGATCCCTCTGCATTATGGGGTTTTAGGGAACTTTAGTGAAACATATATTTACGTGTGTGTGTGTGTGTGTGTGTGTGTGTGTGTGTGTGTGTGTGTGCGTGTGTACTTTCACCTCAGTTTGGGAGTTTGGGTTATTAATCAGGAGGGTAAAGTAAAAAGTCTTTACGTTCTCCTAAGTCTCTAAAGCATCTAAGAGGATCTTTGAAACATCTATCTTGGATCTCAGTACCTGTTCATTTTATATGATTATCATTGAAAACTTCATCAGAAGAAGATAATTATATATATCAAGATGATGTATATATTTTCTTGGGCTGGCAGTATCTATATGGTCATTTCAAATGGTGACTTCTTCCCAAAACTAACACTCTATGGGACTCGGGGTATCTGGATCGAAGAAAAATTAAGATTTTAAAAAGGACAAAGGTAACTTTGGCTCTTAAAGGACTTACTACAGATTTCTTATGTACCCAGGCACTTCTGATATCCTCTTTGCAGAAACATTACAACTGAATTTTCTATTAACATTGGACTACTCAGGTTGTGAATCTAATAAATTGTTTTCTGGTTGATCAGATCCATGTAAAAAAAAACCTTAAAGAAAATGTTGAAATATTTCTTTCAGACTTGCTAGAGTAAAACATAATAGTTCCTAAATTCTTATCTCAGGGTTGAGGGTATGCTAGAATATTCTCAGACTCAAACTGACTGGCATCTACAACACAAATGATCTTAAAATTTTGTGTTACCAAAGTAAGTTTTAAACCTATGTCAGGTGGCTTTAGAGACTAACCTTGGTCCTCTTTGGGCTGGAAAAGGATATAAAGAAAAATTATCTTCTCCTAGCTTTGTGAGATTATGGAAAGTGGCATGACAGGCTTTGTTCAAGAATATATTTGTTTGTTTGAGGGATACACCCAGTGATGGTCCTAGGTGACTCCTGACTCTTCCCTCAGGAATCACTCCGGCAGTGCATGGAATCCACGTGATATTGAACCAGGGTGGACCATGCAAGGCAAGTATCTAATCCACTGCACTATCTCTCTGGCCCCACTTTGTTCATTCTGAGGCAAATATTTTGTTATGTCTTTCTTTATCTAGAAGAAAAAGCTGATGAAAATCCATTAGATGTCATTTTATGCAGTATAAGTTTTCTGCAATTTAGAACCATGTCCTTCTTCTTAAAATCATTCATTTTACCAATACATTATAAAAGGTTAAAAACCACCTTACAGGCAAACATGAAAAGAGTACCAGATTCCTTTGTATTGTTTTTAACTATGAGTTCTCTTTAAGAGATAAAAGATACATTTCTTTCCCCTTTGTTGGTATTTTGTGCTCTTTTTTAGATCAAGAAATCAGTTGTAGTGGCAATAATAATAAGATCTAAGAAAAGAAGAACTAAAATAAAGAACACAGCATTTCTGGTGATTTGGTGGAATTTTCAATCAAGTAAAGTTTCTTGAGTTTACTAATTTGTGTTAATGTATTATTTGGAAAACTGAGTTGTAAAGTTAATATCACTGTTTTATATGTGTATGTATAGGACCTCTGTTTTATATGTGTATGTATAGGAATACAACATATTTCACATTTTGATTTCTGAATATAGATCCTAACATGACCCATTAACAATACCAACACAATATTAGATTTCTGTCCTGGTATCTTCTCACAAGATCAAAGTGTTCCAGACAACTTAATGATTTAGAATCTATATTACATCACCAACAAAGTTTCTCCAACTTAAAATACGAGGGAAAAAAACCACTGTAAACTTTCTGTCGGAAAATAAAATTTTGTTAATCTTACAATTGACAAATATAGAATTGTCAGGATAGATAAAGAAGGCTTTTGAAGGTTTAATTTTTAAATATTTCTTTACTTCCTTCCAGGTAAATTCATGTTTGTTGTCTAGTGATTGGATATTCCTGGTGTATAAGAGTACTTCTCAAGGACTGTTTTGTAATAGTAACAGAGAATTTTTTTATATCCTACAACAGTAAAAAATATCACCACAATAATCAAAATTTTATTTCTACTTAAGCATGTCTCAAAGAAATAAATGTTTGCTTTCAAAATTTCTTTGTAAGTTTCTGTAATTCTACAAAGTAAATTTTTGTTAAGCAAATACTAATTCATAAAATAAAATTTTTCAAAATAGATACAATTATAGACAGCCTCTCTACTTTTTTTTTTTTTGCAGGCTGGGACAGAGGACTATTTGGGCCATACACATTGATGGTTAGGGGCTATTTCTGGCTCTGTACTCACAAGTGATACTTGACAGTGTTGGAGAACAGACATGTTGAGCACTTGAATGAGGGTCAGTAGCGTACGTAGCAAGTGCATTAGCCTCTGTACTTTTTCCAGCCCTAGCCTGTCTACTTTTAAATGGAAATATCTCAGTTACTTTGAAAGATAAACTTCTATTACTTATTATTTTTGTTGTTATTGTTAAGAGAGAAAAGAAAAGAAGAAGGTGGAGGCAAAAGATAAGTCTTATGAACAAGAAGAAAGAAAAGAATCTCATTTTTGCTTAGGTGTTTGCTGAAATGTTTTTCATCATTTCACTTAAATGTCAATTTTACCTGCATCTGGGATTCTAATCAGTTCTTTGAATCCACCTAACACTAATTCTGAAATCAAAGTCCAGTCAAAGTGTGGGGAAAATGTTACTTATATATATTTAACGTCATTAAATGACTATCTTCATTAATCAATTAAAAATCCATATAAGGGTCAGAATGATAGGAGGTAAGGCACATCCAAAGGATGGAAATGTCCTCTTTTTATATTTTAAATTACATTCTACTTGTTATTCTACTCCACAGCAATAAAAGAAAGACACTGTATTGAAAACTGTGGGTAATACTTTGGACTGTCATTCCCAGGATAACATTTTTAACTATGTTGTATAGGTCCTGATTGTGCACATTTGACTGGTACACATTTTACAAACCTTACACCACAATAAACAGCAAGTCTGCACGTTATATTAGAAAAGAAGAATTTGTAGTAAAAAGCACAGTTACTTTTTGACTAAAAAAAAAAAACCTGCAGTGCAAACTGGAAAATGGGAGATTTCCCTCAATTGTAGAGATTTTTTCCTATCATCAAGTTTTCTCTCATTTCCATGAACTGTTTTTTCCTATTAAGATCTACTGGGGAAATAAAAGCAAAAGGAGGGCAGAACTTGCTGCTGATGACAGATGGCTCTTCTTTAATGACTTATAAAAAAATGGCATCTGACATTTTCCTTTATGGAATACAGAAGGAAAATGCTAAGTGATAGTATAGATTTTATCTAACATGCCCATGTTGCTTATTTGTGAAAATACTACCAATTTATTCTTATGATTTACACAGTTTACAGAGTTCCAAGGTGTATGCCTATCAATCTTTAAAAAATTTTTAAAAATGCTAACCAAAATCCTTTTTCTTTCCAAATTATTGGGGGTTGGGGTAAGAACACCTGACTTTGCTCAGGATTTATTCTTAGTTCTGTGCTCAGGCATCACTCCTGGTGGTGTTCAGGGGACCATACGGTGCTGCCAGAGATCATAAGGTAGGGCATATGCAAAGAAAGTAACTTACCCACTGTACTATCTCTCTGGCCTCCTCTAAATTACTTCTAAGAATTAATGCTCTTAAAGTACATTGTCAATGTACAATGTTTATGAGAAACAGCCTCGTTCCTGATGCCCCATTCGCTCTCAACGGAACGACCATCTCCGAATGCAACAGCTATGTGTACCTAGGTCGAGAGGTCAACATGACAAATGACCTGGCACCCGAGCTGCGCAGGAGGAAGAGAGCGGCTTGGAACGCCTTCAAGAACGTCGAAGAAATAGCTAAGAGGACGAAGAACCTCCGGCTCCGGGCACATCTCTTTGATTCCACTGTTCTTCCTGCATTAACATATGCCTCAGAGACCTGGGCCCTACGCAAACAGGATGAGAACGCTATTCAGGTCTCCCAAAGAAGAATAGAAAGAGCTATGCTTGGAATATCACGTTTCACTCAAATGAGAGAAAGAATCCGGAGTTCTGACATCTGTCGACGATCAAGAATCAGGGACGCTGTCTCATTTGCCAAGGTGTCGAAAATCAGATGGGCTGGTCACGTGATGAGATTTAAAGACGACCGCTGGACTAGAGCTGTTACTGATTGGATTCCACGGGATGTCAAAAGACCATGTGGCCGCCCACCTACCAGATGGTCAGACTTCTTCGTCAAGATCATGAACGATCGGTTTGAGGCCCTTCATGTTCCCGGAGCGAAGAGATGCCATTGGGCTACACTAGCACGCGACAGGGACAAATGGAGACGTTACTGGCGCCCGCTCAAGGAAATCGACGATTAACGGGAAGTTAAGTGATTAAGTGATTAAAGTACATTGTCAATAAAAGGGGAATTCACGCAAAATTAACTAATATTGTTAATTTTTATTATTTTTTATTATTTATTATTTTTATTATTATTTAATTCATAGTAAATAGCACTCTATTTGTTGCATAAAAATTAATTTGCTTCAACATATCCTTATTGATATATTGCTAAGTTATTTCAGATATGGGGATATTATTTTCTAGTGCCTTTTATAATAATAAAGTTGTTTTCTTAAGTCAAAGCTATTTTGATTTAAAAATGAAAGTAAACTTGTGGCATGGGAGCAAATAGTATACAGCAGGTAGAATGCTTGCCATGTATACAGCCAATCCAGATTCAGTCCCCAGAACCTCATGTTGACCCCCCAAGTCCTACCAGAGATGGTCCCTGAGCACAGAGCCAGGAGTAATCAATGTGCACATCTAAGTATGGCCCCCAAACCAAACCAAACAAACCATCAAATAAACATAAAATACACTAGTTTGTTATTCTATAGTAGGTATTTTATGACATAATTCTCATAAAAATTAAATAAAATGTTATCTCAGTGAGGTCATAGGCAAAATTATCTGTTAATACACCATCATGCCCATTTCACAGGGACTTTTGGAATAGTCCTTAATAGCAACACACCATATTTTTTCCTCTAACATTTTTGTTATAATATTCACATTCATTGCAAAGCAAAATCACTAAAAGTTCAATATTTGCCATAATCAAAATGCCAATGAACATTCTTATGAATTATCTCTCTAGCTATTTTACATATTGACAAACATATAACTATAAACATAGGTAAGTATAAATACATGCAAAATCATATTTTAGTAATACTTATTAAACAAACTATTTTTAAACTCAACAATATAGTTTCATACCAAATAATGTCTATATGGCATGATTTTTATTATTATTTAATTCATAGTAAATGGCACTTTATTTGTTACATAAAAATTTTAATTTGCTTCAACATTTCCTCATTGATACATTGCTAAGTTATTTCAAATATGGCGATATTATTTAATAGTGCCTTGAAAAGCACTATTGTTTATTTGTCTCACATTTTAGATTATATTTAGAAAAGAAAAATAATACATGAACTTTAAATATTGTGGTATAATATCAAATTTCTGCATAAAGGTAATTTTTTTATATTTCCTCCAACTGACATGGTATTTCCTCATTTCTTAAAAAATACAATTTTTTTCATTCAGACTATAGTTTATTATTCTTTTATTTTCGTTCTTTCTTACTAAAGACATTTATATTTTCTCTTTCGTGAGTCTTGTTATTGCTAAATTTATTTCTAATTTACTTATAAATAACTTTTAATATCAAAATGTTAATAACAAATTTTTCCACCCTTCTTTGTCACGTATACAATTACTATTTTTTAATCTATTTATGAGTATTTTGGGTCATTAGATTTTGTTTGTTGAGTTGGAATTTTAGGTCATACCCAATGGTACTCAGGGGTTTTTCCAGGCTCTGTTCACAAGCCTGAGCTCAGCCCAGGGACCATAGTTAGATGTACCCAAAGAAAGCACTTACCTCCTCTGCTATCTCTCCTGCTCCATAATTAGATAGTTTTTTTTTTATTACACAGCAGTCAGATATTCTTTAATAAATAGTTTCTGGTTCACATGACATGCAACAAAATGAATTTATAGTATGTTGGAAAATTTTGTAATATTCTATAGAACACTAGAGTCCATGATCTTTTAAGGGAATGCTTCTTTAGAAATACTCATTGTCATAAAATTCGCATGTATAGTCAAGGACTGGGGATGTGAGTCACTGGTAGAACACTTTCTTTGCATGTGCTAAGGGCCTGGAATTTATCCCCAGCACAATCAAAGTAGATGGGGCCAGAGAGATAGTGCAATAGGTAAAGCCCTGGTTTAGCACATAACTGACTCAAGTTAGAGCCCCAACACAACCTATACTCCTCTGATTACATCCAGGAATGATCCCTGAACAGGAGTAAATGCTGAGCACCGTGAGGTGTGACCCCACTGCCAACACTCAATCAAAAATGAGTAACTAAACTAAATGGCACAATTCCAAGGAAAATTGGATATTCATTATAGTTACCTTGTTTGTTCATATATTATATTCAGAATATACCTGATTGCTTGGGCTGGAGAGATAGCATAGTGGTAGGGCATTTGCCTTGACTCAGCTGGTCGGGCCAACCATGTTCGATTCCTCCGCCCTTCTCGGAGAGGCCGGCAAGCTACCAAGAGTATCTTGCCCGCACGGGAGAGCCTGGCAAGCTCCCCGTGACGTATTCGATATGCCAAACACAGTAACAACAAGTCTCACAATGGAGACATTACTGGGCCCACTAGAGCAAATTGATGAAAACAGGAGGACTGACAGACAGACAGTCAGACAGACCTGATTGCTTAATTAAAATACTATATTGTGACTCTAAAACCTTCAATTCCTCTTTATATTCTGTTTAATTAATTTGCAGCCTTTCAAAAATGAAGAGTTCAAATAGCAAGGTCCTAAATTATAAGAATTACAGTTTAGATAAGGAAAAATTCTAACAATTTTTGATATGATACTGTATACACTACTTCTTCCTTAAAGAATCCCCAAGTAATATATCTCCTTTAATATATATCACCTCTCTTTATCTTATTTGTACTTAAAAGACCTCCAATCTTAAAACAATTTAAAATATGTTACAAGATCATGAATCAGTCAAATTCACACATTTAGAGAGTTTCTAAATCATAGTTTTATTTATAAGAACTAAATAGTCCCAATTTTATTATCTTATCCTATTGGACATCTAAATCTTTGTACATCACTTGAAAAGCTTGGTATTATCCTTTAAATTATCTAACTCAATGTTGTCTGTTTTGTCTGAGACAAAGACCAGGAGACTCTTTTCCTGTGTTTTTAAACTAGTACATAACTTCTGTTTAAGGGTCTAGTGACAACTCTAATGGATAATTTACAACCTACAGGGCTTCTGGATTAAATAACAGAGGTTCTGTAAACCAACAGGCTTCAGAGGTAGGTGAAAGCACCAGTAATTTGTTTATTGCCTTTTCTCAGTTCTTCAATTACAATTGATCTCTGCTAAACTGTCTAGTGTTGCTAATTGTTGGGAAAGAGAAAAAAATAACTTAATCTTTATAGGCATCTCCTAGTTAAGTATTTGTCCTTATAATTCAGGGCCATCATCTCACCTAACTAGAGATAAATGAAGTACATCCACCTGATCATAACAAGTACTTACAACGTTATAAACAGCCAAAGTTGAAGGAACTATGTTTTGGAACAGAAGAAATGGTGACTGATTGTCTCTGAAATTAAGCCAATGACAGACAAACAAGAGCACTTGATTAGAGCTCTTGTACTGACAGATCACATATTTGAATTCTACTGATAGGAGTTTAATCAGCACTTAATCTCCTTATCATGTCTAGGGTGTTGACCAACTCTAAGTAGTTAACATAATACAGAACCCCACAGGCTTTTCCACTTCAAACCTGAAGTATAGGGGTAAGGTGTCCCCTAATCTTTTTTTTCTTCCATTAGCAGTGTTGAAAAGTAATACCTGTCATCAACAACTGAGCGTGTCCTAACTTAGTCTGTTCAGCTTCTGAAATGTTTGTTTTAGAAAGGTTTGACTTGTTTATACTAAAACTTCATTTTCTTGAGATACCATTTAAAAAAACTGAAAATATACCACACACTTACATGTGTATAAAGCATGTTCCAATTTACACTATTTAACTTTTGAATTGTTTGTTTTAAAATGATTTGATTCGTTTATTATAAACCTTTATTTTGTTGAATCAAAATTAAATAAAAACAGGCACAAATACCATATATGTATTTGTACTTATACTTTAAATTCTAGCTTCTTGCTTTAACACAGTAGAGTGCTAGAATGTTCAAATAAACAAGATACATTTAAACACAAAGCAAAATCATTCTTCAGATTTTCCAAAATTTTGAATTTCAGGTGAAGTCCAATGACAACTTTTGTATGTTTTATTTGAGTTAATAAATAATTCACTTTTCTAGACAAAGTAAGTTTTCTCCTTTAATGTACAGTAGCCTAGTGAGAGAAAGCAGATTTCTATGTATTCGCTCAAATTGAAAACTTCTCATCTCACTATAAAGTAACCTTTTGAGGTATATCTTTTTAAAATTATTTTTGCCAAAATGTAAATACTTGCTATATTAATTGTTTTCATATTTCATAACAGACTGAAATCACATTTTTCTAATTGAAGTAAAATTAATGAAACTGGTAACCAAAATAATTAACATTCCTAATGCAGATATTATTTCTCTGAAATTGAGAATTTTACATTTTTGTCTAGCAGATTCATTTAATTATTTAATTATTTAAATGTTCAATTATCTATTTAATTTATTGGAAGCATATAATTCTAATAGTACATGATATCTTCATTTTGTCTAATGTTTGTCTATTGGAAAATTTTATCAAATGAGAACAAGTACTTTACTATTGAAATTTTACTATCTGAAATAATTTTCCATAAGAAATTAGCACCAAACAGAAAATGTTCTTCATATTTTATTATTCTTCAATTATTGTATTACTTTTACTAAGTCAAAAATATTATACTTTGGAGACTTTTTTTATTTTGTCTTCTCAAATTAAGTTTGCTCAGTTCTAATTTTGTAAGGCTAGTCAAATGTTAAATAGTCAGTTATCCACATTGCAATCAAATGTGACTGATTTCAGTAGAATTTTCCTGTGTGTGGTAGAAAATTAAGACCAATTATATAAATTTTAAATGTCAAAGGAGGAAAGGCATTTTAATTTGCTTGCTTCAATTTTTATGGAAAAATAGCAACTTTGTTTGACGATTTCTTTAAAGAATCGTAATCACTACTTTATAGAATTTTACCTTGCTCAGAATGGTGAGCTATAACATATGTCCCCAAAGTCTCAAAAATAAAATTTTAGGAGATGAGTTGTATTGTGAATAAAATTATTCTCTTAAAATAGGTGCACTAAAGATCTGTCACTGTCACTGTCCTCCCGTTGTTCATCGATTTGCTCAAGTGGGCCCAGTAACGTCTCCATTGTGACACTTGTTACTGTGTTTGGCATATTGAATACGTCACGGGTAGCTTGCCAGGCTTTGTAGTGCGGGTGAGATACTCTTGGTAGCTTGCCAGGCTCTCCGAGAGGGCTGGAGGAATCGAACTTGGGTCGGCCATGTTAGCTCCGTGCGAGGCAAACGCCCTGCCCTCTGCGCTATCGCTCCAGCCCGCACTAAATATATTTTAGAATTTAATTTTTATGTTGCAAAAACCTTACTCTATATAAATGATATTTTGATTTTGTAATTGTTGCTAGGATTTGTTGTATTTAAATTTGGAAAGGTTGTCCATTTCCAAAAAAATGGGTAATATTGAGCTAACAATAATGTTGGCTAAGTAGCACTGAAGCATAAACAGGAAAAAATAAAAGTCTATTATTTCTTAACTGTGAATGCTTTCTAAAGAACTGAGATGCTTCCATTGTATTTGAATATTGCTTTTTGTTTCCTCTATTAAGTAGTGCTTAAAAACCACAACTTCAGTCAATCAGTAAACAGGATCATTACTTCTAAGTGTTTCAGATTCTAAATCAGGGGTTTCATTTAATTTTCCTAGCAGAATAATGCATATAGATGAGGATGTCAAATTGCAAATAACCTGTATTAGAATAGCATTTACAGTGCTTATGGTAAGTAATCAACATTATTGACTTAGCTCAGGGATTTCAAATACTGAAAAACACTAACAGAATAAATTGATTGGAAGAATAGAGAAGTACATCACTGTGTTAAAGATTTGAAATGAAAGTGAAATGCATTATATGATTTTGTAGTTTAAAAGTACATGCACATCTATAGATACCCACGTAGCTGGATAATGTGGTCATTATTGATTTAAATTCTCTATTGGGATTAAAGGGAGAATGTCTATTTTTTTCAATGGTAATGTTGGTATTCATTATCAATATGATAAAATACAAATTGGTTGCTCTGTAATACAGATTTAATGCCCCTGTTGAACTTTTTCCATTAGTAGCTAATGGCTATTCCTGTTTACCTTCTGTGACTTCAAATGCTCATTTCATTTCTTTTCTGTGATCATCATGCTTATTCAGGAAATGATTTGACTTAAAGTGAAAATATCCTACTTTATTTTAAAAATGATACAAGCTGCATCTGTAAACATGACTTTAATCTATGCCTTTCATGATGTGTCAGCATTCTCCAAAAGAATCTTTTTTCTGTTTGTAAAATAGAAGTGAAACATTACAAGGCTTGAAGTAGTAAGAAGAAAAATTCATTGCAATTATTAAAGTAAAACCTTTTGCTCTCAGAATATTTCACATATCTAACATATACACATAAGCATTTCTTTTTCACTATTAAAAATGTCACATAAGAACAAATCTATTAAACTGAACTGCTTTTTTATACTCTACATTCTAATACTTTATTTTCAAGATGATGTTCAACTAAGTTGGATTTATTTTAAAGAAAAAGGGCATAAAACTCATATTAATTTATTTTAATTAAGCCCATTAAAATAATCCCTGGGGAGAAAACAATTAAACATTGGATAAGAAACAATAAAATATCAATTTCATTTCCTCTTTGCAGTTGAGTTTCCTTAGTCATCTCTTTTTCTCAAAATAGAGTTTTAATTTCTAAAGATTTTTAGGTGAAATAACATAATTTCCAATACAGTTATAATACTAGGAGCTAATATTATTATACATCTTCTGTACACAATACATTATTTGAAGTACTCCTATAATTCTTCCAATTTATGATTTAATATAGATAATCACATTAGAAAACAGACAAATATTCTAAATAAACAGTTCTCTAAGAATATACAAATGGCTAATAAGAACATTAGAAGAAGCTAAACAATTTCAATTACCAAGGAAACACAATTAATTAAAAAGGCAATGAGATAACTATTTTTTACCACTATTATGACTCTAATAAAAAAGACAAGTGTTGGTGAGGATATGGAGAAATTGAAACCCACATATACTGTTGGTCTGAATGTAAAATGATGCAACTTCCATTGAAAACAACTTGGAATTTCCCTAAAACATAAAATAATCCAGGGGAAATTCAAAGTAGATACTCAAGAGAAATTAAAAGACATATCCACACAAAAAACTGATACAGTTGTTTGTGTGAATGTTTTGGGTTTTTTTTATTTTATTAAATCACTGAATCACTGTAACATAGATCCTTACAAAGCGGTTCATGATTGGATTTTAGTCATATAGTATTCCAACACCCGTTTCTCCATCAATGTACATTTCCCAGCACCAGTGACCAGTGTTCCCAGGTTCCCTCCCATCACGCCCCCTACCCCCTGCTTGCCTCTATGGTAAGCACCTCTCTCTCTCTCTCTCTCTCTCTCTCTCTCTCTCTCTCTCTCTCTCTCTCTCCCCTTTTTGGGCATTGTGGTTTGCAATATTGATACTGAAAGGTTATCAAGAATATCCGTTTACCTACTTTTAACCATGACATCTTGTCCAGCATGACCATTCCCAGCTATTCTGGTCATTTTACATGCTGGTCTCTTCTCTATCTTACCTATCCTCAGCCCCCCACACACTTGTGGTTAGTTCCAACCATTGACCAATCCTCTTAACCCCATTTTCCCTGGCCCTGAACATTAGTCTTATATAAATTATATATATATATATATATCATAGAACTATATATATAATTTATATACCACAAATGAATGCAGTCATTCTATATACTTCCCTCTCCTTCTGAGTTACTTCGCTCCTTCATTCAGCATGATACTCTCCATGTCCATCCATTTATAGGCAGATTTCGTGACTTCATTTTTCCTAACAGCTGCATAGTATTCCATTGTGTATTTGTGCACAGTTTCTTTTTCCATGTGTCTGTTTTTGGGCACTTAGGTTGAATATTTTCGTAAGAGCCAAATGTGGGCACAACACAAAGTTACATCACATGCTTTTTTTTTCCTGCCAAAATTATCTTACATTTTAAGTTTTTTGACTTGCTATATAAATTTTACCAAGTAAAGTTACATATACAAACTATTAAACAAAATTTAAAGACTCTAAAATACATAACAGTGAACAAAGGTCGAAAAAAAATGTTTTTAGTCTGTATCATTTTAGTTCACTCCATTCAGATACATCATAGAACAAGCCCACTGCAGGTCTCTCAATTCCTAATCTGTCATCAGATTTTAAACTCCTCCACTTTGAACTCTGAACAGAGTCATTTTGAATTGAAAGTTCTGTCCAAGATCATGGTACTATCTCATATTACAATAATTACATGAATATAATACTGTTACTGTCACTGTTATCCGACTGTTTGTCAATTTACTCAAGCGGGTGTCAGTAACGTCTATATTCATCCCAGCCCTGAGATTTTAGCAGCCTCTTCTTATTTATCTTTCCCAAAAATTGGAGGCTCTTTCAGGGTCAGGGAAATGAGAACCGTTATAGTTACTGGTTTTGGCTTATCAAATACGACAGCTTGCCGGGCACTCCAAGAGGTATACATATATAATCTGCTGCGTATTGTCTGAATTCCATAAAACACGGTGTGGAAATTATGGACAATGGGTAGGAAGTGTCTCACGATATGTTATAAGGCCGTGAAGTGGCCACGCAGTCCAGAAAATTGGGTAGTGGAGATAGGCTGCCAAGGCTGGGTCCCTTGGGGTGGGGAGGGCTCTCTCCTGCCCCTCTATGGAGAGCCCTGAGTAAAAATGGCCTCAGAATATATCCCAGAGAGGCAAAAAAGTATAGTCAAAGTGACATCTGCATTTGTTTGCTCATTGCAGCGCTGTTTACAATAGCCAGAATCTGGAAAATACCTGAGTGCCCAACAACAGATGACTGGTTAAAGAAACTTTGGTACATCTACAAAATGGAGTAGTATGTATCTGTTAGAGAAGATGAAGTCATGAAATTTACATACAAGTGGTACTACATGAAAAGTATCATGCTAAGTGAAATGAGTAAGAAAGAGAGGGAAAGCCACAGAAAGATTGCATTCATCTGGGGAACATAAAGTAACAAAATAGGAGACTAAGATCCAAGAATAGCCGAGATAAGTACCAGGAGGTTCACTCCATGGCTTGGAGGCCAGCCGCACATGCTAAGGGAAAAGGCAGCTCAGATAGAGAAGGGAGCATGAAATAAAGGGTGTTGGGAGGATCCTCCCTGGATGGGAGATGCATGCTGAAAGTAGACTATAGATCGAACATGATTTCCACTCAATGCCTCTTTTGCAAACCACAACACCCAAAAGGAGAGAGAGAATAAAAGGGAATGCCCTGCCACAGAGGCAGGTTGGGATGGGGTGATGGGGCGTGGGAGGGATACTGAGATCCGTGGCAGTGGAAAACAGGCGCTGGTGGAAGGATGGGTACTCGAACAATGCTTAATTTAAACCCAAGCACAAAAATTCGTAAGTCTACAACTGTGTCTCATGATGTTTCACTAATAAAAATTTTTAAAAATATGGCCTGGTGTGGAGTCCAGAATATAATACTAATCTACTATAATAGCATATATCTATCATTATTTTCCCTTTGAGAAATAAGTTCCCTTTTCTTTCCATTTGTATTGATAATATTTGTATGTTCATAAATTTGGTTTGATAATAACCAGTTCTCCCCTTAGAAAGGTAAATCAATTGAACCACAATTTCCTTTGGGGTTTTTTCTTTTTCTTTCTTTCTTTTTTTTTTCTTTATCTTTGAATGGGTACTGTTGACGTTCCAAATTGGTTCTTTTGAAAGAGTCAAGTGACTTTTAGTTCCCTAGTATCTGTCCCACATGAAAATATAAAGCAGTGTTTGTATTGTTTAAATTTATACATTTGTGAAAACAAAAATGCATTGTTCGCCCATTTGGGGAATGTGGTCCTTCGCTTGAGGCCTAAGAATATTAGGATTTCCACTCATTTCTGCTGGAACTGAAAAATTTAATCTGTCTGTGGTAGTCTAGACTGGAAATTCGCTCCATGAAGTTGCAACTCAGAACTGAATTTTTTGTGTTATTATATGGCTGTTGATACTGATGCTCAGAAAAGCTGCACCTGGGATATCTCACATTGTGGCTAGACACACTTGGGAACAGTATCTCAAAAGATAGTGGATCATTTTCCTCATATTCCATGGGAGACCCCTATGGACACAATTTTATGCAACCATTGATATGTGCCCCATTGACCATGACTCCATCCACTCTGTTGGTAAGTCCTGGTAAGTCTTATTCAGATCATGACAGACAGCTAGCCTCAAACTGGTTTGTTGTTTTCCTATTTATCACTGTTCCTTGAATGTCTTTCTTAATCTCCTTAAGTACCATCATTCAAAATCTTAAAAGTTCACATACTGGAGCTGGAGTGATAGCACAACTGGTAGGGCATTTGCCTTACACACGCCGACCCAGGTTCAATTTCCGGCATCCCATATGGTCCCCTGAGCACCGCCAGTAGTGATTCCTGAGTGCATGAGCCAGGAGTAACCCCTGTGCATTGCCAGGTGTGACCCAAAAAGAAAAAAATTCACTTACTATGAATAATTTAATTGTTCTAGGTTAGGACAAACAAACTGGATTACATTAGGTTAGTTGAGAACAACCTGGATTCTTTCTAAAACGAGAATTTCTGAAGCTGGGGAGATAGTGCAATGGGAAGAGCACTTGCCTTGCATGCAGCTAACACGGGTTTGATCCCCACCATCCCATATGGTCCTTGAGCACTCCCAGGAGTAAATTCCTGAGGACAGAATCAGAAACTACCCCTGAGCATCATCAGGTGTCACACACACGCACACAGCACACACACACCCACAAATACACACACACACATACACACAGGAGAGTGACAATTTTTGTAATTTTAGTTATTTGAATACTGAAAAAGATTTTATAGAACTTCGAAGAGCACACTCAGAAAAACTAAAGAGCTCTATTAGGTAGGTTTTCCTTTTTAGGAATGTTTTGTTTTGCTTTATTCAAGTATGAGAGCATAAGTGTGAAATGCATTACAGTTTTATCATTTCAGTCTATCAACTTTGAAATGTATCAGTATTTCAGGTTCACAATCCTTTCTCCATATTTTCAAAACTCTAAGGATCTTAAAACCAAACATTATCATAAGGTGATTTCAAAATCCAAACAGCAGAAAAATTTTCTTAAATTACATGGATTGGGGGTAAAGCAATAAGACTACCAACCTGGGTCTGATGCTGGGCATCCCATAGGGTTTCTGAGCCCCTCTCAGAGTGATCCTTGAGCATAGAGTCAGGAATAAATCCTGAGTGCCGCTGGGCTAAACCCCTCCCCCCCCCACACACACACACCACCACCACCGCCAAAAAATTTACGGAAAGCTACTTATTTACTTAGAATTCTCAGGCAATTTATTTTAGAAATATTTATAAATTTGCTTTTGCAATATTACCCCTATACACACCATGAAATGCATATAACAACATGATATGTACATCTTCTAAATTCAATATTTACTAAACTGTAAATCACCTACTGTCCCAAGAATTTTGTATAAATATTATGAATCGGTACTTAGATTAATGAATAATATAATATCTACTCATTTATGTTTGTAGTAGTTCAGATGGTAGTAAACATAATAGCTATGACTGACACCTAATACATATTTATATATGGTTCTATTTTCATAGCCACTAAGTTCAATTGCACCTGTTTTTTCAAAAGCTTTGTTTATATATCAGTAAAGACATCAGAAACACTAAAGAAAAGCTCTACATACATACTTCAATGAGAAAAACAGTAACAAAGTCTCAAATGCTGAATAATCGCTTGCCCTTCTTTGACTGTGTGTATAGAGCTGATGCTGTGTTTGTTCGCTCTGGTGAGTAACAGTTCAATTCATGAAGAGAAAATTACAGAGAAAAACACAGAGAAACTTTAGCATTTATGGTGCTTTGTATACAAAGATGATGTTATTGACTCCCTGACACCGAAGAAACTTCAGTATTTCTTCACGGCTGCAATTACCCAATTTGGGAAATGAACCAGACACCATAGCTTCATCTAGATGATAGCTAAAGACATAAAGTGCTGTGGCTGCCATTTTTTTCAGCTTTTATTACACGCAACCAAGCAATAATGTACAGTCCTAAGCTTCCATCCTCTTTTAATTGCATATATACTTTTAAATAAACAGAACTTTTAATTAGGAATATAAATATTGTCACTCAGATAACTATTGGCCATAATTTTACTATTATTCTGAAATATTTTAAAAAGCATATAAAATATTATTTTATTGAGGTGCTGCAAAATAGGAAACAAATCAATTATGAGGAGTCATCAATACAGACTTTTTGTATGAATTTATGTCATTGACCTTTAAAGGCCAATCTAAATATGGATTTAAACTAGCCATACCAATCTTCAGGTATCAAGGATACATAATTCTATATGAAGAATAATCCCTTCCAGATTGAAAATTTATAGTCAAGGTTATAAAATACTATTTTAGGTTGAGAAATTTCTACTACAATCACTTTAGTATACACAGTTTATCTCTTTCCCTTCTCTCTCTCTCTCTCTCTCTCTCTCTCTCTCTCTCTCTCTCGCTCGCTCTCTGTTCAATTTTGGGAGCATTCCAAGATGTGCTTAGGGATGACTCCTAATGGATCTGGCAGCAATATGGGGTAGCAAGTATTGAATTTGGGTCTGCAGCTTGCTAGCAAGGAAATCACCCAGCCCACTGCACTGTACTATCTCCTCTCTCTCTCTCTCTCTCTCTCTCTCTCTCTCTCTCTCTCTCTCTCTCTCTCCCCCTCTCTCTCTTAACTTTAAAGCATAGGTTATAAAGTGTGCTTGGAGAAATCATATTCTACTTAGTAACAATACTCATTTGAAGTTAAATAGTAATAGATTTTTATATTAAAGTAAGTCAAAAGAGGTCACCAGCCTATACACAAACACCAAACATCTATGAGTATTTTTAAATCAGAGCATTAATTACTACAATTTGGGCATGCAAGAATTCAAGGAGACAGGACAAAGAAGGAGAAAGGGTATCAGATATGCCTTAAAGAAGTTACAAGATACAAGTAAAGAGAGGAGATTAGTATAAATTATCATATAGAGTGGTTATAAACAAAGATAATATAATAGCTAAGATTCTTCTAGAAGTTTACCATGTGTCTTTGCACTATTATTTAATTTTCAAAAAAAAACTAGACTCAAGTAGTTCCATTTGAAGGACATATTTTATTTGGTTTCATTATTAATTGTTCGGGCTGGAGCAATAGCACAGCGGGTAGGGTGTTTGCCTTGCATGCAGCCAACATGGCCGACCCAAGTTCGATTCCTCTGCCCCTCTCAGAGAGCCTGGCAAGCTACCGAGAGTATCTCACCCACACGGCAAAGGCTGCCAAGCTCCCGTGGAGTATTCGATATGCCAAACACAGTAACAACAAAGTCTCACAATGGAGACGTTTCTGGGCCCACTTGAGAAAATCGATGAACAATGGGAGGACAGTGATTAATTGTTCATTGCATTTTAATAGCAGGGAACAAAATTAGAACTGAAATTTAATGTCATAATCCAAAGGGATTGAATTTTTTACTAACATTCTAAATTTTATATGCCCAGAAGTCGAAAGATAAACAATAATGTATCTGTCATGTGTCTAGGCTGGAGCGATAGCACAGTGGGTAGGGCGTTTGCCTTACAAGCGGCCAACATGGCCGGCCCGAGTTCGATTCCTCCGCCCCTCTCGGAGAGCCCGGCAAGCTACCGAGAGTATTCGATATGCCAGACACAGTAACAACAAAGTCTCCAATGGAGACGTTACTGGGCCCGCTCGAGCAAATCGACGATCAACGGGAGGGCCTTTACCTTACCTTTACCATGTGTCTAGGTAGTAGTGAGGAAATCTAAGCCAAGAGTCAGAACTTAAAGGGATTCTGAGATTAGTCATAAGTATATTAAAGTGTGGAAAGGTTTTACCAGTATATAGGGGGGAGAGAAAATATATACGAGGAATTACAGAGGAAATTTAATTTTTGTTATGTAAGTTGCTCTGCCTTCAAGGTTTTCCACACACTTCTCTCTGGGAACCTTTGCCTCAAAGACTGGTATAAATCTACATTCTTTTGGGATTCCTTTGTATGGAATTCCTCCAGTAATTCTAAGCCCAGGGCCTTTGAAACACTTTTCTCCTGTTCACATAGTGTCACATTAGAGTGTAATCTGGTTCCGTCACAGGGAGAGAAACTTAATATCATTGTCTTCTGGGAGCTCCTTGAAAGCTGAGAATAGATTGTATTCATCTGTTTATCTACCATAGTACTGGGTACTTATAGCACTAACATTTATTGCATGGACAGAGCAGATACCTGAGATTCTCATTTCTGTGTGTTAGAGGAGGCCTTCTTACAGAAATACGTACTTCAGTACAAACAACAGGTTGAAAGAATTGACAAACAGGGATGAGTCAAGGAGAATGGTGAGTGCAATTTTCAACACTGTATAAGCTGAAAAGATCATTAGAGCACTGTAGCAGTGTCTTCCTGTTGTTCATCAATTTTCTTGAGCAGGCACCAGCAACATCTCACAACAAATTGTGAGACTTGTTGTTACTGTTTTGGGCATATCAAATACGTCACGAGTAGCTTGCCAGGCTTTGCCCTGCGGGCGAGATACTCTCGGTAGCTTGCCAGGCTCTCCAAGAGAGGCGGAGGAATTGAACTCGGGTTGACTGCGTGCAAGGCAAACGCCCTATCTTCTGTGCTATCACTCCAGTCCAACAGACTTAACAGTTTACAAATTATCTTTGCAGTTCATTGCTCAATAAAGCTGGACAAGAACAAGAAAAACAGAAGTGCCTTTTGCAGATTGTACTGTGGACGAGTGCTGGGAACAGTGTGGCTTCACTTTCAGAAGAATCCAAGGGGCAGAGGCTAGGAGCAGGGATATGGCTCACCCTGCCCCTGGGGTCTTTGGCCCACTGGAATGTCATGTGGAGGTGCTTTGCCTGTGGTGCAGAAACACAGACAATGGAAAGGGAGCTCCGAACCCCATGCTAGGCTCCCCCTTAAACAAAGTGCCAGGAGAGAACAGCACTGGATGGTCAGGTGGCTGTCCTGGTGAGGCTCCTTATCCTGCCAATGAACCATGGATGGTTCCCATGGGAGCCTTGTGCCTGGGGACGCCAGGTATCTAAGGCAAGAGGTGGATTTCTGCCCCTTATCCAGGTGGCACTGTGTGCCAGGAGCCAGGAGATCACTAGAGATTCAAGTTAAATTCTTCTACCGGAAGCAAGGGGCAGGACACTGAAGTTCTGTAGTCCAAGAGAGAAAGACATGTGATTTAAGTATAATGATGAAACTTGATAGGGTAGATGTGGTCTCTAAATTTAAAGCAGATGTAACAAATAAGAGACCAAACAGCTAAGAGATAAGTGATGGACCAAATCTATACAGAAGTAAAAAGGCAGAGCAACCCGATGGAGAAACAAAATAGAACTTACAATAAAACCTCCTAGCCTAACTTTATGCAAATTTGTTTTGCAAAGCTTCTTAGCCAGTAATATTGCATACTTCTTTTCATATTCATAAGCCAACTTTTCTTAAGGTAAATATTTATCATCATTTATTAAACATCAGAATGATCTTTCACTCTATCATATGATTATCAAATTGTGTATATTTTTGCATATATGTATGTATTCACAGCTAACAGGAAATTTCTTAACATTTTCCATCTGATCAGATACCATATATCCATCCCCAAAAAAAACACAGATGAAAAGAAAACTGGAAACTTCAAAAAATTTTTTGATTATCCTTAATCATACACATTGCATTCTTAAATTAGTCTAATAGGTATTCAGTATGCAATTCACCAGCAAAGCATAAAATCGACATTATAACTGTTTTCTAAACTATTTTCTAGGGTGATTTGTAAAGCATTTCACATAATAGAAGACTAAAAAATCATAAAATATTAGTCAGGTACTAACATAGCCATTAATAGTCCTCTTTAACAAAAGGCAATTTCACGGCCTCATTTACCAACTAGAATATCCCAAGTCTACTTCATAATTATGCTTTTTATTCTCCTTTGTAAATTCTGTTTACTGCTTTTTGGCAATTTTTAACATAAATGCCATGGATGTTGTTAAATTAAATTAACAATTCTATGAGTAATGTATACATATATCGAATACAGATACTTAATTTTAGATTACTCTATTTGTGACAATCAATTTTTAGAGTAACCCATTATATACTTAGAATTTATTCTACTGCAACTAATTTTTAACCTTGATGTTTTTTCAACATCTGTTTATGGTATTAGTTTTATAAATAGAAGTTTATGGAGAATTGGGTGCTTGTGGTCAGCCCTAGATCTCTTCACATTGTTTTGGCCTGAGGCATGCCTGAAGAGGAATCACTTCAGGTGAATTAGAACTCAGATAAATAACCATAAAATTCTTTCAACAATATCTTCTCTTTAAAAATACATATTTCCACTCCTTCAATGCGGACAGAGTATCAGAGTAAACAGCTTCATCAGGTTTGTGAAAGCACATTTTGGAGAAAGTACATTTGACTGAAAATTATAAGCATCTTTCTGCATCAGCTTTTTTGGAATTTAAAGACAATCTTTCAATTAACTGAGCCTGCTGCTGCATACTGAAATGTAGTTTGAGTTAACAGCAGTTTGACTGGTCATTCAGAATTACAGCTTCTGGAACTTCTTAAAAGGTCATCTACTTATTTTCCCTGCACTTAAGCAATTAAAACTGCACTTAAATATATATTGAGAAAATAGATAGGGAAAAGCAAATTTATCGAAAACAAGCAATAGCCGACCATTGTTGGTTCGAAGATGAATATCACATCAAATCTCAACGAGTTCCTAAGCTAACTTGGTTTGTGGGCATATAACCAAATAACTGAAAATAAAAATGTATGGTTTTTGCATCGTGCTTGGCATATAAGTGCTGAATTGATAGGAGCCCTTATTTTACCTCTTAATATAGTGCTCCCAACTGCAAGAATTCATCAAGACAATGTATTACAGTTAAAAGAAAACATGCTCACATTTCAGATTGCGGGTCTCAAATCTGAGTGGTTTCTTTATCTCATTCATTCTTCCTAGAAAAGATTTAATTAAAGTATACACAGGTAACTGTCTTTCAGTCTGAGTTCAAAATGAGCAGTTTTCTCCCTAGGAAAATGGGGAATTGTTATTTCATAAGGGGTTTTTGAGAATTGATGAATACACATGAATTATTGCATCCACAGAGAAAATACTTTATGAATTCAGGGAGTATTAATTTAATTTAATTTTATTTTTTGAACACCTATCACCAACTTTTCCCTTTATTTTTAAAAAATATTTCATATTTATAAAGTAATTCACAATATTTGATTATATTTAATGTAAAAACACCAATCCTACCATTTTTATACCTTCCCACCACCATACTTCAAATATTTCCATCCCCAATCCCATCCCCTGCCCCAGAGGAGAACCAATATAATTTATTTTGTACTGTTGTTATGAAAAAACCATTGAAAATTCTCCAAAAAGGTTTCCTTAGAGGAAAGTGTGTGAAGATTGTTGTATTTCACCGTGGGGCCATTAATCCCTTCGATAAGAGATTTCTAATATGTTGTTAAGGGTTGAGCCTTGTGTGTAAATATATCTGTAAAAATACATTTCCCTCTAAGATTGGTTGCCTTCTACTTTAAACCCTATCAAATGTAGTGCCCTACTCTTGGAGTGTGAGTGCTATAAGGTATGAGAGTCCAGAAATAGGTTCTCTAATGTGTGAGTCTCGGCCAAGCATGTGGAGAGCAGTAGAGAACAAGGTCTAAGTTGAGTTCTGGAGGTTTTCAGCTTCCAGGGCTGGATCTCTTGGGGTGGGGAGGGACTTCACTCATCCCCCTCCGGGTTGCCCCAAATGAAAGAGCCTGGCATGGGGTCGACAGCATGGCTATGGATAGTCATTTCATATTCTCTTCCAAGAAATTTATAAGTCTCTGGATCATCGGAGTATTACTTTTATAGAATATGCATTGAGCACTTACAGGCAAAGTACTCAGTATTCTGAGTACTTTGGGTAGAAAAGATTATGGTCCTTACCTCAGCCACTGCTCTGACTTCACTCTAAATCAGCACCACAGACAGTATAGACGATTCTCAAAGAATTAGAAATTGAGCTCTTCTTCAGTTTGCTCCTCTGATCTATGACCTCCATTTACTTATTTATTTTCCTGTACAACACTTGCTAGTTTATCATGCTCAAGTCAACTCTCCCTTTATTTGAGATGCTTTTCCTGATTGTTTAGTTTAAACCTTGTTTGTGTTTACCTCCTATTATAAGACTATACTGTTATTTTCATGATTTTAATTACAGTATTTTCTCAACATCGATCTTTTCTACTAGAGTATAAACTTAACAAAGAAAATCATCTTGAATAATTTTCTAAAAATTATTTCCTTGTTCTTAGAATAGTGAAGAACATAGTAACCCTTCAATATACATTATTTAAAGAAATAAAGGTGATAATCATATATCCATTTTAGCTATATAGAATCTCATACTTTAAAACTCAAGTTGGGAAATGGTAGCTAAGAAAGTAGGTTCATAGATCCACCATCTCATTTCATTTTTAAATCACGACAACCACAACCATCCTGTTGTTCGTCGATTGCCTCAAGCCGGCACCAGTAATGTCTCCTTCGTCCTAGCCCTGAGATTTTTTTTAAAAAGTGCCATATTCAAGGCTCTTTCAGGGTTAGGAGAATGAGACCCATCATTGTTACTGGTATTTGGCATATTGGGTACGCCACGGGGAGTTTGCCAGACTCTGCTGTGTGGGCAGGTTACATTCAGTAGCCTGCCAGTTTGTCCAAAGTAGGAATGAGATAATAAGCTTCTGGGAGCTGGGTTTTATAGTCTCTGGGTCTTAGCCGTTGATGTGATTACACGGTACCAGGGGGCCAGTTGGAGGGTGTGACCCCTGCCTACTGGAATATGGAGGATCTGGGTGGACGATGCTCAGCCCCGATCCGAGCAGGCTTGTAGATCTCAGCCCCAGGACCCGCATGCCTTTGTACCTCTGCCGGTACCTTCATGTGTGTGGAGAGTGGTGTCAGCATGGTGGTGGCAGGTTCTGGAGGTCTTCGGCTGCCGGAGCCCTGGTCGGGGCGGGGAGGAAAACTCAACCCGCTCCCCTCCAAGGGGCCCCAGAGAGGACAGCCAGGCATGGGGGCAGGAGACTCTGCCTTCATTTTTAAATAACCACATAAAATTTTTATTATAATTTATATTTTATTTGAAAATACACTATACCCGAGAGTGTTCAGAAAGCACAGAATTTTACTGAGAAGAGATTATATTATGCTACTTTTTACTGCTTCTACTTTTATTAAAAAAAAAAGTGCGATGGTGAAAGTTGCACTAATAACCACAAGGCCTCAGTTGATATACAATAGGGGATTGTAGATAAAGCTCCAGAAACTTAAAATAGGTCATAACTATGATTTATAAAGCATGGATATAGTATTTTATCTCCCCTCTCCGCTGCTATGCTGCTCAATTTCAGTATTGGGTGCTACTCTTCTTATTTGTTCATATAGTAGGTCACTCTGAATTTCTTTTGAATATTTTTATAACTTCATTGACAAGAACTAGAAAATGGCATATCGTATCTGTGTGATGTGGTCTAATTTTGAGTCTCTCATTTACTAATCCCCACCCCAAGCAGAGCCCAGGCAGCCAAAGACCTCTGGTTCCAGCCACAGCCATGCTCAAGACCACTCTCCACACATTCGGACGAGCCTCAAGCCTAAAGAAACTGGTAGATGAACCCAGGTGTGCGGGACCCGGGGCGTAGATCTCTAAGCCTGCTCAGATTGGGACTGGGGTCTCCTCCACCCATATCCTCCGTCTTTCAGTATGTAGGCATTACACCCACCAACTGTCCCTGGTGCCGTGTAATTCCATCAATGGCCAAGACCCAGAGACTATAAAACCCAGCTCCCAGACATCTTATTATCTAGTTCTTACTCCAGAGAACCTGACAGGCTACCAAAAGTATTCTGCCCACACGCAGAGTCTGGCAAACTCCCCGTGGCATGTTCAATCTGCCCAAAACCAGTAACAATGATGGGTCTCATTCTCCTGACCCTGAAAGAGTCTTGAATGTAGCACTTTTTAAAATTTCAGGGCTAAGATGAAGGAGACATTACTGGGGCCTGCTCTAGGCAATCGATGAACAACAGGATGACAGTGATACAGTGATACTAATCTAAGATCACAAATACAACTTATTCAAACTGTTATCTATGTGTCCTTAACTTATAATTTATGAATCCCTAGTATAGCAAACCATTTTATAGAAACATTCAGAATATTATTCTGACTCTTTAGTGATTTTTTTCACTGGCTGTTATATTTTTATTTATATAAATATGACAAATTTTCAACACTTAAATTATGATTTCTTGGTTTTCTATAACCTTTAAGATTCTAAAGCATGCATATATTAGTTTAAACAGAAATTTATAATACAGGTATAAAATCTTCCATTTCTAAACCATTTTCTGTTGCATTACCAGAGAAAACTTCTTTTAATGACTAATTTTTATACTGGAGATTATGGTCCTTAGTATTTAAGTAAAATAGTTAAAATTCTATCATTTTCAGATAGAAGCTACTAATTTTCCACTATAAAAACATTTAAACCAATTATAATTATTTGTGCCACTTGTTTTGTTGCTATTGTATAATTTATCTTGTAGCTATATTTTATAATGCAATATTAATCTCATCTCTATTTAGTTTTTATCATCTTAGACTAACTTCTCTGCACTATATAAAATGAAGAATTTAGTACATCTACATTTATATTTTGTCTGCCTGTTATTTGCCAACTTCTAACACATAAACAAATATAGACAAGAACTTAATGTTTACATTCTATTTTGTATTTATTTTTACTTTCTTATTTTTGTTTATAAATGAATCCAAAAATTGGAAAAAATAGGTAGTTTATAGTAGTAGCTACTATTATTGAATTTTGGAGTTACTATTATTCAATTACTAAAATAAGAATTATTGCTATTACATAAATGAATTTACTGGAAATTAATAAAATTACTAGAAGGTTTCATCAGTTTTGAATATAATGGCCACCACCTAAATTTTACTTACTAGACATATTGAAAAATATATTTGGACTGCAGAAAAAAAATAAGATTATCCATAACCTTTGTCGATTGCAGATGTAGGAGATCAAAAAAAATCCAAAAACTCCAATTTATATGCACTGGCAGAAGCAGAGGCAGCCTCTGAGCTCCTTACACTTGCAGAGAATTTTACACTAACTGCCACGGCCTCTGAGCATCTTCCAGGGCAAAATCAGTGTTGAGAAACAATTCTTCATGAAATCTTGAGTTTCTACACATTTTGCAAGTCATTTACTATACCTCAGTCCAGATTATCTTTTCATGGATGTTTACACAACAGAGTCTAGGTAAACAGAAATAATGTTAAGAACGAAAAAACAAATGTATAAATTGGGTTTGCCTTGAAGATAAAATAGTGTGGAACAGACTACTTAGTGTCCATACAGAACATTTGGACTTTCAAAGATTTGCATTCCCTTACTGTAACATGACTGGCTTTGCCCTGTGGCCCTCTTTGCATTGCTCTACAGAACAATCCAGAACAATCTCTCTCTCTCTCTCTCTCTCTCTCTCTCTCTCTCTCTCTCTCTCTCTCTCACACACACACACACACACACACACACACTCATGTCACTATTGCTATTAGTAATAAACAGTCCTTTATCTACTTTTCAGGAACCAGATTTCTTCTACTAGCATCCATAAAACTGTACTAGGTTAATCTACAGGTAAATTTTCCTTAAAAAGTAAAAAACAAAAACCTTCATTTTCATAAATATGGTGACTGAGGAAAAAAGAAGAAAGTATTTTGCAATCCTGCTGGTCACCAAATCCATATAACATCAGCTATTAGTTTACCATAAAAAGATATAGTCCTATCTTGATTAGGAATTAATGAGAGTAAGAAAAGATCTGAGAAAATTGTTCTCAGAAAGTCAAGAGAAGGGCCTTGAAAAAAACATGTGATTGGATACAGTTATTTATAGAAAAGTAGTAATCTGGGAGAGCAGGCATAAAGAGTTTATAGTGTCCCCCAGAGGTCAGTGGAAAGAAGGAACTAGAAAATGATGCTGATGCTGGTTCCTCTGAAATAAGAAAGTATAATTAGAAAATATCTATTATAATAAATATAAAATTATACATACACACACACACATATATATATATATATATATATATATATATGAGCGATAGCACAGTAGGTAGGGCGTTTGTCTTGCATGCTGGGGTTAGATTCCTCCGTCCCTCTTGGAGAGCCCGAAAAGCTACCAAGAGTATCCCGCCCACACGACAGAGCCTGGCAAACTCCCATGGTGTATTTGATATGCCAAAAACAGTAATAACAAGTCTCACAATGGAGACATTACTGGTGCCTGCTCGAGCAAATCGATGAACATTGGGAGGACAGTGCTACAGTGCATAATTGGAAAAAAACAACAAAATTAAATGATATTCTCTTGAAAAAAATGAGTCCTTTTCCTTCATTATAGCAAGAATTAGGGGGGAAAAGATGCAATTAGAAGGAAGAAATCAAGTAAGTCTCAATTTTCCTCCTCTCCTAAATATCTCATTATCTAATATACGGAGCCCTGGTAGATCTAATAAAGGTAAAGGTAAAGGTAAAGGCCCTCCCGTTGATCGTCGATTTGCTCGAGCGGACCCAGTAACGTCTCCATTGGAGACTTTGTTGTTACTGTGTCTGGCATATCGAATACTCTCGGTAGCTTGCCGGGCTCTCCAAGAGGGGATCTAATAAACCACAATGAAAATGTAAATCCCTCTAAGTAGACATAATATAACAAAATGCCATTTTCTGGTGTCAGTACTATAAAATTCAAATTAACTTTTAAAAAAAACCTCAAAAATAGTCTTCTACTTTTAAAATATCTATGTAAAAACTCTGGCTGGAGCGATAGCACAGTGGTAGGGCGTTCGCCTTACAAGCGGCCAACGTGGCCGACCCGAGTTCAATTCCTCCGCCCCTCTCGGAGAGCCCGGCAAGCTACCGAGAGTATTCGATATGCCAAACACAGTAACAACAAAGTCTCCAATGGAGACGTTACTGGGCCCGCTCGAGCAAATCGACGATCAACGGGAGGACCTTTACCTTTACCTTTACCTTATGTAAAAACTCTGGCCTAGAAAATGACTCAATGGCATGGGTCCCAGAGTTGACCAGTCTTCACCCCTCATAGCACCCTGAACACCACTGGGAGCTACCCTTCCCAGACCTTTCAGGAGTAGTTCCCAAGCACCATGGGGTATGTCCCAAACAAAGAAGATGAAAAAAATAAATACATGAACATATTTACAAAATTCCTAAAATAATACTATGTAATGAACCTCCATAGAGATCTATAAGATACATCTAAAAAAGTGCATAGAAAAAAATTTTATTGACTATAATATTTGTATCGATTAAAATAATACAAACAACAACAAAAGAAACCTCATACTAAAAGCAAGAAAAAGATAAAGACCATTTAAATGAAGAAAATTTTTTAAATTATGAGACTACTTTGTACAAGATGATACAAATAAACTTTAAAACAAGGAAGCATTTAAAAAGACACAAAATTTAAAGAATAAAAGCTCTCAAATAGTTGTTCTTCAAAACACACCAGTCCTACATAGTTTCTCATGGGAAATCTATTAGACTTTAAACGTCAGATAACCCCAATTCCAAGAAACTGATACAGAGCATATAAACAGGAAAATATAAATACTTTAAGTAAAATAAGTAGAATATTTATACCTAATCTGACAAAATAAATTAGACAAGCAAAGGCAACTAAAGTCATACTTCATAAATATTATGTTATTTTGCTAAAGACGCTACATCAAAATAACCCTTATGGGGTAGATTTCAAATAAATAATTAGTTTTCTCAATCCTAGAGGCTGGATTTCCAAGTTTAAAGTGTTGATCAGTTTGGCTTTCCTTGAGTTCTCTCTCTTTTGTCTTGCCAAAGGTCAGCTTCAAATGGCGACCTCTCAAGACCTTTCTCATGGTACACATCCCTCATATCTATTCCTTTTTTTTTTTTTTTTTGGCTTGTTTTTATTTGAATCACACCCTGTGGTGTTTAGGGCTTATTTTTGGCTCTGAGCTCAGGGATTACTCTTGATAGGCTCTGGGACCATATGAGCTCAGGGATCAAACCCAGGTGAGCCAAGTGCAGGGCAAGAGCATTACTAACTGTACTACTGCTCTACTCCCTCCTCCTCTTCTTAAAAGAATAAGTGGCAGATTGAGTTAGTGTAAAAACTCCTCACCCACACCGAGCTATGTAAACTCCTTCACTCGGGAATCACACATTAAAGGATGTTCTCAAGCTCTAGGGGAGGCTCTCTCTCGCCTCCTGCGTTCGTTCTCTAGAGTCGCTTACCCACCAGAGACAGCTGTTGCCTTGGACAGACAAAGGAAGAACGAGGGCCAAGCTGGTTGCTGATTAGTTGCCATTTATTCAATGTCTCATCTCTCCCAACTCTCTCCAACCCTCTCTCTAACTCACTCTACAACTGTCTCCGTGACTCTTCTCCAATCTCCCCAGCCACTCCTAATCTCTCCTGTCAGCCTTCTCTCTAATTTGCAACCTTCTCCTCTAACTGTGTCTCTTCTCTGTCTCTGTCTCTTCCTCAATCTTCCTTAAACTCTGTCTCACTCAGTCTACTTCTTCTGTCTCTGTGTCTCTTTCTCTCTTCTCCCTTTCTTTCCCTATCGCCGCTCTTTTTTATCCTGTCACCATGCCTCCCCACTCACGCCTCCCCACGAGAAGCATGATCAAAATGTTTTTCCAGTCTTCCCGACCACCTGCAGTCCTCAAGGGTAAAACAGCCCTTAAGGTGCGTTTGTCCTCTCCTTAGACCTGCAACTTGATTAACATCTTTAATTCTCCTTCCTAATATGTATCATTTTATAAGGACACAGTAATAAACACTTTTAGGCTTGTAGGGTGACTCTCCTGGGGACATCTTGCTACAGACTCAGACTACAGTGCTCAGGTCAGACTAATCACTCCTAACCCCACCAGGGTCCAAATCTAGTTATTACTTTTGGATCGTGACAGAATTTATCCATGACCAAGCTCTTAACTGACAGTTAAGCCTCATGGCACTTCCGCCAAGCCCATTTCAATGCCAGGGTAGCTAGCTCACCTCTTGCCCTGGGTTCATCTAGTCCCTCATCTGGGGATCCAGGAAGTAAGGGCAACTGAGGTTTAAGTTGAGAGAGCAGATGTCCAGGAGGTAATATTATCTGGAGTCAATCAACCCCCCCAAGTCACAGGCTTGTCTTTTTAACTGTCTTCTTGTATCCATACGAAAAGCAACTGCTCTGAAATAACTAACCATGCAAAGAACATTAGGGAGAAGAGAAAGACATTATTTACAAGTCATAGTCTGATCAGGAGACAAAGGTAATTGACAGGTTGGGGGGCAATCGATAAACACAACCTCCCAGCAGCCAGGGAACAAGGGCAAACCAATATTATTTTACAGGTTAGGGTCCCAACTTTAAGTAATTTTTATCTTATTTGCCTATCTAAAGACCCTGTCTC
The DNA here is from genome assembly GCF_029834395.1 of Sorex fumeus. Lineage (NCBI taxonomy): Eukaryota > Metazoa > Chordata > Mammalia > Eulipotyphla > Soricidae > Sorex > Sorex fumeus. The sequence continues at coordinate 8,925,886 of NW_026606075.1, read as the reverse complement.
CACATATCATCACAATGGGGGCTAAAGCATTACACAAGAATTTAGCGATTCAGTCCTTAAATTTATACACACATACACATATATAAGAAAGAAGAAAAAGTGCACACACACATATTTTGGGGATAAAAAAAGTGGCTATGGCATGAGAACAGCAGGTAATGGGATATTATTGATAATCCCAAAATATATCTTCAATTTTAATTTTGAATGTGAAACTATTTTACTCATTGAGAAAAATTGAAAGAGAAAAATAATAGACTTTTGATGGGTGTGATGTTAGAATACTTATACAGAAACCATCATTAGCAGTACTGAAAATCACAGTACTTCAATCAATTAATAAATTAAATAAATAAAATTTTTAAAAAGACTCTAAAGAAATAAAAGCAAGTGAAACTAACTGCATTAAGTTGGCAATAGAACCACCTAGAAAAAAGACTTAGTTTAAGTACCTTTGAAATACACTATTTTGTACATTCTTTATGGGCTAGAGTTTAATCTCAGAAAGAATTAAAAAATAAATCTGAAACTACGAGAGGGAGAGGGGAAAAGAGACAAGGACCTGGAATTTGGTGAAAGTGTAGTCAAATCCTTAGTTGAAGAAGGAAAATGTTAAATATTTTGTTTTTAATTGAGTTTAAAAAAAGTAACTATTGCATTCACTTTTAAAGGTGAATCATAAAAGGCCCAAACATTCTGATCTCTTAGATTCCTGATCCATTTTTCTTTAATGATCTGTTTCTCCAACTGTCCTTGGCTTCCCATCTCTGTAGATGGTGAGAGGCAGAGTATTTTATTTTTTTTGTTTATTCTCTTGTCTTACGTTCTCAACCCTGCACGCCCATTAGCATTACATGGGAAAGCATTAATAGTTACTCAGGTTTGAAATTTACTCTAGAAACAAGTTGTATGAAAGGCAGGGGAGAATGGGGAAATTTTTAAAATTTCACAGTTTTTTTCCCAAATATGCAATAAAGACTGAGAATTACTAAACAGATCCCACATGCTTCTTGAGCACTGAGTTGTCCCTGACAATGCTGATGAGATCTGAATGATCTGCTTTCTGAGTACAAAGTATTTGAGAGCTCTGATTTACTGAAACAAAAGGGAAACATATACTAAACCATTTATGGAATTCTGGGTACTCATCCAAAATAATAGTAATGACTTAAAATTTATAAATAATATTTGTCCAAAAGCATACAAATATTTGAGTAAATATTCATAAAACTTTCAAATCTAGTTTTATATAATAAAAATCAACAAGATTTTCTCCTCCAGGTCTGGTACTAAAAAATTTTGCTGATTAACATACAAACATTTGACCCCAGAACCTGACCTAGTAACTACTCTTTGCTGAAACACTTTATAAAAGGGTTCCTTCAGTGTGCTAGTTTTGAATTATAAACATATACTCTAGGGTTGAATGTCTTAGAGAAATAAGTGAGGAACTTTGTCACAAATGATCCACGATAGAAGACAAAAGAAATGCAGTTAAATATAAATAAATATATACTTTGTTTTCTTGAGATTGAAACAAGTGGTAGAAAAAAAACTGTGGTAGATCTTTTAATCTGTTGCTATGCCAACAGAAAAATTTTAAATGGATCCAAGAAATGGAACAATTTTCAGGAATATAAGCACAGTCTATTTCAAATAAGGAAAATTGTATTCATATTATCCATACCCCCCAGGGGATAGAGACTTGAGGGAATTAGTGCAGAATTAATTGATCAGGATTTTCTCCCTCTAACCAGTTGGCAGGAGGCACAGAATCTCACGCTATATTGCTATATTTTTTGAGATCTGGATCTGGATTTAGGTTAAAGTTTTAGAGGATTGTGGGCAGCAATGTTCCCCAGTGTGTAGGTAGTAGGGTAGCATGTTTCTACCATTTTAAGACTGATTAACATATATAAGAAGAAACAAAAGTCAATAAATCTTGACCTATATTTCTCAGCATGATACCAGACGATGTCAGTTTCAACTATGAAAACATCTTAATAAAATACATTGCATGTGCAAATTGCTTGCATCCTTTTTGAGTGAGACAAAGGCAGGCATTATCTTTCCTAAGCAGAAATAAAGATTAAAATAAAGAATGACCTGAAATCTAAAATTATATAACATTAAAATCATAAATTTATCAAATTAGGTTCAGACATGATAAGATTTTAACACTTCGCTATTCACTGCAATGACCAATTGTGCTTTCTCCCAAGTAAAATCAAGCTTTACTTTTGAGGGAACATTGATATGTTATAAAAATGTATTTTAATACATCTAGAGGGTGTCTCTACTGTATAGTAAGTTAAGAATAGGTTGCCTCAGCAAAATAAAGATGAAAATTTAGTTCAGCTGCCTTTCCTGAAGGTATTTCTGTAAAGAAAGAAACAGACAATTTACAGCAATTAAGAAGTATTTTCAATTAAACGCTTGTCTGTTTGGGTGAGTCTGCTTATTGCCTTTGAGAAAGGGAGGAGGAAAGTCCTGCTTCAGCTTCTTTTAAAATGTTTATATTTAAATGACTTAATTATCAGATGGAGTGACTCTGAACTATGATTCATATTGTGATTAGTTCTTTATTTTGATAAAGAAACATCAGAAACATGTGAATGAGCAGTTATGAGGGGGAAAATGGCATTTTTTAAAATTTTTATCTAGATTTTTATCATTTGTTCTTAACTCTTCTTGTTTTTAAAATGTGAAGAGCTGAGCATTTTACAAATATACATTCACAGCTCATCTTTAAATCCTGAGCATATTCACATAGAAAGAATGATTGCCTGTTGGCCATTGAATATCACTCGGTTACACTTTGTCTTTGTTTTCTGAGTAGTGAGTCACTATGATTACTTGTATGAATATTACAGGATAAATTACAGTTTTAGTGTTACCCTATCACCCTTTTGAAGTCAACTAATGTGACTGTTAAAGGGTGCATTTATGCATTGCCTAAAAATATAAGCTCCACGTTCTATATCCAGTGTATGTTTCTTATTGGTTAGTTAGTTTTCATAGAGAATAAGGGAAATATACTGGTTAAAAAAACATTCTAAGATTGAACAACATACATGGCAATTTTTTCCACAGTTTTTTTGGACCATACCCAGGTGTGCTGAGAGCTTAACCCTGACTTGAGTTCAGTGATAGCTTCTGGTGGTGCTCAGTGGACCATATACAGTACCAGGGATCAAACCCAGGTTAGCCACATTCAAATGCCTTACCTCTATAACATTTCTCCAACCCCAAAGATGATTTTCTTATTTTTAAATAGGCTTATTTCACAAACTGTTTTTCCCCCAAGTAGTTTTTTTTAATATTAATAAGGGTATTGAATGTGTACAGAAGAGTCTAATTCATACCATGGCAGTCAGGCATTTAATGATGGAGCATTTTCTTCAAATGCAGTTTCCTAGTGAGCAGAACCCAATATGTAAAATAAACAACAAAGGCCCTACATTCTTGGCTTTCCTGGACTTCAAGTTGCGTAATAGGAAACATATACTATAGTGAGTTGTGAGTTGTAAATCATTAATCTTAATTTTTATTATATTCTTTCTCTTTTCTTGGGCTGGAGCAATAGTGTTTGTCTTTCTCTTTTCTTAATATTCTTTTGTTATATTTTTCTGCCTTAAAGGTCTGAAACCATCTGCTATATTAGTTGGATTTTGATTCTTCCATTCCATAATTTATTCCAACATTATTGCTTTGTTTCCTCATCTGTAAAATGGGTATTATAATAGTACTTAACTTTTTGAAATTATATTTATACATTAATTATAATATAGGATTAATATTAATATTCTTTAATATCATATGAGCATAAGTTTCTATAATAAATATTTGTATAAGGAACTATGGCAGAACCTCCTGCCCCCACACCAGGCTGTCTTCACTGGGGCCCCTCAAAGTGGGGCAGGTTGAGTTTCCCTCCCTGCCCCAAGCAGAACCCCAGTATCTGAAAATCTCCAGAACCCAGTCACAGCCATGCTCAAGACCACTCTCCACATGCTTGAATGAGCCTCACGTATGAAGTAACCAGCAGAGGACCCCAGGTATGCAGGACCCGGGGCTGAGATCTCCAAGAATGCTTGGATCAGGACTGGGCCTCCTCCACTCAGGTCCCCTGTTTTACAGTAGCTTGACAGCCATACCCACAAACTGCCCCTGGCATGATGTAATCTCATCAACAGCCAAGATCCAGAGTCTATAAAACAAAGCTCCCAGAAGAGACTGAAGCAGTATTTCCTGGCGTCCCTGTTAAATGCAATTAGAGGTCATCCCAAAGCCTCCTTCTTTCTTGGAGAGCCTGGCAAGCTACTGAGAGTATCCTGCCCACACAGCAGAGCCTGTCAAGCTACCCACGGTATATTCAGTATGCGGAAAACATAACAATAACAGATCTCATTCCCCTGACCCTAAAAGAGCCTCCAATATGGCAAAGTTGGGAAGGACAAGAGGAGAGGCTGTTAAAATCTCAGGGCTGGGATGAATGGAGACATTACTGGCATCCACTCGAGCAAGTCAATGAACAACGAGATGATAGTGATTGTAATAAGGAACTATAAGTAATGAAGAGCATTCCCTCCCCCCATATATTTATTGGGGGCTGGAGTGATAGCAGAGCGGGTAGGGCGTTTGTCTTGCATGCAGCCAACATGGCCAACCCGAGTTCGATTCCTCCACCCCTCTTGGAGAGCCTGAGAGTATCTTGCCCGCTCAGCAAAGCCTGGCAAGCTACCTGTAATGTATTTGATATGCCAAACACAATAACAACAAGACTCATGATGGAGACGTAACTGGGCCCACTCGAGCAAATTGATGAACAACGGGAGGACAGTGTTAGAGTGATATTTATTGGCTCTCTGCATGTCTTTTTTGAGAAGACATCTTTTAATCTCTTTTTCCATTTTTGACAGATTATTAACTGGATAGTCCATCTGATACTTTGAACATTTTAAATTGAAATGTTTTAACTTTCTCTTTTCACTCTTGGGACAAAAATAAAAACAGCAAATTTTGTCATGAAACTTAAGAAAACTTTTTAAAAAGACTTAGTAAAAATATAAAACTGTACTCCAGAGGAGATTCGTGAATGAGTTGTGAAACAAATAATTAAACTTGTAAAACTAAGTGGTTAAAATTCATCCTAATGGGATGTTAATATAAGCCAACTCTACAAAATTTTCTTATGTACCCTGTCTGACGTCATTAAGGCGAAATGTTAAAATGTTAGCTAACAATTTGAAGTGCATTACTTAATTTCTATGCAACAAATATTTAGTGAGCACCAACAATGGAAATGTCACTGTGTTAGGCAATGTGCTAGATTGTATAGGAAAGACAACAATCACTAGTTCTTCATGCCATTCTCTCTAGTAATATACAATTAGCGAAGAAAATGTCACACATCCACAAACAACTATCACCAAAACTATTAATAATCCTTTCTAAGAACTGTGAAAAATACTCTCCACCTACATTAATACTTTTCATCCTTACCACAATCTTCAAGTTTAAGAATGAGGAAACCAAGGCATAAAGGAGTTTAAAAACATTCAAAACCCACAAAATTTTTCATGGCAGAGCAAGATTGAACCCATGTGGTCTGACCCTCAACAGCCTCCTCTGAGCTGCTCTTCTTTTCTATTCTGCTAAATGAAATTGTATGTTCTGTCAAATAAATAATTAAATAATAATGAAAAAAGAAGATATATGCAAAGGTATATAGGATAATATATTTCACCAACACTAAATTCTAGAAGTTTGTATCTCCTTCTAATTTTGGTCAGAATATAATGTATTGATAATAACAGTCACTAGGAATAATAATCACTTACGTGTTTTAGCCCATTCGAACAGTTATATCAAAATACGATGGAATTGGAGGCTCATAAACAATAGAAATTCATTTCCCACATTCTTCAGGTTGGGAGTTTAAGATGCCAGCATGGCTATGTGAGGGCCTTCTTTCAAATTACAAATCTCTCATTTGTCCTTCTGGCAGGAGGAGCAAGATCACTCTTTGGAAACTCATTCCTAAGGCAACTAATCATATTCATGAGAACTTTACACTACATAAGCTAATCACCTTTGAAAGACCCCCTAATAATATCTTACTTGGCATTGGATTCCAATTGTTGAGAAATTTGGATTTAGATTGGCACATATTGCCTGGATACAACCCACCCCCACCATCTCAATGATAACAGAGTCCAGTCAGAGAACTTGTTTTCTGGTCCCAAATGAACAGGACATACTCACATCTCCTTCTACACCTTAGCTCATTTTATTTCTTCATAGGCAATTCCCTCTTCTCTGTTCTCTATTTGACCAACAACACCCGTTTCTCAAGACGACTGTTGTCTTCGAGTAGTTGTCTTCAAAGACTGTTGTCTTCGAGTAGCCTCTTCACTATCCTAGGAAGTTTATTATTCTGAAAGCACTGTCTGTTTACTATAAGGGGACCTAGTAATAACAATGACCACGCCACCAAAAAATACATACTTCTGTTTTAGTTTAAAAGAACTACCTTCTATTGGCAAGTCTAGAAATTCTGTCAACACCAACCAAAAGGGCAAAATCCTGGCAGTTCGAGTAATCACAATTATACAAAGAGTAGTTCTGCTCTCACTTTCTTGATGTACAGCTTTTATTTTGGGAATTCTTCCATGTGGTCAATTTCATGAGTTGGTGCCAATAAGTATATCAATCAAAGAAATCTTATATTAAGCCTATTTCTTGATATAACTACAAAATGTATTACTCTCGATAAAAAAGTATAGTGGGCTGGAGAGATAATATAATGGATAAGGCCTTTGTTTTGCAACTGGTGGACTCAAGTTCGATCCCCAGCACTTCATATGATCCCCCAAGTCTGCCAGGTGTAATCCCTTAGTGCGCAGCCAGGATAAACCCTTAGCACAGTCTTATGTAACCCAGACATCAAAATAACCGTTCAAAATAATAAATGCAATAATATTATCATGATCGTCAAAGAAAAGAATTACAAACTTTGAAACTTAGAAGGACACATTCAGAGCATAGCAATACATTTATGAAGTACTTCATTTTTAGTGACTTAATATAGGCATAATTATTTCTATTTTATAGATAATAGCCTGCACGGCAGAGCCTGGCAAGCTACCCGTGACATATTCGATATGCCAAACACAGTAACAGCAAGTCTCACAATGGAGACGTGACTGGGCCCGCTTGAGCAAATCGATGAACAACGGGAGGACAGTGACAGCGACAGATAATAGGACAAAAATGCGAATAGTTTCAATATTTCTCCAAAGTGTCACAATAACAAAAATAATACCTAGAGAAATGTCTCCAATGTAAGACAAGGCAATGAAACACATTATTTCAGAAGCTACAGTGATAGTACAAAAGGTAGGGTACTTGCCTTGCACATAGCTGACTTAGAAGTATTGAAGGTAGACTTGAAGTAGCAACGATACAACTAATTTTTAATCGAGAGCTTTCTCTGCCCTCGCTACATACTAGAAATAGTATTTTCAAAAAAGAAACCTCTTTCCTCTCTTGCCTCCTTAACCATCCTCCCCCTTCTCATTCCGCTTTTGTTATTTTGTCTAAAATTGAACATATATATCACACTGATATTTCTTCCTAATGATAGCAACGCTTATTCCTGGAGGCTTTCTTAGCTAACCTGTTTCACCTGTAGCGGTTTTAGGTAAATCTCAGATTGAAATTTCTATGCCAATCTTAATGGATCCTTTCTCATCTTGCCCCGTAGGCCTGTGAGGCCTGGGATCTTCAGTGTGCTCTGATTTTCTTCAATGCTAAGGCAGGAGGAGAGATTAGATGTGTTCTGAGCTGTATTCCTACCTCTTCTTTTTAGTTGCCTAGGAGAAAGAAGAAATCTTTAGGAAAAAAATTATTTCAAAAAATCATTTCTGAATTGATATGTACTGCATTTCTCCTTTTTAATACAAGGTGACAGTGTGTGCAAGATGTAAAGATGAGTTTGCTCAGGCAATTACCCCTTGTTGATAGCAGATTATTTCCTCTGGCAAACTCGAAAATAACTTGTTGGTGTATAAGTTACTGCTGTTCTGGGGATGTAGTAATTTACTCTCCTGCCTTTTTTATGAGCACATTTATTTTAATCAGTAGAGTTCAGAATAGCTCTTTTTCATCTAACTCCATCTCTTTTGGAGTTATACACTTTCTAACATATAATAAAGGAAGGTCCTTTTGCACACATAGGAGGGAAAAAAAGGTATGATATATTACTGAAAAAATGGTCTTTGCCCGGGAAATCATATCCCATGATCTTTTCTCCCATGTTAAAAACACAACATCTATTCTCTACAGCTCTAGCCCAAATTATTTTTCTGATGAAAACGATGTCTTAGCTCTCAGAACAACTCAACATTATCTTTCATCCTGGTGACTGATAACATAGCATAGTTACACATGTAGGATGAAGAAAAACATGAAAGAATTCAGGTTAGCAAAGCCTATATACGTTTCGAAGAAATATTGCAGGTTATATACTTTACTGAATGCTGCAGTATAAAAGCAAGCTGGAGACTTGTACTCCTTCCACCAATTTGCAGATGAAAAAAGGAAAAAGAGATCTACCAAAGAAAAATAAATTAGTTCCATGGCAAGGGAGAACTTTATGAGAACCAAGCACTGTTTTAACAAAGATCTCAAACCTTTTCTATTATATGGTTTCTCCTAAGGGAACCTATAATCATCCCTGAAATATTCTTGATATTCTAATGAGGTGATATGAAATCAAAATAAATTTTCTTTAAATAAATTTCCTTTCTCCCTCCCTACCTCCCTCCCTCCATTCCTCCCTTCCTCCCTCACTCCCTCCCTTCTTTCCCTCCCTCCTTCCCTTCCTTCCTTCCTTCCTTCCTTCCTTCCTTCCTTTCTTCCTTATTTCCTTCCTTTCTTTCTTCTTTCCTTCCTTTCTTTCTTTGCCATACCCAGCAATACTCAGGGGTTACTCCTAACTCTGCACTCAGGAATTACTCTTGGAGGACCTCAGGGGACCATATGGTGTGGATGAAACCCCACTGGGCCACATGCAAGGCAAGTGTCCTACTTTCTGTTCTAATTCTCTGGCCCCCAATAATTTTTTAATATACCTTGATGGCTAATTCTAGTAGAATTTCATAATTTACTTATGTTGAAAGTTCATAAAAAAGAGTTGGCTCATTTCTTTTTCTCTTTATACAATAACAATGAGAAGGTCAGTAATCTCACAATTCAGGTGTCTCCTACCAAAGATGAAACTTTGCTAATAGGACATTGACAACAAAGCTATGTGCCATGTATTCCTGATAGCATGTTCCTATTAATATGTCTGCAAGTAAACACACACACACACATACACACACACACAAATACGCATGCACAAACACACACAATAGTGATTTACCTCTTCATTTTAAGGGTTATTAACTTGGAAAAAATAAAAACAGGGATGTAGAAAAATTTTTGTTTTCTTCAAAATAAAAGAACAAAATAAAATAACTAAAAATTGAAGGCACTATTGTCTTGTGTTTCTTCATAAAGAGTTTTTATTTAGGGAAAAGGAAAATGTCACAGATAACTTTCTTGTTAAACAAAATTAGGGGTTGGAGGAATAGTCCTGTGAGTAGAACATTTGCCTGCCATGCAACTGATATGGGTTCTCCGAGCACCATTTTGGTCCTAGAACCCTACCGGGCATGATCCTGGAGCACAGAGGGAGGAGTAATCCCAGCATACCATTGGGTATGGCCTAGAAACTGTCACTGTCCTCCCGTTGTTCATCAATTTGCTCGAGTGGGCCCAATAACATTTTGAGACATTACTGTGTTTGGCATATCTAATACGTCACGGGTAGCTTGCCAGGCTTTGCCGTGCAGGCGAGATACTCTCAGTAGCTTGCCAGGCTCTCTGAGAGGGGCACAGGAATCAAACTTAGGTCAGCCGTATTGGCCGCATAGAAGGCAAACTCCCAACCCACTGTAAAGAGAGAGAAAAGAAAATGAGGAAGAGGGAACATTAAAAATTGAAAGATTTTTTTAAAGTGTTTAAGAATTCTTCATATAAATAAAGTTCCTAGGCAATTTAGTAATCTAAGTGAAATTACCAGCACAAATCTATAAAGTCCATTACATATAAGTCTGATATTAATACATAAGTCTGATAATAATATATCACTGATATTATTTCCATCCAAAAAATTACATGCATTTAGTGTTTTTAGTACATTATTATTTAAATAAGAATTAAGGAGGTATCATAGGTATAGGATGCTTGATTTGCATGGGGCCAACCCTAGTTTGATCTATAGCACTGCATTTGGTCTCTAAGCACCAGATGGAGTGATCTCTGATTATAAAGTCAGGAGTAAGCCTGTAAGTCCATTAGCGATTGCCCAAAAATCAAAATAAGACATAATTTAAAATAATAGATTTTGCATTTCTTTCATTGAATAACTATTTAGAATTTTTATATATACTTATGCAAATTTACTTTCCAGGTCTAAGTAAAGAACTCAGCTCAAGTTATGTTGAAACAGAAATGCTTGCATGTTACATATATGTGTTTTTATATTTCTCTATATGTCTGTATATATTTTCTATATTCTATATTTCTCTCTATATATATATATTTCAAAGTTGGTGAGTTTGCAAGTATATTATCTTAATAGACTATTATTAATTCTGGAAAAATCTATTTAGCTGCTCAGTTTTCTCTAACACAAACCAACATAAAGTAGAGAATAATAATTGCATATATATCTAAATTCATCAACAATTATGTTTGTGATTAACTTGTTCAATAAACTAATATTGAATATTATACACTTAAATCATGCAGTCCAGTCTGTCAAACTTTTTATTATAAGCAATTTAAATTTTATATACTATGAATGTCATTCTTATTATTGGACTGATATTTAAAACTAATGAAATCCATGAGAATTATTTTGTTTTAATGACATTGTTCTCAAGTACTTTGTCAGTAAGAATGCCACTGAAATTTCTATTAACTAGATTATTCAATGTGAAAATTATAGAAAGTTATATTTTCGGCAATTTTTGTCTTATGATTACCTGAACAAATGAGGTTGAAAAGGGGGGTGGTGAAGGAAAAATAGAACTTTCTAGTAGACATACAGAGATCTCAGGGTGTAAAAAGTCACATTACCAGGACTGGAGCAATAGCACAGCAGGTAGAGCATTTGCCTTGCACGCAGCTGATCCCAGGTTCGATTCCCAGCATCCCATGTGGTCTCCCGAGGACCGCCAAGAGTAGTTCCTGAGCTCAGAGCCAGAAGTAACCCCTGTGTATTGAATTACCAAGGGTAAGGGCAGAATAGGGTGGCTGAGAGGGAACCCCCAAGTCAGTGGTAGAGGGACCCAGACATTCTGGTAATCGCTTCCTCCCCATATTCCCTACAAATATCCATTTACTTCCCCCATCAGAAAGTGTCTTTTACTCTATTCTGGCATCTGTTCTTATGCCACTGCTCTAACTAATTTTGTTAAAAGGAGAGTTGGATTCTCATGTGACTCAATTTAATCACTTTAATCATATATATAAAAAAAAAATCCCAAAAATTTAAGTATTTTTCCCCACCCAACAAAAACTTTAAATAACACAATTGGCCAGAAAACTTTTTGGGATTTGAGCTATTTAATACTATTTAAAAATATTAGTATTAATTACTATCAATTACTTTTATAATAATATTATGTTAATATATTAATATATGTTACCGTTAATTGCTATTAATAAATAATACTATTAATAACTATTAATAAATTTATTTAATATGCATCTCCTCAATGTAAATTATATAAGTTAAAATTTCTCTATCACCTGTAGTAATTTAGAAAATTTAAAACTGAATCAGTAAGAATGACACATAACTACCATTATCTGTTGAAAATACTGAGTGACAAAGGAGAGAAGGAATAATCAAATCTATTATAATGATAATCAAAAAATGATTTTATTGGCAACACTTATATCAGAATGATCCAGCATGCTTTTTCAACAAGAGAACATATACAATAATGCTATACCCAAGGAGCTGTATGATAAAAGATGAAGCCATTGATTGCTATTGATGTTTTCTTCCTTGTTAGTTTTGACTGATGATGCTTGGGACACATAGAATCTGCTTCAGGAAAAAGTCCATCTACTGGAGAAGAGAAACACCATCCACTTTGTGATGAAAAGAAGAGTCCCTAAAGCCAGTAACTTGAATTTGAATCCAAGATCCCAGGGACGCAGGTTATCAGCTTAAACCTTATCTTATTAGCTTTCATTTTCTCTACCATGGATAGGGTGTAAGAGTAGGGTTGAAGGATGCCACTCGGGATTGGGGGGAGGGCAGGGGGATGAAAGGAGGAATTGAAACAGGAGGGATCCCATGTACAAAAAATAGTTATTTACCTCCTTGGAAAAGTAACTACATTATTGCACTTATTAAAAATACAACAATAACTTGCATGAAAATAACGGTTAGACAATAATTTCTCAAAGTATATTAGTTAACGTAGCAAAAGCAATAAATAAAACAGGAGACACATTGGTGGCCACAGCAATAATATTTCACTTCCATGGAACATGTGGGATTTGGCTGAAGCAGGTTCTCTTTGAAGGAGACATCGCGGTGAAGTGGAAAATAAATTGGAAAAAGAACTAAATTTTTTTCGGTCCTCGTTCAGTCATTACCTGGCTCTGTGGCCTTGGATAAGTCTTTTAACATTTGTGCATCTAGAAACTAAGGAAATTTCAATAACTATAATATAACCTTGTCTATAATGTCTAAGAAAGAATAATCTGACAGCTACTGCAAGGTCAATTATTAAAGATAGGTTTGTTTTGTTCTGTTTTGTGTCTTTTTCTCTCAGTGAATTCAAACAAGCACCAGAAGCATGTGGTGGACACTGTATTGCAATAAAATAGAATCTTGCCCTCAATTGGAATGGCAATGTATTCCAACATTCTCAGAACTTCATGTGTGTATTCTCAGATATCTGGACTCAAAATGTTATGTACTGAAGAGTAGTGTACCATACCTTGGTGCTCTGATCAAATAAATTCCTACCACACAGTGAATTTTTAAATTGAGACATTTATTCTATTTCATTAAAATGTGTAAATTGTTACTTTATACTCCAGTGCTCAGAGGTAAATTGAAGATGTATATACGAAGTGAAACTATTCCTCCAATAAAACCACTGACATGTTAAGAGGGTTCCCATTTTAGTTATTTATGCTGTTTTCTTTCATTTTTAAAGATGACGCTATCCTTTATTACACATTCTGAATGTGTGTTATACTTGTACAACATATTTTCTTTCCATGACCCATTAAAGTAGCATAATGCTTTCTATATTCATGCATCTCTTAGCACACAACCTATAGCTTTAAATATTTTTGCATTCTTTCTCAGAGGGGAAAAAAATGAGTTTTGTAGTAAAGAAAAAAATCCTCGCCAATTATGTCATTTTTATCTCAGTTTCAACTTAGCATTATCTTAGGCTTAGTAGTAACAAATGATAAAATGACAAATAAATTCTGACATTCCCTGCATAATCTACATTCTTGGCCATCGAATCTCCCTTTTACCAGTCTCTTAGGAACTTGCTTTTAAAAAAAAAAAAAAGAAGAAAGAAAGAAGAGAGTCTTAAGCATGACTGCCAATCTAACTATACCATTCTGTATGTCATACTGCTGAAGCGGACTTGGAATCTAGAAGTACCAAGTGCCACAATTCGTCTCCTGTGACTCGTAGCACCAGATGACAAGCAAGTCTCTGTCCTCCAACAGCACCAGAATATTGGAGGAGCCCCGTGGGTGTCCAGGGCATTGTGAATAGAGCAAGTGGGAGGCAGTAGGCCAGGACTCAGGCTTCTAGTATGTACCACTATACTGACAGATGGCATATTCTTGGCCAGATTCCAAGGACCTTGGTCACCTAGTGAACTTTCCCTGACTCCATGCTATACTGCTATCCCAGGCATTTAAGGGATACTGACCTCTCTTATGAATCATTCTGCTAGAGGCTGTCTCTGTGTTTTCTGAATGGATGCTTGTAAAGGTATTTTGCCTGAACCCACTAAGAGTGTTTCACACTTTGTCACACACTGATCATGGTTTGTATCAACATAGAAACTGTGCTTTATCGTTCTAATTTAGTCTTAATGAATTTCTGACCCATAAATCAATGAACCTGTTACAATTGAATAATAATATTTGCTTCCTGAAAGCATGTTTGATATCAACAAGGTCACAGTTTACTGTCATTTTTAATAGAGGAAAAAGCAACATACTCAAGGGGCATTTAACATATTTTGACAAGGTGACCCACAATTATCCATTAACATTATATTTGTCTAAGCTTTACTGCATTGATATGCAGGGACCATGTAATAGTTCACTGATGTCCCACTTGGGGGTGGAGAATAAGGCAAGTGGGATCTTTCCAAGGTCTTTCACAACGAGAATGCATCTTTCTGTTGCTATATTGATTAAACATTTGGGTAGTTAATCAACACAGCTCAGCCCTTTTCACGTGCTATATTCAGAATACTAAAAATTGTTTGCACAGAAGTCATTGAGATATATTATTTTAAAATTTCACAAAGAATATATTTTTTTGATAATAGAAATATAATAAAGTGTTTGGTATGGTTGTCAAAGGTGTCTTTTTTTCCCCTATGGTTACCTGACTTCTTTATGAAATCTCATATTCTCTACTACAGTGTCCAAATATGTTCTTTACCATCTAAAAATCACTTTATTTATGATTTTTCAGGAAGAAAAATACTAAACTTAAAAGCAGATCTTAAATTAAACTCCCCACTTGGGAATCACTGCTTTATTTTTACCCTCTGGATTTGCCTTTGTGAATAAGCATCCTAATTTTTTTTTCAATGCCACTATTAAGTATGGAAAAGCAAACAAATCAGTTTTTGTACATTAAAGTACTCAGTTTTAAAAAACATTTCTTTTGCTAAATATATTGCCCTGTATTGATTTATTTTCATAACTGAACAATTATAATTTTTTTAGAAGATCATCCTTCATTCTCTTCTTCATTTTCTTCATTCTCACCAACTCTTAAGGAGCAAGATTTGCACCACTCACCTCATACTTTGCCATGAAGATCTGTTTGTACATCAAATGATAACCTCAACTGAATGTATTTCACAATAATGATTGTTTACACTTAAATTTACTTCAACTGGGTATTTTGTTGAGCAATTATTAAATCAGTTTTTCCCATTCAAGACCTTAAGAATCACCTACTTTATATCCAATTAGCATAATCTTGATCACTTGACTTCCCATTAATCGTGGATTTGCTCGAGCGGGTGCCAGTAACGTCTCCAGTTGTCCTGTCGCGTGCTAGTGTAGCCCAATGGCGTCTGTTCGTTCTAGGAACACGAAAAGCCTCAAATCGATTGTTCATGATCTTGATGAAGTCTGATCATCTGACAGGTGCGTGGCCACGCAGTCTTTTGACATCCCGTGGATCCCAGTCGGTAATGGCTCTAGTCCAGTGGTCGTCTCTAAATCTCATTATGTGACCAGCCCATCTGATTTTTGACGCCTTGGCAAACAAGACAGCTTCCCTGATTCTTGATAGTTGACGGAGGATTCTTTCTCTCATTTGAGTGAAACATGATACTCCAAGCATAGCTCTTTAAATTCCTCTTTGGGAGACCCGAATAGCATTCTCATCCTGGTTGTGTAGGGCCAGGTCTCTGAGGCTTATGTTAATGCAGGAAGAATGGTGGAATCAAAGAGAAGTGCCGGAGCCAGAGGTATTTCGTCCTCTTAGCTATTTCTTCGACCCTCTTGAAGGCATTCCAAGCCACTCTCATCCTCCTGCTCAGCTCAGGTGCCAGGTCATTTGTCATGTTGACTTCTAGATCTAGGTACACATAACTGTGCATTCGGAGATGGTCGTTCTATTGAGAGCGAATGGAGTGTCAGGAAAGAGGCTGTTTCAGATTACGGAGAAGCATAATCTTATTATCCAAAAATAGAGGTTAAGAATATATATATTTTTAAGACTGCACTCATCTGGGGAATATAAAGTAACAGAACGGGAGATGAACACCCAAGAATAGTTGAGATAAGTACCAGGAGGTATGCTCCACGGCTTGGAAGCTGGCAGCACATGCTGGAAGAAAACGCAGCCCAGATAAAGAAGAGAATACCAAGTAAAGGGTGTTTGGAGGACTCGCTCAGGATGAGAGATGCGCACTGAAAGTAGACTATAGACCGAACATGGTGGTCACTCAATACCTCTATTGCCAACCACAACACCCTAAAGGAAAGAGAGAGCAAAAGGGAATGCCCTGCTATAGAGGTGGGGAAGGGTGGGAGGGCTACTGGGTTCATTGGTGGTGGAGAATGGGCACTGGTGGAGGGATGGGTACATGATAACTAAAACCTAAACACAAAAATATGTAAGTGTACAACTGTACCTCATGGTGTTTCACTAAAAAAAAAAGGGGGGGGAAAGATAAAAAAGAATATATTCCTTAGGGGCTGGAACAATAGTACAGCAGGTAGGGCTTTTGCCTTGCACGCAGCCAACACGGGTTTGATTCCCAGCATCCCATATGGTCCCCCAAGCACTTCCAGGAGTGATAACTGAGGGCAGAGCCAGGAGTATCCCCTGTGTATCTCCGGGTGTGACCCAAAAAGCAAAAAAAATAATTCTTTAACAAACACATTGAGAAAATCTCAGGATGCTTATGGTTCATTATTCATCCATCATTTACAAGACCATTGATAATCCTGTTGATTCTTTAAAAATTTATTCAAAATATATTTGAAAAATATTTTTCTAATTAGGTGTTTTAATTTGTCATCATGCATCAGTTAATGAACAAAAACATGTTGTAATAAACATCATTAGATGATTTACTTGGTACTAATAGCATAGACTTCATGAAATTTTTTTCTACCTCCTCATCCTAGGCAAATCCTTTGAAGTCAGGGACAAATATTCTGAGTGTTCTCTTCCACATGCTACTCATTCACTCACTGATGACATCACTCCAAGCTCAAGCAAGATTCTCATGCAGTCATGGAAGTTGTAATCTTTTCAAAATTTCATTACATTCCTCATTTACAACAATAGTCTGGGCAAAGATCATTTGCAGATAGAAAGCCTTGAAAACTGCTATAATTTCTTGGTATATTGGTTGGAGCACTGAGTTAGTGTTGGGAGGGAGAAACATTGTTTCATTTTGCGAACATTACTGACTGAAGGAGCCAGTTCAGGAGCATTAATAACAAAAAGTAAAAACTCCTTAAATGTTGTTCTTCATGTAGCAATTCATGAAAGGAACCTAGAAGACAACTGAGTCATTTATTGGCTCTTATTTATTTAATGGTTTTATGCCTGGCTGTGCTCAGTGCTTACTCCTGACTTTTCATTCAGTAATCACTCCTGGCAGGGCTCCAGGGACCATATGGGGTACTAGGAATAAAACCAGGTTTAGCATCATGCAAGCCAAGGGGCTACTGAGCTGTATTATCTCTCTAGCCCCATCACATATGATTTATTATTGCTCCTGTATCATACCTTCATTTTGCTCTTATGAATATGTTTTAAATCCCTGGGGCTTTCACTATGCCAGATAACAAAGGTTTTTAATTTATATCCTGCAACATATCCCTTAAGCAAGATGGTCATCCTGTCCTTAAAAGCTTAGAAACTTAGAAACACCACTGACGTGGTGTCCTTAAGGATGAAAAGTCTTTCCAGGCATTGGTTTACAGACTTAGGAGGTCTCATCCATAATTAGAATTTGCTCCAGCAAGTAATTTCCCTCTACCATTTATTTAACTGGAATTTTAAAAACAAATTTGGCTTCCTTCACATTAATGTCTGTAAACTCATCATTCATTTTCATATTTTTTAATGAAGAAAGACTCTTACATTATTTAATCTACTTAGGAAGGCATAGAAATAAATTCAACAATGTAGTTGGGTCCAGTCTTTTCTTTTAATGTCATATACGAACTGTTCTGGTTATGATCATAATGCTGGTGAAAAGGAAGAGTTTCTGTATCCGGTCTTCATCCAAGCCATCAGAAGTTCCTCCATATCTGATATAGGTCCCTCTCAAAAATGTTGGTTCCCTAAATTTCAGTGAGTCAAGTCCTTAAACAACAGCTTATCTTTTATAGAGCCAAAACTAAGTGAGGGAGCTGGAGCTATGGTACAGGGGGTAGGGCATTTGCTTTGCATGCAGTCAACCTGGATTCAATCCCCAGCATCTCATATGTCCCCCAAAATTACCACTTGGAGTAATTTCTGAGTGCAGAACCAGGAGTAACCCTTGTGCATTGCTGGGGTGTGACCCCCCAAAAAATACAGCTGAGATTTTTCCCTCACTAAGGTTTTGCTCTTCAAGATCACAGATTTGACCCAATGAGACATCCCTGACTAGTGAGTAATTCTCCACTTTTTTAGTACTTAGTCATTTTAAATTTAGTTTCCACAGTTATTATTTGACATAACCTCACACTAACATCATTAGAAATGAGTTCTATATGCTTAAGGGCTTGATGAACAAAACAACAGAAAAATCAAGTACAAGAGTAAACAATGATATCAGTACACACAGTAAGGGCTAGAGAGAGAGTACAGCGGTCAAGGTACACAGATTTGCATTAGTCAGCCCATGTTCAATCCTTAGCACCACATATGGACGCCCAGTGTTTCCAGAAGTGATCTCTGAGCCCAGAGCTAAGAGCCAGCCCTGTCCACAGCCAGGTGTGGCCTACCAAAGACAAAGGGAAAAATATATACAGTAAACAAGAGGTATGAGGCTTTTATTGGCCTGAAACACTATAATGTTACAGTATCTATGATGCTACAAACCAACAGTAATTTGGGATCATTGTGGTAGATGAAATCAGTAGCCAAAATGTTATTGTGGGACAAACACATGACTGTGTTGAAGAGTTGATGAACAGCATTTTGCATATATTATCTTCACTGCCCTACTGTTAAGTTCATTATGTCTGATTTTTGTTTTTTAAGATTGAGATGTTCCTGATCCTGTATATGTGATCATGTAGATTGGGATACCTTTCTTGAAAGAAAACTCCTTCCTCATTTTGTCTCTGACAAAGCAAATTGCCACATTGTTGGTTGTCATAGGTAACAGTCACACACCAAGGAAAAAGTGATCTTTCACAAGCAAGCAAGAGGAAACTGAGACTTGCAGTTTGGCTGTGTGAAAAGAATGTAATGGTACCAACAGTCATGTAAATTTAGAAGAGGATCTTTCCCCCAGACAACTCTCACAGGAAACAAGCCCGACCAGCCAGCATCTATGAAATCCTGAAGCCTAGAATTCAGCCAAAATGTGCCCACACGCTACTCCCATAGAAAATTTTAAGATTAAAAAGTATCAATTGTGTTGATTGTTGAATTTATGGTAATATTATTATAAAGGAATAACAAGAAATTCATAATATTTTTACTTCATAAATCTCATTGAATCTCATACCCTTAGTAATCTGGTGATACAATCTTATTCTATAACTGTCCTTCCAATCTGAACATTTATATTACATTTTTGTGAACCATATGAAGTCAGTATTTTTTTATTTTTTATTTTAGTCACAATGAAATACAAAGCTGTTCATGATTGAGTTTAAGGTAAACAAAACTTCAACTCAATTTGCCCATTTCACATCCATTCACCCATCGTTCCATTTGCCTTTCACCTACCAGCTTGCTACTGGCACTTTTTTAAAAACATATATAACTTTTGGCACTGTGGTTTATAGTACTGTTACTGTTAGGGATTTTTTTAAATTTTATTGAATCACTGTGAGATAGTTACAAGCTTTCATGCTTGGGTTACAATCACACAATGATCAAACACCCATCCCTCCACCAGTGCACATTCTCCACCACCAATATCCCTGGTATACCTCCCCTTTCCCATCCTCCTTCTGCCTCCATGGCAGACAATATTCCCCATAATTTCTCTCTACTTTCAGGCATTAAGTAAGTAAGTAAGTAAATAAGTAAGTAAAGGCCCTCCCGTTGATCATCGATTTGCTCGAGCGGGCCCAGTAACGTCTCCATTGGAGACTTTGTTGTTACCGTGTTTGGCATATCGAATATGTCACGGGGAGCTTGCCAGGCACTGCCATGCGGGCGAGATACTCTCGGTAGCTTGCGGGGCTCTCCGAGAGGGGCGGAGGAATCGAACTCGGGTCGGCCATGTTGGCTGCGTGCAAGGCAGACGCCCTACCGCTGTGCTATCGCTCCAACCCATTAATCACTTAATCACTTAACTTCCCGTTAGTCGTCGATTTGCTCGAGCGGGCGCCAGTAACGTCTCCATTTGTCCCTGTCGCGTGCTAGTGTAGCCCAATGGAATCTCTTCGCTCCGGGAACATGGAGGGCCTCAAACCGATCGTTCATGACCTTGACAAAGAAGTCTGACCATCTGGTAGGTGGGCAGACACGCGGTCTCTTGACATCCCGTGGAATCCAATCAGTAACAGCTCTAGTCCAACGGTCGTCTTTAAATCTCATTACGTGACCAGCCCATCTGATTTTCGACACCTTGGCAAATGAGACAGCGTCCCTGATCCTTGATCGTCGACGGATGTCAGAACTCCGGATTCGTTCTCTCATTTGAGTGAAACGTGATATTCCAAGCATAGCTCTTTCTATTCTTCTTTGGGAGACCTGAATGGCGTTCTCATCTTGTTTGCGTAGGGCCCAGGTCTCTGAGGCATATGTTAATGCAGGAAGAACAGTGGAATCAAAGAGATGTGCCCGGAGCCGGAGGTTCTTCGTCCTCTTAGCTATTTCTTCGACGTTCTTGAAGGCGTTCCAAGCCGCTCTCTTCCTCCTGCGCAGCTTGGGTGCCAGGTCATTTCTCATGTTGACCTCTCGACCTAGGTACACATAGCTGTTGCATTCGGAGATGGTCGTTCCATTGAGAGCGAATGGGGCGTCAGGAACAAGGCTGTTTCTCATAAACATTGTCTTCGTAAGATTCAGCTGTAGTCCTACCTTTCCACACTCACGGTCAAAGTCGGCCAGCATTTGTGCCGCTTGGCTGATGTTTGGTGTTATTAAAACAATGTCATCAGCAAAGCGGAGGTGGTGTAGTTGCCGACCATCTATCTTCACTCCCATTCCTTCCCATTCCAGTCGTCGCATGATGTTCTCGAGGGTGGCACTGAAGAGTTTCGGTGAAATGGTATCACCCTGCCGCACCCCTCTCTTGACATCAATGATCACTTCTTTGTAGAATGGTGAGATCCTGGTAGTGAATCCGCAATACAGCTCACGGAGGATCCTGATGTATTGGGCTTGAATGCCCTGATTGGCTAGGGCTTCAATGACCGCTTCCGTCTCAACAGAATCAAAGGCCTTCTTTAAATCAATGAACGTTAAGCAGAGCGGCATCTTGAACTCCCGAGAAACCTCAATGAGTTTGGTTATCGTGTGGATATGGTCGATGGTGCTGAATCCTTTGCGGAACCCTGCTTGCTCACATGGTTGTCCTTCATCTAGTGTTCTGCCAATCCTATTCAGGATGACTCGAGTGAACAACTTGTAGATGACAGACAATAGGCAGATCGGGCGATAGTTGCCAATGTCATGGATGTCTCCCTTCTTGAACAGTAGTACGGTCCTGCTGGTTTTCCATTGAGATGGAACCTTGCATTCAGACAGGTAGCGAGTGAAGAGCCGAGCCAGTGTATTGATGAGTACTGACGGCAGGTTCTTCAGGTGTTCAGGTCTGACCTTGTCTGGGCCGGGTGCTGTTTGCTTCTTTACTGACGAAATGGCGTGTCGGATTTTGGAAGGGAGAACGTTGGGAACGACATACCCATCCTGTGGAATTTGGTATGTCGGCAAGTGGACATGGCTATCGAAGAGATTTGAGTAGAAGTCATGGATAATCTTCTCCATTGCCGTTCTGGAGGATGTGATGGATCCATCAGGACGTCGGAGGGCAGTCATCTTGGTCTTATAGTTGGCGAAGGACAGGCGGGCGTTACGAATACTTTTCCCAGCTTCTGCCGCATCTACCAGTACTTCTGCTCTTCTCTCTTTGAGGTCTTCCTTGATCGCATCTCTGCACTGCTTTGCAAGCTCGGACGTTAGTTTGCGGTTGCCTGAGGCATGCGCCAAACCACGCTGGCGAATTAGCTCAAGAGTTTTCGAAGATAGGCGACTTTTTGTGGCTATCTCTCTCTTGGCGTTCCTCGCACATTCATGGAGGTGCTGAACCAGTCGATCATATTCCTCGTCAATGTTGTCAACAATGGCATCTTCCCATGTTGCCGCAATAGTACCAAAGAGTTCCCAGTTGGTGGTCGTTCTGGGAGTTCTCTTTTTGAACTTTGCAGCCCTTTCTCCCCGCTCTGTGAAGTAGAATTTTGCACGGAGGAGACGGTGGTCCGATCCCGTTCGAAATTTTGGGACAACAGCGACATCAGTCAGGCAAAACCGTCGATTGAATATGATGTGGTCTATTTCGTTGTGGAATCGTCCACCGGGAGACTCCCATGTCCATCGTTTAGATTCTGCCTTCTGGAACTGTGAGTTACCATGAATGGTCTTGGTCGACATGATGAACTCAGACAGTCTCTCACCCTGTTCGTTCCATTCTAGGCCATGGGTTCCGATGTGAAGTTCTTCAGCTGATCTTCTCGGTCCTATCTTGGCATTAAAATCACCCACAATGATCTTGTAGAAGGTGTGGTCTTCTTTATAGAATTTCTCTAGCTCCATGTAGAACTTCTCGATTTCTCTTTCATCATAATGAGATGTTGGTGCGTAGACAACGAAGATAGAAACTGCAGGCAGTGAGCCACATCTATTCAAATGTAAACGTCCGATTCGGGTTGTTAGGCATTCGAATGAATCAATGCTCTTGGCCAAGTTTGTGTTGATAAGGACACCGACGCCTCCAACACCTCTTTTATCGCATGTTCCGAGGAACAATTCTTCTCCAGTGTCGAAAACGGCATGGTGAGATTCGTGTCTTCTTGTCTCGGTCAGACCAATGATGTCGTACTTGATCATTCGCGCTTGTACCATCAGGTCCTCGATGGATGCATCTGATGCTAGCGTACGTGCATTGAAAGTACAGACGATCATTTTTGTCTTCCTTCGTTGTGGCAGCCTAGGTCGGCCTTGAGATTTTGTCGGCCTCTCCTTTCTCATCCTTCTCAGTGCTGCCATGTCGGTGAAGCCTTCAGGGTCAGGTGAATGAGACCAGTTGTAGTTACTGGTTTTGGCATATCGAATACACAGCGGATAGCTTGCCAGGCTCTTCCGTGCGGGCGGAATACTCTCGGTAGCTTGCCAGTCTTTCCGAGAGGTATAGAGGCTTTTGGGGTGACCTCTAATCACCCTTGTAGGTGTTACCATATTTGAACCCTATCAAATATGGTACGACAATTCCAGAAGACGGGTATTTAGTGTCTTATGATGTGTCGCACTGCTGCGAAGTGGCCACGCGGGTCCGGAAAGCGTCCTGGAGTGTGGCGACGGCTGGGTAGTGGAAGTAGTGTCGAGAGTGGAAGTCTGCCAGTGGGGTATTTATCTGGGTAGGGTGGGTCTCCTGTGCACACTTCGATCCCTGGGTGGTTGATGGAAGCAGACAGGGCAGGGTAGGGTGGGGCTCCTGATTAGAATCCCTTTGTCACCTGTGGTGGTGGGAGCAAGCAGAGAAGCTCTGTCCCTGGGTCCGCCGAGCCTGGAGTCCAAGGTCTCAGAGAGTTCCGCTTACCTTGTTCTGTGGGTCTTCAGTTGTGCGTGGGTCTCGGCCGGAGCGGCCGCGCGGGTCCGGAAAGCGTCCTGGAGTGTGGCGACGGCTGGGTAGTGGAAGTAGTGGAAGTATGGTTTGCAATATAGACCCTTTCGGGCATTATGGTTTGCAATATAGACCCTGAGAGGTTATCATATTTGGTCCTTTATCTACTTTCTGCACACATCTCCCATCCCAACCGGTTCCTCAAGCCATCATTGTCTTCGTTATCCTTTCTCTATTCCAGCTGTCTTCACCCCCTTTGCTCATGAGGCAAGCTTCCAGCCATGGAGCAATCTATCTTTCCTGTGTATAGGCTATCCTTAGATATCCTTAGGTATCAGCCTCATGTTACGTTGTTTTATACTCCAGAAATGAGTGCAGTCCTTCTATGTCTGTCCCTCTCTTTCTGACTCATTTCACTTAGCATGATACTCTCCATATCTATCCATTTATAAGCAAAGTTCATGACTTCATCTCTCCTGACAGCTGCATAGTATTCCATTGTGTAGATGGACCAAAGTTTCTTTAACCAGTCATCTGTTCTAGGGCACTTGGGTTGTTTCCAGATTTGGCTATTGTGAACAGTGCTGCAATGAACATATAGGTACAGATGTCATTTCTACTGTGCTTTTTTGCATCCTCGGGATATATTCCCAGAAGTGGTATTGCAGGGTTATATGGAAGCTCTTTTTCTAGTTTTAGAAGTACTATCCATAATGTTTTCCAGAAAGGCTGGACTAGTGAGCATTCCCACCAACAGTGAAAGAGCGTACTTTTTTCCCCGCACCCACACCAGCACTGGTTGCTTTTGTTTTTTTGAATGTGTGCTAGTCTCTGTGGTGTGAAATGATATCTCATTGTTGTTTTGATTTGCATCTCTTTGGTGACTAGTGATGTAGAGCATTTTTTCACGTGCCTTTTGGCCATTTGTATCTTCTTTTTTTTTGAGGAAACTTCTATTAATTTCTTCTCCCCATTTTTTGATGGGGTTGGAGGTTTTTTTCTTGTACAATTCTACTAGTGTCTTGTATATCCTGGATATTAATATCTTATCAGATGAGTATTGGGTACATAATCTTTCCCATTCTGTAGGCTCTTTCTGTATTTTGGTCACTGTTTCTTTTGAAGTGCAGAAGCGTCTTAGTTTGATGTAGCTCCATTTGTTTATGTTTGTTTCCACTTGATTCTTCAGTGGTGTTTCATCCATAAAGATGCTTTTAGCTTCAGTGTCATCGAGGGTTCAGCCTACATTTTTCTTCATGTACCTTATGGATTCAAGTCTAATATTGAGGTCTTTAATCCACTTTGATCTGACATTTGTGCCTCACGTTACACAGAGGTCAGAGTTCATCTTTTGTAGGTAGCTATCTAGTTTTCCCAGCACCACTTATTGAAGAGGCTTTCCTTGTTCGCTTCACATTTCTTGCTTCTTTGTCAAAGAGTAAGTGGTCATATATTTGGGGGTCTGTGACAGAATATTCAACTCTGTTCCATTGGTCTGCAGGTCTTTTTCTGCTCCTAGGGTTTTATGAAAAAGATTTTAGCACCTTTCAGCAACCTTTCTTCCTCTTGGTTACACACTTTTCCATTTTCTCCTTCCCTGTCCTATTCCACCCATAGCATGCCTAGGCCTCTACTGGCTGTGTTCAGAGATCACTCCTGGCAGGGTTTTCAGGGAACCATGTAGGGTGCTGGAGATTAAATCTGGGTCAACCACATGCAAAGCAACAGATTCACTAATATACTATCTATCTGGCCCCTGAAGCAGGTAATTTATTCAGTTGGACAATAAAAATATAAATAAGTCAAAAATATTTTTACTTGCATTTACTTCTAAAAAAATACATGATGGAAGAGTTGGAGCAAAATAATATTTTTTTTTCTTTTTGGGTCACACCCAGCAATGCACAGAGGTTACTCCTGGCTTTGTACTCAGTAATTACTCCTGGCGGTGCTTGGGGGACCATATGGCATGTTAGAAATCGATCCCAGATTGGCTGTATGCAAGGAAAAACTCCTACTCACTGTACTATTGCTCCAGTCCAGTATAAGTTTGCTTTTAAAGGTTAACTAAATGAAATAAAACAAGCCGCCTAACTATCAAGTCAAAAGCCATGTTATTATTTGTATCAAAAATGTGATTACACAGCACACAGTCGCAGAGTAGAAGGGCCACATGGAGGGCTGGCTCCACAGCTCCCGGAGAAGACACCAGGTTCCAAAAAGAGCCGAGATCACCGGGAAGTCCCAGATGGGGTAGATGCTGCATCCCGCCTCCCCCAGATGGAACCCTGGTGACCAGAAGCCTCTACAAGCATAGCTCGAGTATGCGGGAACTAGGACTCTTCCTCCAAACTGCCGGGACCACCCCGGCTCCCAGGTAACCTCTGATCCCGGAAGTCATGCCCACGGCCCGCCCCCCAGCGCCATCTTTAGAGCACACAGCCGCAGAGAAGAAGGGCCATGTGGAGGGCTGACTCCACAGCTCCCGGAGAAGACACCAGGTTTCAAAAAGAGCTGAGATCACCGGGAAGTCCCAGATGGGGTAGGTGCCGCATCCCGCCTCCCCCAGACGGAACCCCGGTGACCAGAAGCCTCTACAAGCATAGCTCGAGTATGCAGGAACTAGGACTTTTCCTCCAAACCATCTCCATATATACAAAGTGATCAATGGGAAGCAAATCACCCAACGTTTCTCCCTGAAAATCAGAGTTAATCTTGGAGCAGAAAAATGAACAGACTATGTGTGAATCCAGGCCATCACGTCTACCCCGAGGGGAAAGGGTGTTGCTCCCTTCTGCCCTCCTCCCTCTGGAAAGAAAGATGCAGCCCCATGGGAGCCTTGTGGAGAGCAAGTATGAGCCGGGGGTGTGGGGGCAACTAAAACCTCATGGGAAGGGGGGCATTCCGGTTCATCCTTCACGCCCTACCGAGGTCACCAGTTGACCCCCACAAGCAGCTCTCCAGCACGGCCACAGCCCCAGAAGCACAAGGACTTAATGCAGAACCCAGCAGCTTGGAGCAGAAAAGTGAACGGACTATGCATTAATCCAGGTCATCATGCCTGCCCGGAGGGGAAAGGGTGTTGCCCCATTCGCCCTCTCCTCTCTGGAAAGAAAGATGGCGGCCGCATGGGAGCCTTGTGGACAGCAGGTATGAGCCGGGGGTGTGGGGGCGACTAAAACCTCATGGGAAGGTGGGTGTTCCGGCCCATCCTTCATGCCCTACTGAGGTCACCAGTTGCCCCCCACAAGTGGCTCTCTGGCACGGCCATGACTCCAGAGCACAGAAACCAATCTCTTAATTATCTGACTTTCAGTAGAAATACTTCCAGGGTTAATAAGTAAAATAGCGGAAATCTATAACCAACATTTAATTCTTGAACCCAGCTGTAGAAAGCAAATCATTTCATAATGCTTTATCAGCATGTCTGATGGGGGGGGGGTAAACTCTAAATAATAGTGGTTCATCTTTTATTGAAACAATGAATCTAATCAAAGCAGATAGAGTGTTAACTAGAATTCATCTGCCTCGCAGGCATTGGGAGGGGTGGAGGGTGGGGCTTTATTGGGGTTCTTCGTGGTAAAAAATAAGTATTGGTGAAGGGAAATGTATTTGATATTTGCATGACTGAGACCTAAACCTGAAAGCTTTGTAACTTTTCCCACAGTGATTCAATAAATAAATAAATTATTTAAAAAAAATGTGATTACAAACTTCGAGAATTGGGTCATATTAGTTTTTTAGGGTGCCTTTTCTTTAGGTTTTCGAATCTATTAACAAGTTATATGTATGTCCTAAACTTTTGCCAAAGTACTGTTTACAAATGAATGTTTAGGCAGTAACCAACACAAAAAGTAAATGACTGATATAACCAGGAGAAAGTACTGTCATGATCTTTCTGGTCCCTTAATCAGTATGATCCGAGTTGTTGGAAAGCATAAGTATTGGGGGGAAATAGCACATATGTTCAATGTAGCAAACTCATAATCACCATGGACAGGTTTCCTCAGTTTCCTAAAAATAGAGATCCCATTGAGTGGTAATTATCTCCCTAAAGGTTTAGAACAAGATGAGAATATTCCTCAAAAATAGGTCACTATTAACTGGAAACTGTGATTCTAGTCTTAAAAAAATGACTAGAAAATTAGTAGTGGGCATTAATTTCTTGTTATTTATGAAAGCACTTTGGGAGCAGGATCCACTGAGACTTATTTCCTTTTTATGGAACAGACACCATTATTCAATTTTGTCCTATCTTTTTATTAATAGGTATAAAATACCCCCAGGGAGTTCCAAAGCTGCAGCAGAAACCAGGAGCAATATAATAATTCTACTCATTCATTCTTCAACATAGGAGTTGTCTTATTCAACCTAGGAGTTCTCCAACCCAAAGGGAACCCAAGTACGACCTTTTTAGACTGGTTTTGCCTTCAGGAGGGACAAAATGACATTATTTGAGCAGCAGTCCCAGGGGACAGGAATTTACTACACAATCTTACATTGTTTCTTTTACAGCTTCTCTGTTTTGTGTTAAGAATGACTGCATGGCCAGTAGGTATATTAAAATGCTGTGCATTATCACTTGTTACAAGGAAAATACAAATCAAAATGACTATGAGAGTTCTTTACAGAATAAGAATAGCCAATATCAAAGATAAATAAATAAAGGCAAACAACATTGATGGGGATAGAGTGAAAACCCTCATTCACTCTTGGTGGAAATGTCATCTGATTTAGCCTCCACAGAAAACAGGATGGAGACCTCAAATAATTAAAAATTGAATTTCAACACACCCAGAAATTTCACTGCTTTCTATCTATCTCAAGAACACAAAAACACTAACTCCAAAAGATACGTGAACACCTATGTTCACTGCTGCACTATGTACAATAGCTAAAATCTGGAAAGAATCCCAATGTACAGCAGATGAGGAGCATTGGAAAGTTGTGTTTTATATACAGAATGAAGTACTATTCAGATATAGAAAAGATGAAATCGTGCCATTTGCTATAAGGATTGAATTAGACACTATTTTATTAAGCAATATTAGTCAGAGAAGGGCAAAATGACAGATGATCTCATTCATTTAAAAAACAAAACAGGATGAAGAGATAGTACAACAAGAAAGGCATTGGCCTTGCATACAAATAAAACAGGTTCTATTCCTGGCAGCAAACCAGGAGCCACCCATTAAGAGAGGTAAGAGTAAGCAAAAGAATGGAGAAAAGGAAAGAAAGAACGGAAGGAAGGAAGGAAGGAAGGAAGGAAGGAAGGAAGGAAGGAAGGAAGGACAAAAAATATATAAGTGAATTTTTGGTATGGCAGGAATAAAACTCAGGATCTCATAATTGTTAAATAAGTGTCTGCCACTAAGATGCCTGCTTTCACACTGAACTAACTAAAAATTAACAAGGAATGTCATTTATATAATGTGAAAACTCTTTACTATGGTTAGTATTTTCAATAAACTGGATTATTTTGCAGGTTTGCTCACGGATAATAGTTCTAAAGCTTATGTTTGTCTATTGCAATTGTGATATAGTTTTATGAATTATTGAAATGTGAATAAAAACTAATAGAGTATATAAAGATTAAAATTGAGTAATTCTCACTTAGTAATACTATTAGCTTAAAGGCTTGGATTTCAGATTTTGTGCCAAATAAACTGTCTAATCCTCATCTACTACCTGGAAGAATACTCTCTGTTGATGAATTGAGGTAAGATAATTAGTCTTCCAACAATCTAGAACATTGATCACAAGGAGATACTTTTTCTGAACCATCAAAGTTGATTCAAGAATATAGGCTGAATATTTTACGTTACTATTTAAAAATTAAAGGTATCAGTCATGTTTCTCCCTGTAAAGCATCAAGAGTGAAAACAAATGAGCAAATATATAACAGTAGTGTGGTGAGAAAATGAAAATGTTGGAAAAGGATGAATGAATAGAATGGGAATTATTTAGGGGAGATCCAACTTTATGACACTTTTAAATGTTAAGTGTTCAACTGTATTGGGTATTTACCTGTAGATTATAATGAATGGGAAAACATCAAGATCTTGATGATAACCAAATATAATGTTGGTTATGGGCTAGAGAGATAGTACAGCGGGTAGAGTGTTTGCCTTGCATGTGGCCGACTCGGGTTCAATTACCCTGTCTCTCTCGGAGAGCCTGGGTAAGCTACGGAGAGCATCCCGCCCGCTCAGCAGAGCATGGCAAGCTCCCTGTGACGTATTCAATATGCCAAAAACAATAACAAGTCTCACAGTGGAGACGTTACTGGTGCCCACTCAAGCAAATCAATGAACAATGGGA
Source organism: Sorex fumeus (assembly GCF_029834395.1). NCBI lineage: Eukaryota > Metazoa > Chordata > Mammalia > Eulipotyphla > Soricidae > Sorex > Sorex fumeus. The sequence continues at coordinate 8,895,728 of NW_026606075.1, read as the reverse complement.
GGATAGTGCGACAGGACAGTGCAGTGCTAATGTTGGTTATGTATGATATTTACCTTGAATAAAATAAACTGCATCCCGACAGGTGTGATATGGAGACTTCTATTAAATTATAGATGGAAACAGGATTTGGTGAGATGCCACTTTGTAAAGAATGTTTCATCACGATCACGACCATCCTGTTATTCGTCGATTGCCTCGAGCAGGCACCAGTAAAGTCTCCTTCGTCCTAGCTCTGAGATTTTTTTAAAAAGTGCCATATTCAAGGCTCTTTCAGAGTTAGGAGAATGAGACCCATCATTGTTACTGGTATTTGGCATATTGGGTACGCCACGGGGAGTTTGCCAGACTCTGCCGTGTGGGCAGGTTACATTCGGTAGCCTGCCAGTTTGTCCAAAGTAGGAATGAGATAATAAGATGTCTAGCTTCCGGGATCTGGGTTTTATAGTCTCTGAGTCTTGGCCGTTGATGGGATTACATGGCCAGGGGGCCAATTGGTGGGTGTGACCCCTGCCTACTGGAAGATGGAGGATCTGGGTAGAGGATGATCAGCCCAGATCGGAGTAGGCTTGGAGATCTCAGCCCCGGGACCCGCGTGCCTTTGTTCCTCTGCCGGTACCTTCATGTGTGCGGAGAGTGGTCTCAGCATGGTGGTGACAGGTTCTGGAGGTCTTCGGCTGCCGGAGCCCTGTTCAGGGCAGGGAGGAAAACTCAACCCACTCCCCTCCAAAGGGGCCCCAGCGAGGACATTTTGGTCTGAAACCCTAGACTGTAAACTCTAGACTGGTCAATACAATGCTACATGAAATGGAAAAAATTTATATATCTTGATATTTCATTATCTAATATTTTCATTATTAAATTTAAAATTTATTTTTAAATTAAATTTTAAGTTTCATTTAAATTTAAATAAAATTTAAATGGGGTTAAAAATGGCCAATAAAATACACCAAAATGAACAATGTATACTTGTCTTGAGGTGTTTACTTCAACATATCTATTATATAGCAAATAACCTCTTGATTAGGCATTAAAGAAATAAATACTTGGATCACGTTTACTTAATAGATGAGTCTCTGCAGTGATTTTACCCAAAGATTCCTTTGATTTCATAAACTTTTCCATTTTCCTCAGTGACAGTTTTAAATAGGCCTTTACCTGAGTGTTTTTCAATCCCATGTCATTCCTTTTTGTCCTATATGGAATACTTCTCTCTGTTCTCACTCTCCAGTTTCAATCCAAGTTCAAGTAAGGCAGGCCAACATCGATGCTTTAAGAGTTGAGTAAAATTGAAGGAGCGCCTATGGTTAGAATCAGGAAAAACAATGTCTACCCTTAGCCAGGTGTGGAAAGGCTAAGCTTGGACAAAAAACAAACGGACGAGTGTAGAAAGTCAAGAATAAGACAGCTCTAAACAGAGGATGAGATGGGGGAACTGGACAAAACATAAAATGTCACAAATAATTTGTTCTCATTAGCTCCTGGTCAATTTTGTGAGAAATGGTATAGCCCAGTAATTCATAACCCAAGATATGCACCAAAGTCATCAAGGGGCTTTTAAAATCGCCATCCAAATGTTAATGTGAGATTCTGGGTTCAAGTCCTGGCAGTGTAAAAATTAATTGATTAAAACCTAATTTTCCAGTAGTACTTGAGAACAGGTTTACACAACTAGGCTTACCAAGGATGAGGAGGGATCAGCAGATGGTTTGAAAGGGACTCTGAATGTAGGGCATGGATTAAACCCTAGCATTGGACATCAGTATTGTACATCATAAAGTCCCATTTCAAAGACAGAGGCATGGTTCAGTGATCAGTAATACATGGCTGGATACTACAGAGATCAAATTTCAATTCTTTGCCCCACATGGCATTCAAATACTGCCAGGTTTAGGCCACGTGGCATCCAGTATTACTGTGCCTGACCAGCATCATTTTGCCAGGCCTAAATATTGAACCATCAGGCCTATCGGCCTAGTATCATTGTAAGTAGTCCTTGACCTCCTGATAACCGCTTGACAAGTCCCACCCCTATGCCCAGTAAAATTTAAATCCTTATTTCAAGGGATTATTATACCAAAAGATCTAAGAGTTGGGCAACAAGCTTGCAGAAATTTGAAAAATAAGGTGATTTTAATGTATAGCCAATATTGAGAACCACTGACATAAAGGCATATCCACTGTGGATTTATTTTCTTTTATTAGGAATTTAAAAGCAATAAAAATCTCGTCTTTCTGTGATTGTTTTAAGTTTACACTTTAAACAGTCTTCAACATCTGGGATTTTATGACTCTTTTGCTCCTGCTCTTAATCTGCTACTTGAAATTAAAGATGTTTATTTCCCTCCAATATATCCTCTTCAATGCATGTCTATTTACAAGGCAAGGCACAGATTCTTCCTCTTTCTTTACATACTTTTCTGCCACATAAGGAAGAATAATATATACAAGCAAGTGCTCTGGTAAAAAAATAAAGTAAGTTGAGTACAACTCCTTCAAAATCTTTAGAATGAGACTTACTTAGCAGCAATGTTATTTTCTGCATTAACCAATGAAACATACTCCCTAACAGCAATGAACCAACATTTGATTCATTTCAATCAGTTAAACCATTTCAATGAAAACAGTCAAATATTCAGCAACAAAATCACATGTAAACACATAGAGTATAAATATAAATAATAAGCTGTAACTGAAACAAAACTGATGGAATGATCAAGAGGGAAGCAACTGGGAAGAGAGAATTAAGAAGTATACTAAAAGTGAATTATAAATCTGACAAAAGAAGAATTATTGTCAATTATCCATAAATAGAAAACCCTTTGGTCTCAATTCTATGCACTAAGAAATTGTAAAGCGTTCACTTTTTCCCCCATAACTCTTTAATTTTTGCATTTCTTGCATTTTGTCAATGTGTTTATATATTTTCTAAATTAAATCACTAAACATCAAGTTGCTACATAATCCTGCACCTTATTTCATTTGTGTACCAGTGCCAAAGTGATTCTTTCCAGCAGAACCTGTACTTACCAGGCTACCTGGATTGAAAGCATTTCATGTTTCTGTATCCGCATGCCTCTTTCTCTAATTTTTCCAATTGCTCCAACCTCATTTTTTCAGCAACCCAACGGATATAAAACCCATCATTAATGACTTCTTTCCTGACTTATCAAGGTCATCTTGAATTATAAGCAGATTTTGCAAGGTTCTTGCTACTTGGCCCAACTTAGAGTCTTCCATGAAACTTTATGAGCTTGCTCCATATTTTATCATCCAAGTCACTGATAAAATGTTAAATATTACCACCCTAGACAGACCCTGCAGAATATCATTTGATGTGTCCTTTTAGTTTGCCTCTAAAACATTAATAACTTCTCATTGAATATGATCCTTGAACCAGTTGGCACCCAACTGAGAGCCGGAGCCGCATTTCTCTAGATTGATAGTGCTATTTTAAATCTATAAGCTCAAAGACTGAGGATAAAATTTTGTCCTCTCTCACAGGAGTGAAAAAGATATTTTGCTGCTGTTGTTGTTGTTGTTTTAATTTTAGCAGTTTCAAACTGACCAGTCAACACATGCCAAACAATAACCCTGGATAACTTAGCAGTGCACATAAATGTAGTATCTTCAAAAATCCATAAAAAGAGCTTCCCATTAATAATTCTGACTATAAAGGTTCATCATAGGCGACTGTTCTCACCTCTTTGAACTTAATGACAACTCAAGTCAATGCCTTCTTTTTTTCCCCCTTTGTTGCAGCTGCTATTGGGGTGAAAAAGACTGTTGTTGGAAAGGACTGTTGTCCAGGCTCCAAGAAGTCCAGACAAAGTCTCCAGAGACTCTATTTTTCCACCAGATCTTTTTACTGACATTAATGATGAAGCAGCTTTGTCTGTGTCTCTGCCTTGGTTAGCAATGCCTTAGTGACAGGGCAGCTCCAGATGCATTAGATCAGCAGCTGATGCCATCATGCGAATGTCTAACACTTACTTTAGGTAGGTGACACTTCTTAATATTCAATCCTGTCTTCACAATGTCGACTTGTCCCACCGTACTCGGGTGTTCTCTTTATCATTATTTTTGGGAATGTTAATATTTTTCCTTCCAATTGCTCTAATGGGCATTAAAAAAGAACCAACATAATCATTTATAAACTTTAATGCCAGGAGGGCAATATAGTATGCCTGAAAGAATATGCATCACAGAGTTATTGTTTAGAAATGGTAATTAATTTTACAGTCAACGAGAGTGTGACACACTGTCTCTGAGTAGACGTCCACCGTGGCTTCCTGCCAGTCCTTTGTAAGAATATTAATTGACGTCCAGCACTAACAGCCTCGTTGCTGTGTTCTTGAATGAAACAACATGCTTCAAATTAAATAAATATGTTCTAAACTCACAATCCAGCATGAGGTTTTATATTTTGAGGTAACGAAAGCAGTTTCTTTATTATTCCTTTCCCCCAGCATTATAGAGGTCAGATTTGACTTTAAAATATTACATATTATCAATATATATTATCAATTATTATTTTGTTATTTTTTTCCTCCTTTAGTGTTTCTTGTTCTCTGTTATTTATCTTCATTCTGCTACCTCTTATAACTTCTGATTTTGGGGAAATCTTCTACAATAATTACTGTTTCCAAAAGCTCTGAACAATTTCCTCCTAGATCACTCTTGCAATTTTAATGATTTTCTAAATAACAATATTCAACCATTTTAGTAATATCCTGGAAGATGTGCCCATTAACTTGCCAAGCATGCCTGATGAGGTGGCCACCATACAGGAAAAAAAAGAAAGATTAAAATTCAAAATGTCTTCTTCAGGTTAGAGAATTTGGCACATAAACAGGATTTACTTTCATGGAGGAAAATACATGATTATCCATGCTGAGGGGGAGAAGAACACTGCAGAAATACAGGCTGGCAACTAGCAGTTAGGTACAATGAGTGTGAAGTGGGAAGGAAGGGAGCCAGTTTCTATGTAACAACCAATTGCCAGAATAATGAATTAGTTATAAAGAGCCCAGGAAACCAGGTTACCAGAATGTAGAAACTGGAGCCTCAAATGGCCATTTGAAAAATTACAATCTCTAATTTGGTAGAACTCAGACTTTCTTTTTAATAGTACTAAGAAATCCACAGCTAGATAAATCCAGAAAATAAGAGATTGCTAAAGAGAAATCTATAGAAAAATAATAGTATTTACAGTGGAAGTTCAAAGGCATAGGTATGAACCTTTCACATTCATGAAAAAAAAATCAAGGGATGGAACTTTTAGCAAAAGTCCATTTTAAGTTTTAATTCAACCACAGTGGTCTTCTCTAATCTACATGGTTTTATTTGGGAAGAAATTTTATGAATCAGATTATTATATCATCTGAATGCATTATCCACACAACAGATATTATTTTTAGAGCTGGCTGTGAACACCTTTCTTTTTTTTTTTTTTCTCCTTCATACAGCAGTAGAAGACTTGCTTCATATAAAATCTCCGAAGAGCTCCTTTTTCCAAGTAGAAAAACTGATATGGGGACTGGAGCACAGCCAGCTCAGTACTCCCACCCTGGAGGGTGGGGGTGGGGGAGTGGGGGGGAACACAACCAGACCCAAACTGGCATCTGGAGTAAAAATGGCCTCCTCCAGGTCAGAGTTAGAGGAGGTCAAGAAGGTCATTGAACCCAGGTCTCTGATATTCTAAGTCAAGGCGCTTTCCACTGAACTACATTGCCTGCTTCAGAGGTGGGGGCAGGGTCCTATTTTGAGGCATCCTAGTTTATCACAGATTTGTTTTACTCTCTCTCTTTTTTTTACAGTCTTTTAAATTTCTTTTCTCATGTTCTCTCACTTATTTCCCAAAAGCCATTTGTTATGTAACAGATGCATATGTGTTCCTGTTTATAAATATTCTACAGCAAGTGAAGAAAATATAGGGAAATGAGGACGGAAAGGCGACTGAGACCCTCCAAGTCTCCCAAAGGGAATGCTGGGAGTGGGCGCTGTTGGAGGTCGAAAGTTGCCAAAAGAAGACACCCCTGGGGTGTGGAATATTTCATGTTTTGGCAGATTCCACCCCAAGTGCTTTTCTCTCCTTCTTTCAGTCTATCCAAAAATCAGTATGTGTTTTGGTGTTAGAGAATCATCTGGGGAAAATCAACTTAGGCCACCTACTAGAACAGAGATTATACTATACTCTGGTAAGCGAAGAGTTGAAAATCAAATTCATTACCAGGGAATTGAATCCAGGGAACCCGGCTTCATTAAAAAGTATGACTTTATAAATAACTACACATAAACAGACTGCTATGCCTTAGAGACTAATATATTTCAAAATTATTATCTACTTAAAATATTTTACCTAAAAGAATTCACAATTAGCTTTCAATATTTAAACAGTGCATTAGAAATGGAGTGTTTATAAATATCAGAAATAAAAACCACTTCATTACGGTATAAACATATACTAACACACCACATACTGACTTTTGAATTTAATACTGATATGGTTTGCTAGATCTGTTTCTCTTTTCCTTAAACTGACATAAGGGTTTAGATAATAGCTAATATAAATATATGAAATGTCAAATTTAGAAGATAGTGTTTAAACATTTGTCTTTTGGAGAGCATTGTTAAACTTAACTTTTATTAACTCAGGGAATCAAAGAGAAATATGGTGATGCTAGTGAACCTTTGAAAATCTTTTCTTTTATCACTTTTAATGCATGTTTAATATTTAACATTCATCTTATTACAGACAGGAATTGTGAAATGCTTGTGCTGTCTCTAAACAGTTTTAAAGTTCAATGCACAGTCACAATTCAGAGGGGAGATTTCACACATTTATGGAAAATAAGCCATTTTTGCAGTAAAGTTGCAAAGTGTGAAAGAATTCTTGTTTTATCTGCCTTACTTATCATGTTTATGAGTTATTTTGCCTGGAAGTAAATTGACAAGTTGTCAATGAACAATAGACAGTGCTCCAGCTAGGCTTTTCACAAGTTCAGATGCCTTTGGGCAAAAGGGCTAAATCTGTAGTTGCAATCTAGCATATGGAGCACTGAAAAAAGTGGCAACAGGGTGAGAGACATTCTCTGCAAAAAAAAAAAAAGAAAAAGAAAAGAAAAGTATTCAGTTCTTGCTCTCTAACCAATCTGCTTGGACCACTGTACATTACGTATTCATGTCCCATTGCCCACTTGTCCGGGAATAGGATTACTTGCCACTATAGAATAATTTACTTCTGTTTTATTCCCAGCTTTCTTTGGTCTATTGTGTCACTTTTCACCGTTTTATTCCCCAAAACAATTATTATCATGAAATATTCATATTTAATAAAAAAAAGTCTCCCTCATTTTAGGTGACTGTTGAAAACTTCCTACATCCTATGTTAAAAAAGAAGATGATGTAAGATTACCTTTTATCTGAAATTAAAGATGACCATAACTTTTAATTCTGGGTACTATTCACTAGAAGTACTTTGTAATAATAGTTCATGTCTCTTTCATCCCCCATTTCAATTTTCCAAGTTGCTAGTCTGAGCTTATTTCATAAGAATTCAGCTGAATAAATTATTGGAAAGCTAAGTAGTCTTTCAATAGATGGCACTCTTTGTTTTAAATCAACCCAAATGTTGTTTTACCACCTCATTCAAAAGTCAGTTCTCTGCAGGTCACGTTTCTCCTGTATGTCAATTTCTAGGACATAGTAAACGGTTTGGTTTTTCTAGTAGAAAGCTGAAATTTCTACTACAGGAAACCTTAGGGAATCCAAAAGATAGACTTCAGTAAAAGACTATTAAGAGGAAATAAAATCTTTGAAATTTGAATAACAGGTAAACCAAGTCCAATGCCAATGGTGGCTGCCAATAGAGTCACAGAACCAAGAATTTGAAGGTTCTAAGAGAATGGAGGTTCAGAGAGAATTGTGTCAGAATGAAGTCAAAATTATAGGAAACTGAGAATTTATTGTAAAGTCTTGTTGATTTCTAGCAACATTTCAGAGCAAGCTGGCTGATGATGTATGGTGGGTGGTGATATATGCCTATCTATAACTGGAGGCCAAGATGGAGCAGATAAATATTTCCTCTGAAGTAATCTCTGATTTATTGCATACCACTTCTCTGCCCTATCTCTATGTTAATTGACATTTCTGGCACCTGGTTTGCAATCTTTTGCTTATCTCCAGTATTCACCTTACATCATTTTCACACCAATAGATGATCTTTTGGTACTTGAAATCTTTCTCTAGTGAGGTATTTGACCGTAGAATTCATCTTCTTGCCACTTCAACAAGTCAGTGATTTGGCTTAATCTTTGATATTATATCCACTTCTGTTTTTTTTGGTTTGTTTTTTGTTTTTTTTAGTGGGGGGTGGTTAGGGGTTTTATGGGATTTTTGTGAGATGGCATTGGAGGGGGAAGCACATCTGGCTATTCTGAGGGTTCACTCCTGGCAGGGCTGGGAAACCATATGTGGTGTCTGGAATCATACCCCTATTGCGTGCAAGGCAAACATCCTGACCACTGTACTGTTACTCTGGTTCCTTTGATTTCGGAAGAAAAAAGGGCATCTTCTACTCTCTTCAACACTGTTACAATTTATTTGTTCTACTATTATATTCAAATATACTCTTCAAACTAGAAAGTTTTCTATCACTTCAACTTTTGCCTATTTTAGTTTATAGCATCTAGTTTTCTCAATGTTAATAATTTTAATGACAAGATCACCAAAACTTCAACTGGCATATCTTCAAAATGTAAAGTGCAGAAGAATGGCTTCCAATACTATTGCCACATTGGACAAGTGTTGTGCCTCATTTCCTTTACAACTTGTAAAATGGACCGCATGTCTTACCAAACTCTAGCTATTGGTATACTGTTATCTCCAGGGATTGCAAATTTCATAAGGCAAATCAATTTTCTTTGGATTAGTCTCTTCCTCTCCTACTGCTCTTACTCTGCTATATACAGTTGCAAATTTAAATCAGAGATTAATATTTTTTATCCATTTTATCTGTTCCTGCTCCTGGCATGCTGGAGTCACCTGGGAAAAAAAATCTCATGACTGTGCTGTCTTACAAACTGAGAAACTCCTACTAATTCTTCACACTGAATGAAATGTGTCATTGACTGTGTCTTTATTTTACTCCTTTTCCCAGTCTTCACATCAATTGATGAAACACCCATTTTCTTCAAGCCTCCTCCTACCCAGTTCTCTTTAAGACCATTCTGATTTATTTTCTCCTGAAAGTAATCCCATCAAGACCCAAATGACTAAACATCTGACCCTTTCTTCTTACTGCTCTATTTTAATTCAAGTGGTGCATTACTTCTCTCCAGTATAACTCCTGTACCTGTGTTCCTTATGCCATTCTCTATACAGAGTTATTACATGGTATACTGTAATATATAAATACCGTATTTATATATTATTATATATAGTTATATTATATTATGGGCTGCAGCAATAGCACAGTGCATAGGGCAGTCGCCTTGTACATGGCCGACCCGGGATTGATTCCTCCGCTCCTCTCGGAGAGCCTGGCTAGCTACGGAGAGTATCTCACCCACACGGCAAAACCTGGCAAGCTACCCGTGACGTATTCGATATGCCAAACACAGTAACAAGTCTCACGATGTTCCTGGGCCCGCTGGAGTAAATCGATGAACAACGGGAGGACAGTGACAATGACAGTGATAAATAATAAATCTATTATTTATAAATATATCATAAATATGTAGAGGTGTCCTCATTACTAGATGGGATCAATTTTAGTTTCAAATCTGGAAGCTCCTTCCTTTCTTTTCTGCAACTTAAACCTTACATGGCCTTTGCATTCAACATCCATCTCTTTGCCAGTTTTTGCAACATTATAGGAGTGAAGTGATTTATATCTTATTTTTTTCACTATCATCCCTCTGGATTCTGGTGATAATAAATGGGGGATAGGCAGGCAGAAGGAAGGGACCAATCAAAATCGAATGGAAATTGTCTAGGAAAGCCTATAAAATAAAATGTGTTAACCAGATAAGAAAAAGTTGATGGTAAATTCATTTGAAAGCAGCTTTTCTCCAGGATGATATTTAAATTAAAATACGGATATGTAAGATTGTAAAAATACATTCTAATAATTTGAATTTCATTTCTACTTCAAAATAGTGATATCCAAGATAAAAGGCTTAGTACAGCACTACAAAAGTTATTTAATCTTTACATCTTAACTATAAAAATGAAGACCATAATTTTATCTAGGCTCTAAATTTTTTTATTTCAGATCCACCTTAAGACACCAGAAACTTGCGTGTAGAATAGCTCCTTCAGAAATTCAAGCAGGATATTCTCTACACACAAGCACCAGTGACTTTCCAGAAGTACATCGAGTGGAAAATGGACTACAAAAGTGGCAGAATAGGAATAAATGTGTTTGGTGAATTCAATGAACTCCTAATTTTCCCACTCTTTCCTGTCCTGTGAGAAAGCCATAAGCCTAGCCAAATCTTTTTGCGATGCTCCTGCTTTTAGATAACTTAAACACCTTCTACTTACGGTTGTGCACACAATTTTCAGCATCTCATTATGTACCCTGTTATTTCCACTTCCAGTAACTGCTTCTTTGTATTCTCCATAGCATTTATTACCTTTCAATATATATTATAAGTCACAAATATACTATGTGTATTATTTATTGTCTGTCTCTTCCTATAAAAGTATCCCAAGTATCTACAATAGTACGTAATTTGTTGTATTATCACTTGATCATATATTTTATATGTGTATATATTATATATTTATATGTTACCTGAATATATTGAAGAAACCAGAACAAACTTCTATAATTTATACTTCTTCAGGATTCTTAAAAGCCCAAGAGCATGACCACAACCAAAACAAATGTAATATACAAAATAAATAAACCATTCTGCTGGTATTTCAGGCACCAATTAATAAAATCTCTTTTCAGAAACCATTGTGATTTCACAGGTAATTTCTTTAAAAAATCAGATTTTTATTGTTTTTAGAATTAACCTGAATGCCCAAGAACAGATGACTGGTTAAAGAAACTTTGGTACATCCTCACAATGGAGTACTATGTAGCTGTTAGAAAAGATGAAGTCATGAAATTTACATACAAGTGGTACTACATGGAAAGTATCATGCTAAGCGAAATGAGTCAGAAAGAGAGGGATAGACATAGAAAGATTGCATTCATCTGGGGGATATAAAGTAACAAAGTATGAGATTAATACCCAAGAATAGCTGAGATCAGCACCAGGAGGATTACTCCATAACTTAGAGACCAGCCGGGTATCCTAGAGGAAAGGGCAGTTCAGATAGAGAAGGGAGCACCAAATAAAGGGTGTTTGGAGGATCCTCCCAGGAGGGGAGATGCATGTCGAAAGTAGACTATGGACAGAACATGTTTGCCACTCAATGCCTCTTTTGCAGACCACAACACCCAAAAGGGAAGAGAGAACACAGGGGATTGCCCTGCCACAGAGACAGGGGGGATGGGGGGATGGGTGTGGGGGGATATTATCCATGGTGGTGGAAAATGGGCACTGGTGGAGGGATGGGTATCTGATCATTGTATAATTGAAACCAAAGCACAAAAAATTGTAAATCTACAACTGTAAAAAAAAATAAAGGGAAAAAAAAGAATTGCTTTAGCTATTCATGGGTGTTTGTTGTTCCATATGAATTTCAGGACTATTTGAATTTCAGGACTATTTGAATTTGTTGTTCCATATGAATTTCAGGACTATTTCTTTGAAGAATTTCATGGGTATCCTTATAGGGATTGCATTGAACCTGTATAATTGCTATTTTGACAATGTTAATTCTTCCTTTCCATGAGCAGGGGACATGTTTCCATTCCTTGTGTCCTCTTTTATTTCAAGAAGTAAAATTTTGTAGTTTTCATTATAGAGTTCCTTTACCTCTTTAGTTAGGCTGATTCTAAGGTATTTGATTTTCTGGGGCCCAATTGTGAATGGGATTTTTTTTTCATGTTATTTTCCTCTCTCTCATTATTTGCGTATAGGAAGGCCATGGATTTTGGGGGCATTAATTTTATAGCCTGTGACTTTACTGTACAAGTCTATTGTTTCTAGGAGTTTCTTGGTAAAATATTTAGGATTCTCAAGATATAGTATCATATCATCTGGAATAATGAGAGCTTGATTTCTTCCTTTCCTATATGGATGCATTTAATGTCTTTTCTTGCCTAATCACTATTGCAAGTATTTCCTGTACTATACTGAACAGAAGTGGTGACAGTGGGAATCCTTGTCTTGTCCCTGATCTTAGAGGAAAAGCCCTTGGCTTTTCCCCATTGAGGATAATGCTTGCCAGGGGTTTGACATAGATGACTTTGACTATCTTGAGGAAAGTTCCTTCAAAACCAGTTTTGGTGAGAGTTTTCATCATAAACGGGTGCTGGATCTTGTCAAAAGCTTTCTCTGTGTCTATTGATATGATCATATGGTTTTTATCTCTACTTTTGTAGATATGATGGATTATGTTGATTGATTTCTGAATATTAAACCATCCTTGCATCCCTGTAGTGAATCCCACTTGGTTGTGGAGTATGATCTTTTTGATGAGTTGTTGGATTCTATTTGCTAATATTTTGTTGAGGATATTTGCATCCGTGTTCATCAGGGATAGTGGCCTATAGTTTTCTTTGTTGGTGATGTCTTTGTTTGCTCTTGGTATTAGGGAAATATATGCCTAATAGAAGCTGTTTGGGAGAGATCTTGTTATTTCAATTTCCTGAAAAAGCTTGAAGATAACTGGCAACAGGTCTTCATTAAATATTTGGAAGAATTCACTAGTGAATCCATCTGGGCCTGGGCTTTTGTTTTGGGAAGACTTCTGATTACAGTTTCAATTTCCTTGATATAAATGGGTCTATTGAGATATCTCAAGTCTTCTTGGTTCAATTTTGGGAGATTATAGGAATCCAGGAATTTATCCATTTCTTGTAGGTTCTCTTGTTTTGTGGCATATCGACTCTCAAAGTAGTCTCTGAGGATCTTTCAACTTTCATTGGTTTCTGTTATGATGTCCCCTTTTTCATTTCTGATTTGGTTTATTAGGCTTATCTTTCTCCTCCTTTGTGAGTCCTGCAAGTGGTTTATCTTGCTTGTTTTCTCAAAGAACCAGCTCTTGGTTTCATTGACCTTTCAGATTGTTTTTTGGGTTTCTATGTCATTAATTTCTATTTCTTTCCTTCAGCCAAGTTTTGGTTTCTTTTGTTGGTCTTTACTAAGATCTTGAGCTGTGACATCAGGTTATCTATGTACGCCCTTTCTTCCTTCCTTTAGAATGCTTGAAAGCTATACTTTTTCTTCTTAACACGGCTTTAGCTGCGTCTCATTGGTTTTGGTAGCTCGTGTATTTATTCTCATTTGTTTCCCTGTATCTTTTGATTTCATCCTTGACTTCCTTCCTGACCCACTCGTTGTTCAACATTGAGTTGTTTAATTTACAGGTGTTGGATTTGTTTCTTGGTGTCTTTATGTGATTCGCTTCTATCTTCAGCACATTGTAGTCTGAAAAGATTGTTGATACTACTTCTATCTTCCTGATTCGATTGAGGTATATTGTGGCCTAGCACGTGGTCTATTTTGGAAAATGTTTCGTGTGCAGTGGAAAGAATGTGTATTCTTTCTTTTTGGAATGTAAAGCCGTGTATAAGTTTATTATCCCTCTCTCTTCTATTTCTTCCTTCAAGGCCATTGTTTCCTTGCTGAGTTTTGTTCTTGTTGATATATCCAGAAGTGATAAGGCAATGTTGAAGTCTTCGACTACTATTGTGTTGCAAGCAATGGTCTTCTTAAAATCTGTTAGCAGTTTAAGTATTTAGCTTGTCCCTCATTAGGTGCATATGCATTTAAGAGTGTATTTATTCCTGATGTATATATCCTTTCATAAATATAAAATGGTGTTCTCTGTCCCTTCTAATCTTTTTCAACCTGAAATTTATGTTGTTGGATACTAGTATGGCCACCGCAGACTTTTTGAGGGAGTTGTTTGCTTTCAAGTTTGTTTTTCATCCTTTTACTTTGAGTCTGTGTTTGCTCTGATTGTTCAGATATGTTTCTTGTAGACAGCAGAATGTTGGTTTTCGTGTCTTCCATTTTGCCACTCTGTGTCTCTTGATTGCTGCATTTATACCACTGACATTGAGAGAGATTATTGTCATTGGGTTTTGTGCCATCATTCTGTAGGGGTTGGTTGTGCTTATAAGTGTTTTCCTTCTCTTTCAGGAGCCCCTTTTAATCCTTCTTTTAGGTTTGGTTTTGAGTCTACGAAGTTCCTGAGCTGTTTTTTTTTTTAATCTATGAAATGGTGTATCGTACCATGGAGTTTGAGTGAGAATTTAGCTGGATAAAGTATTCTTGTTGAGGCATTCATTTCATTGAGTTTTTTCACGATATCCTGCCACTGTCTTCGGGATGGGAGGGTTTCCTCTGACAGGTCTGCTGTAAATCTAAGGCGTGCTCCTTTGTTTGTGATTTCTTTCTTTGACCTCTCTGCTTGCAGCATTGTTTCTCTATCCACGGCATCCATCATTCTGATTATGATATGCCTTGGAGTGTTTTTATTAGGGTCTCTTTAGCTAGCACTCTTCTGGCTCCTTGGATGTGTATGTCTGCATTCTTTAACTCTGGGAACTTTTAAGCAATGATTTCTTTCACTGTGGTTTTTTCATTGGTGTTTCCTCCCTTTCCTTCTGGTACTCTGATGATTCTAATGTTCCTCTTGGCATCATCCCCTAGAGCTTATTCGCCTTAAAGCATTTTGAGGTCTTTTCCCATTGTTTGTTGTTCCCTATTCAATTTCTGTTGCTCATCTTCGAGCTCACTGATCCTGTCTTCAGCTGTAGTCATTCTACTGCTGCGGGCACCCTGTAAGTTTTTCATTTCATCTACCGAATCCTTTATTTGTGACATTTCTTTTTGTAGCTTTCTTATTTCTGCTCTCATTTCTTCCTGTATTTTCTCGGCTATCCATTCCATTGTTTATTTCATTTCTTCCTTTAATTTTCTGCATGTCTGCTCCATTGATTCTTTGAATTCCTTGAACATCCTTAGCATTTCATCATGGAATCCTTTATTGGAGAGCTCATATTTGTGGGTAGACCCTGTTGAGGATTCGGGACTCTTCATTCTCTCCTTTTAGTGGAGATTTGCACTGTTTCTTCATGTTGTTGTGGTTGTATAGAGGTAAAACCTTGAAGTTCACTAGCACTGTTCCCTCTTATTGTGGGAAAGGATTCTGAATAAAGTTGGTCGATGGTGGTCACCCTACTCGCCTTCTAGAATATGTCCTTCCTCTCAGACATTATTCTGTGGCTTATGATAGGCAATGGGTGAAGTGTTGAAGGAGATGCTTTTATATTGGGCTTGTACAACTTCTGGGGTACGTTGTTCTTTTTTTGGAATCAGAATACACCGGTGGATTATTGTCCTTATGTGTTTGAGGCAGCCATGACATTTTCCACAGAATGAGGTGGTGAAGGTTGGGATGTGAGTCAAGAGTGTTAGGAGTAGGAAGTATAAATGCTGCCGTCTGAGTGGCCAAAGGGCACACAGAAGGTCACGCCCACTTCTGAGGAGAACACACCCCCTACGGTGGAGTTCATGCCCCCAGCCAGTTCTGATGCTAGTCTACAGACTAGCGGTCAGGGACACGAGTCTGGGTGGGGAGATAGCACCAAGCAGGTACAGAGCTGTGTGTGTGCGGGGGGTGGTGGCGGGGTGGGGGGGGGGGGCACGGCTAGTTGGGCTGGTGCTTGCTGCAGAAAAAAAAATCAGATTTTTAATTTTTTTCCATTCTGGGGGAAATCTGTAAGAAAACATCTTCCAAAATAAATATAAATGGGCTTCTAATTTCTTAGCTTTGTGCCAAGATCTCTGGAAATCTCCAAGGAATCACAGCTGTACAACTGCTGTCCTCCCATAGAGTAGATTTACCCTGCTACATTCTAGACCAAGAGAGAAGAATCTGCACTGTAGGCAAGAAGGAGATCTGAGGGGAGAAAAAAACATGAGCCAAAGGTGCTCAGGGATTGTTTCTTCTGCTCTATGGGAGAGGGTGACTGGAAGCTCTGCCAAATACTTCTAAGAGGGCAAAAGTTCCTATTTAATGGACCATAAATTCCTGAGGTTCCCTATGACATTTCACCGGGTCACAACTAAAAAAAATAAAAGATTCTACAGTCAGAAGGTGCCAAGATCATTTCAACAGTTGACCCCAGGCCATGTCTGTGCCGACCTCTTGAACCCCCCCTCTTCAAAGGAGGAAACTGGAGCCAGAAAGCATCTCTTCACAGACATTGAAACAACCCACTCAGGTCCACCCAAGGGCCAGGCAGTCAACCCTTTGTCTGGAGAAAACTGAGATAACACTCCCTTCCATAAATTACACACACACACACACACACACCCACACACACACACACACACACACAAAGTAGAAATAAAATACAATCATGAGATCACATCTAAGAGAAAAGCAAATAAAGCAAGCAACAGGTGCAAAACTGGAAATGTTAGAAGCAAAAGATAATGTCAGACGTTGTTTTTGTTGTTTTTTAAGACTCCTACTTCTTTTTTAAGAACTAATTTGAAATCATCAAGATGATTCTCTTGATGAAACAGTTCTTTTAAAAATCAACTAAATCACTGACCACAGCATCTTGGTTACTTTTATGGGAAAATGTGGGGTTTTCTTTGAGTTCAAGAACTCGGGTCCCTGTACTGTTTCTTGAAGTTGTTGGAGTATCAGACTCAAGTCCAGGACTAATGATCTCTGTTAATTTATTGTTGATTGCAAATTATGGCTGACATTATTATTTAGTGATATTTAGTTTAGAGCCACTGGAAAATCAGTATTCTCTGGAATGTTGGGGTTCAAGACATATCTAGTGACACAAGATGAAATGTATGTGGTTTAAACAAATATATTGACTTACACTCTTTCCCAAAAGTCAGCTGTTTAAAGAAATACATTTCTATTATACAGAATACTTAATAATTACCCCTAAACACATTTTCATCTTATTTCCTGAATCATGTAAATATAATGCCATGCATGCACTCAAAGGACCTTTTCAGATATTATTAAGTTATCTAAGACTGAGAAATTATTCTGGATGATATAGTAGCCTCAATATAAACACAAGAGTTCAATAAGAGAAAGATAGTGGATGGTTCAGATAGGTAAGAAAATGATATGACTAAAAAATAAGATATTTACCAATTCTTCTATGAGACAAGTAATGCCAGAAACCCCTAGAAATTAGTAAAGGCAAAGAATTATTCATCCTCTCAATCCTTCTGAAAACCAGTCTTGCAAACACCTTGATTTTACACCTCTAACCTTATGTTGTAAGAAAATTAATGTGCTGTGTTTCAAGCCTAAAAAATGTTACAGTGACAGTAAGGAACAAAAAAGTAAAATTCTGTGGAATGTTTATTCCTAAGAAGCAATTATTTCAGCAGTGTATCTCTTTTGGACAAGGAGAAATCTAATATGATTTCAGCAGTCATAAGGCTTGAATTCCTTGACTTGCATTTTGTATAGATTGCTTAAAAAAACAAAGGCATGAATGAAATATATATATATATATATATATATATATATATGGGATTTCCTGGACTCTTTTACCCAATAGGACACAAATGTGCTTCAATGAATTTTCCACCTTTGAAGAGAAGATCCTCTGAAATGTCCAATTAAAGTCTTGTCTAACTATAAGCTCTCTATTTTGCAATTCATTTCTTATATTTAAGATACCTGATCTGATTAGATCTAAATTCATATCTAATTTTTTCTAACATAAAGGGACATATGTATAATACCCCGGTGTCTTAGAGCAATGACCTAAATTGTTTTCCCTTGTCAAGTAATTAAATTACTCTAACCACATGACTATTCTATAATATATAAACCAACCTCTTTCCGTATAGTAAAGAAATACTTATTCTGTGATGAATATTTACAATGTACTCCATAGGCCTTCCTAACCTGAACAGTACTGACAACCACTACAACAAATGTTCTTTTGAGCAAATAATGTGAATTTATCTAAACTTTATGGTTTTATTTTCATTGAAATTGACTGAAGCTTTGCATAAAGAATAAATGTTTCTCTTTGGTACAACTGCACAATGAAATACTATGCAGCTGTTAGGAAAGATGAAGCCATGAAATTTGATTATAAGTGAATGGCCATAGAGAGTATCATGCTAAGTGAAATGAGTCAGAAAGAGAGGGGCAGACATAGAATGACTGCACTTATTTGTATAATATAAAATAGCACAATATGAGACTGACACCCAAGGACAGTAGGGAAAAGGGTCAGGAATACTTCTCCATAGTTGGAAGCCTGACTCATGAGCTAGGGGAGAAGGCAACTGGAACAGAGAAGGGATTACTAAGTCAGTGATGGCTGGAGGGATCATTCGGGATGAGAGATGTGTGCTGAAAATAGAAAAAGGACAAAATGTGATAGCGTCTCAGTATCTGTACTGCAAACCATAATGCCAAAAAGTGGAGAGAGAGAGTATGGGGGAAATTTTCTGCCATAGAGGTCAGGGGAGGGTGCGGATGGGGAATTATACTTTGGACATTGGTGGTGGAAGAGTGCACTAGTGGAGGGATGGGTGTTCGATCATTGTATGACTGAAACTCAAACATGAAAACTTTGTAAATGTATATCATCATGGTTCAATTGAAAAAAAGAGAATATATGTTTCTATTGTTGCAGCAATTGTCCTGAATCTAGAGAATGGGAACAATATCTGTGTAAGCAATTAAGAAATCTCATTCTACAGAGTCTCAGCTTCTTTTCCTATAGTTCTTTTTGAGGTGAAAAATAACTATGGGAAAAGTTGTATAAATTCCTAAGTATTAGATATTGTTGAAATACCCTCTCTGACAAAACAGGGATAGAAACAGTTGAAGCTTTTTGGTAGTTTTCTGAGAGATACACCATCCATGCTTTGCTGATCATTTTATCAGTTTCTTGTCTCTATGTCTATACCTAGGAAGTGCTACTCTGATTTTTGTAACATATGTGATGTTATGTTACCTAGTTTTTGTAGGGGTTGCTATAAATTTCTAATTTGGCTTAGTAAAAAAAGTACTATTGGAAAACTTTATCATGAATCCAAATAATAAAATATTCTATATCATACAAGTCCCAACATGGCAAAATTAAGAGGTTGATCAGGTACAAATCTGCACATGTGCCTCTCTAAATATAAACACAACCATGTAATACTTCCACCCCATTTTAATACAACTTATGACACAGCTGGAGAACTTCTATAAGGACTCATGCCAAAGCCTATGGGTTCTCAGGACTTCCAAGGGGAGCTTAAGAGATAAAGCTGAAAATTTTAGATTTCTATGCATATCAAAATACATATGGATGGGCATCAATTTCCTGAAATATTTGTCTATTCAGTGAATTAGTAGTCAGTTGTAAATTTCTTATTATACTTTTACATGGGGTTCCCTATCATCAGCAGATGTGGAAAACAAATGGATAAGGGAAAAACAGCTAAAAAATAAGCATTAGGTGCCAAAAAGATAATACAGGTCTATGCACCAGGGGGTATGTACAAGCTTCACAACAATTTAAAGGATTTTATTCCTGCTACCATATAGAATTTCCTAAGCCCAGTTATGATTGATGCTAAATACAGAACCAGGAGTAGGCCTTAAGCATAGCAGGGTATGACCCAAAAATAACCCAAAAAATTAAACATGAATTAAAGAGTAATATGCCATCTAAAATTAATTAGGGGTTTTAAATGACCTGGAGATATAAGAATTAAAATATTTTTATTGATGAATATATTTTTGTTTTCGTCACGTTGAGTTCTTCACCCAGGTACACATAACTCCTGCATTTGAGATTTTCATTCCATTGAGAGCAAATGAAGCATCAGGAACTAGTTCGTTTCTCATGAACATAGTCTTCATGAGATACAGCTGCAGTCTGACCTTCAGCTGTGCCAGAACTGCGCAGGAGGAAGAGAGCGGTATGGAACATCTTCAAGAGCATCAAAGAAGTTGTTAAGAGGATGAAGAACCTTCGGCTCTGGGCACAGCTCTTTGACTCCACTGTTCTTCCTGCACTAACATGCGTCTCAGAGGCCTGAGCCCTACAAAAACAGGATGAGAACGCTATTCAGGTCACCCAAAGAGAAATCGAAAGAGCTATACTTGGAGTATCACGTTTCACTCAAGTGAGAGAAGGAATCCAGAGTTTCGTCCCCAGTAACGATTGAGGATCAAGTACGCTGCCTTGTTTGCAAAGGCATCAAAAATCAGATGGGCCAGACACGTAATGAGATTTAGAGACAACCACTGCACTAGAGCCATTACTGACTGCATTCCACAGAACATTAAAAAAACGCCTGGCCGCCCACCTATGAGATGGTCGGACTTCTTCGTCAAGATCCTTAATGAATGGTTTGATGCTCTGTGTTGCTGGAGTTAGCAGATGCCATTGGGCTACACTAGCACATGACAGGGATGAATGGAGACATTACTGGCACCCCCACGAGCAGATTAATGAAGAACAGGATGACAAGTTATACAAGCGATAGAAAAAATATAAAAGGTAAAGGTAAAAGGTAAAGGCCCTCCTGTTGATCGTCGATTTGCTCGAGCGGGCCCAGTAACGTCTCCATTGGAGACTTTGTTGTTACTGTGTCTGGCATATCGAATACTCTCGGTAGCTTGCCGGGCTCTCCGAGAGGGGCGGAGGAATCGAACTTGGGTCGGCCATGTTGGCCGCTTGTAAGGCGAACACCCTACCGATGTGCTATCGCTCCAACTACCTTTAATATCATTCACAAAAAATAATTCAAAATATATTGCAGATTTAGATATAAGATCAGAAACTTTAAAATATATAGGATAAAATATTGACTATGCCCGTCTCAGTAATTCATAGATGCATTTGAAGATTTGCCTTTCAAGGTAAGGGACACGAAAGAAACAAAAGAAATGGAACTACATCATAACAAAAATTTTATACTGGGCAAGAGAGGCAGTGGTTTGATCCCTGACAACACATGGGTTCCTGGATACTGGGAGGGTGCAACCCTTCAGTGCAAATTGGAGTAGCCCTCGAGCAGGGTCAGGTATGAACATGCACACAACCACACACACACCCATGCACACACACACACACACACACACAAAGTTTTACACAGCAATCAAAGCAAAGCAACTGAAAAGTTCAACAAAAGTCTCTCTTAGGCTCTGATAAAAAGTATGTTGCATACCAGAGCAAAAGAGAGTGTGAGAGAAATGTATATTGGATAGTAATGACAAAAGAATGTCAGTGGCTTATGCAGTTAAACATACACATATAGAGAGGCATGAAATTATACAATATTATAAACCAATGGCAAACTTTTAAAAAATGATTCAATTAAGAATATGGTGGCTGGAGACAAAATATAGTGGGGAGAGCACTTGCTTTGCACACTGCCAACCCTGGTTTAAGTACTTGGCACCACATATGGTTTCCTGCACCCTGGCCAGAAGAGGCCACTCAGTGCAGAGCTAGTCTAGCATTGCCAGATGTAGCCCCAAAATAAACAAGCAAAAACAATAATTGTGGCTTTCCAGATAGGAACATGTGTACTGACCTTGTCACTGTCTGAATCTTGGTTTCCTTATCTATAATAAGATGGAGGTAAAAATAAATAGTTTATAAGATTATGAGGGATATATAAGATTATAAGAATTACATTAAACAATTTATGACATATTAGGTTTTGTCTGACATAGAGAAAACTAGAACATATATTATTATAATTTTGAATATTATAGCATCTTAAATAATATTGTCTGACCAAAGTAAAAAATGTTTTTTTATTTAGCGAAAAATCCAATATTGGGAATGCTTAGAGCCAAAGAACAGCTGCAGTGCCCTTAATGTCTCAGGCGTCACTACTTTTCTTTTAAAACACATAAGGTATGACTCATCCGTTTGACTGCAAGATGGCTGCTGCTTCCTCCAACGGCATGATGCCACAAGGTGAGGAAAATAAAAGGGCCCATAAATCTGAAAACTACCTTCCTTTAAAAGACTTTTCCAAAGAGCTCACCCAGTGACTTCTGTTTCTATCCCATTGGTCAGAACCATGTTTTATTTCTCTCATTCACAATCATATCTCCTATGATTTTACTTAGACTTCTTCTAAAGTCCAATGTTTTTTTATAGTATAGCCTTTTATATTTTATTTCTTCTTCCTGGAACATTTCTTCCCTTCTGGTGAACTTGGAGGACCACATGGAATGCTGAGGATGGAACATAGGTTGGCCACATGCAAGGTAAATGCCCTACCAGCTATCATATCACTCCAGCCCCATATATTACTTCCTTAAGAAAGTTCATAGTTTCACTGGTGTCCAGAGCATGGGCCACCATGGTTAATAATTTCTACCTAGTAGTTTTTTTTTTCTTTTTGGATCATTCCCAGCAATGCACAGGGATTACTCCTGGCTTTGCACTCAGGAATTCTTCCTGGCAGTGCACAGGGGACCACTAGGAATGCTGGGAATCGAACCCAGGTCAGCCGCGTGCAAGGCATCACACTGCTTTGCAAAGCAGCTAGCTTTTGGGCTGGAGCGATAGCACAGCGGGTAGGGCGTTCGCCTTACAAGCGGCCAACATGGCCGACCCGAGTTCGATTCCTCCGCCCCTCTCGGAGAGCCCAGCAAGCTACCAATAAATATGCCAGTATTCGATATGCCAGACACAGTAACAACAAAGTCTCCACTGGAGACGTTACTGGGCCCGCTCGAGCAAATCGACAATCAACGGGAGGGCCTTTACCTTTTACCTTTACCTGTCCTATAGCTCCATCCCCAATAGCTGTTTTTCTTATATTCACCTTTTGTTCATCAAAAAAGTCTTACTTACCATTATGTGATAACTGCATATCACTAACTTCTAGTGATACCTCTCTAGTATCTCAAAAAAGGGGCACATTTTTATTCACAGATTTTTATTCAAAGTTCTCACTTCCAGTTAGAAAATTTCCCTACATAATGTTTCTTAATCATCCCAACCCAAGGAGAAAAGCCCAGTACAACTGAAAGCATAACTCAAATTCTTTAATGTTCCATCTTCTACTAAATTACATGTACATTTCAGAATACCTACCCACTCTCCTACTTTGATATATTGCCTTGCTTCTGATACTTTGTACACTTTCTCTCCATGAAACTGCTCTGTGAAGATTGTTAGATTAGGTCATGTTATTATGTCAGCACTGAGAATGTAAACTAATGGCTGATTATATTTTTATGTTCATTTTCTTTCTTTTTTTAATTTTTATTTATTTATTTTTCTTTCTTTTTTTTTAACTTGAATTTGTGAAGATGTTCTCCCTCACAGAAACTCCTTTTATTTTTTTTTTCTTAAATTTTTATTAGTGAAACACCATGAGATACAATTGTAGACTTACAAATTTTTGTTCTTGGGTTTCATTTATACAATTATCGAATACCCATCCCTCCACCAGTGCCTATTCACCACCACCACCAGTCCCAGTATCCCTCCCACCCCTCTTCCCCCATCCTCCATCCCACCCTACCACTGTGGCAGGGCATTCCCTTTTGTTATCTCTCTCTTTTTGAGTGCTGTGGTTTGCAAAAGAGACATTGAGTGGCAATCTTGCTCGGACTATAGTCTACTCTCATCACACATTTCCCATCCTGAGAGGATCCTCCCAACACCCTTTATTTGGTGCTCCCTTCTCTATCTGAGCTGCCTTTTCCCCTAGCGTGTGCAGCTGTCCTCAAAGCCATGGAGTAATCCTCCTGGTACTTATCTCGGCTACTCTTGGGTGTTAGTCTCCTATTTTGTTACTTTATGTTACCCAGATGAATGCAATCTTTCTATGTCTATCCCTCTCTTTCTGACTCATTTCACTTAACATGATACTTTCCATGTAGTACCACTTGTATGGAAATTTCATGACTTCATCCTGCAGAAACTCCTTTTCAAGATAACTATTCCTAGGACTGCAGAGAAAGTACAGAAGTTAAGGCACTTGCCTTGTACTCCCAGTTAGTCTCCAGCACCATATATGGTTCCTGAACACTGCAAAGATGGATTCCTGAACTTCAACAGGGTGTAGCCCAAACCCACGCTCCCAAATTTTGAAATGAATTTTTCTAAAAATGATCAAAAATTGGAAGCTAAAGAGGCTAAAAGAGATGGGGGAGGATCCTGTGACAGTGATGGAAGGATCTTGATACATTGGTAAAATAACTGATATCCTAGTACTGCAAGTATAACAAAAAATGATCTCAATACTACTAGTAGACTATAATACCTTAATAAAAATTAGATAAAATAATTTTAAAGAATCTTTCATTTTTCATGTGTCATAATCTAAATTATATACTACTAAGGAGATCAATAATAAAGATTTAAAATAATATCCGTCTTGGTTATTTTGCTGAAATAGTGCTTAATATTAAATAATAATATGACATGTCTGCATGACTGAAAATATTGTTGTCTTAATATGATTTGGGTTCTTCAGCTATTGGAAATGCCAAGTTCATTTCTTAAGAAACATCTATGCAACCATGAAGTAGAGAACATGATAGTAATCAATTAACTAAGAATGGATAACAGGGACTTATGATAAATGATGTATGAAAGAATGCTAAATTAGACTTGTTGTCATATGTAATTAGAAGACAATTGTGAAATTTCTTGATGTCAATATCTTATATCTGACAAGGGTAAGACACCTATATTAGTTGATATTATCTTAGTCAAAAAGAATATAGTTAAGCAATGGGGAATTATGTATTGCTCTCAAAAGATTTAAAGAAAATAATGAACACATTATATTTTAATGTCTTATAAACTGCCAAATTATTAATGATCTGGAGAGACTATTTGCACTTTCTCATTTAGAAGTTGTTCCAACTTTAATTAAATATCTTCATGCTACAATGAAGCATTCTTTCTTGTTCTTTGCCTTGTGCATGTGAATTAATGGGAAGAACACCCAGAGAATTCTGTTGAGCCTTTTCACCAAAGTCACAAAAGAGACTGCAAAGTAAAAAAAAAAAAAAATGCTGACTGGTTTCATTCTTCGAAAGGAAGCATTGGTTCTGCACAACTTTATCTTAAGTTGCTCTGAAATAAAACACAAAAAAAGTACTTTGAAACAAAATCCAACACAATTAAGAATGCCTTGTATGGGCCTGGATAGATAATACAGCAGCAGGGCACTAGCCTTGCGTGTGGCTAACCTAGGATCCATCCTGAGGCTGCAAGCCAGCACTGCCAGGAGTGATTCTTAAACACAAAGCCAGGAGTAATCCTTGAGTACCACCCATGACCAAAACAAATTTTTTAAAAGAATGTGTTGTTTTCTTCTAATTACTACTGTTTAGAGTCTAGTAGTTAAGAAAATGGACCTAGACATTTCTTTAATCCAGTATGTTCGTTTCTAAAATCATGTATCATGCATTTCAGAGAAGGTAAAATTTAGACTAGTAGATTTTTAGACAATATTTTTAAATTGTATTTTCTTTCTAGTGCCTTCAGAAATGAATTCTATTACATATCACTTTTTTGAAGTATGAAATAAAACTGCTCTCAATAATGTAAATTATAGATATTTTTAAAAGACACTGAGTAATGATTAAACTACATTGTTAAAATTAATTTGAAGCTAGTAAAAATTATAAAACATTTTGCTATAGCAATTATGGGGAATTGTATGTATTCCTTGACAAGTTTTCAAATTGAAAAGAAATATCCGCCTTGTTAGAGATTTTTTTAAATGTCCTGGAGAAGTTTTCCTTAATTATTTCTTCCCTTCTGTCAGCTGTGTTATTGCCCTACTGGTTTAAAGGTTAAACAAAGTACTAGATCTGTCAAAGTGAGTGAAACCAACTGGTGAGGAGCTATCAGAAGGTAATCAGGGCTAATAGGTACATAATGGCTAACAGGGTCCTGTTTGCACTCAAGATACATCAGCACAGACAGAACGCAGTTTTCTCTTTTGTCCCTGTTAAAGAAAACATGGGGCAATACAGACCTTCTGTGGTTAAAACCAAGTGAGCGGACAGTTCTCACTCCCTTTGGCCCATCCCCAAGGGCAAAAAGTTGACCAAACTCAAGATCTGAAAGTAGTAGAATGGAATTTGGATTTGTGTAAGAAAACTTAGTTCAGAACAGAAACTGCAAACTTGTACATTTAATCTTGTGTTAATTTTAAAATTAACTGAATTCCCACAAGACACACAAGGCTATCCCGGAATCTAGTGTCATTTTCAATTCATTTCAGACAGTGAAAGGAGAAAATGCGAAAGGAGAAAGCATCGTTAAGCAGACAGAACCTTTTAGATCCTGGAAGCTAAAATTTTTCTTCCTGAATTATTTTTATTTTCATGCACCTGATCCATTTTCATAAACTATAGTATTCCCTAACCAACTAGCAAGCTAAGTATAATCTCTAAGTCTTACCAGCTATTCTCTGGAACAGTCTCTACACCATAATGACTGGCTCCGTGTGAGTTTATGTCTGCATCATTTTGACAACTATCTCTTGTGGCTTAAGTACTTGCAAAGCTTAGTGTAAACAATAGTGTGGGGCATTAAAGCATTTATTTACCATGTGGTAAAACTAGTTCCTCTCAGTACTTCTTGCAATAGCTTACAGGAAAAAACAAACAAACAAACAAAAAAACCTAAGATACATGCAAAAACCAATGAGCTGCGTACGGTAATAGTTTAATCTTTTGGAGGCCAGTGAATAAGCTTAGAATAAAGGTTTATTTTTCAATTACATGTACCCATAAACATAACCTTTATGAATAACAGCAACACAACATGCATCTTCTATTTAAATTAAGTAAGGTCTGTGCAGGCTTCTTCAGAATCCAGACTGTGGAACTTGAGAAGTGGCAGCAATTGGGAAAAGGCAGCAAAATTTTTTTTAAAAAAAGGGACGGAAAGAATTTTTTATAGTTCTCCCATTGTATGGCTAATGTCAGAAGACGTAAAAAAAAAAAAGCAACAATCTAAACAAATCAGGAGCCAAAAAAAGTAATAAAAGGAGAAGTACCTACAGCAGCAACTGTTTCCCATCCCACTACACTCTATAAGAAGAATTTTTAAAAACCATTTGTGAGTTAAATTAAAGCTATAATAGCTGAATTTGTTTGTCTGTGTACCTAGATCACTAGGTAAAAGGTACAGGTAAAGGCCCTCCCGTTGTTCGTCGATTTGCTCGAGCGGGCCCAGTAACGTCTCCATTGGAGACTTTGTTGTTACTGTGATTGGCATATCGAATACATCACAGGGAGCTTGCCAGGCTCTGCCGTGTGGGCGCGATACTCTCGGCAGCTTGCTGGGCTCTCCAAGAGGGGCGGAGGAATCGAACTCGGGTTGGCCAGGTTGGCCGCATGCAAGGCAAACGCCCTACCACTGTGCTATCGCTCCAGCCCTGGTCAAGTTAAAAAAATTCCTAGAGTAATGTTTTTGTAGGCATTAATATTCACTATTGTGTTGCAGTTTATAATGAAACAGGAACCCCAAGTTTCTCTCTCATCAACTGAACAGAAGTTTTTAAAATGTACATTGTCCTTTGTTTTTACAAGACACTTGCATTTTGTTTGAAAGTTGATTTAAATTGCTGCTTTGGAGCATCTTACAAGAAGGTTAAAATATTTATTCCATGAAAGGTTTGGATATTTCTTGTAGTGTTTCTGATCATTCTTCACCAGATCAAAACTCCAAGTGACACATCGATTTCGTCAATTTTATGCTTAACTTCCACAGTATATATAATTTAAATCTGATTAGTGGTCACTTGAAAATAAACATTTTAAAGAGGATCTACATCATAAATATTTTAAAAAATGATTCTAAAAAATATTAAAAAGAAACCTACTTCATGTCTTCCACAAAACAGAGAAACTCTAGGTGAAAACAAGACAGCTGATTATGATTCTATTGTTATTTATGAAATAAACACAGGTTTTAGTTTTCTATGTCTACATGGGTTTGTGTAACTTCATATACTGGTGAGCTTTCTCATAATTATCGATAATTCTAATATTTTTGATGAATAAAGTGTAATACACAGCTGGTACAGAAAAGATATCAAATATCTGTCTATTATACATGTATGTTTTATACAGTAAGTTAACTCTGGTGCATGAAAGCCTCACATTATAGGATTATAACCCTGATCTTTTGAGCATACTGTTGGCTTTCAAATATGTTCAAATGAGTTGACTTTCATATTTCTGTCTGTGGAATCCATCACCCATTTTCATTTTGGCATGAATTAGTTTATTAGTTGCATATTTCTGAGGAAATGAAATCAAGACAAGGATGCTAGGGAAAGGTCAAGAGAAGATTTTCCCTCAGTGTAGCGGACAGAGGGGCACCGTCTCCTTGGAGAGAGAGTGCAAGGACCTAAGCTGACTCTTGATTTGAAAATGAAAGCTGCAATAAAACAAGGCAATGATTCACTAAAAAAAAAAATCCCTCTACCTCATATTTTGCTCTATCATTATGTATAGTTTTTTCTCTTTCTCTCTGCATATGCATCACTCTAGAAATATGCATATATTAATGAGACAACAGACCCATGAATATTTGTATTTTCACAATATTTTTGTTTTCAAGCTTATGATTTGAGAATATCTTTCTTGATTATACATGTGAAGTAATTTATATGCAAATATCAGTTGCATTATAAGGCCAATATGTCTATTTCCCTCTTAAAATAATCCTCTTCTTCTGGAAGAGAATAAGCTATGCGTGTATGTACGTTTATGTAATGTATGTGGAGAAAGAGAAAGAGAGAGACAGAGAGAGACAGAACCACAATTCAGGTTTAAATGTAAGCTAGACCAGGATATACTTATTTAATGCAATCAAATATAATTGTTTATACCTAGTATTATAATGACTGATAATTTTTAAAAGTAACATCTCAGATATTCACTAATAAGTATTAACTTCTCAATTAAGAGAATCAAGTACTAGAACTTATTATCGGTTTATTTTCATTAAGAAGCTAAAGCAATAATATCAGTCTAACTACATTAATGATGGTTTATAAAATATTTGAAATTACATGAAAATTTGATCTTTCTAACAGCCCTTTAGTCTATTATTCCCTAAGAGATTTTTCATATTTCAAAAATTCTGACTCTTAAAACTTGGAGAGGTGGGGCTGGAGCAACAGCACAGCGGGTAGGGCATTTGCCTTGCATGTGGCCGACCCGGGTTCGATACCCAGCATCCCATATGATTCCCTGAGCACCGCCAGGGGTAACTCCTGGGTGTAGAACGAGGAGTAACCCCTGTGCATTGCCAGGTGTGACCCAAAAAGCAAAAAAAAATGAAAACTTGGTACACAGCAGTATCACATTAAATGCTAGGTAGATTACCCTAGTGACAATTGCAAAAAGTAATATGTATCGGAATAAATATTTTCACTGACTCCCACCCACTTTCGCTTCAGTGTTTTAAAAAATGGGAACATACTGACAATACAATTTTAATACCTATTCAGAGTATTGCTAATCAGCATCCACATTAATAACCACTGACACTCAGTGTCTTCTTTTTAATGGACCTAAGTATTGTGAAAGAAGAAAACCAAAATAGGTGTGTTGATGCTAAAATGAGCCCAATACATTTCACAGATTAGTCTCTCTAGAATATTTGTTAGTTGATAACAGCTAAAGAACATTAAAATATCTTAGATTTCAGTATAGAGTCTGGAGTAATATGTCCTAGTGATAAATGAAATCATTCCCGTAACTCAAACATTAGGGGAAAAAAGGGCAAGAAACTTGGTTTCAGGGAACAAAGTGAAAAGGTTTTTGCAATATATTTTTAATAGATCTTTTCCTATATTTCTTCTAAAATGTTCTCATTGGCAGTATCTTTGGATAGATTTGGGGAAATGTGACTGAGGGAAAAAAATTACCACCTGTAAGTCATTAGGCCTGGGATGAAAATCAAGTTTAAAGACTGCCAATGACTCTACATTTAATTTTAAATGAGAAGGGAGCAGGGCAGAGACAGAGGGTGGTTCAACGTTGAAAGAGAATATTTGGGAATCATCGATACACCAAAGCAGTAATATCATGTAGCTTGAGCTTGACACCTGCATAATGTGTCACCTTTGTCATTCACTCTCTTAGAGAACAAACAGGACTTCTGGAAGCTTTTGGAACTATAAAACAATAGTGTTATTAATATTTAAGTGGCAAAACTGCAATGATATTTTTTCTCCACAGGTTGAGAACATTCCTGCATTTTGGGGAAAAAAAATCCCAACTTGCTATATTCCAAAAATTCAAGTTGAAACTTTCAGAATCAGATGTTTCCATAGCTTTTCCAACATCGTAGTATAGTGCAGGAAGGCAGAATCTTAGAGTAAGATTTTTCATAGCTTTTGGAATGCCGAGTTTCTATGAGTGATAATTGCCCTTTCATCAAATATAATTGTTCATGACTTGAAAAACAGTAAAAAGACTATTGTATGAAACATTCATATAGAAATTAAAACAAGTCAGAGCACAGAGAAATTTTATAGCTTCTCTCACGTCAAGCACTTCAAAAATTACATTTGCACTTTAATTCTACCTCAGTTGCACTTAGAAATTATGAAATCAGCTTCCAGCAGTCCTTATTATCTAGCGTGGGGTCTCAGAGGTGTCCCAACAAAATGGATTTTAAAATCTGCTAAGTGCGTTGCAAGAAACTGATCCAAATTAAATGTCTCTATTAAGCAATGCAATGACCAATGCATATCTCTCTTAAATTTTGAAATATTTACAGATATTCTAAGATGTGCCATCTTACCACATTTATAAAAATATGTTCAAGATTCATTTTAAGCTAATAATACAAAACATATTTGTAATGTCTTTAAGTAAAATATCTAGCAATCAGTAAAATATCAATAGATTAAATTTTTTTAATTTTGTTATCAAATCAGTTTCCAAATAAACAACAAATGTTGTAGTCTTCACTTTTCCTTTGTTGTAATCTTTTTCTGTCAATGACTCACTTATTTTTTGGTTTCTTCTTTCTCCCTACTGGCTCATTCCCTACCACTGATAAATAAAACTCTCTCTTTAAGTGAAAATAATTATAAACTGGATGTCAGAAAAATAGTATGCACAAAAGTTTTTACAATTTTCAAAACTGAAAACAACCTACAGGTCAATTGGCCTATGAATAAAGTAAATGTGTTACAGCAATATAATAAAATACTTCTCAATTCCCCATCCCTAAATGGGAGGAAATGGGGGCCCTAGAAATATATAGTGGGTAAGATGTTCACCTTGCACAGGACCCACCCAACTTCAATCCCCAGCAGCACATATGGTCCCCCAAGCACCACCAGGAGTAATCCCTGAGCACAAGGCCAGGAGTAAGCCCTGAGTATTGTCAGGTGGGCCCCCACTTATCCCCTAAAAGTAAAATAAATAAAAATGGGGGAAATGCTGATACAACTTATGCATATATATGAGAATAAAGAGTACTATTGTCAGTGACGGAAATCAGACATATAGCAAATGATTCGACTTATATGTATTATCTAGAAGGAATAAATAATCATGCAGAAAATAAAGTTTTCTGGTGCCAGGATCTGCAAAAGGGTGGAACAGGGAAAGAAAATAGAACTCATTCGTGTTAGTTATAAATTTTGCCTCACTTAGTAAATACATAAGAACATCTTTTCTTTCCTTAGTGAGTTAAACTCTAGTTTCTTAAACTGGGGTCAAGACCCCATATGTGGTCGCAGAACTGAATGTGAATGTTGTAAAATAAATTGGCAACGGTGAAAGGTTTCTGAATGCATATTCACCATAAGTTAATTAAAAATGAAATGCATAATTAATATGAAGTGTTTCTGGCAGCCACACCCACACATGTTGCATTTCTCTGGCAAAGTGCTTACAAGAGGAAAAAGTTTTAAAAATTCTTTGCTATGAAATAAATCTCTACGAATACCAATATATGCCGTGAAATTTAGCAAATAGATAGGCCATATTAATTTAAGTGAGATTTATTTATTTATCTGCTTTTTCTCTGTAGCATTTGACATTATTGAATATTCTTTATATTTACAGCATCACTAATTCTCTGGATTCTGCTTCACCTAACACTTTCCTTGCCCCTCTCCCACAAAGCAATCCTTGATGTCACCAGGAGTTCATTCTCTCTCTATTTATCCCATTTTATTCTGTCTACCTAAAGCAATTACTTCTGCCTTCCATCTTTAGTTACCTTTCGATCTCATATTTTTTACATAGCACTTAAATAAATCATACTTACCCTTCAGATTTCAATCAATTGCGACCTCCTCAAGAAAGTCAGCTCTGAAATTCCTCCCATTAACCTCCAAATATTAAAATTGTTTTTAATTTTTATTTTCTTTGTATCACTTTAGATTCACCGTTATTTGTAATTTATCACATTAAATGATACTTTATTCGTTACTTCTTTGTCTCTCTAAGCTTCATAAGTGCAAATGAGCTTTATGTCATCTTTGTTTATATCTTATTACTATGCCTCCAGTATTTAAAACATAAAGAAAAATAAGTTAACCAATGAACTAATTTGTACTTCCAAGTTCTTTTTTAAAGATGTATAGCTGCAACAGACACACAAATCTCGGAACAAAGCAACTCGCTGCAGAGATGCCTCCATACATAGTAATATGCCATTTTTGCTGGGTCACTCCAGACGGGAGCAGGTGCTGTTCCTCCACCTGCCACCTAGGAATCCCAGCGGTCTCCATCATCTAGGACCCAACAAAAAGTCCAGGTACACAGGAGCAAAAGTGACAAACACCAGATCTCAAGGACAGGGGAGGAGCGTGCCCTTCTCCTTCCCCTTACCCTGATGGGACTCTGAGATGATGCCCACAAACTGCCCCAGGCTACTTATTAAATTCCTACAAAGCCATAATCCAGAGACACATACATGAATCTCGGAACTGAGCAGTTCACTGCAGAGATCTCTCCAGACCCTAATTATATAGCACCGTCCTCCCATTATTCATCAATTTGTTCGAGAAGGCCCAGTAATGCCTCTGTTGTGAGACTTTTTTTTTTGTTACTGTGTTTGGCATGTCACAGATAGCTTGCCATGTGGGCGAGATACTCTCGGTAGCTTACCGGGCTCTCAGAGAGGGGTGAAGGAATCGAACCTGGCACAGCCGGGCTGTCAGCATGCCAGACAAATGCCCTACCACTGTGGTCCAGACCCTAATTATTAAAATTTTAAGTGGCCACATGACATTCTATGCTATTCGTAACATGCAATACAAAACAAATTGCCTACCATTGCATTTTCGGCATATTTGAGTGGTGGTGGGACTGATGTTGAAATATTGAATATAATCATAGTAGAGAGAGACTATTGTGGAAATTGTCTGCCACACAGGTAGGGGAAAGGTTTGAATGGGGTTGGGGTGTTACTGGGGATTTTGTGGTGGGAAAATGTGCACTGTTGAAGGGATGGATGATTGATCGTTGCATGAGCAAAACTCAAATATTAAAACTTTGTACCTGTATCTCATGGTGAATCAATAAAAATTTTTTATTCTCTACATCCTAACCAATATCTATTGCTTCCAGTATTTCATATAGTGTCCATATTAACTGGTGAGGAATAATATTTCATTGTCATACTTTCTAAATTTTATAGCAATTAAATGTCATGTGTTATGTCAAAAATAGTTATCTAAAGGTTTTTCTCCTTTAATCCCCATACTCAGATTCAAGATCTTATTGTTCTACCTCTTTTAAAAGTGAATCGTTATTTCAATTGCTCTGCTACTGCATTAATTCTATCCTCATCTACCCTATCTCCCACCTAATATGACAAAAACCCTTAGATTTTATCTTCCTCCACCCAATTTTTATCCACCCAACTTAGTCTATTAAATACACCAGAGTTATCATTCGAAACAAATCACATTACGTCAATGCTTAAAAATTGTAACTATCTCTCATACCTACAGGATGAAAGACAAACAAGTTTT
Organism: Sorex fumeus; assembly: GCF_029834395.1. Classification (NCBI taxonomy): domain Eukaryota; kingdom Metazoa; phylum Chordata; class Mammalia; order Eulipotyphla; family Soricidae; genus Sorex; species Sorex fumeus. The sequence goes on along the minus strand of NW_026606075.1, from coordinate 8,861,622 downwards.
TCATAACTTTCCAGCTGTTTCACACCATTCTAATCAAAATATTTTATTCTATACCTCATAATGTTCTAATATTTAATTATAAAACCTACAAAAGTTCTCGTATGCCTCTACAACTGGACATGTTCTTACCAAATGGTAATTATCGCTCAAGACTCAACATAGAGACCTTATTCTCTTTGAAGCATCCCCAGTCTTTTCAAAAGATCTTCCTTCTTCGTTCACTCATAAAGCGCCATCACAATGTAATCTAATTGTCACTTTATACTGATCACATTATAATTATTTGTTTCTGAAACTTTCTCCCCGCCCTCTGAAAGCCAGCTCTTTTTGTACAAGTCTTCTTGGCTTCTACTGCAGTGCTAGATATAGACTAGCTGCTCAATGAATGTTTGATGAATGAATGAGTGTATGTGTGTATACATACATGTATTTATTTACATATATACACATATATAATGCATCGAAAATGAAAGTAAGTTTGATTATATTTTATTTAAAGTATATTCATAATTTAATACATCTGTGAATTTCCAAGTAAATGTTACACATTCTGAAATAGTTATTAAAGAATTCACACTATGGGCAGATGGTGAAGAAGAACTGAGAATCATGAAGGATACATATGTGCTCACACATTCTCCTTCATTCTCTCTGCCTCACTTACGCCTTTCTGGCCCCACCAGGCCTGTCACTTTTCATCTTTCTACTCTGCCAACTCCCATGATCAGAGACGGTGAATTGAAAAGGGTGCCATTGGAGAAGGTAACGGGCATAGAAGGGCCATGTAGTCTCAGAGACCTGAAAAGTGTGCTATTCTATAGAATTGAAAATGCATTGTGTAAAAAGCATTTTTATTAACCAATGAGCAGCTAATGTCCATTCATCATATCAGACATATAGTGAGATAAATATTAAATTTTATAGGAAAAAATAACTTCCTATCACCGACATAATCTGTGCCTGTAATGACCCAGAAGTACATCTTCGTCCTCTATGTAGTACTTTTAGAGTGTTAGTGTTTGTTTTTATTGTTTGTTTCTCTTTACCTGTGATATATTATTACTTTCAAAATAGTTGCTAATGATCAAAATGTAAACAAAGCCATATGTCTTGTTGATGTTTCAGTATTGCTCTCAATAATCTGACTTGAAAAGAAGCATTATATTTCCAAATTATTAAAATCATTATTATATTATAATAAATAATAAAAAATTTCAAGTAACAATATTAATGTTATAGGGAATAAGGTTTGCAACTGCATAAAATACACCATTAAAAAAAGAATACAAGTAATAAATGGGTTTTAAATCTATGATACATATTCTTAAAAAATACAAAATACAAAGGTTATTTGGGTAGATGAAACCCAGCAAATATAATCATGTTATTAGATGCCTATAAAAATACTTCATTACCAATTCATTTGTTATTAGTGCACTAGATCCTTAGTGGAAAATCCCTCACATTTAATAGATCATAAAGAACAGTAAAAGTTAGAATATGTTAAAAAAAAGTTAGAATATGTTTATGAATATTTGAGTCAATACCTTGGAAAATATTTTTAACAATAAAACACAAATATTATTCTTTGTATTGCCATCAAATTTTTGATTCATTTTTAATGATGTCTAACAAAAATGAATGATCACCTTCTAATTTTTCTCTATTTTTGAATAAAAACAGTAACAAAAGAAAGAGCAAAAATAATCGTGGCACCCTGGTCTCCCAAATCTGATGTTTCATTGGAGAGGCTAATACATACTTGTAGGCCACCTGTGGATAGGCCCATAGATCAAGGTGGCATAACTACTAAATAGTTCCACAAATGAGGCTATTGAAACAAATAATAAAAGCAATAAAACTAGATTTATTTCTGAGCAGAGAGAATTGAAAGAGAGAATGAAAAGCAGGAAAGAGATGTTGTGAAACTGAATTTCAGATAAACCTATTACAAATGAGGGGACTTGTTGGCATGTGATCTTTCCTGATACCCTGTGTCCATAACTTCTATTACTGTGAATGCTCCAGTTCTTTAAAATAGTCACACAATTTTTTTCAAGATTAATACATAAAAGAATAAAATATTGCTTCTGGGCTAGGACCCTGTATGCTAAGTTTCCGCCTGGAGCACATTTTTATAGCTGAGTTGTAAACCTTTGAAAATAGGTGTTTAGAATAGAAATGTTAAGAGACCCCTAACTGTAGTGCTATGAATAGTACTGGCATCATTCATCTAGAAAAGGGATATAGTCAGCGACAGCATTAAAGTTTACACTCCAGATAAAGGACCTTGGAAGTGGTCAGGCTATGTTATACCAGAGATTTAATTTGCAATTTAGGAAAAAAAAATTTTTAGTGATGAGAAGGTAGAGGAAAGAGGAAGTGGGTGATGAAAAATAAGGCAAAAAAGAGTAGACAAGTCATTTGGATGTCTTTTTGTAAAGTGCCATGTAAATTTCTTATAATTAACCAAGTCTACTAAATCTGAAGCAATGAATTATTTAAATCTATTGGAATGGCTTTAATTTTTCTAAATCAATGCATTTTAAAAATCAAGTTTGCTGTCCTTATTAAATAAAGTTTGATCAAGGGCACACTGTGTTCCTCTATCTATAAAAGAAAGAAAATGAGAGAGGATAGGATCATAGTTCACCGGTAGAGCACTTACCTTTTATGTGTGAGTCCATATGTTTTATTTCTGGCACCACATGGTGCCCCAAGGACCATGGAAGTCACCGCCAAATATTATGCATGGATTAGCCCAAAGTCCAAAGTATGACCCAAAACTCTAAACAAACAAACAAGATTTTACCTTCATATTGATGAAATGAAACAATGGAGCATTTAAAATCATCTAGATACTTATCTTTTTTCCTTTCTTTTTTTTGGTGAGGAAGTTGGTGGGCAAACCCTGCTGTGCTCAGGGCTTTCTCATGGGTTTGCACTCAGGGGTCAATTCTGTCAGGCTCAGGAAACCAAAACTGGGGCTGTAAGGATCGATCCCAGTTGGACACATTCAAGGCAAGTACTTTACCCTCTGTACTGTCTCTCCAGCCCCTCTCTGTTTCCTATTTGAAGTGAATTTTCATTGTCTTTTACCACTTGGGATATATTTGCAATGCACTCCCTTGCTTGCAGAAGTCTTTCTTCTGATATTTATCTCCACAATCTACATTTCAGGAAAGGCACATACCTTCACTGACATAATTATTTCAAGGTGGATAATAAAGTATTTCACAGTAAAATAAATCTATGAACAACTTCAGAGGATGAGACTCACTAAACAGCAGGAAAGTAGTAAACGGCGTAACCAAAATTATCAAATCAGTACTCAAATATTCAAATGAACATATTATTGTTTGGATGGCCATTTCTTGACCTAAGGGAAAAATAAAGAGAAATAGAAGAAGCATTCATTTGTCTCTGTTGAGAATACCTCAGATAAAAAGATTATAGATAAAGGAATCTACTTTCTGCTCAAGAACCACACCCTAAGAGAAAGCTCTTAGCTTCTAGTAGTTATTGACATGAGTCCAAGTAAATAGTCCTGCTAGGTTACTGAATATAATCTGGCATCTTTATCCTCAAAATAAAAAAACATTAATGTTCAAATTCTTGTTTTTAAAAAGTTGAAATTCCTGAGGACTGAAAGGCAATACAGGAAATAAGGCAATATTCTTGCAAATAGCTGACTCAGGTTTAATGTCCCCGTACCACATATGGTCATAGAGCAACATCAGAGTGATCCCTAAACACAGAGCCAGGAGTAAGCCCTGAGCAGTCAGGTATGGCTCTCAACTTTAAAGTTTAAAAAAAATTGAAATTCCAAATCATGCCATTTCTGACTTTCACACTATGATGTTACAGTATGCTCCTAAATTAAACTGCAACATATATGTATGTGTGTGTATATATTAATAAGTCAACTATATTGTATGCTAATATTTTAAGTATACACTCAATAATGATTGGCAACTTTGTAAGACCTCTTGCTTAAAACTCTATCAACACATTCATGCAAACATTAAACAAATGCAAGTGTCATATATAGACATATAGATAGATAGATAGATACAATACAAAAGTATCTCCAAAACCAAGTTTTCTAACTACTTGAAAAAATAAAGATTAAAAGTGTATTTAAAGAGAAACTTTAAAAGCTACAAGCTTTTGTTTTTAACTTCTTCTCCATTTAGGTCATATTAAATGGAGTTAAAAGAATTTAAAGTAATTAAACTCACACTTTCAATTTTATTATGCTGTTGAGTTAATATGCATTCCAAATAAAGACTTGACTACAACTCAGACATTTAAACTTCCTGAAAGAATGTATAACATTTGTGTTCAATGTTCTTTTCTCAGTGTTAGTGCGTGATCCAATACTGTCTTCATTAGCAGATATAGACACTGAACTGAGACTGGCTAGGTTAAAAAAAAATATCTCCCAGCTGTTCACCTCTAAAATACACTTGTCACTTTCAAAATCCCATATTTATCCTCCCCAGGTGTCTCAAATAGTTAAAAACAAACATTTTTTTTAAAACATCTCATTTCCTTGGTAATTTAATGCTGTGGGTTTTAAGGATGCAGAAGTATGTGCTTGCTCTGGCAGCATATATATAAAAACTGGAACAATACAGGGATTAGCAAGACCTTTGCACAAGAATGACGCACAAATTCAAGAAGCACTCCATATTTTTAAAAAAGAATGCAGAAGTATGGCTAAGTGTCTTGTTGGGTCACATATCTATCCTCTGGATTTATTTGTGGCTCTTAATATTTAATAATATTGCAGCAAGAATTCATTTTTAATCAGGAAGTGTGTCACTTGCCCTTGAGCACAGTTTATGGTGCCAGGCACATGCCATAGGTCATGTAAGACGGCCACCTTGTGACTGACTGTTATACACAAGGGCTCCGGGGTCAAACCTGTCTGTTCTTTGAAGAGGTTTGGAGGTTTCACCCTGAAAGCAACACTAGTCCTCAGTCTAGAAACTCAGTCCCCTAGGGGACCCTGGGCAGGCATTTTCAAATAGCACTGAGTGAGAGAGAAGGCACAGCAAGTGTCAACTTACATAAGCCCATAAGAAAAGAGATGAGAAAATAGTGTCCTTTTTGCAAGGACAGAAATATAACTTTCTTAGAGAAAAAATGTGCAAAAATGAGGGCACACTCAAACATGTAAACTGGTAAGAGCTAAATAAATCCAATCTTGGTCTCATTACAGATAGATGGAAAGTTTCAATTAAATAATCTACCCAAAGAAGAAATATAGGCAATCAGTCCCATTAGAGAAGGTACAGTGAATAAAGGACTGGAGTGATAGTACAGCAGTAGGGCGGTTGCCTTGCATGAAGCTGGCCCGGCTAACCCGGGTTCGATTCGATTCTTTGACCCCTCTCAGGGAGCCCGGCAAGCTCCCAAGAGTATCTCGCTTGCACGGCAAAGCCTGGCAAGCTCCCCGTGATGTATTCAATATGCCAAACACAGTAACAACAAGTCTAACACTGGAGACGCTACTGGGCCCGCTCGAGCAAATTGATGAGCAATGGGATGGGAGGACAGTGCTAGAGTGATACAGTGAATAAATAGATTTATAAAGACTTAGTACAACATCACAAATATTTATAGCAAAATATAAACAAAAGAAAATGCATGAGTCTATAACCTAACAGATTGTAAAATTTAAGTGGCCCACAAGGTTATACTTTTTTATTTTTATTTTTATTTATTTTTATTAGTAAAACACCATGAGGTACAGTTGTAGACTTACAAATTTTTGAGCTTGCATTTCAGTTGTACAATGATCGAGTACCCATCCCTCCACCAGTGCCCATTCTCCACCACCACTAATCCCAGTATCCCTCCCACCCCCCACATCCCCCCACCCCATTCTGCCTCTGTGTCAGGGCATTCCCTTTTGTTCTCTCTCTCCTTTTGGGTGCTGTGGTTTGCAAAAGAAGCATTTAGTGACAATCATGTTCGGTCTAGAGTCTACTTTCAGCATGCTTCTCCCATCCTGGGAGGATCCTCCCAATACCCTTTATTTGGTGCTCCCTTTTCTATCTGAGCTGCCTTTACCCCTAGAGTGTGCAACTGGCCTCCAAGCCATGGAGTAAACCTCCTGATATTTATCTCGGCTATTCTTGGGGGTTAGTCTCCTATTTTGTTACTTTATGTTCCCCAGATGAATGGAATTTATGTCTGTCCTTTTTCTATCTCATTTCGCCTAGCATGATAATTTACATGTAGTACCACTTGCATGTAAATTTCACAACTTCATCCTTTCTGACAGCTAAATAGTCATCCATTGTGTAGATGTACCAAAGTTTCTTAAACCAGTCATCTGTACTCGGGCACTCAGGTTTTTTCCAGATTCTAGCTATTGTAAAGAGTGCTGCAATAAACAGACAATTGCAGATGTCACTTCGGCTATACTTTTTTGCCTCTCCGGGGTATATTCCCAGGAGTGGTATTGCTGGGCCAAATGGGAGCTCAATTTCTCATTTTTTGAGAATTGTCCATACTGTTTTCCAAAAGGGATGAAGCAGTAGCCATTCCCACCAGCAGTGAAGGAGGGTCTTTTTCTCAGCAAATCCGTGACAACACTGGTTGCTTTTGTTCGTTTGGATGTGGGCAGTCTCTGTGGTGTGAAATGATATCTCATTGTTTTGATCTGCATCTCCCTGATGATTTATGATGTAGAGCATTTTTTCATGTGCCTTTTAGCCATTCGGATTTCTTCTTTGAGGAAGTTTCTGTTCATTTCATCGCCCCATTTTCTGATGGAGCTGGATGTTTTCTTCTTGTGGAGTTCAACCAGTACTTTTAAATCCTTGATATCAACCCCTTGTCGGTTGTGTTGGCAAATATCCTTTCCCTTTCTGTAGATTGTCTTTGTATTTTGGTCACTGTTTCTTTTGAGGTGCAGAAGCTTCTTAGTTTAAGATAGTCCCATTTGTCTATCTTTGTTTTCACTTGCTTAGCCAGTGGCGTGACATCTTTGAAGATACCATTAGCTTCAAATTCATGGAGAGTTTTGCCGACTTTGTCTTCAATGTACCTTATGGATTCCAGTCTGATGTTGAGGTCTTTAATCCATTTTTATCTTAATTTTGTACATGGCGTTAGGCAGAGATCTGAGCCCACTTTTTTTGCATGTAGCTGTCCAATTTTGCCAGCACAATTTGTTAAAGAGGTTTTCCTTACTCCACTTCACATTTCTTGTTCCTTTATCAAAGATTAGGTGATCATATGCTTGGGAGGAGATGTCAGTATATTCAACTCTGTTCCATTGGTCTGCAGCTCTGCCTTTGTTCCAGTACCATGCTGTTTTAATTATTACTGCTTTCTCGTAGAGTTTGAAGTTAGGTTGGTTGATTCCTCCCATTTTCTTTTCCCCAAGAATTGCTTTAGCTATTCGTGGGGGCTTATTGTTCCATATAAATTTCAGGAGTGTTTGCTCCATTTCTTTGAAGAATGCCATGGGTATCGTAATAGGGATCGCATTGAATTTGTACAGTGCTTTGGGAAGTATTGCCATTTTGACAAAGTTAATTCTCCCTATCCATGAACTGGGGATATTTTTCATTTCCTCGTGTCCTCTTTTACTTCCTGAAGCAGCGTTTTATACTTTTCTTTGTACAGGAGGTCCTTTACTTTTTTAGTTAAGCTAATTCCTAGGTAGTTGCTTTTCTGGGGCACAATTGTGAACGGGATTGTTTTTTTCATGTCGCTTTCTTCTCTCTCACTGTTTGCATATAGGAAAGCCATGGACTTTGGGGTATTGATTTTATAGCCTGCAACTTTACTATACAAATCTATCATTTCTAGGAGTTTCTTGGTAGAGGTTTTAGGGTTCTCTAAGTATAGTATCATATCATCTGTGAATAGTTAGAGCTTGGTTTCTTTCTTTTCTACTTGGATGCCCTTGATATCTTTTTCTTACCTAATCGCTATTGCAAGTACTTCCAGTACTATATTGAACAGCCATGGAGAGAGTGGGCATCCTTGTCTCGTCCTTGATCTTAAAGGAAAGGCTCTCAGTTTTCCATTGAGGATGATGCTTCCTGTAGGCTTGTGATAGATGGCTTTAACTATATTGAGGAAAGTCCCCTCTATCCCCATTTTGGTGAGGGTTTTCATCATAAACGAGTGCTGGATCTTGTCAAATGCTTTCTCTGCATCTATTGATATGATCATATGATTTTTATCTTTTCTTTTGTTGATATGGTGGATTATGTTGATTGATTTTCGAGTGTAAAACCAGCCTTGCATGCCCGGAATGAATCCTACTTGGTCATGGTGTATGATCTTTTTGATGAGTAGTTGAATTCTATTTGCTAGTATTTTGTTGATAATCTTCACATCCGTATTCATCAGGGACATTGACCTGTAGTTTTCTTTTGTTGTGGTGTCTATGTTTCCTTTTGGTATTAGAGAGATATGGGCTTCATAGAAACTGTTTGGGAGAATTTTTGTTTTTTCAATTTCCTAGAAAAGATTGAGAAGAACTGGCAATAGGCACCCTTTAAATGTTTGGAAAAATTAGCAGGTGAATCCATCTGGACCTGGACTTTTCTTTTTGGGAAGGCTTTTGATTACAGTTTCAATTTCCCACAAGATTAATCTTTCGGTGTCTGCCTCTCTTGAATCGTCCAGGTCCTTCTCCCAGACTGGTTCATCACTTCCATTTCATTGAACTAATAAAATCATTGTCTTTATTACTGCTTCCATTACCTGTTATACTCATGTCTTATTCATGCTTACTCTTTTTTATATTTTGGGGTCACACTCGGCAATGCACAGGGGTTACTCTTGGCTCATGCATGCAGGAATCACCCCTGGTGGTGCTTGATGGTCCCCCAAACACCACATGGGATGCTGGGAATTGAACCCGGGTTGGCCACATGCAAGGCAAATGCCCTACCCACTGTGCTATTGCTCCAGCCCCTCATGTTTACTCTTAAATCTTTATATCCCTTTCCCAGGAATCACAAAAAACATTGATAGTTAGATCAATTGCAAAGAAACTGATTAAGATCATTTAAGTTCTCTCCAATTTTCTTTTCCAGGATCCTTAACATCTTGCACTAGAAGATATATTTTAGCTCATGAAGTTCTTTTCTATCTTATGAATGACTATTTTTGTATTAAATTCTTGAGAAAAATGTAAAGTATTATGTTTGTGTATGTAATACACACACCATAGGATGCACATATATATATATAAATTTAGTAAAATCCTTTAATCTATTTAAGCCGGACTGAATTAATCACAGTAGTATCTATACATAGCTTAAAGATTGTGTGTCCTTTATTATTTATATATATGAATAGACTTTGGTACACACGTATTTCAACCCTTTGCAAACCCCTGCCTCAATATCACTACTGAGGCACAACCAGCAATAGTAGAGAGCCACTGCATTACTGGGAATCAATTTATATTTGTTTAGACCAGGACCAAAAACAAAAAGAATCTGAACTAAATCATCAACTCTATCCAATACAAATGCTTATCATGGTGCTTTTCCATAGTAACTCAGTATTGCCACTAGCGGAATCTACGTTTTATTCTTCCCATGGGTAATCTCTCTCTGCCATCTCAGCTGTTCTGACCACCGCTCAGATGCAGCAGTCACTCACCTTTACACTATTTATCTGACCCTTCTTTGTAAACGAACAAAAAATAATTTCCTTAATATGGGTAACAATTCCTCCTTATCTATTAAGGAAGAAAATGAAAATGTTTTTAACTTAAAAGTTGCCCTGTTTGATAAATGCTAAAGCTGAAATCAGACATTGCAAGAGGTTAGGTTTAAGGATATTTTCAACACAGTGTATTGCACGTGAATCTACTATATAAGAAAATCTGACCAAAAATGCTCTTTAAGGAATGGAGCAATAGCAGAGCGGGTAGGGCATTTGCCTTTCACGTGGCTGACCCAGGTTTGATTCCTAGCATCTCATTTGGTCCCCCAAATACTGCCAGAAGTAATTCCAAAGTGCATGAGCCAAGAGTAAGACCTGTGCAATGCCAGGTGTGACCCAAAAAGCAAAAAAAAAATGCTCATTAATAGGAGATGTCATTCAAAATTAGGCAGATTCCAATGCCAAAAAAAGGCAAAAAACTGGGGAAATAGACCACTGGGAAGGAGAGTTTTTGTGTCCACAGCGAACCAAGTCTGATCCTCGGCACTACTTACATCTGCTTAGACCTGTCAGGAGTGATTCCCTAAGCAGATCTGGATGTAGCACAAACCACATCCCAATCCCCCCAAAAACATAAAAAAATAGAACTGAAATTAAAAAAGAATAATAAAAGCATCTTAACCCTTTTCTAAATAAGACAATCTTGAACTTTTGCCCATTGTTGGAAAGATTGGGCAACATTCTTTAGGATCACAACTTGTGCATCCCAACTCAAATATTTCTGATTGGTAACTGTTTTCTGAAAAGGTAAAGGCCCTCCCGTTGATCGTCGATTTGCTCGAGCGGGCCCAGTAACGTCTCCATTGGAGACTTTGTTGTTACTGTGTCTGGCATATCGAATACTCTCGGTAGCTTGCCGGGCTCTCTGAGAGGGGCGGAGGAATCGAACTCGGGTCAGCCATGTTGGCCGCTTGTAAGGCGAACGCCCTACCTGCTGTGCTATCGCTCCAGTCTTTCAAATGCATGTTCCTAGGGTCTGATCAGATTTTTCTGAATAAAGTCCAATCTTCTGATACATTTAATTACATTATTATTCTGTATACTTCCTTTTCTTCCTTGTCTTAGGAAGAATTACACAATTGGAAATCCAAACTCAATCTTAGCCTGAAGTGCTATGTCCTAAAATGTTCATAATTTCTCCTATTTTACCCTTGCACAGAACTCTCTCTGTAAGCATCTGCCTCTGCTTCTGGGTCAAAGTGCACACCCCTCCCAATTCAGTGATTTCACCCATATCTCTTCTGGTATATGCTTTAACTTTCCCCATCCCTCCATCCCCAGAGTCACTTTCTAAATATTTACTGCCAATTATTTTACAGCCTCTTTAGAAAAACAAAGCAAAAATGGTCGGAGAGAGATAGTACAGCAGATAGGGCCACCCAGGTTTATCTCTGGCCCCCAACACATCAGGTGGGATTCATGAGCACAGGCAAAAAGGAAGCTCTGAGCTTCACCACGTGTGGCCCTCAAACAAAGGGAGGAAGGAAGGAAGGAAGGAAGGAAGGAAGGAAGGAAGGAAGGAAGGAAGGAAGGAAGGAAGAGAAGGAAGGAATATCAAGTGATTAAATATGCCCTATACATGCTGACTCTTTTAAGTAGAAAAAAATCTAGAGAAAAGCTCAGACTCAATATATATGTTTATACATATTTATACATATTCTAATATTATATTTTATATATTACAAACTTTTTAAATCCTCTGCACTGGGGCTCTTTTGTGGGCTCTATTGTGTAACTCTACTCTAGATTTCTTTAGTGAAACAACCAAATCACTAAGAAAATTAAGATGGTAAACTTTCATAAGAGTTTCACTTCACTAAAGTGACTTTAAATTAAAATTGACCTTTAAATTTTGAGCTGAACATCAAATCAAAGCAAAACATAACTTCCTCATTCAGTTAAAACTTTAACACTTTGTATTTCTTTTTAAGAATAGCACACAAGTCTCTGCTATAAAATCATCAACTATTGCTAATACTGGAGGAATGGTTCTCTTTCTTTTCTAAGATGGAAAACTAAAACAATTCAAATTTTGTAGTCTGTGTTGGTGAACATAGTTATGTCAATAGTCTCTGTCTAATAGTAAGAGCAGGATGTTTATTTTCAACCACACACAACAGCAACCCATCAATTTTTAAAGGCAATTTAAAAGTCACTTAAGCACAGTTAACTTAATATAAATATTTTAATCTTTTATATGCTTAGTTGAGGCTCCCTTGGATTTAAACCCACTTCATTTCTTAAATAACACATCATTATTTTGCCTCATTAAAGAATTGTCATGTAAATATTGGTATTCTACTTCGAAGGAGTAAAAGGCTGTTGATTTTCAAAATGAATATTCAAAGATTTCTGATATCTTTGATAATAATTCAAATAAATGAGTTCTGTGAGTTAAGAACATTGCAGAGGAATATGTCTGGTGATTAAGAAGCTATCACTCTTTGGGAATGCTGTTCATTTAGGCATGGAAGAATTACTATACTTTGCATGTCCAGTAATTTCTAAGACACAACAGAAAACATTCTGACCCTAATATGCTCTATGGAGAGAAAAGGAGGAGAAGAATAAAACTAGAATTATAGAGGTACATGACTTAAAATTATATCCAACTTTTATATGTATATGCCAAATTTTTCTTTCCATTCTTGTTTTGACTACCATATTTCTGGAGCTTTACTGTGAAATAGGATATTATTATTTTTTAAATTAAAATGCAACATAGCAAAATATCATTAAAACCATCAACATAGAATTTATTTATTGAATTTAAGAATACTAAACATTCAACACTTTCAGTTTATCATTTGTACTGGAGGCAAAAATCCTACTTTGTATTTTATGTTAGAGTCTGGAGAGAATCTTGAAATAGAAATAGTAAAAGAAAAAAATGCCCACTAATTATAAGACATTCTCTTTTAAATGAAAAATGTCTTGTTTACAAAAATGAATATCTCACATATCAAGAAGAAAGCCTGATCTTACAAAGAACCCAGAAGTAGTTGCAGCAGGCCCAAATAGGAAACCTCTGAAAACAGCCTCAAGGAAACATGAATTTTCTCTGTGTTTATGTCACATTCCTGGCCATCTCTAAAATCCAAACAGACATATTTTTCCATCAATTTTATTCTACAGAGAATAAAATAGATGAAACAAAATTTGCAGCTTAGAAGACAATGAATTTTGACCTCTCTAAACATCTGCTAAACAGAACACTATAATGAACATTAAATTGAGTAAGTTATCTTGGGACCTAAGAGTTGGCTTCTTTAAAAATTATTTAAAATAAATTGCTGTTTCTCCATTTTGCAGGAACATTGTTCCACTGGGTTTTTGTTTTCATGAATAGAAAGTTAGACTGAAGTAATATATGGATACATACATATGTGCATACATATCTACATGATTTGAAATTCAATGTTAAGTAAATTATAAAGCACAAAGTGGAGATGGAACATAATTTAAAGGGATAAAATGAATGCCTTGCACATGTGAGGCCCTGAGTCCAATACCTGGCACCACATGAACTCCACGTATCTCCCCCCCAACCCCCAGCAGAGCTGCTATAGTTCTAATATGTCCCCCATGCTAGGGAAGGACCAAGCAGCACTACATCATTGAACTATCAGGTCCATACTGCTGGATTATCAATAGGAGAGAACTCCAGCCCCCTAGATCATGGCTGTGACGCACCTCACCCTGAAAAAAAAACACAAAATGAGGTCGCAAAAAAAAATAATCCAGAGGTAGAGCTCTTGCTTTGCACACACAAAAATATCCGGGTTCAATTTTCAGCATCACAATCGTCTCCCAACTCCAACCAGCATTGATCGCTGCGCATAGAGCCTTAAGTAAGCTCTGGGCACCACTAGGTGTGGCCCCCAAACTAAAAACAAACAAGAAAAAGTGAATCAGTATTAATTAATAATTAAATTCATGAACTAATTGGGTAAAATATTATTTTGTTTGAATCGCCGTAAATTACAAAGTTGCAGAACTATGTATGATTGATTTGGGGTTTTTTGTTTGTTTTTGGGTTTTTGTATGTGTGTGTGTTTGTTTTTTTGGTTTTTGGGTCACACCCGGGGATACCTAGGAGTTACTCCTGGCTTTGCACTCAGGAATTACTCCTGGCTGTGCGGGGGAAATGGGGGGCAGCGGGCGGCATATGGGATGCTGGGAATGGAACCCCCGACGACCACGTGCAAGGTAAACTCCCTACCCATTGTACTATCGTTCCACCCCCAACTTTCAGAAATAGGATATACCAACATCAGTCCCTTCACCAGTGTCTGTTTCCCTCCATCAATGTCCCTTGTTTCTTCAATGTACCTTTCTCTAAGGGTAGATTTTTCTTCTTTTTCTGTTTATTCCTTTTTCTGTCAACCTGTTCTTTGAGGCAGTGTGGTTTACAATACTATTACTGATAGAGTATCATGCATATGACTTTACCTTCTTTCAGCAACTAATCCTCATTCATAGTGACCACTTCTCTCATCAGTGTCAGAGTAGACTCTACCCTGACCTATTCCAACCCCCTCCCCGCCTCCCTCCCCCCTCCCACCCGCCCCACTAAACACACAAACACTGGCAAGCTTCCTACTGAAAACCAGTTTTCCTGTTCATCATTCCCATTGGCTTTAGGCATTAGTTATTCCCTTACTTTGAATGCCCAAAATTCCTGAACATATGCCACTAATCATTGGTACCAATTAAATTTAAATGTTTATTTTCCTAGCTTCTGAAAAACTGGTGATAACATAAGAGAAAAATGCTTTGAGCTTGTGGGGGGGAAATGATTAAACTGATGCAGCAGTTTCTGTGCTGGAGAAAGCTCACAGAAAATCGTTAGTTCTAATTCTTTATAGAACATAGAACCACACATTCTTTTCTTTTCAGCATTTGTTTTGATCTGCATAACATAATCTGGTTAAATGATTGAATCAGTTAGAAAACATGGCTAATTCTCTATAGTTCTAAAAAGAATCTACTATTTTCATACTTAGGAAAGTATGAACCCATTATATTCATACTGAGGAAAGTCAAGGTCCATGCTAGTAAGAAATACTGTCCCAGTCACTGAAGAATGAGGAGGCATAAACAAGAATCAACTGTCCTCAGAGAAGGAGAGCAGAGCTGTGGCCAGTGAAACGTGTAGTCACTGAGACTCCAGTTCTCATCTGTAAAATGTAAATGAAATACTAGTCCTTAGGACTGTTTCAAGAATTAGAGGATATGGGGGCCAGAGTGGTAGAGTACAGCAGTGAGGGCACTTGCCTTGCACCTGGGTTCAATCCCTGGCATCCATATGATCACCTAAGTATTGCCAGAAGTAATCCCTGAGCATCGCTGGGGGTGACCCAGAAACCAAAAATAAGAGAAAAAGAATTAGAGGATATGATGCTTATAATGATATTAACACTGTGGCTAAAATAAATATGAGAATATAATAAATATGAGCATTTATAATAAACATGCTATTATATTACACCCAATTTATAGTGGTTCACATTTCTAGAAAATTTGTCCAAGTTTTCTAATTAAGCAGAAATTTGCTAAAATTGTTCATTGTTTTGTGTTTGCATGATAATTTGAGACACATTTCTATAATTTTGGTTCCAGCAGATCTGGAAATTGTTTTTGAATAGAGCATAATAACAAAGTGAAACAAAATTCATCCCTCACTACTCTACCCTAATTGAAAAGAGTAGATTCAACAAACCTAAAATAGCCACAGCGGGTGGTCAGAGCAATAATACAGTGGGTAGAGCACTTGCCTGGCATAGGCCAGCCCTGATTTGATCCTCAGTACCACATATAGTCCCAAGGAGTGATCTCTGAGCATTTTCAGGTGTGGCCCCAAAACAAACAGATAAGAATGAAATTAAATTAAACATTTAAAAGATAGCCATAGAGGCCTAAACAATAGAATCGATAGATACAATAAGTGTATGTCTGAGTCTGAAATACAGGGTCTCTTTGTAAACTGAAAGGCCATGGGATGGTGTTGTGGGAAAGGTCTCAAAATCACTGGCCAAGCATGTATTCCCTGTTGAGTAGCACTGATTATATAATGAAAAGGGGTCTCAATACTCAGAAAAAGAAAGAATGCAGCCATCTAAAATGTATGTCTAAAAAAAAATAAATAAAATAAATAAATAAATAAAATGTATGTCTAGGGGCTGGAGTGATGGGACAGTGGGTAGGGCATTTGCCTTGCACTTGACTGACCCAGTTTATATCCCCGGCATCCCATATGGTCCCCTGAGCACCGCCATGAGTAATTCCTGAGTGTAGAGCCAGGAGTAATCCCTGAGCATCGCCGGGTGTGACCCAAAAAGCAAATAAATAAATAAATAAGTAAAAATAAAATGCATGTCTAGGTCACTTGGAAAAGCACCTAAGAATAGCTGCATATAGATTAATTTGTCAGATTATCAGTTTACTGTCATTTGGGGCCTGAGAAGAGCAGGAAACTTTTCTTTGAACGTAAAAGGAGAAATAACTAGTACTAAAGAGCAAGAATCTCTGAAAAAAAACTTATGAAGGAGCAGTATTGAGCCTCACTGAACCACAGAGCCCAAACTTGCCCTAGAAGAAAAATATTACTTTATAGAGGAGACAAAGAATTAAAATAGATCCTTGACAATGTTCTAACAACTCAGCAAGCAAAAAGAATTCATGGATTGATGAAAAAGGAAACCTCTTTCTTATGAACTAGACTGAGGACATGCAAAGAAAAATATTTTTGCTTATATTATGTCCAAATAAGTTTCAGTATATGAATATTATATAGGAAAACAAAATTATGTAAAGGTAATACTATTTCAGTAAAGAAACTAAAGAAAAAGAACACATAGAAAAATACTTTAAATGTACTACTACATCGCAAATAACAATCTCCCAGCTGCCATTTTGGTATTGTTTTGGACACTAGGCAGCAAACTATTAGATGGAAAGTAGGACAGTATGTATGCTATAATAGTACAGAACGCATCCAGAAGAACTAATAAATCTTAAGTATTAAAAGAGCTACTATAAAATGTCTAAATATACTACCCAACTGATAATTTTTTTGTTTATCAAAATGCTAATTAAAATATTGTAACTATTTTGCATCACCTCCTTTTCTGTAGGAAATGTGGAACTCGAAAGATTGTAATGATTTGTATGGGGCCTATTAAAAAAGTATGTGGAAAATATCCTCCATGCTCTTAGTAAACTTGTCATATATATCAAAAAAATATTAAGTTAATATTTTGAATCTAGTAACTAAAATTTGGTAAAAGGAATCTGTTCTATAAGATAAAAGAGATTTTCATAGTGTCTTATTCAACATTTTTTTCTACAAAATAAGCTTGGGATGCAGAATTACTATCTCAGCAAGAAAATACATTAAATATTGAGGTCTAAACCAGCTAGCTACTTGAGAGATGAGTCAAAAGAAATATTTGCATCTCTTTAAATACTTGTATGTATACTTGTCAAGAGTGGGTTTTGTCCATTTATTCAAAGCAAACTTCAGTAGAATTTGAGGAGTGACTCAGAAGATCCCCAAGGAGCCAAAAAGACCATTTGCTCTCTCCATCTTTTACACATTGGAATCCATGAATAATCAAAGAAAAGGACTATCCTTGACTATTTCAATAAATAAACATGAGTGGAAGAAAAAACACATGCAAAAGAATCGAATCACTAAAAAATCTTTTGCTATATTACCAATTTATCTTTACACTATAGTTTCAAAAATATAGCTTAAGTTTGGGAGACATTATTTTTCAGGCCATCAAAGTCAATTTTCTATGACTATAGAATGGCAAATCATTAGAATCATTTTATAGGGCTTTTTGTTGAATTATTGTTGTTTTCAGTCTTCAGTTAAATGATTCACCAATGTAGTCAGCAGTGAACATTGTTATAGTTAATATAAAATCTTTCTGTTTTTCATTTGGGAGCCTAATTTGTTATTCTTATTCTCTCAGTTGTGTTTCTAATGAGTTCTAAAAATAATTGTTGTATAACCACTTTTATTCATCTCTAAACTCAGAAACTAAAAAAAAATTATTGACAAAAGAGTCAAGACGTGAGAAAAAGACACTAGATGACATGGTTTTTCAGGTGAGCTGTCCTGTGTGACATATTCGGCTAATTAGGATATTAAGTTAATGCCCACTTTATGTGGGCAATATGAAGGAGTTAATGAACTTCTGCCAAAGTAAGTAACCTGGTCCTTTTGTCACTGATAAGATCAAGAACAGTACCTTTCCCTAGAAGTATTGAGTAGCAATGAACTCCATCATCCTTATGAACAGAGCTTGACAGACATTGTCAGATTCTCACTCCTGAGGTATCATTGTCATTCACTCTGCATTAACCCCGCTAGGAGCTACTGCTGGATTTAGCCTTCAAAGTCTCCTCATTATCTGACAAGTTAGAAGAGGTAGTGGAACTACTAGTAATTGGAGAACTACAACTACATCCCAGCAAGTGACCTTGTCCCCAAACTAAGCTCCGGCTGGCCCTAGGTAGAACACCTTAATTGGCAGGGTAGTTATTATCCTGCCTCTTCAACAGGAGTATTCCAGAGAAGGAATGGATGAGGAGAATTTCAGCACAATGCAGTGAGGATGAAATGCTGATAACTCCATCTGAAGCTGGCATATTGTGTGCAAGTGTCACTAGCTTTGGATTTATCTCTGTCACTTATTTTCAATCTCAAAGAACTTGATTTTGAACTTCAAAAAAGCAAGTCCAAATGAATAAGAGGTGAACATATTCAAATAAAATTTAAATAGAAGGTCAAGTTCCTTTCTGCCCTCATATTTTAAAAATCTGATCCCTCACCATTGAGTCAGATTGATATTGATATTCTAATAACTTTGGTTAAAACTTTTAATTAGTTTTCATACTTTTCAGACCTCTATGCTCCTAAGTGCCATCTGAAGCTAAAAACTACAAATAATACTGAGGCTATTTCTTGATTACTAATAATTTGTTTTCATGATCAAGTGGATTAAATATTTTAGATCTCACTAGAAAGCTCTGAGACTAAAGTTTTGAATACTAATGAGAATATTTTCATAAATACCTTTAACCTTGAGATGCCTTTTTACAATTAAAAGTAATCTAACATATAGAAATCTGCCCAGAACTTTAATTAGTGTAATTAATGTAATCTCCGGTTGCTTGTATATTGAATATTCAAGTTCCACGGTATATTTTAAACTCCTGCTCCAAGTCTGCTTGGTTTCCTTGAAAGCTAAATCAGACTTAGACTTGTCTCCTGACATACAAAAAATTGGTTATCTTAAATGCATTGCTAAGGTTTGAAGTATATGTTTTAACTTATTCATCAGTAAATGGGAAATGTCACAATGTCTTCCACTCATTTCTCTTAAAGAGGTCCAATCTCATTTGTGTGCCTTCTCAACATGAGTAAGCCACAGGATAGGTTGAATAAGAACATCAAAAAAATTAATATGCTTATTTCTATTGCCCAAACTAAGATAACATAAAGGTAGTACTTGCTAGTTTTCTGGAATATTTTCATGTGCTTTCTAAAGAAAACACTTCCATTATTCTCTTTACCTTTTAATTTATTATTAGTTTATAACATTATAGAATTTAATACAACTGTGTGTGTAGTATTCATCACACTCATTTCACTCTAAGTGACATTTTAGTGCCATTCCATCAGCAAATTTATATCATTCTCTATTATAATTTTAGATTCTTATCTACATATGCCTTTAACTACCTAACAAAACTTTGTATTATTGTCAAAAATTATTTGCAGGGGTTATGGTGTTATGGTTATGGAGTTCTGATCTTCGTCAACGCTCAAGAATCAGGGACGCTGTCTCATTTGCCAAGACATCAAAAATCAGATGGGCTGGACACGTAATGAGGTTTACAGACAACCGCTGGACTAGAGCCATTACTGATTGGATTCCACGAGACATCAAAAGATCACGTGGACGTGCCACCATATAAGATGGTCAGACTTCTTCGTCAAGACCCTAAATGATCGGTTTGAGGCTCTACATGTTCCTAAAACGAACAGATACCATTGGGCTACGCTAGCACGCAACCGGGATGAATGGAGACGTTACTGGCACCCGCTCGAATAAATCGATGAATAACGGGGATTAAGTGATTAAGTGATTAAGTGATGGTGCCGCCAGCAGGTCAATCTGTACCTGTGAGGAGAGTGCATCAGCAGCCTGATGGCGCCTTCAGACTTCCAGATACCTCAAAATTGCTGCTGTGACTTTGGCCAGACCCAAAAACTTGGGGCAAAGTTTACCAAGAAAGTAAATGGCCAAAAGTTAGGTATGTGAGAAACACACCCACAAACCACCTCCGGCTCAGCTATATAATTGGAGGGATGGCCTCTTGGGTTCCTGATTGAATTGTTTAATGGCCATGATCCCAGAGACTCAGAAACAAATCTCGAAACCCAGCGGCTTTTGACAGAAATGCATCGGGTCCCTGCAGTAGGTTACCAGTGCTGGGTCAACCCAGGTGGGAAGAGAATTCGTGCCTTGGCCTGTTCCCCCTGATGGCCCAGTGGCCGCCACCCTCCAGAGGCCACTGGACAGTCAGTTTTGGGCCCACAGTGACAAGACATTTTGGGCCTCACAGGATGGGGGTGGAGCCGGTCCTGTCCTCCCCACCCCAACGAGACCCCAAGTCATCACCCATGAATGGCCTCTCTGGCTTCTGTTCAAGATGCTTAATGGCCATGATCCCAGAGACTCGGAAACAAATCTTGAAACCCAGCGGCTTTTGGCAGAAATGCATCTGGACCACACAGTAGGTTACAGTCGCTGGGCCACCCCAAGTGGTAAAGGGTATTGTCTCTCCACCTGCTTCCCCCTGGCAGCTCAATGGCCTTCATCCTCCAGAGGCCGTTGGACAGTCGGGTTTGGGCCCCCAGTGACGAGACACATAGGGCCTCACGGGATGGGGATGGAGCCGGTACTGTCCTCCCCACCCCAACGAGACCCCAAGTCATCGCCCACAAACAGCCTCTCTGACTGCTGATCAAGCTGCTTAATGGCCATGATCCCAGAGACTCAGAAACAAATCTCGAAACCCAGTGGCTTTTGGCAGAAATGTGTCCAGGCCCCACAGTAGGTTACTGTCACCGGGCCATCCCAGGAGGGAAAGGGTGTTGTCCCTCTGCCTGCTCCCCCCTGGCAGCTCGGTGGCAGTCATCCTCCAGAGGCTATTGGACAGTCAGGCTTGGACCCACAGTGATGAGACATTTTGGGCCTTACAGAATGGGGGTGGAGCCAGTCCTGTCCTCCCCACCCCAACAAGACCCCAAGTCATCGCCCACGAATGGCCTTTCTGGCTCCTGATCAAGCTGCTTAACGGCCATGATCCCAGAGACTCAGGAGCAAATCTCGAAACCCAGTGGCTTTTGGCAGAAATCCCTCCAGATTTAAGTGTTAAAATTTCAAAATTTCAAAATCGCACGGCCACTACTACAGTCACTTGACATCATATGTATTCACAACCAGCAATAGAAAAAAAATTGTCTACTGTTGCCTTTTCAGCAGATCTGAGTGTTGGGGTAAAATCTCAAATAATAATGGTGGGTCTGGTGTTGAAATATTGAATGTGATCAAAGTAGAGAGAGAGTAATGTGGAAATCATCTGCTCACAGGTAGGGGGAGGGTGTGGGATGGGGGCGTACTGAGGTTGTTGGGGGTGGAGAACGGGCACTGGTGAAGGTATGGGTGTTTCATTGTATGACCGAGACTTAGACCCAAAAGCTGTGTAACTGCTCTCACGGTGAATCAATAAATAAAATTATAAAAAGTGAAAAAAAAGTAAGGTGGAGTTCATGCACAATTCAATCATCTAATAAGTGGCTGAATAAATAGCAGTACTCCTACATTAAAAATGTATTTGCATTATAAAAGGTAAAAGGTAAAGGCCCTCCCGTTGATCGTTGATTTTGCTCGAGCGGGCCCAGTAATGTCTCCATTGGAGACTTTGTTGTTACTGTGTCTGGCATATCGAATACTCTCGGTAGCTTGCCGGGCTCTCCGAGAGGGGCGGAGGAATCGAACTCGGGTCGGCCATGTTGGCTGCGTGCAAGGCAGGCGCCCTACCCGCTGTGCTATCGCTCCAGCCCATTATATAATTTGCATTATAAATATAATTTGCATTATATTTGCCAAAAATTAAATTAATCAAAAACATAAATGGGACCATCATTATTACTCTTTGAATCTATCTTGTGTGAGTATGTATATATCTCCAAGAAGCCAATCGAAAGGATTCATACAAGGGATAAAAATAAACTTAAAAATAAACTATAAGGTTATTTAAGTAAGGTAGAAAGCCAAATCGAAGTTATCCAAATTCATTAAATTACTTTATAATCTTTGTTTTGCCACCATCAGATAAATCTGCTATTTTTTTTAATTATAGGAAATGTATATGTGATGCAAACATTTCTAGTCTTGCTCTAAAATGATGGATGCTATAGACTGAGACAGTTCCAAATTTAAGTAAGTAAAGTAAAGTAAAGGCCCCTCCCGTTGATCGTCGATTTGCTCGAGCGGGCCCAGTAACGTCTCCATTGGAGACTTTGTTGTTACTGTGTCTGGCATATCGAATACTCTCGGTAGCTTGCCGGGCTCTCCGAGAGGGGCGGAGGAATCGAACTCGGGTCGGCCATGTTGGCCGCTTGTAAGGCGAACGCCCTACCCGCTGTGCTATCGCTCCAGCCCCCAAATTTAATAGGACCGTATTTTTCAGTCTCCAATAGATTCTCAGATTGGTTCTTCTGAATAAAAATATGTCATTGAATTCATGTTTCTTTTCTCATTTCTTTTGCACAACTGGCATAAACGTGGGGCTCTGCTTGGTGTATAGAGAAAAGAGTCTCTGACATTCCCAAAAAACTTTCAACTCCTGGGAAAAATGGCTGCAGCATTAATAGAATATAGGAATATTACAATGAATGGGTGATCAGCAGCCCTAATACTGATACCCAAGTCTGAGATAACTTCTGTGAAGGACTTCGTTTACATTAGCAAACCAAGGCAAGCTGCGACCCGGAGAGGCACTTCTGCTAATTTCATATAGTGTGTTTATAAAATATTTTCCCAGCAAACTTATACCCAAATCACAACAGCTTCACTTTTGCTTAGAGAAATCAAGGAGGTTAGGGGGAGGTTTTTATAGCATTGGTTTTTAGAATTTGGAGAATGAGGGAGTAGGAGCAGCTTTTGTATTCTTAGTGACCTGTTACAAGCATTCCAATGCATCCTCTTAGCTCCTGTTCTTAAGTACTGCCATGCTTTCATTAAAAACACAAACAATACTGCTGAAGCATGAGAACTGTGCTTCATAAAGATGTAGTAGAAAGCTAAATACTGTTGCACACACCCCATGTTTTTTATCTCAATAAAACACAACAGTTAGCTGCATTGTTTAACAGTCTCTTAAGAATACATTTTTTTCTCTTAGTCATAATCCAAAGAATTGTCTGGAGGTTTCTAACACAATTTTGTGGCCTGAATCCATAAAAAATAACACATCAGGACACCAAGTAATGGATGAAAGATTAATAAGTAGTAAGAGCTTGGGCAGAATAACCAATAATTTCTTTTCAATGTTCTTTTGAGGCAACTAAGATACACAGCAATAGCCCCTGCTAAATTAAACACTACAGCCCGGCTTACTAGCACCACAATACACAGGTAGAAGTAATAAGTAATAATGAGTTTTGGGCCATTGAACACTGTGAATTTTCCCAGTGTACTGCAATTATAGAAACATCTGTGCTAAATAAGTTCCTACTAAAAGCTAGGAGTGTTTAATAATCCTCACAATTTCTCATTATCAACTCTAATAGAAGAGAGAGTAAACTCTGAAAAAGTTTACCATTTTCAAAGAAAATTGCCAGGAATGTGATCATTTATGGTACTACATTTCCCTGGACGATAAAATCACCAGAGACAATCTCCTTGGAAAAGAACATTAAATGGCAGTGTTAATAACATGTACCATAGCACAAGGCAAATAAAGCCACTTTCAGCAGCCAGGCTGTTCTGGCTAGAGTATCCCCCATGCAACAATCTGACAATGAAGAGATCGATGCTGTTCCCCACTTCCTCTATTGCCTGACCAAAAAGGGGTGATCTAAAAATACACACTATTCTCAGACCTGTCCTAACTACCAATCTCCAACAGAAATAGTTCCACACCAACTGATTTCCTCCCATGGGTCTCATTCCAATAGGTTGTAGGGTCAGGATCTGAAAAACGAACAATCAAGAACACCCAGTTGTTGCTATTGAGAAGAATGTCACTACTCTGGGGAAATACGAGTGACTTGGGTGTTGGTATTTGTGGTTAAGTAGGTGTCTCTTTAATTAGTCTGGGAACAATTTAGCAGACACTACATTGGAAGAAAGTATCATATGGGAGCCAGTGCATATCTACTTCTGGAAGGAGTTTATGAAGAAAAACTGACACGAAGTTCATTAAAGAATATGACTTAATTTTTTGTCAGAGAGAAAAAAAATGATTTTGCATCCAAGTCTGCCAGAGTAGTAACTGGCTTGGGTGCAATGATTGGAGAGATAGATTCACTAATGCCATATCAGGCATGGAACAGTAATGGTTAATTGTACAGATCAACTTGGCTGGACCACATTATATGCAGATATGAAAACATAAAGGTGTTTCTGTTAGGATACTTTGAATGATATTATCATCTATATATATGAACTTTAAAAGAAGCTTATTACCCTATGTAATGGAGTAAGCCTCATACAATCAACAGATCTTGAAAATGAAAATAGTGACTTTATTTGAGCAAGGAAGAATTCTTCCAGTGCACTGCCTTTGGTCTTTCCTGACTCACAAGACTGCTGACTTAATCTGCAGATTTTGAACTTTTCAGCCTCCCTAACTAAATGAGCCAACCATCTAGTCTATCACTCAATTCTATTGATTTTGTTTCTTCATTTTTTGGGGTCACATCCAGAGATGCCCAGGGGCTACTCCTGGTTCTGCCCTCAGGAATAACTCCTGGAAGTCCTGGGGGACCACGGAAGATGCCGGGGATCGAACCCGGGTTGGCTGCGTGCAAGGCAAAAGCCCTACCCACTGTATTTTCCCTCTGTTCCCGATTTTGTTTCTTTAATACTGAAAAAAAAAAAACCCTGCTTTTATAAAAATCTTATTTTTTTCTGATAATCACTTGATCATTTGACTTCCCATTAATCGTCAATTTGTTCGCGCGGGCGCCAGTAACGTCTCCGTTTGTCCCTGTTGCATGCTAGTGTAGCCCAATGGCATCTGTTCGCTCTATGAACACGAAGAGCCTCAAACAGATCATTCATGATCTTGATGAAGAAGTCTGACCATCTGGTAGGTGGGTGGCCATGCGGTCTTTTGACATCCCATGGAATCCAGTCAGTAACAGCTCTAGTCCAGCGGTCATCTTTAAATCTCATTACGTGACCAGCCCATCTGATTTTTGATGCCTTGGCAAACGAGACAGCGTCCCTGATTCTTGATCATCAACGGAGGTTGGAACTGCGGATTCTTTCTTTGATTTGAGTGAAACGTGATATCCCAAGCATAGCTCTTTCAATTACTCTTTGGGAGACCCGAAAAGCTTTCTCATCCTGTTTGCATAGGGCCCAGGTCTCTGGGGCATATGTTAATGCAGGAAGAACAGTGGAATCAAAGAGATGTGCCCAGAGCCAGAGGTTCTTCGTCCTCTTAGCTATTTCTTCGACGTTCTTGAAGGTGTTCTAAGCCGCTCTCTTCCTCCTGCGCAGCTCGGGTGCCAGGTCATTTGTCATGTTGACTTCTCGACCTAGGTGCACATAGCTGTTGCATTCGGTGATGGTCGTTCTGTTGAGAGCGAATGGGGCGTCAGGAACGAGGCTGTTTCTCATAAACATTGTCTTCATAAGATTCATCTGTAGTCCGACCTTTCCATACTCATGGTCAAAGTCGGCCAGCATTTGTGCCACTTGGATAATATTTAGTGTTATTAAAACAATGTCATCAGCAAAGCAGAGGTGGTGTAGTTGCCGACCATCTATCTTCACTCCCATTCCTTCCCATTCCAGTCGTTGTATGATGTTCTCGAGGGTGGCACTGAAGAGTTTCGGTGAAATGGTATCACCCTGCCAATCCCCTCTCTTGACATCAATGATTACTTCTTTGTAGAATGGTGAGATCCTGGTAGTGAATTCGTAATACAGCTCACGGAGGATCTTGATGTATTGAGCTTGAATGCCCTGATTGGCTAGGGCTTCAATGACTGCTTCGGTCTCAAAAGAATCAAAGGCCTTCTTTAAATCAATGAACCTTAGACAGAGCAGCATCTTGAACTCCCGAGAAACCTCAATGAGCTTGGTTATCGTGTGGATATGGTCAATGGTGCTGAATCCTTTGTGGAACCCGGCTTGCTCGTATGGTTGTCCTTCATCTAGTGTTCCGCCAATCCTATTTAGGATGACTCGAGTGAACAACTTGTAGATGACAGACAATAGGCAGATCGGCGATAGTTGCCAATGTCATGGATATCTCCCTTCTTGTACAGTAGTACAGTCCTGCTGGTTTTTCCATTGGGCCGGAACCTTGCATTCAGACAGGTAGCATGTGAAGAGCCGAGCCAGCGTATTGATGAGTACTGATGACAGGTTCTTCAGGTGTTCAAGTCTGACCTTGTCTGGGCCGGGTGCTGTTTGTTTCTTTACTGACAAAATGGCATGTTGGATTTTGGAAGGGAGAACATTGGGAATGACATATCCATCCTGTGGAATTTGGTATGTCGGCAACTGGACATGGCTATCGAAGAGATTTGAGTAGACGTCATGGATAATCTTCTCCATTGCCGTTCTGGAAGATGTGATAGATCCATCAGGACGTTGGAGGGCAGTCATCTTGGTCCTGTAGTTGGTGAAGGACAGGCGGCTGTTATGAATACTATTCCCGGCTTCTGCCACATCTACCAGCACTTCTGCTCTTCTCTCTTTGAGGTCTTTCTTGATCACATCTCTGCACTGCTTTGTGAGCTCAGACGTTCACTTGTGGTTGCCTGAGGCATGTGCCGAACCATGTTGGTGAATAAGCTCAAGAGTTTTCGAAGACAGGAGTTTTTTTGTGACTTTCTCTCTCTTGGCGTTCCTCACACAATCATGGATGTGCTGAACCAGTCGATCGTATTCCTCATCAATGTTGTCAACAATGTCATCTTGCCATGTTGCTGCAATAGTGCCAAAGAGCTCCCAGTTGGTGGTCGTTCTGGGAGTTCTCTTTTTAAACTTTGCAGCCCTTTCTCCCCACTCTGTGAAGTAGAATTTTGCACGAAGGAGACGGTGGTCCGATCCCGTTTGGAATTTTGGGACAACAGCGACATCTCTCAGGCAAAACCATCAATTGAATATGATGTGGTCTATTTCATTGTGGAATCGTCCACCAGGAGACTCCCATGTCCAACATTTAGATTTGGCCTTCTGGAACTGTGAGTTACCATGGATGGTCTTGGTCTACATGATGCACTCAGTCAGTCTCTCACCCTGTTCCTTCCATTCTAGTCCACTCAGACAGTCTCTCACCCTGTTCTTTCCTTTCTAGGCCTTAGGTCCTGATGTGAAGTTCTTCAGCTGATCTTCTCAGTCCTATCTTGGCAATAAATTCACCCACAATGATCTTGTAGAAGGTGTGGTCTTCTTTATAGAACTTCTCCAGCTCCATGTAGAACTTCTCAATTTCTCCTTCATCATAATTAGATGTTGGTGCGTAGACAACAAAGATAGAAACTGCAGGCAGTGAGCCACATCTATTCTATGAGGGCAATTAGAGGTCGCCCCAAAAGCCTCTATCCCTCTTGGAAAGCTTGGCAAGCTACCGAGAGTATTCCACCCGCATGGCAGAGCCTCGAAAGCTATCCATTGTGTATTCGATATGCCAAAACCAGTAATTGCAATGGGTCTCATTTCCCTGACCCTGAAGGCTTCACCAATATGGTAGCATTGAGAAGGATGAGAAAGGAGAGGCCGATAAAATCTCAAGGCCAAACTAGGCTGCCACAACGAAGGAATACAAAAATGATCGTCTGTACTTTCAATGCACGTATGCTAGCATCAGATGCATCCATCGAAGACCTGATGGTACAAGCGCGAATGATCAAGCACGACATCATTGGTCTGACCGAGACAAAAAGGCACCAATCTCATCGTGCCATTTTCAACACTGGAGAAGAATTATTCTTCGGAACATGTGATAAAAGAGGTGTCGGCGGCGTCGGTGTCCTTGTCAATACAAACTTGGCCATGAGCATTGATTCATTCGAATGCCTAACAACCTTAATCAGACGTTTACATTTTTCTGATAATCAATCAATATTAGAAATACCTGATACTTATTATGTATCTGGTACCATGATGCTAAGTGCACCACATGTGAAAAAATGACATCACCAACTTCATTTACCAGACATAGACAGGTTTACAGACATTGCCAGCTTATTCTAAATTATGTAAGTAGCAAGAGATGAGAGCAGGATGCAGGCTAAAATCCAAACTTTCAGAACCTCAAATCTCCATCAGTATGACAGACAGCCCCTCCAATAAAATAATAATCTCTATAAACCTTTAAAACACCACACATTTGAAAAGGGGGAGTTTTATCCTTAATCACGTATGTTGCTTGCTTTATAAGAAAGGAAAGTGAGGTTGGACTTCGGAAAACCTGACTTCTCAGTCAAACTTGTTCTACTATAGGACACATTACCTGACAAATATCTATCTTCTTTCACTTTATCAAACACAAATGACCACAGGGCAGGGAGGGGAGAGTGGAGGTGGGGGAGGGGAATGCCTTTTCCTCTCTAGGTCTCAATTATTGTATCTGAAAAAAAGAAATGAAAATTCAAGCAAAATGATCAGTAGAATTTCTTACAGCCTTCAATAGTAAGGGAATCTGAGTTTGAATAGAAAAATATTACTTGCTTTAAAAATTCTCTCGAGAATTAAATAAGAATACATCTGAAAGTGTGGGGGAAATGAAAAGACATTAGGCACATACCTGATCTTCTGAAAATCGTTTAAGTGAACATACTACCCTAGTTCAATGTAGAAATGCAAGTAATAATTTGAATAAAGTTTTGATATCTGTGATTATAATTCACAACACATTTTCATATAGATGATTGATTAGCTTTGTTCAGAGAAATGTTTATGCTTCATATAGGCACTACATTCATAAAGTCTTGATATTACAATACATTTTCATGAATTCCTAATCCTAAAATCAATGCAGAATAACCTAATACTCATCTAGGTCTTCCCTCCTTCTCTCTCTGTAAATTGCCCTATCTAATTCAGGGGCTCTGAGACTATCTCTAAGCAATTGGCTTTATTTACATGCTTGAACCTCAAATTCCCTTTCCCCTTTGATGCCGTGACATGGTGATAAAATAAATATATAGTTCTTCCATATTCATTTCCCAATACAGTGCTTATCAATTAATTTGCTAGTAAAGACTTAAATTTATAAAATGAATAAATTATTGAGAAGTTGGCTCAAATTGCTACTCATAATTACAAAAATTGAAATTACAAACCATTTTCATGAGTTGGTTTTTTTGAACACATCTTTGTGTTGATATGGTCCTAAATAATTTGTTTATAATATTTTATTTTATTATACTCCATGACTTAACAGTTAATACACTGGAGTAGCTATTACTTGCATTGAATCGTTTTTTGTTTTTCACCTTGGAAGACACTAAAAATTAGCCCTATAAGAACACTATATCTGCCCTCTTAAATTTGTTAGTGTGTGATACTGTATTATTCATATAGATTCATTATTGCATATAGATATCTCTGGAACTTAATCTTGTTGCTTAACAAAAATTCTACGCCTATTGGGTAGTTCCTCATTTTCCCTTTCATCCAGTCACTAGAAACTGTGTTCTGTTCTGATCTTTAATTCCATGAACTTTACTATTGTAGATACCTAACAGAAGCAGAAGCAAGTAGTATTTATTTACGCCTCTGTGACTATTGCATTTCATTTAATAATTCATTTAATTTAATATGATATTCTGATTTCATCCAAATTCTTGCTGAAGAATTTTTAAACCATTATATATATGGATATAATATATATAGCACAGCGGTAGGGGGTTTGCCTTGCACGCAGCCAACATGGCCGACCCAAGTTCGATTCCTCCGCCCCTCTCGGAGAGCCCGGCAAGCTACCGAGAGTATCTCGCCCGCAAGGCAGAGCCTGGCAAGCTCCCCGTGACGTATTTGATATGCCAAACACAGTAACAACAAAGTCTCCAATGGAGACGTTACTGGGCCCGCTCGAGCAAATTATATATATATATATATATATATATATATATAGTGTGTGTGTGTGTGTGTGTGTGTGTGTGTGTGTGTGTGTGGTTTGGGTGGGGCGCTACACCCAAAAGTACTTAGGGTTTACTCCTGGCTTTGTGTTCAGGGATCACCCCTAGCTTTGCTTGGGGACCATATTCAGTGCAAGGTATCAGTATATGGTCAGGTGCAAGTACCTTAACCTCTCTACTACCACTCTGGACATATTATATTATATTTTCTTCAAATACCGATATCTGTTTATCTGTCCATGAACATGTATATTATTTCAACATCTTGGCTATTATGAAGAGTGCTTCAATGAACTTATATTAATATTTCTTTTAAAACCCGATTTCAATTATTTTTGGATATCCTCGAAAGTGCTACATTATATGTTAGGTCTTGATTTTATAAAGAGACACATTTTATAAACAAACTGGAGAGATAATACAGCGAGTAAGTCATTTGCCTTGCAAGCAGCCAGACCAGGTTTGATCCCTGGCATCTAATCTGATCTCCTAAGTCCTGCCATAAGTGATCCCTGAATGCAGAGCCAGAAGGAAGCCCTGGGCATCACTGAGTGTGGCCTAAGAAGAAAACAGAAAAATCTTTGTAGGGGCTGGAAAGAGTACAATGTATAAGGCAGTAGCTCTGCAAGCAGCCTACTCAGGTTCAATCCCTCATTTCTCATATGGTCCCCAGAGCCCTCCAAGAGTGATCCCTGAGTGCAGAGCCAAGAGGAAGCCCTGAGCACTTGCCTGATGTGGCCCCAAACCACCCCCCCAACAAAGAAACTCAATGGTGTTTTTATAACAGATACATCATTATCTTATTCCCACCAAAAGTGCACAGGAGTAGGGCATTTGCCTTGCATGCAGTCGACCCAGATTTGTTTCCTCCGTCCCTCTCAGAGAGCCCAGCAAGCTACTCAGAGCATCCCTCCTGTACAGCAGAGCTCGGCAAGCTCCCCGTGGCTTACTCGATATGCCAAAAACAGTAACAACAAGTCTCACAATGGAGACATTACTGGTTCCCGCTCGAGCAAATTGATGAACAGTTGGAGGACAGTGCTACAGACAGCGTGAGTCCTTATATTTTTGGAACATAGAAATATATGCTATATATTTCCTTCCATTCTATAAGTTATCTTTTCACTTTGTTGAATGTTTTCATTCTTGTACAGAAGCTTTTTAGGTTATGTAGTCCCCCTTGCCCAATTTTCTTTTATGGTATATGCTTTTGGTATCATATCCATAAATCATTTCCAAGATTAGTGACACAGATGTTTTCTTCTGGAAGTTTTGCAGTTTCTAGTATTATAATTAAGTCTTTTTAAGTTCAGTTTTGTACATAACGGCTCAGTCTCAATATGCTGGAAATGGATAAACATTATTTGCACCATTTGTTAATAAAGTTAATATTACCCTGTCACTGTCACTGTCACTGTCACTGTCCTCCCATTGTTCATCAATTTGCTTGAGCAGGCCCAGCAAATTAACAAAGTAATGTCTCCATTGTGACATTTGTTACTGTGTTTGGTATATCAAATACGTCATGGGTAGCTTGCCAGGCTTTATTTATTGCTTTGCCATTGGTTTGTAAGGTAAAAGGTAAAGGTAAAGGCCCTCCCATTGATCGTCGATTTGCATATATCGATAGTTAATTTATGACAAAAGAGTCAAATACTCCCTTGGAAAAAAGTAACCATCTTCAACAAATGGTATTGGGAAAATCTAAATAGCCACATTCAAAAGTACAGAACCAGATTATTACCTCACATACACATCTAAGTTTATTTGTAAAATGGTTTAAAGTTTTGGATGTAAGACCTAAAAAATTAAAATACACATAATAATCACTTGATATCTTTGAGAACACAACTATAATGGCATAGCAAGCCAAAGCAAAACTAAACAGGACTATATTAATCTAAAATGCTATGTGTAGTGAAAGAAACTAACATTAAAACAAAAAGTTATCCTACTACTAAATGGGAGAAGATACTTTCTTGTCATCCACTTGCAGAGCTATTTAGTATTTAAAACATATCAAAAAATTGTCCAATTAGTAACAAAAAAAGCACAATAAAAACATGGTCAGAATATCTGTTTTCATTTCAAGACCTGTTTCATACATTTCTGCAAAGATTATGTGCAGATAACCAATAGACGTTTTTGGTTTCATTTTTCTAATGAGTAATGAAAGGCATTGCTTAAAAGTGTCTGTTGGTTATCTGCACAAACAAAGAAGTCTACTGTGTTTTGGATGGGGAGATAGTTCAAGGTCTGGAGTGCAAACATTACATTGCTAAGCCCTGTGTGCACTCCCTATGTGCCACTGGCTATAGTCCTGGTGGTGCCTTGCACCATAGGGTCATCAAAGCACCACATCACTGGGCTAAATACTAACCCTATCTGGCTCAGACAGTCAGACCAATATTGCTTGAGTGGTGCCTGGAATCCCTGAGCAGTCCCTGCCTGGGAGTCCCTCTGCTCCCCCCCCCCAAAAAAAATGAAAAATAAAATTCTCTTCTGTTTTATCACTCTCCTATTTTAAAAAGTTCCTGCCTATGTTATATTGAAATCTTCCCATTAATTCTTCAAGGAATAACTACATTGCCCTCCGGGGTTTGGGTGAGGCCTTGGGGATAATCAGTTCTTGTAAAATGTTTTGTGATTATGAAATGATTTTGGAAGTACATTGTCTTTTTCAATGTTATGGTGATGAAGAAGAAACTTTAATAAATCACATCTTGCATAATATAGAGAAGAAAGCAACATGTAGGGCCTGCAGAGGTAATTGAACAATTCCTCAAAATCTTCATATCCATTGAAGTGCCTGATGCTCCCAAGATGAAGAACAGCAAGAACTGACAAGGATATGGAGAAAAAGGGCACTTAGTCACTGTTGGGAGGAACTTAAATTGGTTCAGTCTCTTGGAAAGACTACATAGAGGTTCACAGAATAAGAGTAGAATTGCCATATGATCTAGAAATTCCACTTCTAGATACTTACATGAAATAAACTGAAACACTAATTTGGAAAAAAAAGTTAAGCAGCACCTGTTCATTAAAGCAATAGTCACAATAGCCAAGTCACGGGAACAATCAAGACTTGTATTCATCATTTGTTGGATATAAAAGATGTAGTATGAGACTAATACCCTGGGACAGTAGAAACAAAGGCCAGGAGAAATGATCCATAGTTGGAAACTTGCCACAGGTGGACAGAGGCAGTTAAGATAGAGAAGGAACCACTAAGACAATGATACTTGGAAACAATCACTCTGGGCAAGAACTGAGTGCTGAAATCAGGTAGAGGGACAAGTATCAAACATGATAACCTTTCAGTACCTATATTGCAAACATAATTCCCAAAAGGAGAGAGAGAGAGAGAGAGAGAGAGAGAGAGAGAGAGAGAAGCAGAGCAGGGGAGAGGAAGAGAAAGGGATACAGGTTGGGGGAGTGACAGGAGGGAAACTAGGGACATTGTTGGCAGGAAATGCACACTGGTGCAGAGATGGGTGTTGGAACATTGTATGATTGAAATCCAATCATGAACAACTTTTTAACTGTGTATCTCACAGTAATTCTATTTTTTAAAAAAAAGTAAAAAAAAATAAAGACTTGTTTCAATCATGACCTTTGACTAGGAAGGATGAAACAGTCCTTAGTTCTGATGAAGAACTCACTCTCAAAGCATGCAAGTTTAGGGTCCGTAAGCATGGGCCATACAAGATTATTTTATCTCATGGGATAAAACTCTCTTTTGGTGGCTAGCCACATATCTGTGAGAATTCAGAAACATTACTAACACTAAAAGGTATCACTACATTATATATATATATGATATATAAATATATATAAGTATACTGTTTCCCTCACATTTTAATATGATGTAGATTATAAAGTCTATTTTATACATGCTAGCTTTATTTCTACTAAAGGAAGTCCTGCAGCTGAAATGTTTCATGGATCAACATAGAACATATATAGATTCTTGAATCCAAAATAAAATATTTTAAAAGTAGTAATTTCTCCGCTTAGTGCATGCAGCTAGCATAAACCATTCAAAAAGTACTGTATATGAAGCCGGAGCAATAGTACATCAGGTAAGGACTTTATCTTACACAGAGCCAACTCAGGTTTAATCCCTGGCACCGCATATGGTCCCCTGAGCACCATCAGAAATGATCAGTAAGAACAGAGCCAAGATCTCAGCACTGCCAGGTGTAGCCTCCAAACCGACATATATATATATATACACATACATATGTATACATATATAAGCATGTACAAACATATGCATATACATATATGCGTACATATTGTACACATATACTGTAGATTGCATAAATATATATGTACATATATATTTTTATTCTGTTTTTAAAAATGTATATAATATGAATTAATTTTTATGAACATGATATTGTTGTACCATAGTTACAGTGAGATATAGTTAGATAACGCTAAGCAGATTTGTCCAGTTTTTATTCACATAAAAGTAAAAGTAATATTTGAAGAACTGCAATCTTTGATCTCTTTCAGTTTTCTATTTGCTTCTTTTCCTGAGTTTTCTTTTTAATAATCATATTGTGTTTCCTCATTCACTTTTACTACTCTCTTGTTCTTGGACCATACTCAGTTTCTAAATACTTCAGATTTCCACTACATTGTTCTACTC
Organism: Sorex fumeus; assembly: GCF_029834395.1. Taxonomy (NCBI): domain Eukaryota; kingdom Metazoa; phylum Chordata; class Mammalia; order Eulipotyphla; family Soricidae; genus Sorex; species Sorex fumeus. Next base: position 8,826,835 of record NW_026606075.1, on the reverse strand, counting down.
TGCTTTCTTTCCTTTCCTTACAATTTCTTCCTGCTTAGACTACAATATGGCAATAGCTTTCCATTCTCTAACCATCTAAATCTTCCAACTGTTTTAAAATCTTTTGTTTTAAAGAAGTCTGTTGCTCCTGCTCCCCATTTCCTCAAAGATACAAACCCTTTAAATAGCTACTATGTACTTTTATGATTTGATCTTCACTTACCTTATCCTTCCAATCTTGCATATATATCTTGTTTTCTAATTCTTACTTCTTCCCCTATCTAGCTTTCTTCATGCTAACTGACTTTCAATAGGAATGCTCTTTCAATTTATAAATAATGATTAAGGTAAAATATCATTTTCTCCATAAAATTTTCCTCAACACATATCTACCAAAGGACTGTTGTTTAAGATGTACAAAGCCCTTGCAAATATTCACAATGAAATAATACAAAGAATTCCATCCAAAAATGGGGAGAGTTTCTGAACTGAGACTTTCTCAAAGAAGACACACAGAAGAGGCCATTAGGTACTTGAATAAACATTTTCATCGCTCATCATTAGGGAAATGCAAATCAAAACAGCAATGAGAAGTCACCTCATCCCAGTGATACTGGTATGCATCAAAAAAGGATGGAAACAACCAATGCTGGTGAGGATATTGGGGGAAAGGGGCCCTCATCCATTATTGTCCTCCAGTACTTTCAGGTTCGGCCTTTACAGGAAACAATATGTAAACTTCTCAAAAATTAAAAATTAAGATTCCACTTGACCCAGAAATTCCACTTCTTGTTCTCTACCTCAAGAGATCACCACCAAAAAACAATTCAAAAGAAATTGTACCTTTATGCTCCTGCAGCATCATTAACAATAGATAAGAAACATCTGAGAACAGCTCAAGTGATCAAGAATAAATGAGTGGATAAAACTGTTTACAGCTATAATAAAATTCATGGCTACTATATAAAAGTAAAGGGTACCATGGTGAGTGGAATCAGTCAGAAGGAGAGGAACAATATGGGAAAAAGTGCTCTCATAGGTTGGATACAAAGGAAATAATATGAGAATAACAAATGGCTAATGGCAACAGACTTTGAGTCAGCCAACAAAACCGAGATTTGTCAAGGAAATAGAGACACTGAGACACTGGTGGAGGGACATTTACAATCTTTTGGTGGAACATCCTACACCTGAACTTTTATTGTTGACAGTATTGTGACTCACGATATGTAAATTTTAATAAATAAATCTTAAAATAAAATGGTCCTAAGCTTTATCTTACAATTCCATTTTCATCCTTGCTTTTATTAAACATCGGCATAGTGATTAAATCCATTTATATTATGTAAATAGAAAAGTATTGAATAAAAGTCTGTCCATTTATTTAATGATTTCCTATATTGTTGGTTATTCTATATACAAGGGTAACAGCATGCAAGGCAGTGCACAGGAGCACTGTACCTGGTGGTACTTGGGGAACCAGTAGTGCTGGTGATCAAACCTGGATATAATGTGCAAAGCACGTTATCCAACCCTTTGCGCCATCTCCCTAATCATAACTGCTTCTTTTTAATAAGACCATGCAAAGATAAATATGCTACTTTATTCCCAACTCTACCATACCTAGAAACACATCTTTTCTAGCCCAACAGCAAAATCATTAGTATAAGTGTAATGTTCCAGACTTGGAGACTGCTGCGTACTCAAAGTATCTCCTGAGGACTCACCAGGATTTCCCTTTCTGTTTACCCTGCATTGTTTACTTAATTCTGTGGTTTATCAGACATAAGCAACAATTTCACCCGTAGAATTCCTATCCAGCAGGAAAAAAATAAATTAAAAAGATCCCAAGAATCAATGTTTGTTAGACTGATACTAATTGTCAACATTTCAACTGGATTAAAATAAAATTGTTCCACTCACTTGTGACACTCTGTGAGTCATAGCTGAGAAGAGCATACTGTGAACTGTGACTACCACCCACACTACTCTGTTCTAGTGAAAAATATATCAGAAAAAATAGCCAATGGCAGCATCTCTTGAAATCCATCAACTCAAAAGTTTATGAATGGATGCTTTTGTTCTCTACAGAATTGGACAATTTAAAGGATAAAGCAGAATTTTACTTTACTTTTTTAATTTAAGGGCTCAGGGACCATTCAGTAATAGAGCACCTGTCTTGCAAACATAAAATTAATGACATCACATGTTTGACCCACCAAGCTTGCCCACAAGACTCAATACATCCCTGGTCAGTAATTCTAGTATTTAGAATTCCTAGTGCGACAACAAAGTATGTGATTTCTAGCAATCCAGACCCCAGTGGAGATAATGCATGTGACCCCTGTTAAAAAAAAAAGCAACTTGGGTGTTAGTCTCATATTTTGTTACTTTATGTCCCCAGATAAATGCAGTCTTTCTATCTCTGTCCCTCTTCTTCTGACTCATTTCACTTAGTATGATACTTTCCATGTAGTACCACTTGCATGTAAATTTCATGACTTCATCTTTTCTAACAGCTACATAGTACTCCATTATGTAGATGTACCAAAGTTTCTTTAACCAGTCATCTGTTCTCGGGCACTCAGGTTTTTTCCAGATTCTGGCTATTGTAAAGAGTGCTGCAATGAACAAACAAGTGCAAATATCACTTTGACTATACTTTTTTGCCTCTCTGGGATATATTCCCAGGAGTGGTATTGCTGGGCCAAATGGGAGCTCAATTTCTAGTTTTTTGAGAATTGTCCATACTGTTTTCCAGAAGGGCTGAACCAGTCGGCATTCCCACCAGCAGTGAAGGAGGGTCCCTTTCTTGCCACATCCACACCAACACCGGTTGCTTTTGTTCTTTTGGATGTGGGCCAGTCTCTGTGGTGTGAGATGATATCTCATTGTTGTTTCGATCTGCATCTCCCTGATGATTAATGATATAGAGCATTTTCTCATGTGCCTTTTAGCCATTCGAAGTTCTTTGAGAAAATTTCTGTTCATTTCATTGCCCCATTTTTGATGGGGTTGGATGTTTTCTTCTTGTGAAGTTCAACCAGTACTTTATATATTCTTGATATCAACCCCTTGTCAGATGTGTATTGGACAAATATTCTTTCTCATTCTGTAGACTGCCTTTGTATTTTGGTCACTGTTTCTTTTGAGGTGCAGAAGCTTCTTAGTTTAAGATAGTCCCATTTGTCTATCTCTATTTTCACTTGCTCAGCCAGTGGCATGACATCTTTGAAGATACCATTAGCTTCAATGTCATGGAGGGTTTTTCCAACTTTGTCTTCAATGTACCTTATGGATTCCAGTCTGATGTTGAGGTCTTTAATCCATTTTGATCTTACTCCTGTACATGGTGTTAGGCAGAGATCTGAGCCCATTTTTTTGCATGTAGATGTTCAGTTTTGCCAGCACCATTTGTTAAAGAGGCTTTCCTTGCTCCATTCATATTTCTTGCTCTCTTATCAAAGATTAGATGATCATATGTTTGGGAGGAGATGTCAGTATATTCAACCCTATTCCACTGGTCTGCAGCTCTGCCTTTGTTTCAGTACCATGCTGTTTTAATTATTACTGCTTTGTAGTAGAGTTTGAAGTTAGGGAGGTTGATACCTCCCTTTTTATTTTTCCCAAGAATTGCTTTAGCTGTTCATGGGGGCTTATTGCTCCTTATGAATTACAGGAGTGTTTGCTCCATTTCTTTGAAGAATGTCACGGGTATCATTACAGGGATCTCATTAAATTTGTACAATGCTTTGGGAAGTATTGCCATTTTGATAATGTTAATTCTCCCGATCCATGAGCAGGGGATATCTTTCCATTTTCTCGTATCCTCTTTTATTTCCTGAAGTAGAATTTTGTAGTTTTCTTCTACAGGTCCTTTTCTTCCTTAGTTAAGCTGATTCCTTGGTACTTGATTTTCTGGGGTACAATTGTTAATCGGATTGTTTTTTCATGTCACATTCTTCTCTCTCACTGTTTGCATACAAAAATTTTTAAAAAGTAACTGAAAGAGGGCCAGTATCACAACTAAAAATGTATAAACCTTGGTAAGCACAACTACATCCATGCAATTTTCCTCATCAAAGAAGCAAAAATGTGGAAAATAACAAGAGATTTTAAGAAAAATTTATTGAAGTGTCAACTATAGTTTCAAAAATTCAGTCACAAAAGATTAATCTTCTATTTTAATTGAATTTCAAAATATCCTAAAACAAATATTATAACATATACTCAATCTATTTTTGATCACTATTTTGCACCATTGATACAGTATTTTTAGGAAAGCACTGAGGTTACTAGGTGCAAATCGTATATCACTATAACAACAAAGTCTCCAGTGGAGACGTTACTGGGCCCGCTCAAGCTCAAGCAAATTTGAAGAATATTTGTTATTTGGCTATTTCCCCTTATAGACATTAGATTTCTAAAATAGCATCTATCATAGAATTAGATATAATAAAAATTTTCAACCATACAATTATTTTTTGGAAACATACTCCTCTTAAGAACAAAAAATCATGTGAAAATTTGACCTTTTTGCTACAGAGTGATTTAATACTAAAGTTTCTTGTGTTAGACCCAAATGAATCCAGAGTAGCTGATTTTATAGTAAAATTATTCTCATGTAAAGGTTGTGTTGAAAATCATAGCTTTTCTCTTTTTGAAGTAATGTCCCATAAGTAAGTTAACAAAAGAGCAAAGAATTCAGTACTGTGATAGTTTGATTCTCTTGGCTGCATTTGGTAGATAAACCAGGGAAAATGAGCTCTAACAAGATGGAGATTTCATTGACTCCTATAACTGAAAAATTTAGAACATAACTGACTCCTGTTATAATTAGCTTTAAGGTTCAGAGAATGTCATTTGGGGGCATTTTATCTTCATCTCTCATAACTGGATTCTTATGTGTATGGACTTCTATATCTTCTTCGCCTATTATTTAAGTGACTTCAACAAACCCTGGTCTGCAACTTATATCTGTCCTACTATCTACCTCCACCCCTGTATCCATGTCCACTCCATGATCCCAAGAGAATTTGAGGGTGTCATGGGTTCGATCTGAATCATCTTCAAGTATTTTGTTCAGTCCCATCAAAAGCCCATGAACCGATAGTAGAAGGGCATGAATTCCACAGTAAAATGCAAGTTTGTAGAAGGCATGCTGGGAAAGCACAAAAAATCAACAAATACCTACTATGAAGAAAAAGAACACAATCCGTTAATCAAGGAATCAGGAAGCAACACCAATTCTACCAAAGCTCTATAATCCTTAGGAAAATCACCACCAAAAGAAACCCACTTCCTTTCTCACTGCTTCTAGAGTGAGTTCCAAAATTTCAAAAGCAGCCTCTGTTTAGCTCTCCAACCTTTCCTTAAAAGTCTCTCCACGTCTGTGTGTCAGCTCCAAATACTCAAACCTTTTATAGAGAATGTGCAAAGGAAATGCAATGTACCCTGTCTCAGAAGGTCTTTGTGTCCTTAAAGCTAATTCCTTAAGGAATTCAACTATATTTAAACATGCCATTTCCTCTTTCAGTAGGACCTTTGCACATTCTCTATTGCCTACACCTCTCTTTATTCTTTATTCTGTTACTTAGTGAACCCCTACTCAATTTTAGATATTAAATAGTATAGTTTCTAATGCCATCCCCATTGTGGTTCAGTTCTCATATAACATCCTAACATAAAACATATTAATAACACCTACCAAATCTTTTATTTTGTATATACTTGTGTTAAGTTTATTAGCTAAAATATTTATTCTCTACTTAAATATAAGCACCATGAAAGAAAGACTATATTTGCTATATTATATTTGCTTACTAGTGTATCTCTGGCTAGATACATATATATACATACATATGTATATATATATATATATATATATATCACTGTCACTGTCTGTCACTGTACTCCCGTTGTTCATCGATTTGCTCCCAGTAACGTCTCCATTGTGACACTTGTTATTGTGTTAAGTATATTGAATACGTCATGGGTAGCTTGCCAGGCTTTGCCATGTAGGCAAGATACGCTCGGTAGCTTGCCGGGCTCTCCAAGAGGAGCGCATGAATTGAACCTGGGTCGGACAGGTCAGCAACATGCAAGACCCTACCCACTGTGTATGTGTGTGTGTATATAATGTATATATATGTGTGTGTGTGTGTGTGTGTGTATGTGTGTGCGCACGTGTGCACATGTGCACAATACACACATTCTATAGCACTGTGTCCCAGTTCTTGTCTCTGAAATAATGGAGTTGAACTAAAGGCCTCAAACCATAAACTCCATCTCCCAAAATTATCTGATTCTGATCGAACTCTATAAATGTTTCCTACTGTGAGTGATTAAATTTTTAAAATAATGCTTCTGAAAAGTCACTAAATAAAACTAGTTATTGAGCAAGGGATATTATAGACAAATGGGTCAATAAAAACCCTTTGAACAAGTGATATATTGCCTTTCAAATTATAATTTTCCAGTTTTCCATTTCTATTCGTATGGAATTAAAGACAGCTCAAATAAGAGTTTACATTGGTTAGAGAAAGTTCTGCAAGTGATTATTAAAACCATGACTTCTTTGGAAGGGTTAAGAACAGCAATATGATGAGACAACTAATTTTTTTTTCTGCCATCCTCATCCTTTTGTTTCCAAGATCTCACATTTGGGAATCATGCTCACGCACCCCAACCTACTGCGAAATACCCAATGCCTTTTCTAACCTCCATTGGACACCTCCGGCTTATGACCTTCTTCACTTAGAACCCAAGAATGCTTCTTGCACATTCACTGTAATTCACCATCTTTTACTTTCTTTTAAAGCTTACCTGTCCTTGCTTCTATTTCTTCTAAGCCCTGATCTTTACTGGGTGTCAATGGCTATAACGGGTTATTAACAAGAAAACTCATTCATTCTAATATATTATATAGTTAATTAATGTTACCTCCCTCAAGATTATAGGACATATGTCCTCTTAAAAGCTTTTAAGAAATGACAGTAATGGTGGAAATTTCAGGCACCGCTGCAGACTGATGAGGGAGATGGATTTTAAAGCACGGGGGCCTCTCATTGATCCTCAAATTATTCCATGTAGGCAGCTGCCAACTCTGCCCATGAGTAAGCCAGTGTCTCTCTGGAGAACTTTATAAACAGCATGAATTTCACTGTTTGACGTGGGTGAAGCATAGTTCTCCCTGCAAATAACCTCTTTCAAGATATCATCTATTTAAGAAGATGTGGTTTAGAGATTCTTAAGACTCCTATGAGGTGGCTTGGAGGTGGAACAGGTCAGCCTAACTCAGAGGGTAGATGAATTTGGGGGCATCTTTGAGTAGCCGCATTTCTGATCATTTTCATTTTGGATCCCAATTTAAGCACATATGCTACGAAAATGAAAGAGAATGCTGAAATCCCCTGGTTGTGCTATGCTCTCCTAGAACATAATTTTGTCCCCATCTGTGAATCTCCTGTTGCTATCAGGGAGAGTCTCCATGTGCAGAGAGGGGAGACACATGCCAGGAAAGGGAAGCCCATTATGTACTAGAGAGCTAATTTTGCTTAATCTTCTTGATCTCCATAAAGAGCGTTCTGAGACCCCACAGGATTTCAACAAAAAAGATAAAGATGAAGAGGGACTGCTCAAGCAGAGCTGATGTAATACTTATTTATTAATGCCGTCCATCACAGTGTGTTTATGCGCCGAACCAAAATTTAAAACTGTCTGATTGAGAACAGAGGAGGAAAACCAATTGCTGTATCAAGGCAAAGCATATTGACTCTGTGCCTGTGTACTTATATATGGAAAATGAAACGAAATGATACGAGCACCCTATTAACACTTACGCTTTCATTTCAGATGAAAGGACAGATAAGTAAAAACATAAATCTGTGACCCTGGGATTATCTTTAAATAGAAACCTCATCTTAAGGAAGACTCTCACCTGCTTAATAGACGAATTAATATTAAAGGAACCTTATGCTTCACTGTTTTTCAACACCTTCTGGGAAGAAGGGAGTTGGGAAAGCAGGTTGCAAACAGGGAGAGGAAAAGGAAATTCTCACTGCTTAGTGAGACCAGCTTCAAGGATGGAAATCACTGACTCAGAAATTAGAGCTTATATTCGAAGACCTCCCATTCAAGCAAACGTTCTAGTATTTTCTGCTGGAACTCTTCCAGTGACAGGGGACTCTTCATCTCTTGGGCTGCTCATCCTTGCTTCCAAGTCTATTAGAAGTTTCTTCCTTAGAGTGTTCAAATATCCATGCTCTTCGGATTTCCCCTTATTGGCCCAACTCTTCACTTAGAGTCAACCACATAGAATGAATCCAATATTTCTTATACATTTGTGACCTCCAAATGTTGGGATTTTTTTTACTACCACCACCTTTTCTTTTCTTGTTGGCTTTATTTATTGTCATAGACTGCCATAAAAATCTGTGAAAGTTTTCCAAACTTCCAGAGTTGTTTCTACTTCCAAAGATGTATGTCGTGATGTTCAAATCTCTTTTCTCTTGAAATTTAAAAAAAAAATTTCCTCTCTATTATCTCTTTCATTGGGTGGATTTGTTTACCTGTAAATTCGTGTAGTTTGTTAAGAATTTAGATGTTTATAATGCTAAAAAAAAATTTGTTTTTAAAGAAGGGTAAGTTCTCATTTTTTTTAATCCTCTTCCTTGCAGCGGCCAATCCAGCCTACCAGAATTCAATTCCTCCGCCTTCGATTCCTCCACCCCTCTCAGAGAGCCGGCCAAGCTAGTGTGAGTATCCTGCCTGCGCAGCAAAGCCTGGCAAGCTACCCGTGATGTATTTCATATGCCAAACACAGTAACAACAAGTCTCACAATGTTACTGGGCCCACTCGAGCGAATCAATGAACAACGGGAGGACAGTGACAGTGACAGTGACCTTTATGTACATAAGAGCTTAAAAACGCTTTGAATAAGTTGATAGACAAATCTTTCTTGTATTGTAATACATGTATAAAGTTTAACACTACACAAAAATCTAATCTATTTATTGAGTGGCACAATAAACAAGAAATCAGTAGAAAAGTATTATTGTATAAATTAGACTGCAACTCAGAAATAAGCTCACTTTGAAGTAAAAATATTTACTGGGATAACAGAAAAAATAAAAACTTTGAACTTTCTCATTACACTCGGTTTTACTGGAACACATATTTAGAGATTCTCAAAAACTCTATGACCACATGTTATCAGAAAATAGGAATTTTTCATTACAGGCAAGTTACTAAGTTTTACAATGCAAGTTTTATTTTAGAAAAATATGTTTCTTGACCATAAGGAAAATACTTTAAAATAGTTTTCCTTATGTAATATAAAAGGCACAGTAGCAAATTAATCTTGTTTTCGGGTATTCCCAAGAATATCTTACCTGATATATAATTTAAGTGAGACAATCTATTTTATAGCATCTCAAACATTTTAACTATGACTATTTTTTTTGGTTATTGTTTTGTTTTTGTTTTGAAGTCACACCTAACAGTTTCCAGGGTTTACTCCTGGATCTGTGCTCAGGGGTCACTCCTGCGGACTTGGGGAAACATATGAGCTTCTAGGGATCAAACCCAGTTGGCTTGGTCAAGAGCCCAACTCACTATACTATCTCTCTGGCCCCAGAGTATTATTTTAACAATTATGATGCCACTCCCTTTTATTATTTATCTGGAAGGGGAAAAGAACCAGGCCTGATGCATGCCAGGAATGCACTCAACCCAGTGAGTTATTTCTGTGTCCCAAATGGCTCTTTTCCAAATGAGATGTATATTAAAAAGAAAAGTTCAAACCCAAACTTTTAAATATTTATTGAGATTATATTTTGCCGAAATAAATCTAGAATAATATATTCTAAAGGAAAAGACAGACCCCCAACCCAATCCCATAAAGAAGGAAGACCTTGTGGCCTAGGTATGTGAAATGAGATATGTGCATGTTAATAAAACAAGATTTTAGACTTGAGGCTTTCTAAACAAAATCTTGAAAGAAACTTTTGTTACATGATGGAGATAAGGAATGGGCCACATAATCTAATTGAATTGGTTGGCCTTAAACTGTAAAAGAAAATTCAATATATTTGTTCTGTCATTTTCCATTTCACATCTATTTCAAAAAACCTTGACCATAACTAACTCCATGTTGCCTAACGTCTATGGGTGGAGGACAACAGAAGAGAAACTTATTCCACAATGTCGGTTTTCTTTTATGGCTGCCCCCAAGGAGATTTTGGAACCAGCTGACTTATGCAGTAAATGATGGTACTCTTAATGAGTTTCCACCTCACCAGCAGCACCCTGCAAGTCTGGCGCATGCCCAATACGAGTTCTAATGCCCAGTCCACTCCAAACACCAGTGCCTATGCGTCTCCACTGGCGCAGGTGTACTGGCTAACTGTCCAGTGTTAGCTGCTACTGACCTCCTTCTCCTAACTGGATATCCACAAAGACAGAAATAATCCCCTCTCTCAGCATAGTTCTCACACAGAGAGTCCTATCACAGATCACCTGTGTCTATCCAAACACTTCTGCATTTCAGTAGCCCAACAAGGCTTGCAATGAAGCTTGTTGTGTCTTCTAACCACTTACTTTTGTCCTACTGCAAGTGACTTCCAAAACAATTTCACTTCCTGATGACCTCAGGACTTTTTATTTTGCTCACTGTGCTCATTTTACAAGGTTATATGGTGTATTTTTTCCTTTAACCTCTGTGAAACTTCTCTGACTCTAACTTGAAATTCAGTGTACCAGGATTCTCATAAAATTTCAACTAGTATCACCTATTCCTGCTGATTTTTTTAATTCCTACAAATAAAAGAATTTTCATGCTTTCCCCTAGTACTCTACAAATTTTTCATGAGCAATGTATGTCAAAATGAGACTCTCATTCTGGTAAATATTAACTTGGTATATGTGATATCAAAGCTTTTGCAAACTGATAATATCTGTTAGACATCAAAGACACGGTTAACTGATGGTTGTAGATATCAGCAAGAGGGGAGCAAATTTTAGGCTTAAACCAGATCACAAGCATATAGTCTGTATTACTGGACAATGTAACAAATATTCTATAACATCAAATTATGATCTTCACACAGCTCCTGGAGCTGCAACATACTGAACTAAATGAAAATTACAGTGACTTCCATAACTATAAAATTATCAATCTTATGTGAGCTCCTGAATAGAAAAGAAAATTTTTTAAACAAGAAAGGTACTAAATATTTAGAAATTTTTTTTAAATTTCAAACTGTATTTCAACAATATACACAAGTTTCAATATTATATTATTCTAGGATGGACTGTGTTAATATAATCACCTTTTGAAGGATTATTTAAAACTACAAGATCACAATTTCCTATATTTCAGCTGCTTGCTTTCCCTTTGCCAGTTTTCTGCCTCTTAAACTTGAAAGATTAGACTGTATACTTTGACATCTCCTATGAAACTGAATTTTCCCTGACTGCCAACACACCTACACTGCCTATTTCACCTAGATCTGATATCACAGCACTCTCAACTCTCCCATGGATATGTTTCCTCGGTTGACCACTTCCAAGGGCTTATATTTGGCATCTGTCCTTTGGTTTGTAAAACCATGACTACAGATGTTGCCATGTTGCCCCATGAACACTCTGGATACTCTTTTCCTTTAGGTGCGATATTTTCAACAGTTTTCCTCAGATTTTTTTGTTTGTTTGTTTCTGAATACCTACTTCCTTGCTCTAGGGATATCGTCAATGATCTTCTGAAAGGCTTCCGTCTATCACTATTCACCCTTGCAGTAACCTGTCAACATATTAGGTCCTGGGTTTAAAAATAAAAAAGGTTTAGAAAACAATGCACAATGCTAAAACAATGCACAATGCTAATAACTGTGAGAAAACTTAATGGATATAAATGTTTCACAAAGGTGTTACACAAAAAGAGGCCTATTAAGTAGATGTGTGAATCTGAAGGAGAAGAAATAGTAATTCTGTTTAATAAGATGTTCCCAACATTATCTTACTAATTTCCTGAGGAGCGAGTACAGCCATACAGCACTTATAAAGTAATTAGAAATCCTTGATAATTGTTTTTTTAATTAACAACAAAATTTGAAGGAAAAAAAAACTTCTACCCATTCCCACTTCTCTTCTAGATTAATTGTGTTAGATTCAGGAAAGATAGTTTATGCACAAGAGATTCTTCTATTCCAAATTACAGGGTGAGGATGAGCAGACTGGATACTTTCATGTAATTTATGAATTCAGATTGGGTACCTTTATTTCCATCCCTTTTATTGACCTATGAAAACGTAGTAATCATTTTTGACAAAACTTTTGGCCCCTTGTTGTGGAAAAAGACACAACTAGGGACGCCCACTTTACCTTCACCCCTTAATTATTATGTGCTCAGTTTTTGAAGGCTGGAGCAATAGCACAGCGGGTAGGGCGTTCGCCTTACAAGCGGCCAACATGGCCGACCCGAGTTCGATTCCTCCGCCCCTCTCGGAGAGCCCGGCAAGCTACCGGGAGTATTCGATATGCCAGACACAGTAACAACAAAGTCTCCAATGGAGACGTTACTGGGCCCGCTCGAGGGCCTTTTTACAAAGAAATATAGACCTATTGAGAATTCTGGTCATCAACAATGGTGACCGACTGACTGTCAGCAAAGATATAATGAGGCCTGAACAGTTTATATAAAACAAATTTAAAATATTGCTACGGTCAAGCCAGCTATTTCATGCTCCAGGTAAAGATTGAGCACTTTGATAGGTAGAATTTTCCTGATGCATTTATAGTTCTGTTTTCTTTTACATCATCCATTCTGCCTGCACTTCATTCCTCTACATCTGAGATAAAATGCCTCTCCAAATAAAGGGGAGAGTGTTGAAACTGACCTCTTTCATTTTATTAGAATATTACCAAATTTTAAAACTTATAATTCAAAGTATTAATTCCAGACTCAGCGCCATGCTGTTTTCACTCGGGGCACCCCATAGGGGCCGGGTGAGAGCACTCCCCGCCCCAAGGGACCCAGATCCAGCAGCCGACCTCCACTTTCCAACCACCACCACTCTCCAGGCTACTTTCCACACGTTTGGGTACACATTAGTGAATATATTCCTGGACCGTGCGACTGCTATCATGGCCTTTCAACACATCGTAAGACACTTTACCCATTTTCCATAATTACCACACCATATTTGATAGAGAAATATATATATGGATATATGTGTATATATGCATATATATATATATATATGCCTCTCGGAGAGCCCAGCAAGCTACCACGAGTATCCCACCCACATGGCAATGCCTGGCAAACTAGCCGTGGTTTATTTGATATGCCAAAAACAGTAATATTAACAGATTTCATTCCCCTGACCCTTAAAGAGCCTCCAGTACGTTGGGAAAGATGAGTAAGGAGAGACTGCTAAAATCTCAGGGCTGCTCTGGAAAGAAAGATGGCGGCCGCACGGGAGCCTTGTGGACCGCAGGTTTGAGCCGGGGGTGGTGGGAGCGGCAGGGACCTCATGGGAAGGAGGGCGTAATGGGCCGTCCTTCATGCCCGACCGAGGTCACCAGCTGCCCCCCACAAGCGGCTCTCCGGCACGGCCACGGCCCCGGAGGCACAAGAACTTAGCACAGAGAGCCACCCGCTTGGAGCAGAAAAGCAAATGGACTTGTGTTGATCCGCGCCACCAAGCCTGCCCGGAGGGGGAAGGGCGTTGACCGGCCCGCCCGCTCCTCTCTGGAAAGAAAGATGGCGGCCACACGGGAGCCTTGTGGAAAGCGGGTTTGAGCCGGGCTCGGGGGAGCGGCGGGGACCTCATGGGAAGGGGGGCTTTGTGGGCCGTCCCCCACGCCCCACCGAGGTCGCCAGCTGCCCCCCACGAGCGGCTCTCCGGCACGGCCACGACTCCAGAGCACAGAAACCAATCTCTTAACTATCTAACTTTTAATAGAAATTCTTTCAGGGTTAATAAGTAAAATAGCAGAAATCCAAAACCATCATTTTATTCTTAAGCCAAGTTGTAGAAAGCAAATCATTTCACAACGCTGTTTCAGCATGTCTGATTGGGGGGGGGTCGAAAACTCTAAACAATAATTGTGCATCTTCTATCGAAACAATGTATCTAGTCAAAGTAGATAGAGTATTAACTAGAACTCATCTGCTTCACAGGAATTGGGAGGGGTGGGAGGTGGGGTTCTATTAGGGTTCGCGGTTAAAAATAAGTATTGGTAAAGGGAAATGTGTTTGATATTTACATGACTGAGACCTAAACCCGAAAGCTCTGTAACTTTTCCCACAGTGATTCAATAAAGAAATAAATTATTAAAAAAAAATTAAAAAAATAAAATTTTTAATGAAAAATAAAATAAAATAAAATCTCAGGGCTGGAACAAATGGAGACGTTACTGGCACCTGCTGGAATAAATCAAAGAGCAACAGGATGACAGTGATACAGTGATAATTCAAAGTGTCATTTTCTGAGAAGTCATTTTATTTTCTGAGAATTTAACCAGCTACTTGGCATCTTGCTTCTGCTTGTCAGATTTTTTCTTCTATATTAAGACTAGAAATGGATGCCATTATCTTTCTTTCTTATTTTTTTATTGTGTTAGAATCCAAAGTTTGTGCATGGAAAAAAAAGGAAAAATCCCCAATCTGTCACATACTGCTAAGAAGGAAAATTGGTGAAATGTAAAATGCCCTACAGGTCATGTCTTGCCTCTTGAGTGACCACTGAAAGTGATGTTCATCACAACAGACTGTCACATTGGCAACCAATGAGTCATAAAATATAAATCCATTTATTAAAAAAAAAGAAAAACTTGCATCTTTTGTCCGAGAATGGTCTTGGCTCATATTTATTGTTCTTCATATACTTATTAAAAAGTCCATGCCACCCTCAATAGTGTCCCAATTTAGATAGCAAATTGCATATGACCTATGTATAAACAACCTAAAGAAAATAAAGAGAACTTCTGAGTCAATACAAGATTTCTGCTGGCACTCAACCTCACATAGAAAATACTTCAAGGATAAGGTAACTGTATGATTATTTTTTCCCAGGTTTTAAGACCTTCATAATTAGATGTAAAATTATTCTATTATGACAAAAAGTGGACTCCCCTAACTGCATTAAATTGCTAAAATCAATAGAGATTTGAAAATATTACAAACCATCTCCACCCATGTATGCAAACCCCAAGGACTTGAATGCATCACATTCATTTATCCATTCAACAGATAGTTAATGAATATAAGGGACTATGGGGCCTAGAATTCAAGCCAGACATGGACACTACCCTTCTGGACTTAACGATCTGCTAAACCAGATAAGAAATATCTATAATTAATGCCTAGGGAAGGTAAACTATGAAGAACCAAGAGAGCTCTATGAGAGAAGAGGTTTTTCTAAGTGGGATATGGGATGTATACTGGTATATGGAGCCCAGATGTTAAAAAATGTCGAACTACTTCCAAATCCTCTGATAAAATAGGCCACACGTTACCAATGATGCTTCAATATAACCCCAGTACCAAACTGAAGAGTTTCTGGGCCTTTTTGGTGAGAAGGCCAGGTTATCTAAAGAACTGCTGAGTAAACTGAGGCAGCTGCCTTGGCAGTGGTGAGGGTATATGGAAAGAAGGACCTGAACAGTGCTCAGAAACAGCCCAGGGTTGGTGGATTTACAGAGAGTTCCACTGGGACTATATTGTCAACAAGAACCTAGAATTTGCAATCAAATTATCTGAGAAGTGCCAGCTTTCCA
This sequence comes from Sorex fumeus, assembly GCF_029834395.1. Taxonomy (NCBI): domain Eukaryota; kingdom Metazoa; phylum Chordata; class Mammalia; order Eulipotyphla; family Soricidae; genus Sorex; species Sorex fumeus. The sequence continues at coordinate 8,811,075 of NW_026606075.1, read as the reverse complement.
ATGCTTACCAGCATAAAATGCCAAACACACCAATCACCTCCAGTGGTCTCTAAACAACAGGGTCCAGAAACAATCGAGTGATTAACATTTTATTCCCTGTAGAAGCACTCATACAATTGCTATGAGGTACTATTCTCTTCATTTTTTATCAAGGGTCAGTATAAGAAATGATCACATGAATACATTTTCTTCCTCTCCTCTTAAAGACCACTATTAAAGATATTTTCTTTTATTACAGCAATCCAAGGTTAGATTCCTGTTAGAGTTTATTTCCGGGAACATTTTCTTCTTACCAACTGGTATATGTCCTTTTATTAGAAAATGAATACTACATGACTCATGGAATTTCTTTATTGGCCTTTGTGACCTGCACAGGAACTAAATTTAATGTGCAATTGTAGAATCTATTCTTCTTTTAAATTTCAGATCCAATCATCTTCACTTCTTTGTAAGGCCCTTAGTATTTAAGCCTTATTCAAAGGTCTTATTATGTATGTGTAATCCATGTCCTATCTTTCCAATTTAAGCAACAACATATATTGTGTCAATATCTGTGTGTATATTTTATATGCATAGTGTTAAATATTTTGAAATCTTACACCTTATTTTCATGGAAGTACCAAACAGATGAGATGTTCACTGTACCTATATTTTTCCATATTAGTAGTCTGGTACAGTTCGCCCTTTCTTGAGTGTCTACCACAATTCTTGACATATATTTGTTGAATAACAAAATAAATGAATAACACATTGATAATTATTCTCAGATTAAGGCAGTAAAATACCACCATAATGATGTCAAAATCCCTTCATTTTCTAAAATAAATATATAGCAAACATTGCTGAAAGTAAATTAAACTTCTGTGACCAGGAAATGCTTTTTGATTATTTGTATATTCTATGGCATTTGATATAGCAGGCATTTAAACAGGAATGCAACTTTAAAGAAAATTCTGTCTGCAACAAGAAGCAAAACTTTACTCTTAGCTGGAGAAAGCCCGGTACATCTCCAGTGTCGGGAGTCAGTTCATTTTCAGTTTCCAGGACTGAGATTCCCCTTTGGAACTATAGCAAATTAAGAGGTGTGTGATTCTGGGAGCTTTGTCTCTCTTACATTAATAAAGACTAATCATGTTTAAACATGTTAGCACAGCAAGCCCAGAGATGTGGGAGAGGATGCCAGCTCTAAAGTGAAATTAGTAGTGTAATAGAAGTTATATGAAAAATCTTGTAGAGAAATTGACTGAAAATGAAAATGAGGGGTCTCTTGAAGAAGGTCCGACACTATGAACTAACACAGTAAGGTTTAAAAAAAATTTAAAAACTCTCCTCTTGGAGACTTAAATGAGTCTGTTGCCCGTCTCTACAAAGCAGTCTCACCAAAAAGAGATCTTGATGTCCCTGAATGCATAGAATGCATATTGCACAGAGAAGAGCTTCAGAAAGTCCTCAGCAGAAAATCTTCTGTGCAGGAAAAAAGAAACTTCCCTTTACATCAGTAAAACCCTCTCTCTCTCTCTCTCTCTCTCTCTCTCTCTCTCTCTCTCTCTCTCTCTCTCTCTCCCTCTCCCTCTCGCGCTCTCTCTCTCTTGCTCTCTCTCTCCCTCTCCCTCTCTCGCTCTCTCTCTCTCTTGCTCTCTCTCTCTCTCTCTCTGTCACACACACACACACACACACACACACACACACACAGAGTTTCTACCTTGCTCGCCTGCTCTCTCATCATTCCACTAGCCATAAAATGGTTAGCAATATAAAATAGCAAGCAATATAAAATAAGTTATTTTGGGCCTGCTATGGGGGCAGGTTTGAGGGGTGTTTGGGAAAATGTAGACAGCGGTAAGAAAAGGGGACATGGTGGTGCTCTCTCTCCATCACCGGGATGCTTGAATTGTCTGTATTTAAAGCACTGTCCGCTCTCCGAAGGGACTTCTCCAACTCCAGGAGCCTCTATCTGCCTCTCCTCAATTATTTGTGAAGTCCAACCCCCTTTCCTGTTACTTCCTGTCAATTATTTTCACTGCCAACTCATTTTGGTTTAACTAAACTGAGGGGTACCAACATCCCTTTTTCAGGATTGCTAGAGAGAATGAAGGCCTCCCCTTAAGGCATCTAATACTCCTTAATTGAAACAGGTCCAAGTTCAACATTAGACCGGGAAAACCTTCCTTGCACCAAAACTTAAAGATAAGTCCCCCCACCCCCACCACAAATCTGCATGCAGATACAAACAATCCTCCTCCTTGTGTGCTTGCCCCCAGACCTAACCCTTTGCTTAGATTTGCATATAAAAGCAGCGAGTCTCTGGGCACTGTCCCATGAGGGTATTTGTTCATTCTGGAGCAGACTAATACGCTGCCCACACTTTCTTCTCCATGTCCCTATAAAAAGCCCTTCAATGAATGTGAATACAAATTGGTTGCTTTTAGAACCTGAGTCTGTCATCTTCTAACCTGCCGACTTGCTTCCAACACAGCTTTTTGCTTTTTCCCAGACTCATCGCCGTGTCTCTTATTGGATTGGCCCTTGAATAGGAGTGGAACCAAATTTTTGTGGTTACAAATTGGGTGAAGCCAGCCAGGAGTGAAATCTACTGTGGCAAGGGTTTCCATAGATCAGGAAACTTTGGGGTAAACCACTGAGCTGACAGGGTTTTCTTTGCCATGGGGACTGTTTTGGTGTTCTTTCCAGTGGAACACTGGCTACCTTTCAGGTGCTCCCAATGAATCAGAGAAACAGCTGAGCTGATAGCTCCTTGCTTATGAGGCTAAGTCTGTGCATGTATGAGGGAAAGTCACCTTGCAGCACACCCAAGAAATCCCCCTCCTCTGGACTCCATTCCCTGGGAAGGTGGGACAGGAATGCAGCACTCTGTAGAGTGAGAATAATTGTGCACTTTTACCCAGATCTTCAATTTATTGGTCTGTCTGTGACCACTCTGGGTCTGTTCTTTCGCGAAGAGGAAAAAGAAGGGAAAAAAAGAGAGAGAAGAAAAGAAAAGGGCTCCCAAAAAGGGAAATTCTGATATAAAATGTACTTTGCCACCTTATGAGATCTCTGGAGAGTTGAAGCCAAGTTATTCTGAAATAGAAACCATGGCATTCAGATGATCTGGTTTAACTAATTAACAAACAAGACAGGCTGAACTGTTTGCTGGAAACCAGAGCAAAGTGAAAATGAGCAATTTGAGGGCTGGTTTTCCTTAGCTAGAAAAGTTTCCTGAGTTCTCCTACCCACCCCATAACTCCCACTCCACAGTGCCTTTGTGGAAGGCCAGCTGGGTTCTCTACTCATATGTCATGCTTTGTCCATATTATGTGTATATGCTATGATTTTTTTTTTCTCAGTTTGCCTATGAATCCAAGGGTTTGCATGGTTCTCTCTTAGCTTTTTGTACTGTCTTTTCTGTTGTTGAGAAGGTGAGCCATAAGCAACAAATATTGCTGGATCTGATCATTGTTATAGGCTCGAAGATATTCGAGGCATAGCTTAAACTGCTTCTGTTGATTTTCTCCTTTTGTCCTATTATGAGAGTTTTCGGATAGCTCCACCCCTCAAATAAATACAAACACACACACACACACACACGCGCGCGCGCGCGCGCATGTGCACTTATACTGTGCAGTGATTTGTTGGATCACAATTAAATGGGAAGGGGGAAGATTTCTTAAGTGTTTTTTGTACTATGAAAAAAATGAAGAACAATCTTAATTCCTTAACTGTGAACAGATTAAATGGATAAATAAACAAAGAAATAAAGCAAGAATATCATGGCAAGCAAAGCAAAGTTTTAAGAACTGAGATAGTATCTTAGCAAAAAGTCTTTGCAATAAAATACCAAAACTGCAGCTAAGAATTTTAGTGGCCAAGAGGGACCCTCTTAAGTTTCAAAAGCCACAGTAAGTTTAAAACTGCTGACCTAAAGGGGGGCGGAGAATATTGAATGAGCTAACTAGGGTCTGGGGAACTAACAGAAGGAAAGAGAACGCCTGAGAGATAGTACAGTAAGATGTTTGCCTTGCACGCAGCCACCCCTGATCCCCTGATTCAATCCTTTGATCCCATACTGACCACCACCAGGGGTGACTCCTGAGGGCAGAGCCATAAGGAATACCTGAGCATTGCCAGGTGTGCCCAAAGAAAGAAAGAGGGAGAGAGAGAGAGAGAGAAAGAGAGAGAGGAGAACTCTACCTATCCATCTTCTATACACTATTTTTTTCTTTTTCTTTGACCAATTTATTGTAAATCAAGGGAAAAACCATAAGATTGTTTTTGTTCTTGGTTGACGAAAATTGGATTTTGTATCTTTGCTGCAGGCAAATAGGAGGGGACCCTAGGACTGTACTTTTGGAAAATAATAAAATTTAAGAAAAGATTGCACCATCCTGAAGTAGCCCAGAGACATTAAAATCACCCTGAGCTCTTTGGAGAGAAACTGAGGTACCACCCAGATGCAGAAATTCAAAGCCCCACCCAGAGAAGGGTGGATCCATCAAGAAAGAGAGAAGCTGAAAGAATACATGAGATTTTAAAGGGACCATCAACAGTCCAAGGCATGGGATTGTGAGAAGCTCATCATTGGTGTAAGGTTTTCCTGTGACGATGCCCAGATTAACTTTTATACATGCAGAGAATTCCCAGAATGGGGGGTTGGATGGGGGGATAGGAACATCTGCAGAAATTGTATTAAGTTCCTCTTGAAAGCTACTAGGGCTTGTTCTTCAAGTCAGTGTTCTCCCTTAAACACAAATCTTGCTCTCCTCACTGCTTTTCTCCACCCTGGAGAAGCCCATTTCTCTCCAATACATATCCATCTCTTCCTTCCTAAGTTCCATCCAATAATAACTATCTTGCTTCATTATTTCGCCTTCTCCTGAGTTCTCTTCTGAGGGGAAGGACACAACACCACACACCTGTGTGGAGGTGAGGTCTGACTCCTTCCTTGCAGTGAGCAACTCCTCGCTCCAGCCTGAGTCCTTGGCTCCAGGAGAAATCAGTCAGAATAAGTGGATCCAGGGCCACCCCAAGGGCTACCTCGTAGGGCTTCTGGCACCTACCCATCATGGTGGTTAGGTGTTCTCAGGAGACTTTGCCAGTCCTGACCCAAGTCAGGCATTTCCCAGAGTACTGCTGGCTGAGATGCGTCCGGCAGAGCGGCGGAAACTCTTTTCCCAACTGGACCTCCTTCTCTTCCCACTTCACTAAGCCACCACCATCTTCAACTCAAAAATGCCTGCTTCAATTATACAATGATCATTGTATAATTGAAACCCAAGCACAAAAATTTGTAAGTCTACAACTGTACCTCATGATGTCTCACTAATAAAAATTGAAAAATAAATAAATAAAATTAATAAGTAGGAAAAAATGCCTGCTTACAGGAGAAAGAGATACTACAGCAGCAGGAAAGGTGTTTATCTTGGACGTGCTGACCGGGTTCAGTCTCTGGCACCCCATTGGTCTCCTGAACCTGTCTGGAGTGAGGGCAGAGCCAAGAGTAAACTCTAGCACTGATGGGTGTGGCCAAAAAATGGGAAAAAAAAAAGTTTGCTTTTTTTTTTTTAAACAAATAGCTCCAGGTTTTTATTAAAGGCCAACACCCAGATTCAACTGTCTTTGTAGTCAGGATTTCAGAACTGTAAAAGTGAAAGAAACCTCCTGAAGGAGAGGAGGTACAGAACTGTAGAAATTAAATCCCTAAAAAGTTTTCATGTTTTTACAGACATGAGAAGTTCAAATATCTGCTTAAGTCAAACGTAATTTTGATAAATGAAAACTGTTCTTCAGAGTAACAGTTTAGTTTGAAAAATAAAGATCCCTAAAGTCATCAAATTAGAGATTAAAATTTTAAGTAGTAAGTAGTATTATATTATTAATTTGATAGCTCATATTATCTAAAAAAGAAAAGTAACTTGACTGTCTTACAAGATTTTTGACTAGTGTGATGACAAAATGGAATAATTTATGCCAATGCCAACTGGATTCTCATGTCAGGTAAACTTGCTTGAAAGATTAAAGATTAAGATGAGAGAGTGAAAAAAAAAAGATCACTTCATACAAAATAATGATTCTAGACTGATTGAATTATGAATCCTGAATTTTCCTAATCATCTGTCTATGACTTTCTGAGCTACCATTTCCAGATTTTTCTAGTTGACTCACACTAGTAAACAAGTCAGAAAATTTTCCTCTAAAGACTACGTAAGAGGCTGTAGCAATAACTGGGAGAGTGCTTGCCTTGCTCTTGGTGGACCCAGGTTCAATCCCCAGAACTCTATAGGAACCCTCAGCAGAGAGCCAGGAGTAAATCCTGGGCATTGCTCGCTGTGACCCCAAAGTCAAAAATAAATAAATAAGGACTATGCAAGCTGGAGATGGAGAAATTGATATAGACTGTGGAGATATTAATACAATGATTAGGCTAGTTAAAGCCTGTCATCTGAGGATGCTTTGACTGAGATGTAGAATTGGCAATTTGGAAAATTTGTCATTTTCTCTCTCTGAGTGTCAGAAAACTTAGGTGCATCTCCTTAAATGGAGACACTTATCCTCAGGAATGATACGCAAGTTTTATGAAATAAGTGGATAAGACAGCATATGAGTTATGGAACTACTCAAGACATCCCAAGGGCAATCCTAGTAGAAGCAAAAACCTGCCACCCCAAAATGTGTGCTGAATTAAAGATCACTTATATGCGATCACTTATATATCACTTATATGGGCTACACTAGCACGCGACAGGGACAAATGGAGACGTTACTGGCGCCCGCTCGAGCAAATCGACGACTAACGGGAAGTTAAGTGTTAAGTGATTAAGTGATTATATGCAAGACCCTGAAGATAAAACAGTTTACCCATAAAGAGCTATTTTCCCACCAGATAGGTTTGTTCTTTTCTACCCTGTCTCCATCCCACTCTATGCTGAGTCCATTTAGCAAGAAAGGGCTGGATCAGCCAGAATTCCATTTCTAAAATTGACAGTGAAGTCTCAATCAACTACATAAAAGGTAAAGGTAAAGGCCCTCCCGTTGATCGTCGATTTGCTCGAGCGGGCCCAGTAACGTCTCCATTGGAGACTTTGTTGTTACTGTGTCTGGCATATCGAATACTCTCGGTAGCTTGCCGGGCTCTCCGAGAGGGGCGGAGGAATCGAACTCGGGTCGGCCATGTTGGCCGCTTGTAAGGCGAACGCCCTACCCGCTGTGCTATCGCTCCAGCCATCAGCCATAGATAACTACTTCCACTTAATATAAAATCCCCAGGCAAAGAGTCAGTCGGTTTACTAGGTGGCCCAACTTCCATAGAAATGCAAGTAGGAATACACCTTGGGGACAGAAATGTGAATGAAGATCAATACTAGAAAAGGAAAACTGTACTGGGACCAAAGTACAGTGGTCATGATAATGACCAAAGTAAAGAAAATGACAGTTTTTCATCAGTTACCCTCCTTCAAAAGCTGAGAGATAGGATAGGCTTCCTCATATTGTCTTTCCCTAAAAATTTAACTTATTTAGGCTGGCAGGTAAAATAGAATGTGTCAGGGGACCAGTCCATGGAGAATCTTAGTATTCATTTTGGAGTCTAGTCATAAACCCATACTTTCTGGCCCTTTCTCTACCCTTTTTGTGAGTGTGATGACAAGATGGTTTCTTTGATATCACGAATCGTTAATTTTGCTGTCTTCCAACTTGCTGTCTTGTTGTCATTTGATGGACCTCTGAGTGGCAGTGGAACCAAACTTTCATGGCTATATGCTCATAATGAGAATAGCCATGTGCTGTTGATTAACAAGCCTTTCTTAGAAGACAGAGAGAAAAAATCAAGCTGTATACAGGAAATCAGATTAAATGAGACAAAAACTGCTGGTAAGCCATGGGAGCAGTCTACAAGCTACACAGTGAACATCACTGCCTCAGGGTGTTAAGTCCTTATTACAAATAAAAAGTCAGGACCTCAGAGGGCCATATTCATTTGTCCATAATTTCTTCAAGTTAGTTAAAATGTCTTTATTTTCTTCACTAAAATGTCTTTATTTTCTTCACATGCCAACTAAACTTCACATGTCAACTAAAATCAAACCTTTGGAAAAAATTTGCACTAGTAGAATGTTATACTGTATTATATTCATATCATGTATTTTTAATTGGTCATGATGATGACAATAATGAGGGGGAGGCAAAGACAAAATTGTTTACTAATTTTTTTTTAGATGCTCCAGTTTTGGTGTGGGGCTTACTCATGAATCTGCACTCAGAGACACTCAGAGACCACTTTAGGAGGACTTGGAAGAGTATCTGTGGGACTGGAGATAAAGCTTGGGTCACTCATGTGCATGGCATGCACCATATTCACTGAACTCTCTTTCCAATCCCCAGGAAAAAATCATTTATTTCATGCTTGCTAAGCACAACAAATTTTAGGCACATTATCCCATTGGTTCTTATCAATGAAGCCAGGATTATTTTGGTCCTTGATGTACACCTCTGTGATGGATTTGAAAGAAGAATTAAAAGGTCTTTGCCTATGACTTTAAATATGACTCTAGAATGCCAAGACTTAATTTTCCAAAAGGTAAGCCTCTGTGAGTCACAGGATGCAATTTTCTAGTTCTCTTACCCCAAACCTCAAACATGACAGAAATGCTCTCATCTACCCCAGACTCCAACAATGCAAAGGTGAACTTTCTTTCATTTAAGAAAATGATTTTAATATAAGAAAAAAATTAACAAGAGACATCTATTAGTACAAACATTCACATACTCAATTTGTTTGAGAACATTTCTAAAATTTTTACATAGTCAAAGCATTATCTATAACATGGTTGTCACCTTCAGTTAAGGATGGATTTCTTACCTGAAAGGTCTGCCTATGAACCCTTAAATCTGGAAGAGGGGACCGAGCTGCTAGCACTCTCGGAGGCTGGTTGTGTGACATGCAGGGATCTGGGTATTAAGTGAAAGACAAAGGCATATCTTTATTCCAGTTCCCCCTACCCATGAACAGTTGACAAGCTGAATAGCTTGTGAGGCTGAGCTGATCAAGTAGGAGTGCGTGGAGGAGGCTGAAGCAGACAGCTCTCCCAAATTAGCCCATTGCCAGTCTTGGTTTGCTGGCACTTTGACACCAACGTTAGGACACAGAGCTTTATTGCTGTGGCACTTTGGCAGGATACCATTTCATGAAGAGCTTCCAGCTCCGAGAGGGAGAACAGGCCTGTTATTACTGGATGCTTTAAATTCATGGGCCTTGCAAATTGAGAAAAGTGTTTGTCAAGGAGTCCACATTTAAGGAAATACTTCATGTTGACTTCTTTTGTGGGGGTGAAACTAACTTCCCCTTCTGAGACTTCACATTTCGGCTAAGAAAGAACAGTGGTTAGCTGACTTCTGAAGAGAGAATGATAAGGGTTGTAAATTATCTTCTACAATCCAAATTTCCTCAAGAAAGCACAACAGTAATGAGCATTTATAAATGCCAAAGAATAAAGCGTTTAGTGAGAAAGCTGATGTGAGATTGTGCCTATTTGTCATAGGATTTCACTGGGAGCCTTTTAAGTAAATTCCTCCAGTTCCAAAGGATAATTTGTAGGTTGACACAAATGCTGTGATGTGTTGCAGATGCCATAAGCCCTCTAATGCTCAAAATGTGAACAAGACCAGCAATATGACCCCCGACTCCCTTTTATACATTGGACATAAACAACCGTGCTCCATGGGCCACAAAGTGTGAAGGTTAAATCTTTGGGATGTAAAGTCAGGACACTAGATCATGTGACTCTCCTGAAAACTCAGTGCGATAGCTTTGGAGTCACTGCCTTTGAAAAGGAGGTGTTGACTTTTTACCAAATTCAACTTAGCAAAACTAACCCAGGAAAGATTAATCCTGACTGTTAATGGAATGAAAATTATCCATAATTTTTCATAAGTAGTACACAGTATGATTAAAACCTGTATTAACTTTTTATAGTGATAATATATTTTTCCACTGAAAGTCCTCCAAAAATTTGATATCAACATGAATATAACTATACAGTCTCTAAATTTAGCACCAGTGTTTCCCTGGCTGCTACAGTGAATTCACCAAAGAATACTTTTTAATTTTGGAGGAAAACAAAGATATTCAATATCTGTCAGATACCCTACAAACTACTTGCTGAGGTTGTTCACAGTTTCAGTATAAGACTGTGCTAGATTTCCTCCATATCCTCATGTTTTGTTCAACTGGGTTTTCAGAAGTTGCTATGCGGCTGTACCACATGAAAATCAATGTAGAATATGGATCAGGAACTGAAGTTAATAAAGTCTGCTTTGACTCCACAATCTGAAGAACTCTGCAGTGGATAATAGGTATACATGTCCAATAGATACACAGATTCTTTTGTATGCAATATTAGATAAGAATAACAATGCACATTACTAATCCAGGTATGTTTTTAAAGGCTAATTAGTTGTCAGGATATAAATCGTGTTAACCTATCTAGAAACAGCTTCTTAATGGAACTGTAATGCATTTCTTTTGGCCTAGGAACGTTATATGAAAATTTGCTGAGACACTAAGAATTCAGTGAACCAAAACCGATTTTAATCCTTTGATGTAAAGTTTTCCTAAATCTCTCTTGCATGCTCTCTCTCTTGGTCTCTCCTTTCTTTCTTTGCCCCTCTCCTCTCTATGCCTTACTCTGCCTCTCTATGTCTCATTCTGTTTCTCACCCTCCATATCTACCTTTGTCTCAATGCTGCCTATCACCTCTCCCTCCCCCTCACACACATGTAGACAGCTTGAAACGATGTGCTCTTTCCTCCCCTCATTCAACAAACATCTACTGAGTATCAAATATGTGTTAGGCACTGAGTTAGAGGCTAAATAATTGGTATTTGTAGAACTGACGGTCTTTGTTTTCAAGAACCTTAAATTCCCAAGAGGCATGAAGCTAATGAACAAGATAGCAAACTACACAAAATGTAATGTATAGGAAAGAACACAAAAAGGCATATTTATTTCCTCTTTTTTGAAGGGAAGAGCAGCTTAAGTCATGTTCAGGAAGGCCAGGGCTATGCCGGAGATGTTCAACCAACCCTGCCAGCAGTGTTAGGTCCGGAGGATGCAGTGCTGCTCCGGTTGTGTGCTGGGGATCTCCAGGCCATACCTGGTATGTTTTAGGAGCCACAACGACTGCACCCAGTAATGCTGGAAAGTCTATGTGGTGCCAGGGAATAAACTTAGGTTGGGCACATCAATGGCATGACAGAAAATGAAATGGCATCAGAGAGACTGATAGTGATAAAATGTCATACAAAGTCAGGATGCATAAAGTCCTGGGGTAAATAGTTCAGCAGGTGTGTGTGTAACAGAGTGATGATTGGACAGGCAAGAGGAAACAAAATAGTATTGAATAACCAGTCTCATGAGAGGCAAATTCCAAGGATCTTCTGACCAGTCTGCTTCTCTGCAAGCCACAATTCCAGAGTGCCTTATTTCAACCCCTTCTCCTAAGAGTTAAGGAGTAAGACTGAATTACAAAACTGTTACTAAGAAAATAAATAAATAAATAAATAAATTGGGACATTTCAAGGCATTTTCTTCCACATCAAGCCCTGTCTGTCATCAATGTTCACAGTCAATTCAAAACTGTGAACATACCCACCCACCCACCTCCCCAGCCAGTGTAGACTCAGTTCCTGTTGCTTCCTAATTTTAGCAGGAAGAATGCCTGATAGCCAGCGATGGAGACTGGGAGTTCTGAGTGCCAGAAGCAGCTGTCATACATATTATTCAACAAAGAAACATCACAAACTTCAAGTGACAAAGGGAATTTCAACTAAAATAAAATTCTCTACATCCCTGTATGTATCCCTGCTCTGAAAAAGAGAGGGGGGAAAAAAGTAAATGGAACCCTTTCCTCTTTGAACAGAGTGGGTTTTGGAAGAAGAATACCTGTTTTTCTTTTTCAACGAGTCTGATCTTAGCAAAGTCAGTTATTTGGTGCCATCGGAGGAAGGACAGTCGATTCTAAGTGATAATTTAGAACCTCTGGAGGATTTTTGTGGGACTCTTCTTAAAGAGAAGAGCTTGAGGAAATAAAATGATCTCCTGCCTACAAGTAGCAAATTAGGCTTGGAGAGTATCCTGTGCTACTGGACTTCAGCACTACAATCATTTCACGTTTTCTCAGCAAGAGGACTAGAGCAATTTGTCTTCCTTGGGGGAGAAGGAGAAGGAAAAAGGAAAAGGCAATTTGAGGAGCAGTGTGATGATCAAGATACAGCGACAATGCTGCCCATTGTTTCTGCCCTGCTACAAGGATGACTGTAATTAGGGAATAATTTGCCAGCCTCCCTCTGCTCATGAACCCTCTAGGTAGGAGCCTACTTGACTCATGGTACTCACTGATGCTGGCTGTGTTCACATTGCCGGGTGTTCTCAGTGACTAGACTGAGAGCACCAGCATGTTCTTTTTCATTATAATTTTTTTTCATTGGAATCAGAATAGTCGTGCACCAGAAAATCAGGTTTTCAAATAAAAAGAAGGGGGGGGACAGGAAAATTGATGAGGGTTTTGCTTTTTTTTTTAAGATAAGAGTGAAGTTTTTTAAAAAAAAGCCTTGTCATGTTGTTCACTATACAATTTAGCACTTAATTGTATACTGTCTTGTTTTGTTCTCTACTTCTCTTGCTAACTCTAAGAGCTGGACATGACCTTAGCCCTCATCTAGACCAACCCTCTAATCTTAAAGATTTTAAAAGGAACACTATGGAAAAGTTTTTTTTGGCAGAGAGAATGCCAGGAATAGATATTTTAGGTTCCCGGATTTGGGTTTGATCCTCTTGGGTTTGTCTCAGTGTCCTCGAGGACAATAAATTCGGGATTGCAAATATGTCTGTTTATATCTCATAAACAATACTCAAGTATGTATCCTCAGTGAATTTTCCATTTTCTTTTCATTTTTCTCTGGTAACTGTATATACGAAGGAGAAAGCATAAAAAATCAAAATTGCTGTCAACAATGGTGGGTCCCATAAAACCATCTTATCCTACTCATGCTTGTCTGGCCTCCAAGGTATGAGTGGGAGAAGGTCCAACCCTTCCGGTCTTGGGATATGAGAGTCTGTCTTTACTGAGGCCACCTTTGATGTAAGCAGGTGAGATGTGACCTTTGCAGCAGCAGTACACAACAACGGCTCTACACTAAACTCAGACTTCTCTCCTAAGGACAAAACTGTCTCTTGTCTCTCCGAGCTACAGAATGCTTGAGTGATACGTGACTCTCATTAGAACCTCAGCTCGGGCAGTCTGTTATGAGGTGGGCACCCATTACTAACTTTTACCCCTGACTGTCTTGGGAATTGGCTGGTCAACGACCTCCACTGTGCTCTACACATCTGAGAGTCTGTCGGGCTTGTGCCTGCTGGGACAAGGCATAAGGCCATTTCTAGCTCTGTTGCAGCTATTTCCTGTCGTAGAGAATTTTCTGTGTGAAAGAAAATCCTTCCAGCATTCTAAACACCGAATAGACAGTGTCCTCCACTGGGTGCTTCTTCTCAAGCTACAATCTTCAGGGTGTTTCTCCTTTTTCCACCTCACCCCAAGCCCCCAACCCTCATGTTTTTCTTTGTTGTGTTTAGGCACCATGATTTGCAATACCATTAGTAATAAGGTTTCTGTGCTTATTTGTTCCAAAACCAACCCTCCACCAGAGTGCAACCCCCAACTTTGGTTCTCCATCTCCCTTCATAGTTATCTCAGTTCTACAGAGCAGATCTCAGACTCTGTTGTCTGTGACTAATTATTATTCCCTTAAGATGATATATATATGTATATATATACACACACATATATATCTCCAAAATATGAGGGAGACAGTTCCGCATCTGTCCCTCTCTTCTGACTAGCTTCACTCAGTATGATACTTTCCAGATTCATCTATATAGCATCAAATTGAGTGATTTAATCTTTTCTTATAGCCGAGTAATATTCCATTGTACATAAAGACATCATTTCTTTTTTGCACTCATCCGTTTTGGGGTTGTTTACAGAATTTTGCTATTATGAGTGGTATTGCAATGAACATGAGACTACAAATGTCTTTTTGGAATAGCATTTTTGGGCCCCTGGTGTAGATACCAAGAAGTGGAATTGCTGAATCATAAGGAAGCTTAATTCTTACTTTTTTTGTGAGATGTCCATATTGTTTTCCCAAAGCCTGAACCAATCAACTTTCCTACCAGCAATGGATGAGTGTTTTATCCCCCACATCCAATCCAATAATGTTTATTTTTTTGTTTCAATTCCAGTGGTGTGAGGTGATAGCTCATTGTTGTTTCAATTTGCATTACCTTGATGGTAATGCGTCAAGATCTTTTCCTCAGATACATTTTGACCATCTATAAATTTTCTTTGAGGAAGTTTATATTCATCTCTTCTTCCCATTTTTTGATGGTTTTTTCTCTTGCTAGGCTTTTCAAGCACATTATATATTCTTGAATGTAAATATGACCCTTTGTCAAATGAGTGGTACAGAAACATTTTCTTCCAGTCTGTAACATGCCTTTTTATTCAGGTCATTGTTCTTTTGTAGTGGAGAAACTTCTTGATTTAATGTAGTCCCATTTGATTATCTTCTGTTTAGTTAGCCAATGGCATTGAATCATTGAATATACCTCTAGATTCAGTGTCCTGGAGGGTTCTATCTAGATTTCCTCAACATAGTTTATGGATTCAGGTATATAATACCAAGGTCTTTAATCTATTTTTGAATTGAATTTCATACACCCTTTGGACCTCGTTTAACGAATGAGGTAAACGTGGACACTGATGTCTGATTCTGGCCCACACTTCACTCTGCTCTCAAGCACGCCCTCACCATCAGAGAGCTTTATACCCACCCCAACCCCCCGTTGAGAGTTTTCTCACCTGCTCTCTGTGACTCTGCCATGGAATTGGCATGCAGAGCATGATGATGAGATTTAGAATCAAGTTCGCTCCTCTAAACTGAGCTATGACCTCTATTCCCAGGGATTCAGCCTGACTATGAATGTGATTGGCACCATCAGCTGAGGAGTTACTAAGCAACTTGCTAAAGACATCGGAAATACTTTCAAAAATATTAACCTCCTTATTTTTTTAGTTGTCCCAATTTGGTACTGACTTTCTTATTTTTTCCTCTATTTTTTACTACTATGATAGCAATTGAATCTATGGCAACGTTGCCTTCACCAGAATGGTACAGGGAGGGAATAGTAGGAGACAACAGCAGTTCCTCACCAAAAAGAAGGGGTGATATTTAAAAAGATTGTCTCTGTTTACCCTGCTAGCATCTGACTGCCCTGTTAAAATAGAAAGTGAAAGATATCTACGTGACTACCATGGAAAAGGATTATTTTGTTTTCTAAAAATCTCTTTTCAGTCACAGTGGATGGGGGGGGTTAAGTTTTAGCTTAAGTATGGTAAGACCCCTTATATTCTTCTTCTTTGATAATTTTTACTTCAGATACAAATTAATATATCTTGTGATGGATTTTTCCATAATAGTATTCACGGAACATTCAAGTGGGCTGGGTGTTAAGAGATCAGTTTGTCCAATCCTTTAAAAACTCTGCTTAAACTACAACAATTGTAAGACCTTCTCTCATTCTCTAGAGGATACCTTGTTCCAAAAACTCATGGAGAAAAACCAATAGTACTTTTCTGATTGATAGTATGAGAGTACCAGAGCCAAAGGAAGTGTCCTCTGAAACAATGCAGTGGAATCCAGAGTGTCTTTCATTTAATTTTTTTGAATTTTTGAGTTTCTCCCAGTGGTGCTCATGGTTTACTCTTGGCTTGAAGTTCAGTGATCCTCCTGGTGGAGCTCAGTGGGGGCATATCACGGAATTTGAGTCAGACATATGCAGGACATATACCCTAGCTGTTGTATTATCACTCAAGTCCTCCTCAAGTGTTCTTTTGTGAAGCACTTATGTTCAGCAGCAAGAACCAAGAAAACTAGGGTCAGGGGCTTATCATTACCCAAGGTCACTCAACAGTTCCAGCTTATTCACCACCTTCACCATTTCATGCCTGCAGGCATATTGTAGGCTTTTAACAAAGGTTTGTTCATTAATTTATGGTGGGATAAGAGATTCTTGTTTTATTTTTTAGTTTTATGTTGATCTATGCCTTATAAGTAATAAATTACTTATTTGGCAAAGTAATTTTTTAGTGATGATATGTCTGTAAGATGTGAATTAGTAGAAGAAAGCAATTAGACCTTGAAAAAGTCCATGTTCAGACATTTTAGCAAATGCTTCTCTACTACTTAGCAGCACTTTGACTAGGAAGTTCAAGAACTCAGAAAAATCCTGAAACAAACCAGGGTGTCCCAAGAGAAATTCCAGAAGACAACCTTGCCAAGAATTATTCCTACATCAGCAAATCATTATTTAATATTAAGCAAATAAGAGAGGAGCTGGGATTTTAGCAGTAATACTAAAGTAAAGAGGAACAATGTTAAACTGGTTGTCCAGGTCACGAGGAGGTCAAAGCACTAGATACCCTGCTCTTTTACCTAATTTCTGAATTTGAATTAGATATTCACTAAGGTTTTTTTTTTACACTCTGAAGTATGCTGTACAAAGCTTTAAACTTCAGAATTATGAGTTCTTTAAAGCCATGGAAGATTGATTTTATGTTTTTCTTTTACAGCATTTTGATGTGGACTTGGCAAAGAAATAGGTTCCTGTGTTAATTTCCTCTTGCTCTATGTAATTAGTCAGCATTTAAAATGAGGTAACAGGATACAATTGTCTAGTGACCATTGCAAGCCCATTTGTTTATGATGAACTCTCCTGGCTTTTAGATGTGCAATATTATTACCCACCTCTTCGCTTGTGCTGCTGTCTCTTTCCCCTTCTTTTTTAATTTCTCCAGTTCTCCACTCCTCAATCCCTGCTTCCTTTGTGGGCAATGCAAGAAAGCACTTCTCCTTCCAGCTGGCAAGGCATTAAGGAGGTCTGAAGGGGGCGTGCAGAGTGACTTACACACTCCCTGGAGGCCAATTACACTTGGAATCCTCCTGATCTGCCCTGATCAGGGAGAGAGACTTCCCTACACAGCCCATTGTGCTAGTTTTAGGCCACCTGATCAGCCTGATCCTACCCAGTATTTAAATGAGAGGAGCACCAAACTTAAACCACTTTAGGCCTCTAGGTAGCTGGGGAATAAATTAACATTCTGCTGTTGTTCCAAAGCCACATGGACAGGATTATTAGAAGCCTATCAGCAATAAAGGGCACTTATAAAAGCCTCAAGAAGAAAGAAATGAAATAGCATCATACACTTGTGTGTCATTGCACTCTCAGTAATAATATATATATATATATACATATATATATATATCATTGTTGTTTTTGTTAGGTTTGGTGGAGGATAAGTGACAGTTTAGCATAAGACTGAAATCTTGCCTTCAGAATTCTCAAATACAGCAATGCAAGGAAGAGAGTGAGGGAAAGGTTGAAGGAAAGCAGAGAGGGAAGGAAGGAAGGAGGGAGGGTGGAAGGGGTGCAAGAAAAGAAAGAAGGCAGAAAGGGGAAAAGAAAAGGAAAAAGAAGAAAGAAGTAAAAAGGATGCAGCCTTTTATTCATGCTTAGCTAGAACCGGAATCTAAACTACTGAAAGGCAAGTGATCAAGCTAGTTCATAGGAACACTTGCATAACAAAGCAATGACAGAAAAGGAAAGATACTGGAAAATGACTAATAGGCAAGTTAGCAAACATCAAACAGTCTGGCTCTGAGTAAGAATTATGTGAGAAAATATGTTTCAAAATCAATAGCAATGCACTTTACAGAATTTTAGAAAGTAAAGAGAAGGACTTTGAATTTATTGAGGACAAATCTTGGCAGGACATCATGATGAAATGCTTTCATTTTACAGCAAAAAATTTTTTTTCTTTCTTGAGAATTTTTACATTTTGTTTTATTTTGTTTTCTAAGGCAATTTATGATATTGCTACCAAAATTAAGCAGTAAATTTCCACGATGTTTCACGGTCCTTCACATTCAAAAAACACATCTATTATGTAATTACATGTATCTGTATATCAACCACCTTACTTTCAGAATCTTTATAACCTTCATTACAGTGTTCTAAAATGAACACCAAAAAAGGAAACAGTGAAATCATAGTCTATAAATAATCAATATAAGGGAATAAAAATATTTTAGGCAGACTGTGTTGTCATTCTTTTCACCTGGAAAACTATTCATATATAGTTAAATATATGTTTTATGTACAAGATAAAATATATGAATTAATACTCAAACTCACTATTATAAATAAATTTACATCAAGAATTATGATTTTCATTTTATATTAAAAATGTTATACACAGCTAATATAACTTCCGGAATTTTAGAATCATTTACAAGATATTGTTATTTTAAAATTCAAGGCATCACGTGATGTACGAGGTAGTATAGTGAGTAGGGAACTTGCCATGGACATGGCTGACCCTGCTTCAATCCCTGGAACCACATGATTCTGCAAGGTTGCCAGAAGAGATCCTTAAGTGCAGAGTCAGGTGTAAGTCCTGAGCACCAACAGGTACAGCCTCCAAAATAATAAATAAATAAATAAAACTCAAGTAATCATTATATATATATATATATATTATGTAGGACTACTGCTATTTATTCAGCCATTGATTAGCTGATTGAATTGGGCATGAACTCCACCTTACTTTTTTTTTCATTTTTTATAATTTTATTTATTGAATGACCATGAGAGCAGTTACAAAGCTTTTGAGTTCAAGTCTCGGTCATACAATGAAACACCCATACCTTCACCAGTGCCCATTCTCCACCACCAAAAAACCCAGTATACCCCCATCCCACACCCTCCCACTACTTGTGGTGCATATGATTTCCACATTGCTCTCTCTACTTTGATCACATTCAATAGTTTTCACCAGACCCACCATTATTATTTGGGATTTTACCCCAACACTCAGATCTGCTGAAAATGCAACAGTAGACAATCTGTGTTCTATTGCTGGTTAAGAATAGCATATGATGTCACATGGCTGCAGTAGTGGCCGCGTGATTTTGAAATTATGAAATTTTAAAACTTAAATCTGGAGGGATTTCTTCCAAAATCTGCTGGGTTCCAAGATTTGTTCCTGAGTTTCTGGGATCATGGCCGTTAAGCAGCTTGATCAGGAGCCAGAAAAGCCATTCTCCCAGGGTCTCGTTGGGACGGGGAGGAAAGGGCCTGTTCCACCCCCATAAGTGAGGCCCCATGTGTCTCACCACTGAGGGCCCAAACCTGACTGTCCAGTGACCTCTGGAGGATGGTAGCCAAAGAGCCGTCTAAGGGGAGCAGGCAGAGGGAGAACACCCTTTCTTCTCTGGGGTGGCCCAGCAACAGTAACCTACTGCAGGGTCTGGATGCATTTCTGCCAAAAGCCCCTGGGTTCCGAGATTTGTTTCTGAGTCTCTGGGGTCATGACTGTTAAGAGCTTAATCAGGAGCCAGAGAGACCTTTTGTGAGTGGCGTCTCGGGGTCTTGTTGGGGAGGGGAGGAAAGGGCCGGCTCCACCTCCACCCCGTGAGGACCTGCATGTCTCGTCACTGCGGGCCCAAACCTGATTGTCCAGTAGCCTCTGGAGGATGGCAGTCACTGGGCCACCAGAGGGAACAGGCCAAGGCACGAAATCTATTCCCACCTGGGTTGGCCCAGCACCAGTTACCTACTTCAGGGACCGGATGTATATCTGCCAAAAGCAATTGGGTTTAGAGATTTGTTTCCAAGTCTCTGGGATTATGGCCATTAAGCAGTTTGATCAGGAACTAGAGAGGCCATGTCTCCAATTATATAGCTGAGCCGGAGGTAGTTTGTGGGTGTGTCCCCCACATACCTAACTTTTAGCTGTTTACTTTCTTGATAAACTTTGCCCCAAGTTTTTGGGGTCTGGCCAAAGGCACAGCAGCAATTCTGGGGTATCTGGAAGTCTGAAGTCACCATCGGACCACTCACCTCACAGGTACAGAGAATAATCATTTTATATTAATTTTAGAGTGTGCACTGCTTATTAAAAAATAAAATTTTAATTTAAAAATCAATTTAACTGGCATTATAAGTAATAAATCTTAATTTTATCATAAATATGTTAGATCAGAACAGTGAATAAAACTGCCAATAAAGATAGGTAAAAATATCTTAAAATTATTTTAAATTTAACGTTAATTTATGACATTTGGAGAAATGCTAAACTACATGAATTGGATGAGTTTAGATTTCTGCTTCAAAGCACTTAGGCATATATATCAAAAATAATTAAAATAGTTATTGAATACATAAATATTTTAGAAAGAATTAGAAATAGAATATTCTGGGAAGCAATGTCTCTCATGATTTCTAAAAACAACTACCTGAGAATGTTCTAAATTATACGATGAATAGATCAGTGAAATGGATCATAAAATGACAAATAATGTTTTAAGTAACAGAAACTCTAAACAGAATCTTTACTGAGTAATTAATTACAAAATAACTGAACTCCAAAAAGAATAACTACTATAATAAAAAACTTTAAAATTTTATGTCCAAAAGGCCTAAATTCATATTATTTTATGAAAAACTCATTAAATATTTCCCCATATTAGATAATCCCCATGAGTATTCTATGTGGGAAATAAGAAAAACTGCCCAAGATAATATATAAGGCAAAATTCTGGGACCAAAAAATTGGACAAGGATAAGATAATAAAATAAGATTGTAATCCAATTTTATTTGAAGTATTATTTGAAATATAAATTCAAGAATACTAATAAATGAATCTCATAGTTCAGCTACAAAATAAAAATTTTTTAAATAGGATTTATCATAGAATAAAAGGATGATGTAAGACTGGGAAATTAATTACAGTAATCCACAATAAAAAGTAGATTAAAAGTAAAAAGAGAGAGACCTCTATAGATGCCAAGAATTTTTAATGAAATCAAATCTCCATTACTGATTTTTAGAGTGGTAGTTAAATGCTTCTCCAACCCTGAAATTCAACCATCCAACTGAAAATAAGAAGTTCATTTTTATTGAAGTATCACCCATTATAATCCCTATTTATGGAGAAGAGCCACTACTGACTTTCTAAAGACATTGATAATCTCACACCAATGTTTTTCTCAATGGGAATTGAAGTCAATGTTCTCTGTACTTTATCTGCAGAAAGAGTGAACAGGTTGCACATAATTTTATGGTAACATTTTTATCCTACCAATTATGTTGCATCCCTTTCTCTGTTAAACATCAACAAATTCCAGTATCAAAACTTTATTCAATGCAGTTTACCACCGAGAACAGAGCCATGCTGTTGAACCCAATCCCTATCACGTAACACATTTCTAAGTTCAATTCTCTATGGGTTTTTTTGGAATTATTTTGTTTTGTTTTCTTTTTGTTGTCGTTAATGGTTCCATTTCATGACTAAGAAAAAACTTGGAGACACTAGAAAAAGCGGCTTTATTTTTGTTTGTTTGATTGTTTGTTTGAGGGGGCCCACACCTTGCAGTGTTTAAAGATTACTATTGATTCTGTGTTCAAGCATTTCTCCTGGCTTTGTGCTCAGTGATCACTCCTGGCAGTACTGAGGGAATTATATGTGGTGCCAGGGATCAATCCTTGTTCAGATGTGTGCAAAATGTCCTACCCATTATATTATCTCCCTGGCCTTTGCTTAAACATTTGCATCTGGCATAATTCCTTAGAAAAGTACATGAGAGATATTTATCATTTTTTGTATTAATTTAAAACTAACAGCTTGATACATAAATAAAATAAAAAATTGAACCTTGAAACAAATTTAGGGGATAATAGAGGAAAAATTTTTATTTTAAATTTTATTTTAACTCAAATGACAAGTGGAAAGTTATTTGCTTTTTTCATTTAATGACATTATAGACCTGGGTCAGCATTTCTCTGTTCTTCGGGTCTTTCTATCTCCTAAAGAAGGTCGATTCTTTGTTAGTTTTCTGGCTGCTATAACATTAAAAGCAGTATGTAGTGTGGAGCCCTAGATGCATGAAGAAAATAATACCTACTGTTTAATATTCACAACTGATATGTGTAGCCACCCTTACAGAAAGCATATATATATATGTATGTATGTATATGTATATTTATTAGTGAAACACCATGAGGTACAGTTATAGACTTACAAATTTTTGTGCTTGGGTTTCAGTTATACAATGATCAAATACCCATCCCTCCACCAGTGTCCATCCTCCACCACCACAGGTCCCAGCATCCCTCCCACCCCCCATCCCCCCCATCCTACCCTGACTCTGTGGCAGGGCATTCCCTTTTGTTCTCTCTCTCTCTCTCTCTCTCTCTCTCTCTCTCTCTCTCTCTCTCTCTCTCTCTCTCTCTCCTTTTGGGTCTTGTGGTTTGCAAGAGAGGCAATGAGTGGCAATCATGTTTGGTCTATAGTCTACTTTCAGCATGCTTCTCCCACCCTGGGAGGAGCTGAAATCCGAATGACTAAAAGGCACATGAGAAAATGCTCCACATCATTAATCATCAGGGAGATACAGATCAAAACCACAATGAGATGCCATCTCACACCACAGAGACTGGCCCACATCCACAAGAACAAAAGCAACCGGTGCGGGTGCGGATGTGGCGAGAAAGGGACCCTCCTTCACTGGTGGTGGGAATGCCGACTGGTCCAACCCTTTTGGAAAACAGTATGGACCATTCTCAAAAAATTAGAAATTGATCTCCCATTTGACCCAGCAACACCACTCCTGGGAATATATCCCAGAGAGGCAGAAAAGTATATTTCCCATTGTTAGAAATAGTGGACCATATTTCCCCAGTACTTACTTAACTAAGGTATATATATTTGAGACTCACTAGTAGAAATGAATGATTCTAGCATCAGAGTGGTCTAGAATCTTTAATGAATATTCCTAACACTTCACCCAAGGACAGGAAGAGAGTTTGGCATTCTGAAGAAAAACAAGAGTTTATAATTACTAGCCTTTTTTAAAAAATAATCTTAGCAATTGTTTAGTCTCTTCTTACATAATTTGAAGTGTTGACTTCTGTATTTTGAACATATTATGAAGGTAAAGATACTGAAAGCCTTGATACATATAGCTGAAGAGTGAAGAAGAGATTTTTTGTCTTGTTTTGTTTGGGGGCCATACCTGGTGGTGCATAGGGCTTAGTTCTGGTTCTGCACTCAAGGATCACTTCTGGTGGGCTTAGAAAGCTTTGTATGTGTGTATGTGTGTGGTGGTGGTAAGGGGGGGGGTTGGAGTAGGACTGAACCCAGATTGGCCACATGCAAAGCAAGAACCCGATCACTTTACTATCACTCTGGCCCCTGAAGAGTAGATATTTTTTAAGATTCATGTGTCCAGTAGCTGAAGCTCTATAGGATTAATGAGTCTTTACTCTAATGGAGACAACATATGTCAGTGGCCACCCACCCAGCTCTAGTCTATCAAATGCTAATGGAAAATTGTAATAAGCATTTGAATGGGCTACCTCCACAAGTAGGAAATCATTGCATATTTAGGATCCTTTTACAAATTGCCTCTATCTTCAAAAAATTAGGCTTGCACACTTTTCATCCTACTCTCCTTCTTTTTTTCCCAACTGAATTTTGAAGTCAGAGGGCAGAATCTGATTCATACCATTAATGTCTCTTTGTTCTTGGTTCTACTGCTTTCACAAAAATGCTGTAGGCGGTTCACTAGAATGACTAATTTACTGGAGAAGTTATCAGAATCCATTCAGTTGCAACTATAAAATAATTCAAGTAAGACAATGGTGCCTGCTAGCATTCCATGGTGGAAGCTTGTCCCTGAAATCATTTGATTCACCCCAACATATTCATCCATGAAGTTAAAGATCTCATCTTGAATGCCATGTCCATAATGAATTTTTTATTCCTGTTATAAATTAGAAAAATAAAACCTAGAGACTTTCTTAAAGGTTAAAAACATCATATTTTTATTCCTCTCAACCAAATTTTGCATCACAAATTTAAATATTTTAAATTTTATTTATATTATAATATTCAGAAGCCAAAATTGCCTTCCTTAAGTTAGTTTTAAGTTTCTGTATTGCTTCAATAATTGTAAATCATATTCAAGAATACATACAGGCACATATGAATATATATGTGTGTGTATATATATATATATGTATGTATTATAGGGCTGGAGCGATAGCACAATGGGTAGGGCATTTGCCTTGCACAAGGCTGATACGGCCAACCCGAGTTTGATTCCTCCACCCCTCTCGGAGAGCCCGGCAAGCTACTGAGAGTATCTCGCCCGCACGGCAAAGCCTGGCAAGCTACCCGTGATGTATTTGATATGCCAAACACAGTAACAAATCTCACTATATATATATGTGTATATATATATATATAGACCATATGAAGTATTAGGTATCAAAATGGATTGACCTGGAATAAAGCAAATGCATTACTACCTCTCTTGCTCTAATTTTCCATATTTAATTTTAAAACCTATTACTATGAGCAAGAGAAAAATATTAGTAAACCTAGGATAAGGTTGAAAATGCAGTAAAATTGTAGTGCTTAATCTGTTTGACTTTACTAAAATATTACTGATTCACTCAGATGCACTATACCACTGTAGCACTGTTCTCCCATTGTTCATTAATTTGCTCAAGCAGGTCCAGTAACTTCTCCATTGTGAGACTTGTTGTTACTGTGTTGGGCATATCGAATACATCATGGGTAACTTGCCAGGCTTTGCCCTGCAGGCGACATACTCTCTGTAGCTTGCCGGGCTCTCCGAGAAGCAGAGGAATAGAACCCGGGTCGACCAGGTTATCCTCATGCAAGGCAAATGCCCTACCTGCTGTGTTATCACTCCAGCCCCACTCAGATACATATACTTTTAATGGTTTCAGTTAAATAAGTGTGTTTTATAATAAGTCATTCCATACAAACTGGAGTTTTCTTCTAGTAGTGAGCTCTCAAATGTTCTATAACTTAGTTATTCCATATAAAATAGAGTTTATTTTTAAAATATCTATTCAATACTCAAAATATTGTTTCCCTACCATATTAAAGCTCAGATAATGGAATTAGAAATTATTTTCTATAGCAGCTGCCAAAAAATCAAACTTTTAGCATCGATCCTTCTAGAAAAAGGTGCCGCTCAAAACCAAATAAAATGAAGTGATGATAAAAAAGACCAGAAAATAAATAGATAACAAAGGAATATTAAGACATAGTATTGTAACCACAACACCCAATAGGAGAGAGATAACAAAAGGGAATGCCCTGCCACAGAGGCAGGGTGGGATGGGGGGAGGGGAAGGATACTGGGATCCGTGGTGGTGGGAAATGGGCACTGGTGGAGGGATGAGTATTTGATCATTGTATAATTGAAACCCAAGCACAAAAATTTGTAAGTCTACAACTGTACCTCATGGTGTCTCACTAAAATAAAAATTTTAAAAAAGACATAGTGTTGTAAAAGAAGACAATGCTTCCTGTCCCAACACTTTAACCATTATATTCCCCTTTCTTTAATAAATAGACCCATGACAATAGTATTGGGATAAATTAAACAGAGTCATTGGGAAATGCTATCACAAAAGTGAGCCAGAATATCAAAATACTATATTTAACAAAATAATCCATACTATATTATATATATTAAAAATAATTCCCTCATGCTCTGGACCTCAAGTGTAGTCTTAGCCTTGCTTTTTCCAATTTCCTTTACTTTTTGTTAAAATATTGAACTATTTAAATGTTCGACTTGACAGGACTTCACACATCTTACCTTTATGAACAGTATTTCCTCTTCCCTTCATATTATAAGTTTCTATTTGACTAAATTTTAGCCCAAATGAACTTTTTCTGTGAATCTTTCTCTAGAAACCTGGATTCTCTTTCCTTTATGCTTGCATCATATTTTATACAAGATACATGTTTTCTGAAAGCAAAAAAGCTCTCAGAAAGCACCTTTTAAAAACAAAAATTAAATCTGATTCATTTTCATACTCTTAATATATACTACTAGCTCCTAGCACACTGTAGAGGAGCAGCAGAATCTTCTAAGTCTGAAGTGAGAGAACCAAATTAACAAAGTTCTTAATTTTTCCTACTATTACACAAAGGGTGTTCTAAAGTGGAAAATAAAGAAGTATATCCAAATAGAGCTTTTAAAAAACTACCTCAGGGAATATGGGGGACTTCAAAATGACTTCTGCAAAAACAATGGGAGTTATCATGAGACATGAGACAAAATACAAAACGCATAGATAACTGCTCTATCGACATTTTAACAATGTGTTTTGAATTTGGTCTCTGACCAATGGAGTGCTACTTTAAAGAAATTGTAACAAATGTCAGAGTGAGTAAAGGAGAAGAAAGTGTTCATCACAAAAGAGAATGAAGTCAGATCTGAGTAAAGAATTATCCGTGGGCAGTGGTGAGGGCTGGGGCTGGGGGTTGAGGGCAGGGAGTGTGGTTACCTCAGAGAAATACTGAGGAGGAGAGCAAAATTAGCACATGAAAGTGTCTCTTGCCCTAGACCTTGGCAAAAGCAATTTGGTTATAACTGTGGAATGAAAACTACATTAAAGAACAAATGGGAAGTGAGGAAGTCCAAACAATATACACAGCTGAAAATAGTTGAACAAGTTTGGTTTAAAAGGGGAAAAGAGGTGGAAAGGGACTAACTGAAAAGAATGTAGAGCAAAGAGATCATCATTAGTTTTGAATTTCTTTTGTATCTTTTGAAAAACTTTTTGGAGATGACATTTTATTTCAAAAATATCATTTTATGCTTTGAAAACAAAAAACAGAATGTATTTTGTGTTTTTCTCTTTCAATTGCCAAGCTGACATTACTTACAAGAGGGAAAAAAGAGAGAAATCGAAAGGACTAATGGAACTACTTTCTTTCAGATTTTATTTTGCTAACATAGCTGAAGACAGATTCTGATGGTAGAGCATAGAGGGACCAGCAAGTGGCTCCAGCATGTCCAGGTTCGTGTGCAGCCTCGTGCCAGGGCAGACCAGGAAGTTGTGTACATCCCACACGTGGATTTGTGTCTGCTTTCCTATTATTTTTAATTGCACCAAACTTAGGGCAGTTTGTTTACATCATGAAAGACATGCATGACACACTTCAGAGAGAAAGTTGGAGATTGCAAGAGAGAAGGAAAGGGTCACAGAGAATAAGTTATAGTATTAAGGAGATGGACTGGAACGGTAGCACGGCCGGTAGGGCATTTGCCTTGCACACGGCCAACCTGGGTTCAATTCCCCTGTCCCTCTTGGAGAGCCTGAAACGCTACCTAGAGTATCCTGCCCACACAGCAGAGCCTGGCAAGCTACGCGTGGCATATTCAATATGCCAAAAACAGTAACAAGTCTCACAATGGAGATGTTACTGGTTCCCGCTTGAGCAAATCGCTGAACAACGGGAGGACAGTCCTACAGTGCTACAGTGCTATTAAGGAGATGGGACTCAGAGCACAATTAGAAGCTTGATAGTTGATGAGAGGAAGTTCATGCTATTCTTTAAAAAGGAAACACAATGACAGGTATAAAAGAAAGCCCTTAGAGCACCAAATAAAGGGTATTGGGAGGATCCTCCCAGGATGGTAGAAGCACGCCGAAAGTAGACTAAAGACCAAATATGATTGTCACCCATTGCCTCTTTTGCAAACCATAACACCCAATAGGAGAGAGAGAACAAAAGGGAATGCCCTGCCACAGAGGCAGGGTGGGATTGGGGGGATAGGGGGTGGAAGGGATACTGGGATCCGTGGTGGTGGGAAATGGGCACTGGTGGAGGGATGGGTATTTGATCATTGTATAATTGAAACCCAAGCACAAAAATTTGTAAGTCTACAACTGTACCTCATGGTGTCTCACTAATAAAAATTTTTTAAAAAATAAATAAAATAAAGAAAACCCTTAAATATGTCAGCTAATTTTATCCAGAAGTTCATCAATACTATGTTCTTTAACTCATAATAAAAGGATACAAATAAGTCATGTTTGTCAGGCTAACAAAAAATGGTAAAATCTCAACACCAGATATAACAAAGGCATTTTTTCCTTATTGTATCCTACTTTCAATATTATGCATGCTATAAGTTAGTTTTAACTGCAGGGATCCACTGTATCCTTTATCTAGAAATTTGTTGATTGTGATGCATAAGACAAAGAGAATGGAGTAACTATGCCCTGACTATGAAAACTTCTGCCTGGAAGTGACACAGCAGACTTCTCACATTTTGTTAGCCAAACCACATCAAAATGTCATGCCTGCATTAAACAGAGCAAGATATACATCCTTCCTGTAGGAAGACACTGTAGGGAATGTCACTGAACATGGCTGAACCCTATAGATAGTTGGTTCATGCCCTTTAATGTAAAAAGTCTGAGACAAAAAAAAAGTCTGAGACACTGTTGAAATCCTGGTTGTGGGATTGTTTTCATCCTATGACTGCCTGTTCTCCACAAGCATGTCAAATGCAATATAATAACTGAAAAATAACTTATTATTTTAGAACCTCATTGGACTATTGATGTCATGCAACTGTTATCCCATTAGCTCTAGTCTTCTCAATGGTCAATAATGTCTGCTATTCACAAACTCACAAAGTATTCGCTATGGACTAGGAATATCTGGGCCATTAAGACCTATTCCACCACAAAGAAGACTGCAAAAAATGCCTTCAACATTATAAGTGGATAGCACAAGCATTTTGTGATAAGATTCATGTAGATGAATATCTTGTAGGTTTGAGTGAACTATGGGAAATTGAATGTGGATATTGCCTCCTAAATTAAATTATGCATACAGTATCTTTTCATGACAAATGTATTTTCTATTTCTTGAAAACGGAGGCAATGCTTATGAGAAATTCTGCCCTTTGAAACTGTGTCTTGATTGAGCCAGTGATTCAGCCAATATGATTTTACTCAAAACATCATAACCAGTAGAAAAAGATGATCATTTTATTAATGAGATGACTGAATTGGACAGATATATCGGGAAAACACTGTAAGATTAAGCCTTGTCCTGCAAAGGTTCAAAACGTGAAGAGATAATGTTAAGTTATAGAATTTAATGACAGATAATAGAAAGCATGAAAGGATGAACTGGCTCATCTCTAAATGAAGAAATACAAGACTTCCATAAGCTATGTATAAATTGAAGCACCTTCATTGGTAACTGGCCAGAAGAGCAATAAGAGAGCAGATAGATAGTAATAGTTTATCTTTTAAACAGAATTCTTCATGGTGTTTTCCTATATTTAAAGTGATTCCTGTCCAGAGCATATTGCTACTTTGTATTCATCTTGATATTTTCATTTAAAAGAGAGCTGCAGTGCAAAATAATGTCCTTGTCTGTCCCTTCCTCATACAAACCTCCAATCAAATTTAATAAAGCTAGTTTGATACAATGCCAGCCTACACTTGGTTTACCCTTGGTCGACTTTAATAGGGTCAAAAATATTTTCGCATTGGCAGTGTACACATTAATCATTTTTCCAGAGGATTTAGAAAATTGGAAGAGACAAGGCCAAGCAAAATTTTAAATTAATTGGGCCTACCCCAGCCTTCCAGGGTCACCTTGTGAGAGTTGTCCCACATTTTCCAGGTCATGGAGTTCCTGTGTTTCCTACAGCTGCCATGAGGAAAGATCCATGCTGTGGGCACACAAAGGTGAAAGAATTTCTCTCCAAAAGTGAGAATTTTCCTACGGCAACCACAACAATTGCAGTTTCCAGATTGTCGCCAGACTCCAACCACTTAAATAATGCATGCTCGGCTGCCGCCTTTACTTGTGCATTTTCTAATCGAGTAGTCAGGAAAATTTGCAAACACTCTGTCATTTACCATAAATCCGCTGCCTACTTATAACTACTGAGTAATTAATTTTAGAACTGCTCAGAATTAATAATTTCAGCCAGAAAAATCTGTTTTCTCAATTGCTATTTCCCCCCATTGTGAACCCCCTGCCCCCATCAATATTCGTGAAAAAAGATTGCAACTGTTTTCTTAGTGCAGGAAGGTTTATTCACAGCAAAGTTATTTGGAATCTATGTGATAGCAATAACAGACTTCATCATCTATACATGTCCTCGTGAGTGCCTCGCTAACTCACCACATGAAGTTGGCAGCATAAAAAAGGGTTCTCATGAACATCGTCCTACGTGGGCTTTAAGGCCTCAACTACATGTCAGGAAACCCACCTCAGGATATATTTTTTCTAAAACAACTTAGGAACTATAATCTCAATTGAGAACAGAATTTCAGCCTTTTATCAATATTAGCAAATATTTTTCACTGCTTAAATTATCTTGTCATTTGACAGAAAATAGAGCAAGAATTTTGACCACGCATAAAAATAGCTTGTAGTAGAACACACAATTATGAACATACTGATATGAAAAATCTCCATAATCATGTGGAGATTTTAGTATGTATATCTATCATATACCAAATAGCATTAAAAATATGGTGCATTTTATCTTGGTAAAGCTAAATCTGGCACCCTCTCTTCTGATACTACTTTTCTGCAAAAGCACTGCATGACATGTCGAAGAATGTCCACACTATAAATATGAAATGAGCAAATATTGAAATGAGAAAATATTGGCACAGCTTTATTTGACTAATGGTGTGATCTCTCCCTATCAGTAGCAAGAACACAAAACTAGTCGAAGTATTGGCACTTTAATTGCCTTGAAGGATTTTGTTTCCGCTTTCCAGTGCATGAGCGATCAAGAAAAAAATGAAGGGAAAGTAAACTAACATCGAGAGATGTAAACATGACTCACTGGGAAATCAGACATGGTTAAGAAAATTCCAGGATGTTTGTGGCTATCTGGGCCTAAACATTGCTGATAGTTCTAACTAATCTTGTTTTTAACTATTTTTCTTCTTGGTGTTTCTTAATCCAAGTGAATACTCCAAGACCTCCAACCGTTTTATTATAAACAGTCTGACTGTTGTATAGGAAGGAAGAGATGCCAGTCAATATTAATGAAATTGCATAGTAGAATGTAAAATTTTCTCACTAATAAACATATTTTTGTGGGGGGGAAAATCACTAAGAACACTTTTGAGAAATCTGAATATTGGTACAGATTTGTCCTAAACCTTTTCTTTGTAATGTGTTAGGATTGTTCCCATCTATTTTGGTAGTAATACATTTTGTAGATCATAAAAAAATGAGTTTGAGAAACACTGGTCTAAAACTATACGTAAAATGTAAAGAAATTTTACAGAAATTTCCCAAACCATTGCTGAAAGTGAGTTTTCCACTGATATTTCAAGAGAATTCCATTCAAAACCTGAACACTTCTTTTTGCCCCGAGTTTTTCAGACACAAAAGTAATGCTATTCCAGACAGAGATAAAATGAACATATCTGCAAAAAAGTATAGTCAAAGTGACATCTGCACTTGTTTGTTCATTGCAGCACTCTTTACAATAGCCAGAATCTGGAAAAAACCTGAGTGCCTGAGAACAAATGACTGGTTAAAGAAACTTTGGTACATTTACACAATGGAGTACTATGTAGCTGTTAGAAAAGATGAAGTCATGAAATTTACATACAAGTGGTACTACATGAAAAGTATCATGTTAAGCGAAATGAGTCAGAAAGAGCAGGATAGACACAGAAAGATTGCATTCATCTGGGGAACATAAAGCAACAAAATGGGAGACTAACACCCAGGAGTGGCTGAGATTAGTACCAGGAATTTTGCTCCATGACTTGGAGGCCAGCCACATGTGCTAGGGGAAAAGGAAGCTCAGATACAGAGGAGAGCACCAAATAAAGAGTGTTGTGAGGATCCTCCCAGGGTGGGAGAAACATGCTGAAAGTAGACTATAGACCAAACATGATTGCCACTCAATGCCTCTCTTGCAAAACACAGGGCCCAAAGGAAGAGAGAGAGAACAAGGGGGAATGCCCTGCCACAGAGGCAGGATGGGATGGGGGGGGGACGGTGGGTGGGAGGGATGCTGGGACCCGTGGTGGTGGAGGATGGGCACTGGTGGAGGGATGGGTACTTGATCATTGTATAACTGAAACCCAAGCACAAAAATTTGTAAGTCTATAACTGTACCTCATGGTGTTTAGCTAATAAAAAAAAGAATGCAAAAATAAATAAATAAATAAAATTCTTCCAATAAGTTAAAAAAAAATTGAACATATCATTAAGACACTTTTATGTCATATCAAGGGTAGATCCTAATGAAAGAAGGGAAACACCATATACTTAAAAGTCAAGGAAAGAAAAAAACATTAACATTTATTAAAGTTTCTTACTTTATAGTCTATGGAATTTCTCTTTGCTAAGGCATATTTTTAGAATGGTACATTTGACAAATATTCCTTTAGAACTATGATCTTCTTAGATAAAAGGCAAAAACCTTGAATACTCCCAAACTGATGGACTAAATTCATCTTTTTAAAAAAAATTTCCTGGGTTATGATAAAGGTTCATGAAGAGAAAGAACGTTTTTTAATCACTGCAATAAATAATTCAAACATTGTGTAACTAATCCAGAAAGAGAACAGAGTTCAATTCCATTAATTAGTCATTACAAAATACTGGCTTGTTCAAAAATATTAGTGGTGTTTCTGGCATAATACACTAGGAAATTATGTCCAGGAGAGAGTTATCATACAGGAAGACACACAAATTTTTACCGAAAAATGTGTTACCAAATTAAGTCACTATTAAGATATTACAATATTAAATATTACTTTTCTCTATTATTAATCATAAACATTTAAACTTGCATTCATGATATTTGTTAAAAGTAGCACTGCTCTGATTCTCACTGTATTTTGACAGCAAACTGAATTCTTGTTCACAAGTATAGGGTTTGTTTAGTTCTAGGCATCTGTGTTTAGATTACAAGAACACTGCTTGGTTCCCTGCCAGGGGCACCCAAAGGTCAAGCTGTCCTTTTAAAAGTCTCTCTCTCTCTCTCTCTCTCTCTCTCTCTCTCTCTTTCTCTCTCTCTTGTGCACATGCGCTCGCTTACTCGCTCTCTCTTTCTTTCCTTCTACCTCTCTCACTCTGATCTCTCTCATGCTTCATTATTCAGAATTTAAAAAGTAAAAGGTAATAACTTCAAATCCGTTCATTCTGTTTCAAGGATCTTTTAAAAGTAGAACTTAATGTTGGTGTGAGGTCAAGGCCAAGTGAGCACAGATCACACTCTTGGCTCTTCTGACAGGTGACCTGAAACCTTTCAAACTGACATCTGTCACACAGACAGACACAAGTTTTTTAGCCCAAGAGCTTGTTTTCCTGACATTTCATTTTTCATCAGATTCTGAGAAAAGGGAAGAAAGATGAACTTGAAAAAGTCTTGCCAGGGGCAGAAAATAAGATCAGATTTTCTACAGCTGCCTGACTCACCTTTAAAGGTTAGAGGTCCGGCAAAAGGGAACGCAAAAGATCTCAGTTTGATGTTATTGGATAAAAGGAAGTGTTATTACTTTAAATACATTTCTGAGACTTGCATAACCATTAGGCAGCATAACAGGAAAAATAGGATCAGAGTGAGATTACATATCCATTTTAAATCCCAATTTTAGAGTTTAGTCATGGATTAAATCAAATCCAACTTCACCTATTCATTTGGCACAAAAGATGAAATCCACAGGTGCATGAATTTTCTCATGAATTGAATAATTTCCTGCTCCTATAGTATTGAAATGGCCGGTGAAATTTAGACAAGCTATTGAAATTCTTACTTCATACTTAGAGGAATTTCTGAAATAAAATAGTTACATGGTTTATTCTTACTGAAAATATTAGGTGAAAATGTACACTATTAAAGAACTTGGGAGTCCCAAAATACCAGAGTTAGATTCTTGACCCTCCTAACTGTGTGATCTTGGATGAGAACCATCACTGTTTGTTTCCAGGGAGGAGGCCCAGCACACTGGGCTCTTGTCTTGCACATGGCTGATCCAGGTGCTGAAGAAACATCAGTGTTTCAACTTTACTGTTTTGATTTTACTCACCTATAAAATGAGGGAGATGATAGCTACCTCCTGGTGTTACGGCAAGAATAAACAACATACTAAAAAATTGTATTCTGCCAATATAAAATAAAGTATGAACTGGTGGAAACCATATTGTGCTCTGCTTTTTTTTTTCAATTTCCTGTGCCTAGTACACTATTTCAAACGCAGTTACCTTTCAAGAAGTAGTTCTTGGTTTAAAAATGGAAGACAATTCATTCCTTAACAGATAACCGTAGTTTAAACTTGAGTCCAAGAAACTTTTCTATGCAGAACAGTTTGATTAAAGGATAGGAAATAAAATTCTTACCTTCAGATTATTGCCAAGTATGAACATAAGAACAATAACCGGAATAACTAGGTAGGTATAATTGAATAAATTAATTCAGAGACTAAGCATATATTAGACTAAATGATTTTCACAACTAAATGGTTTCACATGGAACCAGGCAAATCAAACCAATTAGGCCAGAAATGTTCAAATTTCTAAAACAATGAGTTCAGTGTGGAAAACAGGCCAACAAATAATTTCTTTTAGGGTTAAATAAGAAGTTTCTGCCATAAAGCTCTTACAGTGTAGAATACTAAGAACATAAAGAATTCATTAAATAATAGGAACAACTTAGCCTGGATCTTATTCCTGGTAAAGGAATCAACCAACACGATATTTACAAAATACTGCTTATGTATCATCCTTGGGACATATCTCCACAGTAGCAGAATACTGCAGAATTTGTCTCATACAATTGTGGGCTTTTGTATATAGCACTTATTAAACTTTTGAAGTTAACTTAAAAGTGGATGAGAAAGGCAAATCCTTTGGGGTAGACATTTGGTTGTGAGATCTACTATTGTAGGTAAATTGGGGTCCAGAGTTTAATGCTCTCATATTTTTTTTAATACACTTCAAGCTAGTACATGTAGTAGCACTGTAGCACTGCCCTCCCGTTTTTCATTGATTTGCTCGAGCGGGACCAGTAACATCTCCGTTGTGAGACTTGTTGTTACTGTGTTTTGCATAACGAATACATCGTGGATAGCTTGCCAGGCTTTGCTGTGCGGGCGAGATACTCTTGGTAGCTTACCGGGCTTTCCCAGAGGGGCAGAGGAATTGAACCCAGGACGGCCACGTGCAAGGAAAACACCCTATCTCTGTTCTATCACTCCAGCCCAGTTCATGTAGTAAATGCAGTTAATGTATGACCATTTTATAGAGAAATATAGCAACATATTTTAGAATATAAAACAAAAAAACATAGTGTCTTATTCAATTCTTAGTTCAGATACTCAGATTCTGTTTTCACTTAAAGTAGAATCATATGCGTTATAATATGTACTATAATTCTTGGTTTTGAAAGAAATTTCTCAAAAATTATGAAAATAACTTGGACCAATCTTGAAATCTATTTTTTTCACCTATATAGGGTGTCCTATGTGCTATTTTGAAGGAGTTGTCTAGTTTTAGGAAAGTTGCCCTATTTTATAGGTTGTGGTTTCTCTCTCTTAGTTTCCCAACAATGCTTAGAAAATCTTCATTGCAAAATTATTTTAGTTTTACTTTATCTTCTGACATATGCAGGGTACCTTGGATACTAATAGCTATTGGAGTAAAAGTTCGCTGGAAATTTAAAAATATAAAACAAACTAAAGAAAAATATATAAAGAATTTTTTTCTGTAAACTTTATAGAACTATGGAAATTTCATCAGTCTTAAGCTTATAATGTATATTTTAAGGTTTGTGTATAGGCCTGAAATCATAATCTGTTTGCTATTTGATATCTTTTACACAATCCTTTATACTACTTCCTCTAGTCATTTTAAGGGATAAATGTATTTTCATTATTTATGCATTATTTCTGAATTTTTGTGTAATCTGAGGTGTACAATATGTACATTTTTGCTTTCTTAGCATCTATTTTTTCTCAATTACACAATATTTAGGGACTGGAGTTTATAAGTGCTACTTGATTTCCAAGAAAAGGGAGGACCCTTTCATGAAACTTAAAAGTCATTCTTTCTTAAAACAAAAAGTTACATTGTTCTAAAGTTATGTGAACTAAGTGCCAAAGTTCAATTTCAGTTCAGAAACCCAGAAAATATGAGTGGGCTTCCAATTTGGAGAAATATTTTAGATCTAGCTTCTGAACTATAGATGAAGGATGATACAAACAAAGTAACACTTCAGAGTCTATTAACAAACAGACATTTCATCCACCCACTGGCTTTGGACACGTAGAATGGGTTGCTAGGACTTCAACTTATTTTCCCTGCATCCTGTGTCTTGAATCATGAAAAAAGGATTGGCCAAGAAAAGATACTTCTGGTTTGACCAAAAAATGCTGGGGCCATTAGAGTCTGTCCACCTGAGAGTGTCCCAGTCTGGACTGCTGAGTAGGTTTCTTCATGTACCAATATGACTTGCGATAAGGAAATTACTACCTCTCTTTCCTTTTCCTCCTTCCTTCCTTCCTTCCTTCCTTCCTTCCTTCCTTCCTTCCTTCCTTCCTTCCATTCCTTCCTTGCTACCTTCTTTCTTTCCTTTTTTCTCTCCCTCCCTCCCTCCCTCCTTCCTTCCTTCCTTCCTTCCTTCCTTCCTTCCTTCCTTCCTTCCTTCCTTCCTTCCTTCCCATAACTTATAATGCTGTTATTGATAGAATTTCAATCATACAACATTCCAACACCACATCCCTGCCCAGTGTTCTTCTTCCTTATACTAGTCTGACTCCTTTCTCAGCACTCCAGAGCCTTCCTGGACCCCTACCTACACTTGATAAACCCAGTTCTATAAACCACTTCTCAGTTTCTGTTGTTTTTGAACATTTGTTATTACACTGTTTCTTAAACACCAACATGAGATCATTCTGTCTATCCCTTTCCTTTCTGGCTGACTTCACTCAGCATTAGACACTCCAGTTCCATCTATGTGGGGCAAATCACATGATTTCTTTCTTTCTTACAGTCAAGTAGTATTTGAATGTGTATTAATACCACTATTATTTGTCCTTTTCTTTTCAGGATACAAAGCATAAAATTTGTTTTTGGCATCATTCTTAGTCTTTCTTTGCACATTTTTTACTCTGTGCCAAGTAAATTGTCCCATTTAAGATTTTTTTCTTTAAAAGTCACTTGGTGGCTGGAGCAATAGCACAGCAGGTAGGACATTTGCTTTGCACGTGGCCAACCGGGTTCTATTCCCAACATCCCATATGGTCCCCCGAGCACCGCCAGGAGTAATTCCTGAGTGCAGACCCAGGAGTAACCCCTGAGCACCACCAGGTGTGAAACAAGAAGAAAAAAAATCACTTGGTTTGATTGGAAATGACAAGTGTTGGTGAGGATGTGGAGTTACAGGTACATATTTATAGGAATGTAAATTGGTGTATCTGTTTATGGAAAACTGTCTAGACACTCCATGAAAACAACTGTCACTGTCACTGTCCTCCCATTGTTCATCGATTTTCACGAGCAGATCCAGTAACGTCTTCATTGTGAGACTTGGTTGTTACTGTGCTTGGCATATCAAATACATCACGGGTAGCTTGCCAGGCTTTGCCATGCGGGCGAAACACTCTCGGTATCTTACCAGGCTCTTCGAGAGGGGCAGAGGAATTGAACTCACGTCAGCCATGTTGGCTGCATACAAGGCAAACAAAAATGTAAAAACTACATAATCCAATAATATTGTACTACTACCATTATTATTTTTACTGCCCTTTGTTATTTATAAAGAATCCATACAGGGATCTTTTTGGGGATGGGAATTATTTTTGACATTACAGTGCAGGAAACTGAACAGAAAAACTTTTAAGTCTAAAGAGTCTTTCACATCAGTTCCCTACTGAGGGACTTACAAGTCAACAAACTGGGATCCAGTT
Source organism: Sorex fumeus (assembly GCF_029834395.1). Classification (NCBI taxonomy): domain Eukaryota; kingdom Metazoa; phylum Chordata; class Mammalia; order Eulipotyphla; family Soricidae; genus Sorex; species Sorex fumeus. Next base: position 8,773,147 of record NW_026606075.1, on the reverse strand, counting down.
CACAACCTGAATCATTGCCCTAAAACAAAAAGTTATAAAAAGTCTATGACAGAATTAGCATTTTGAGAAACACGCCTTGGTGCCTTTGCTGATGACCGGGTTTCTCCCACTCAATTGTTTGTTTTTCTCTTGACTCAGAGAAATAAATTGTCATTTCATTAGCCCCAGAACAAGAACCCACCATCCATGAGAATTTTCCCAGTAAAACTGCCAATTCTAGCATTTTTCTGAAGGACATGAGAACACTAACACAAAAGAAAAAAAATCTCATTCCTATGTTCATAGTGGCTATATCCACAACAGCTAAGATATGGAATTAACCTAAATTCCCATCCACAGATAACAAGGTAAAGAGACTGCTGTATATTTATACAACAGAATGTTACTTTGCCATTAAAAAAAAAAGATGAAATTGTGCCTTTTGTGACAAAATGGATAGAACTTGAGGTGATTATGCTAAGTGAAATAAGTAAGGAACTGAATGACAATTACCATATGGTTTCACTCCTATGTAGAATAGGAAATACTAATGCAAACGAACTGGCAAGAGACAGCAAACAAAACTAACTGCAGACTCAGTGAAAACTAGGTTAGCTGAGAGAAAGGGGAGGAGTGGAAAGAACCAGCAAAGTTCTTTTCTGGTCATGAAATGACACTGAAGATTTGGTGGTGGGAATGGTGACAATTACATACATATAGAAATACGATGTGAAATCCCTAAAATTCCATTAATATTGTAATCTATAAGTCAACTTAAAAATTAAAACATACTTTTATTTTTGCTTTTGCTGATTATACTAACAGTTCATGAATGTTTGTTGGATAATGTCCAAGAGCATGTTTGTTGGATATAACTAATAATATAATGTCCAAGAGCATGTGTGTGCTCAGTCATTTTATTTCTTAACACTTTTTATTTTTCAATACACAAGGACATACAAAATATACCACACTGTATTCTAACTATTCACTGCCAGGAGAATTTCTCCATCACTCCAGAAATTATTTTTAAAGATGATTTTACTAAATGCATAACATCCTCACAATATAATCTCCATTATATACTTTTTCCTTTGTCCTTTAGTCCACTTATTACAATGTCAACGCTTAGTCATTTTAAAATTACTGTATATCTTCATAGATTAAAAATCAATCCCTTGCTATTTGAAATATTTCCAAATTACTACTCATCCTTTAGAGACTTTATGGAGATTTTTTAATATTAGCAAATATATTGATTTTTAGTTTGTTTCACTTTGAAATTGCTCAATTTATAACTTTTTTATTTTAAGCTTTTCCTATTATTTTATAAGCTTGACAATTTCTTCCACACATTTATGTGTATTTTTTGTTTTAAATATTAATGCTCACTATCATTACTTATACTGGTGAATATTTGGAAAACTGTTATACTCCTAAACTATTTTTATTTGTAATTTTACGTATTAAAAATTAAAAAGCAGTGCTTTCAGTGCCTTCTATCCCACAGAAAATGTACTTTTCTAATTTTCCTCCTGGATTTTGATGGAGATAGTAATATTTGAAGTAAAGTGTCAATGAACAATAATGATATTATGGCAATTTTTCCCAAAGTTCAGTAACTAGAAAATCACCTAAAGTATTTAACAAAGATTATAATTCAAACAGGCTGGTGTGAGACTGAGAAATTTGCATTTTTAACAAGAACTAAGAGCAATTATGCCTAGAGATTCTATGGACCGCACTGGAATTATGTACTTCTTATTTTAAAATTAGATGAACAATTTCAACACATGGTGCAAGAACACTTGGATATCCATATGCAAAAAAAAAAAAGAATTTCAATCCATATATTGCACAATATTCAAAAATTAACTTAAAATGCTTCATATAAAAATTAAAACAAGTGGATATAGACCCAAATCTAAAATTATAAAATTTCTAGAAGAAGATATAGGAGAAAAATCTTAGTAGCCTTGGTTATGCAAAGATCTCTTAGCTATGACACTGAAAGTGTGATCCATGAAATTTTTAAAAATTGATAAATTTGGGTCAAAGAAATAGTACAGCGGGGAAGGTACTTAGAACGCAGTGGACCCAAGTTTGATCCCTAGCACCACACATGGTCCTCTGAGTCCCGCCAGTAGTGAACCGAGGGGACAACCAGGAGTGAGCTCTGAGCACAGCTAGATGAAGCTTTCTCCCCCCATTTTTTTGAACCTAATTTAAATTTAAAACTTTGTTGTTTGAAATACACTATTATGAAAGGAGAATGAAAATACCAGACTGAGAAGACAATTTCAAAGCATAAATCTGATAAAGTACTGATCAACATGCTATATAGCCTTAAAACTTTATTTAAAAATTTAAAGATAAATAGATAGAAATACTTTAACAAAAGTAATATATGGGTAGCAAGTAATATTATGGGGGAAAATGTTCATTATCATTAGTCATTGGAGGGACGCAAATTAAGGCACAGTGAGATATCCTGCATAACTAAAATTTGCTAAAAGTTAAAAAGATAGAAGTGAAATGGTGAGGATTTAAGGAACTAGAACTCTTATGCCCTATTGTCATAGATATAAAATGATAGTCACTTTAAAAAAATCTGACAGTTTTTAAATAATTAAAGGTATATCCGACATATGTTCCAACTCCTTCATTTCTCAGTACTTAACTAGGAGAAATAAAAAAATATCTATACAAAGGCTTGTAGCTAAATGGTGATAGCAGATTTATTTATAATAGCCAAAAGTTGGAAAAAATCCAAATGGCCATCAACAAGTGAATAAACTATGAATAAACAACTTGTAGTATGTGTATATAATGGAAAACTATTCATCAATAAATAATAAATTAACTTGATGCATATAATCAGTGTGAATTGCCAGACAATTATTTTGCACCAAATAAGGTAAACAGATTGTACTCTTTATGATTAAACTCATATAAAATTCTTAATAGTACAGATGAATCTTTAGTGAATGAAAGCTGATTTGTGATTTCATGGAAAAAAATGGAAAAGGATGAAAGAGGAATTCCAAAGGGGAATAAAGAAATCATGATGAAAGATATTTTCATTATCTTTATTTTAATCATGGTTTCATGTCAAAAAGTAATCTGAACTTGATTAGAGATTCTAGAAGATGGAGGTGTTTCTAGTTCCTTTGCTCCTCTTCCTAATTATAGAATATAACACAACCTCCTAGGTTGAATAGGGGCGGTCAATAACTAAAACCTAACAAAAAATCCAGAAAAATTGTGCAAAAGTCACACATAGTAAAATTGCTCTATTTGGGGGTGAGCCCATGAAAAATCAGTCTTCCCTAAAGAAACCTTTGGGGTTATTTAAGAGGAAGACTCTAAAATGGTATGTTTCATGCGGAGTTGCAGAGTACATCATAGGAAGTAACCACCTTGTGAAAAAAAGCAGTATCGTTGGAGAGTGGAATTAGTTAAAACTATAAAACTGGTCTATATGTTTTAGCTAACCCTACATCTACTCTGGAACTAAAAATAAACAGTAGTATTTGAGAAAATTTAAATAGATGACAATCATGTTGCCAAGAGTTATAGAAAGCAAGTATAGAAGATAACAGTTCAGGTGAGCTTTGAGTTATGCTCAAAAAAATGTCACAAAGGACCAAGCTTATAGCTGTCCCTCTCTAACACCGTCCACAGCACAGGCTCCATTCAGTGATCCCCTCAGTTATAGACCCCAAAGACAAAAATAAAGACTTTGGACATATCTCCAACGTCTTTTTAACCTATGAAAAGTCTTTTTATGTCTTTTCGGTGGTTCTGTGCCCATACCTAGATTAGTTTCCTTCAGGAGACTGATGGAGACTTAAGGTACAGTCCAGGAACTCAGGTGGAATCATTTCTTCCCAAACGGAAGAGATTGGAGCTGGTTTCACAGGAACTTGATGAAGTAGGTGGCATAAATGCCGAGCCAGAAGCCTAGCTGGAACTCTAGTAGAGCTACAATTATTTAAAGCAAAGGTATAAGCCTTAGGGAATTTTAGGAACAAAAACAACCCAAAGGTTACATTTGGAGGCGCTGAATGACCCCCTCAAATATCATCACAAAGAAGCACCTGAACCCACTTACTGATACATAATCAGGTTTTGCTCTCCCCATGGGTAAACACATCCTCATCCTTTGAAATTAAAAATTCTAAGAAATGTCAAAAATGAAAAACATTTTAAAATTAAACTCTATTAAAGAAATGCTAGTTCAAAAAAGACATAATTGGGCTCTCTAAAACCTGGCAGCTCCCAAACGCCAACAAGTTTTTCTCTTCGCAAGTCTGTTCTCAGCCATTCCAAGAAAGGAACGGAGAAGAACAGAGCTATATCGTTTTGATGACAACCCACTTCTAATCCACAGGATCATATGCCTTTGCACCCTGCTCAGAGGAAACTTGGCCTAGAAAAGAATTAGTTTCATAACAAACCAGCCACTCTGAGAATAGAGGTGAGAAGAGATCGGGAGGAAGAGTCTGAGAAGCGTGAAGGAGTTGGCGAGTTTTAATTGCCAGTTCATATGCAGCTTCGGGCTTGTGCACGGTGACCGAAGCAACTTGGCTTCCAGTTTCTCAGTTCAATTCTTAATTCAGGAATCAAAAATAAGAAAATTCAAAAGGTGCCTGGTGACTCTTGAGCTATCAAAATAGAGGGGTCTTTTCTTTTCTTTTTCTTGTTTTAAGTCATAAGCTTTGAAAAAAATCCATCCATAGGAGAGATCAGCATCTTCAGCTGTTTCTTCATTATTCTCATTTCACACTTATTAAGTGCCTGGCTTGCAAGACGTGCCAAAATTTCTCTTTTTGTGAAGCTTAGAATGCAATCCGAAAATGCATATTGATTTTGGCAAGGAGAGAAAGAAATAAGCTAAAGGAAGACCATCAAATTGGGAAGTTGCTATGAAACAAAAATAAGACAAACATTTTTTATATGAATACAAATTCCACCTAAGGCATGATTACAGCAATAGGTGAGCGGCAACTGATTATAAAGAGATTTAAAAGTTTTCATCTAAGACTAAGAATTAAAGTGGAATACCAAAACCTTTAAGAGGGAAAATGTGTTAAGTGATGAGAACCATCATTTCATCAAGTCTCTTCTCAGAGAAATGTTTCAATGGCACAATTCCTTAAACCTCACTTTTATTTCTCCTTCTACCTCCACTTTCTCTGTGCTTACCATTTCAAGAAAGCTTCACACCCAAGAACTTCCTGCTGTTAATGAAGCAAATGGTAGTAATGAAACTCAAGTTAGAAATAAAAGACCTGTTTTAACTGTCTAAGTTCTAACAAAGCATCTTACAGATTAAAGCCAAATAGGTGATATGTGTGGGGGGCTTACTTTTTCATGGTGCTTTGATGAAATAAGCAAAAAGACATGAAAAATTAGTTGCATCCAACCAATCCCTTCTCCTCATCACCCTGTCACCTAGCAGACCACTAAATACACTAGAGAATGATTATGGGAAACAGAAGACATGCTCCTTTGATTCTCTTGATTTTCTCTCATTTCTGTGAATTTAATTTTCTGTGTGAGCATGTGTCTGAGCTGGGGCAGACAGATTGGTGCAGGGTTTCTTAAAAACAATTTTTTGCTCCATCAGACACAATATATTCTGCTGAAAGAGAAGAGAGCACTATACCCCAGGGAGAAGAAAGTTTCCCCAAAAGTTTGTTCTCTCAAAACTTTACAATGGAAGAAGGCGTCCCTCTTGGGTGATTCAATTTAATTGTTATGTTTTTTAACTTTGTTCTGGGGGAAATTAAGCAACCATCAACTGCACTTCATAGACAAATACCACTTTTTGGTAGATAGAACACAAAACTAGGAATCGGAAAACCAAAAAAAGAATCCTGGCACGGAGCTGGGTGATTTCATCTCCACATGCCGAAATTTCCTGTTTGCAAAATGAGATAGAGCTTCCCACTCATCACTTCTTTCTTGGAGATGCTATAAGGACTAATAGTCTGAACTCTGATTTTTTTCTTCCAAGAAAGATCAGAGACTATTTGTGGTTTTAAAAGATGCATCTTGATAAGCATGGGTAGGGGGACAGAGCTTATTCTGTAGTAGATTCAGTGGACACAATGGTAAAACATGTTCTCTGCTCTTGAACGGCTTATAATTTACAAGAGCATCAGACTCTGACGTAGATGACTACACATGGCAAATGTCAAGATGCATATAGGAACAGACCAAATTGAACTAAGTCTTATAAGGTAGAAAATCTCGAGGGTTAAATGCACTGGCTCTCGATCTCCTTTTTAGAGCCATATTTCTAGCTGTGTAACTTTGGACATGTTACTTCTCAGTGCCCACGTTTTCTTATCCTTATGAGAGACATAACAATAGCACCTCCCACAGAGGCATAATATATAGTGTTTGAACAGTCAATGCCTAGCATATTATACGTGACATTGTTCTTATCCTTATTAAATGAAAGAAAATTGTCCAGATAAAGAGAAGTGGGAGAGGATCTTTATGCAGCAGCCAAAATTGCAGAGGCCAGAAATAACACAATTGGATTTTTAGAACTCAAAAATATGTTCTATTCCTAACACATAAAGAACTAAGATGTTTAAGTGTATATGGAATGCTCGTGAAGCTTTTTTTTTAAATGAGCTTGACTTCATTTAATAGTCAATGCAGAGTCTATAACAATCTTAGATAAAGAAATATCATGATAGACTTGTAATTCAGTGACTGATGTAAAGAATATGCTGGCAGGACATGGGATAGTTTTTCATTCTTTCTTTCCTGATGTCCACTCCTCTTTATCCTTTTCATGAAGAGGGCCTCATTAAGACATGCAATGAACTTTCCTGTCTACCTAATAGGAAATGACCTCTAACAAGCTTTACCTAATAAAACACCATCAAGTTCTATTATGGTACTGTCAAACCTAAATTCCAAGAGATGCTGCACTCTTTGGTGTACTCTCACAGAACTTAGACTCAACCAAGTGAACAAACCTACTAGAAAATGAGAAACTATGCAAAGTAGGGATAAGTCATCTAAGTAAGTCAGTTAGCTTCAGATGATCTAGGAACAGACCCCAGAGATCAGCCAAAATCATCGGCTTCGTTCAACTCAGCAGAAACTGTGAGACTGCAACCTGAATAAAAGAATTTGTTGTTTTAAAAAATTAAATTTAGGGACTGGAACAATAGCACAGTGAGTAGGACACTTACTTGCCTTGCATGTGGGTGACCTAGGTTTGATCCCTGCATATGGTTCCAACTGCATATGGTTCCCACCAGAAGTGATTCCTGAGCAGAGAGTCAGGAGGAAGGCCTAAGCACCACTGAGTATGGTCCTAAAACAACAAACAAACAAACAAAATAAGTTTAGTGAAAGGTTGTTATGCAGTTATATGTAACTGATATACAGAGGATGGACTTGTTTAGAATAGCTAAATTCAAATAAGTCTATGATGGTTCATTTACCCATGCATGTGATGATTAAAAAAATAATAATGTCATCACTGTATTTGTAGAAAACATTTTAGGAAACTCTAATATAAATTATGTCTATAATTCTGAAAATCTCAAAATATTCTGAAATGAGTATTATACTTCATTCCATAGAAAGCCATAGTAGATCATAACAGAAAAGAAAGTGGCTTGAATTATAGAACCAAGTTTTTCAAAGTTTATCATTGTGTTTCCCCAGGAAAATGAACAAAAATGCCATTTCTATTATCACAAATACTTGAGTTTTTAGGTGAAGTACTATGCTGAAAACTTAGAAAAGAGTGGTGAATATGACAGTCATAATCACTGCTTTTACAAAGTGTTAGTGAGAGCCATAGGTAGGTGAACAAGTTCCAAACAATGTGGGAGTGTTATGACAGCAAAAGTACAGACTGTCCTCAGAATTTAGGGCATTACAGAATGCTTTCCAAGACAAGCAATGTCTAAACTGAAATCCAAAAAAAACGCCTGAGAATTGGCCACACAAACAGGGTAAAATGATTCAAGAGAAGGAAAAATGGCATAGGAAAAGTCACTGAGGTGCACAGGGCACTTTCTTGGAACTGGAAGTAATTGCTCTAGTATAGAGGCTATTCATAGGTAGATGAGCAGGGGAGCAGGAGTCAAGAGCAGAAATCTGACCTTACAAGTTTTCTAGTATTTGGCCAGAGACTTGAAGGCAGTGAAAGCCATGGAAAATATTTTAAGTAGGGTCATAACATAGTCATAACTGCATATTGGAATGATAACCCTGGTTAGAATAGAGGGACAAAACTGAGCGAGTGGTAGAGGCTAGGAAAGAATTTGAGAAACTTTTTCTATAATTATGATAAAAGCCCACATGGCAGAGACTGGCAAACTCCCCGTGGCGTAGCCAATATGCCAAATACCAGTAACAATGATGGGTCTCATTCTCCTAAAGAGCCTTGAATATAATCTCAGGGCTAGGATGAAGGAGACGTTACTGGGGCCTGCTCGAGGCAATTGACGAATAACAGGATGATTTGTGATTTGTGATGATAAAAGAAGGTATCCTGCGACAAGATAGATGTGAGTGAAGAGGAAGAAAATGAATAGTCAAAGTCAAGAGATAGAATGCAAAGGCTTTAATATTTTGCTAACTATTGAAAAGAGAGGGAGAAAGAGCTACCCCAGATTGTCAACTTGAACAAACTAATAAATGACAGTGTCTATCCGATTCACTGATATGGAGAACACCGCAAAGGAACAGTTTGGTAGGAGGAAATAACAGCTCTATCTTAAGTAAGAATCAAGTGTAATATTCCTATAGAGTGTCCAAAAGGAGATATAAGCAACTGAGGAAAATTTGGTTATGAAGAAACAAAGTTTAATCTCTGATGTCCTGAAGGATTGTGGATCTGTGGCACAATTGTCTGTGCCACAATTAACCTGGAAATGTGGTTTAATAGTATAAAATGGTATTTCTTTTTCAATGGATCCCCAAGAATAAGAATTTTGGCAAGCAGCTTCTAAAGGGTATACATATAAGGACTGGAGCTGAGTATTTGGAGTCATGGGTTGGGCACCCATTCATTTGGCAAACATATAGAAATGTGGGGTGACAGAGGGCAGTTTTTGTGTTCTGATCTCAAAAAAGGGCAGATTGTCTTGCCTTCTTCTACCTCATAAATTGGAATAATCCACAACTTATAGTGATTCACCTCATGAAAACATCTATAATATTGGCAATACAGGTACTGCCATTCCTCATCTCACAGGTAGAGGCTCTAAACCTTTTAGTAACAAGTGAGGTCTCATAATTAGTAAGTAGGAGAGCTCTGATACTGCAACTCCAGGTCTACTTTTCTAAATCCAGTACTTCTTCATTAAGAAGGAAAATTGCATTACAATCACCAACAGCACATCGCATATTAGATAAAGAGAATTAAAAGAGTTAAGATGACTATAATTTCTGGTCTGATAAACTTGAATATTAGAAATGTCTCTAGTCAAACCTAAAAATTTGAGGATGAAAACCTTCAATAGAGAAAATGCCTCGAGTCTTTAATTGAAATTTCTGGGGCGGGTGGGGGGAGAATGAGGGGTTGACCAAACAAAGTTCCTAACCTAGATAGCTCTTGCCTTTTCCTGGCTGTAAATATAGCTTCATCTTCAGATTAGCAGAATGAGAACAGGAGCTTTCTAAGAAATCATCTCTTCAAACACTTTCATATACACAGTCACTTTGTTAAGAGAATAGTTAAAAGTAGTACATTCTAAAGTCTAAATGTTCAAGGTAATAAAATCATGAAAATAAAATAAGGTTACTGGCATTACTTTTTAAAAAAAAAAAGTTAACCATGGCTCTAAATATAGCTCCTAAGCATGAGTTAAAATACATTTAATTGTATTTCCAGATTACCCATAAGGAAACAAGTGGTATTTCTACTCACTTACCTGACAGAAGCATATGTGTCTTAGCTGATAAATGTGTTTAGATGAAAAGAGTCAAAAAGGTTGTTATTTATTAGAAAATACCATAACTAGAGCTTCTCAAGCAATATTTTTTCTTACTACCTTTCTGACATTTCCTTTGAAGGTCGAGGAGATGACCGAGTGCAAAGAGGTTCATAGTATTTGGGGTTATTTATGCAACTTCTTGTGGACATACAATTTAAGTCTGACTGGTCTGATCACTCTGGAATGAGCCCTGGCCAAGTGGTAGGGATTAATCTGCCAGGAAAGAGTCTTCAATAAATTATTTGCTTGGATTTTTCCCCCTTTTCCTGCTTTAAAACATTTTCCTTCGATAAATAATCGAGTTGTAGACTAGAAAACAAAAATGACTGACCTCCTTAAAAAGTAAAGTCTGAAAATGGAAACTGGAGATTTTCCCCTTCTAGTGTCCACTGAGTGAGAAAATGTACTTATTTATTTGAAATACCAGCAAATGGACTCCTATGTAATGAAATATTTATTGAAATTGCTTCTTTGGCTCTCTACACTTGCTGATAGAATTTAACAAGAGTCAGGTAAGGAAACTAGAGTGAAAGTATGTCTATTTATTTATTTATGGTCAAAGCAGCTTCAATCATAAGGATTACAGTGGGAAATCATACGAGCAGGGTCATACATGATTGACATAATAGTTATTTTCTATTTTTACTGAATCTTTGGCTTATAGCTCAGAAAAAGCAATCTTAATGGATTTCTATATTTACTTGTTTCAGTACTTAAAATATTATACTACGTTAAAGATATGTTAGTTTTAATTAACATCCACAATATTGAGTACTTTTTTAAATTTTTCAGAGGTCTCTCATTAATATCATGTTTCTTTTTTTTTGTTGTATAGATTTTTTTGTTTACCTCTTTGTTAGTTTCTTTACCTTTCTATACTTGGAGAGTCTGTTTTATCACAACGATCCAGCAAAGACCATTTTCCATTCTTCCTTGCACTGATTAAGATTTGTCTATAAAAATTAAGATCCTGCCTCTACAGATTATAACAATGACCCTGAAAAAAACAATTTCAAAACAGTTCTTAAAATAAAACATCTGTGTGAGCTATGCTCAGAAAGAAAGAGAAGTGTATAACATTCTAAATTTTAATATAAACCAAACAAAGATGTTATTGGGAGAAAAAGGACATCTCGACTCTTCAGAGAACACTGGAAGAAGTTGGGGCTCTGTGAATTTTCATGAAGTTCATCATGATTTATTGAGAGAGCTTGAGAAAGTCACTAACCAGAGGTTGCAAGAAATAGATTCCAGCATTACTTTAAAAGCATTCCAAAGTGTTTACTTTTGCTATTTCTGGCTTTTAGGGGACTAATAAATTAATAGAAACATATACTTTATATCTTAAAGTAGCATTAGAGAACATCTTATCAAAAAGCTCCTCAGTTTATGAATAAGGAAATGGACCCAGAAACATTAAGTGAATCGAACAAAGGGATATTGCTAGTGAAAGACAGAGCAGCAGCAACTGGAATACAAATTTCTTTCTTTTTTTTTAATAGGGATCACACCCACTGGTGAGTGGGAGCTTCTCCCAAAAGCATATGGTACTGAGGCTGTAATTCTACCTAAGTCCCTGGCCTAAAAATCCAGGTGTAAATTACCACCTCAGTGTCTTCAACAACATTAATTTATTATACATTAATCCTTAAGGCAATCGCCATTTTCACAAACACACATACAACTGCACATACACACTACAGAAATTAATGATCACTTGATATCCCATTACTCATCAATTTGCTCCAGTGGGCGCCAGTAGCATCTCTATTCATCCCTGTCGCGTGCTAGTAGCCCAATGGCATCTGCTTGTTCTAGGAACACGAAGAGCCTCAAACCGATCATTCAGGGTCTTGACAAAAAAGCCTGACCATCTCGTAGGTGGGCAGCCACGCGATATTTTGATGTCCGTGGAATCCAGTCAGTCATGGCTCTAGTCCAGCAGTCATCTCCAAATCTCATTAAGTGTCCAGCCCATCTGATTGTCGACACCTTGGCAAATGAGACAGTGTCCCTGATTCTTGATCGTTGACAGAGTTTGGAACTCCGGATTCTTTCTCTCATTTGAGTGAAGCGCCATACTCCAAGCATAGCTCTTTCGATTCCTCTGTGAGAGACTTGAATAGCATTCTCACCCTGTTTTCATAGGGCTCAGGTCTCTGAGGCATATGCTAACTCAGGAAGAACAGTGGAATTGAAGAGATGCGCCCGGAACTGGAGGTTCTTTGTCCTCTTAGCTATTTCTTCGACGCTCTTGAAGGCATTCCAAGCCGCTCTCTTACTCCAGTGCAAATTAATGATACATATATATATATATATATATATATACATCAGAATTTGATAAAAATTTTTCAAAGATTACCGAGCAAGATGCCATGACATTCATGCACATGTTTCAAACACCAACCTTGTGGTGCACAGTCCAATTCCACCCTCAAACTCTAGGTCCTCTTATGTTACTTCTTCATTATGATTGAATTTCTCCTTCTCAGTTCTGCTCTTTTCATGCCCCAATAGGCTCTGATTTTGAGAAAGCTAGTCTCCCTAATTCTGCATGTTTGCAATTCTTTACCTCAGAGCTAACCTCTGGAGAACTTAGCCAGAGACATACAATGCCTTAGTTTTAAAAGCAGGCTATGGAGCCAGAGAGACAATACAGGGGTTAAAGTGTTTCCCTTGCAAGTGGCCAATCCCAGTTTAATCTCTTGTACCATACACTGAGGGTCAGGAGTGATCCCTGAGCATACAGTCAAGAGTAATCCCTCATAGACATAGAAAGATTGCATTCATCTGGGGGATATAAAGCAACAAAATATGAGATCAATACCTAAGAATAGCTGAGATCAACACCAGGAGGATTACTACATAGCTTAGAGGCCAGCCGGGTATTCTAGGGGAAAGGGCAGTTCAGATAGAGAAGGGAGCACCAAATAAAGGGTGTTTGGAGGATCCTCCCAGGAGGGGAAATGCATGTTGAAAGTAGACTATGGACTGAACATGATTGCCACTCAATGCCTCTTTTGCAGACCACAACACCCAAAAGGAGAGAGAGAACAAAGGGGAATGCCCTGCCACAGAGGCAGGGTGGAAGGGGGGGTGGGGGGAAATGGGCACTGGTGGAGGGATGGGTATTTGATCATTGTATGACCGAAACTCAGGCACAAAGATTTGTAAATCTACAACTGTACCTCATGGTGCTTCACTAATAAAAAAAAATATATAAAAAAAGAGAGTAATCCCTCAGTTCCACTACATGTGACCCCAAAAGCCTAAAAATAAATAAATGCAAAAGAAAAAAAAAAGTCCAAAGATTCAGGCTGGAAGGTTCAAATCCTGGTGCCACCATTTTAGCTCTATTCGGTCAAACTTCTCTCAAAAGTCTCCTTTTGATTGTTTTTTTAAATAAGATTAATATTAGAAACTACCACAGTGAGTAGATATGCATTATAAAGATAATCCATGTAGAAACCATAGTGTAGCGCTTGGCAAAGACTAATTGGCAGTATCAGTCAGGATGCTAAAGGAAACAGATGGCACATTCAAAATAAAAGACTATTTACAGGGATGTGGGCAGAGCTAAAAGAACCAATAAGAATGGCAAGGCATGCAGGGACTAGCAGCAGTGGAACACCAATACCAGCCCCAAACCTGACGGAGTAAGTAATCAAAACAATGTGATAGATGTACACTTGATATATACAGCCGCGACAGATCTCAAGTTGTGAAGGGGACAACCTCCAACAGAAGCAAAGCAGATGAGGAGAAAACTCCTGTTTGATCACGTCAAGGAAGTTGGAAAGTAAGGACAATATGGAAAGTTATCTTCCACCCAGCCTAGAGTTTACTGTAAGTTCAACATTGGTCAAGAAATGAACTAAAAGAAAACAAGAGCTGCCAGGCAAATGTATATGTGACACTGTTCCCCCCAACCTCCCTGCAAGTGCCATGTTCACAAACCAGGGCAAGGCAAAAAGGGCAGAAATAGATGAATTGGACAGACTATTAACAATCATTCTGGTAATTCTCAAATATTAACCAATATCAAATTTTGGAAATTCCCGGCATACTCCATAGTTAGGGTTTTGTTATCTGTAAAAATGGAAACTAATCGAAAATGTGATTCAAAGAATACATCTGGGTTTCTCATCAAAAATCACTGTATCCAATCAGCACAGTATCTGCACAGAAGATGCACTCAATTAATCAATTAACAACATAAATGAAATTAAAATTTCTTTTCTTTTTTTGAGTTTTTGGGTAACACCCAGCGATACTCAGGGGTTACTCCTACCTCTGCACTCAGGAATCACTCCTGGCAGTGCTGAGAGACCATATGGGATGTCAGGGATCCATCCCGGGTTCATCGCGTGCAAGGCAAACGCCCTATCCACTATACTACTGCTATAGCCCTGAGATTAAAATTTCTTAATAGGAAAAGTAAAAAAATAAACCTTTGTGAGATATGATTTGACTTCAGTGTTAGCAACCTACTTTCAAGTCACTGAAGAAATTTATAAATGTGGAAAGTATATTAATTGATTGTTATTAGCATCTCGAGAGTAAAAGATTGAAGGGGTATAGCACACATCCAAAAGCAACTGAAACTGAGAAGTTGTCTACAGGACGAGGCAGACTAAGACAATGGTGAGTGGACACATGAAATGGGAGCATTCTGCTGGAATATTTGATATTTGAAACCATATTGATAACATTTTTCAAAACCAGAGCAGAAAATGAAATAAAAATTTTAAAAAGAACTTTTGAAGTTAACCGAACATGATTGCCACTCGATGTCTCTTTTGCAAACCACAGCACTCAAAAGGAGAGAGATAACAAAAGGGAATGCCCTGCCACAGAGGTAGGGTGGGATGGGGGGTGGGAGGAGGGAGGGATACTGGAATTGGTGGTGGTGGAAAATGGGCACTGGTGGAGGGATGGGTATTCGATCATTGTATAACTGAAACCCAAGCACAAAAATTTGTAAGTCTACAACTGTGCCTCATGGTGTTTCACTAATAAAAATTTAAGGAAAAAAGAGAGTAAAATGTTGAAAGAATAAAATTCTGTATGTCAAGATAAAATATAATAATAATATCTCAAAATTATTTCATTAATAGTAACAAATCCACTTAGAGAAAGTACATTTCTTTTCATCATGATTGATACATTTCAAAAGAAATTTCAAGGAATAGAGAAAAGAATTCTGCTTTGTCCCATATAAAATGAGTAAAGCATCTGGATCAGACAGGTCTTGAGAATAGACAATCCCCACTTTACAGGTACTTGCTGTATAGTTTTGGATATGTCACCTCTCTTTTCTGAGTCTCAATTCATTGTCTAGAGCCAAAAATAAAACCCCAAATATTCCATATTCCAAAGAAAAATGACATCACTGAATTCCTAAGAGATACACAGTAGTGCTGGTGTCATTCCATCTGCTTGTGTGCACATGGATGAAAACCAGCAGGATCCTGCCTGCCTCAACATCAAGGAAACCTGGATATTGACATTTAAGATTGACCTTTGCTGCTTGCACAGAGGTAATAGACAGAGGTTACAGAAGACTTCAATCTTCTGATTGCAAACTTCAAATTCTTCCAAAAAGTAGAACACAGACCACCTGAGCCATTAACCTAGAGACCTCCTTCTGGAATCCCTGAAAACTTGGAATCTCCTGGAAAAGAGGATGAAGAAAAAAAGTTACATTACTCAGGGGAGATTGTCCAGTGATTACAAGAGACTTTCATGAAAGTGAGCATCACACAGAAAGTATATGATCTTATCTAAACAACCTCGATAGCCATATCCTAGCAAGTAGTCCCTCCTCACATGGTCATGGAGGGAGCTTGTATCTCTCCCAATTAACCTGTATTCCACATTCCCTTCACAAGGGGTAAAGAAAGCAATTTTATCTGTGAATACAGTGACTTTGCTCCCTGAAGCTTGAATATCAATTTACATACTGCAGTTTTCAGCATGTGTAGTCAGTTCTCACAGTCCAATGTCCCCTTTTATTATTATTTCAGATTTTGCTGAGGCAAATCTTTTGATTGCCTCAAGGTTTGCCTGCAAGCTTGATATAGTGCAACTTTTAATGTGTGGGCCAATATGTATGAAAATCTCAATTCTGTGAGTAAAATGCAATGCTTTTAAATGTTTTGAAAACAAAAGTACAATAATAAAGGTATAAAAAAAAAACCTAACCTATTTTTTAAAATTCAGGTATAATGAACTGGAATTCTCATGTCTTAAAAACATACTTCCTTAGAAATCAAGCTTTCACTATTCACAGATGATACGATACTGTACTCAGAGAACCCTAAAACCTCTACCCAAAAAAATCCTAGAAACAATAGACTTGTATAGTAAAGTTGCAGGCTACAAAATCAATACTCAAAAGTCCATGGCTTTCTTATACAAAATAGTGAGAGAGAAGAAAGTGACATGAAAAAAACAATCCCGTTCACAATTGTGCCTAGAAAATCAAGTACCTAGGAATCAGCTTAACTAAGGAAGTAAAATACCTATATAAAGAAAACTATAAAACGCTACTTCAGGAAATAAAAGAGGATACAAGAAAATGGAAATATATCCCCTGCTCATGGATCGGGAAAATTAACATTGTCAAAATTGCAATACTCTCCAAAGCATTGTGCAAATTCAATGCAATCCCTATAACAACACCCATGAGATTCTTCAAAGAAATGAAGCAAACACTCTTGAAATTCATATGAAAAAATAAGCCCCCACAAATAGCTAGAGCAATTCTTGGGAAAAAAGAAAATGGGAGGAATCAACCTCCCCAACATCAAGCTCTACTATAAAGCAGTAATAATTAAAACAGCATGGTGCTGGAACAAAAGCAGAATAGCAGACCAATGGAACAGAGTTGAATATACTGACATCTCCCACCAAACATATGATCATCTAATC
This sequence comes from Sorex fumeus, assembly GCF_029834395.1. Lineage (NCBI taxonomy): Eukaryota > Metazoa > Chordata > Mammalia > Eulipotyphla > Soricidae > Sorex > Sorex fumeus. The sequence continues at coordinate 8,756,252 of NW_026606075.1, read as the reverse complement.
TTTGATAAAGGTGCAAGTAATGTGAAGTGGAGCAAGGAAAGCCTCTTTAAAAAATTGTGCTGCAAAACTGGACAGCTACATGCAAAAATATAGGCTCAGATCTCTACCTAACCCATGTACAAAAGTAAGATCAAAATAAATTAAATACCTTAACATCAGACTGGAATCCATAAGGTACATTGAAGAAAAAGTTGGCAAAACCCTCCACAACATTGAAGCTAATGGCATCTTCAAGATGAGACGCCATTGGCCAAACAAGTGAAAACAGAGATAGACAAATGGGACTATCTTAAATTAAGAAGCTTCTGCACCTCAAAAGAAACAGTGACCAAAATACAAAGACAGTCTACAGAATATCCTATGGGAAAGGATATTTGCCCAATACCCATCTGACAAGGGGTTGATATCAAGGATATACAAAATACTGGTTGAACTCCACAGAAGAAAACATCCAACCTGATCAAAAAATGGGGGACGAAATGAACATAAACTTTCTCAAAGAAGAAATCCGAATTGCTAAAAGGCACATGAGAAAAGCTCTACATCATTAATCATCAGAAAGATGCAGATCAAAACAACAATGAGATATTATTTCACATCACAGAGACTGGCTCACATCCAAAAGAACAAAAGCAACCAGTGCTGGTGTGGATGTGGCGAGAAAGGGACCCTCCTTCACTGCTGGTGGGAATGCAACTGGTTCAGCCCTTTTGGAAAACAGTATGGACAATTCTCAAAAAATTAGAAATTGAACTCCCATTTTACCCAGCAATACCACTCCTGGGAATATATCCCAGAGAGGCAAAAAAGTATAGTCGAAGTGACATCTGCACTTGTTTGTTCATTGCAGCACTCTTTACAATAGCCAAAATCTGAAAAAAAACCTAGTTCCCAAGAACAAATGACTGGCTACAGAAACTTTGGTACATCTACACAATGGTACATCTACACTATGTGATTGTTAGAAAAAATGAAGTCGTGAAATTTACATACAAGTGGTACTACATGGAAAGTATCATTCTAAGTGAAATGAGTCAGAAAGTGAGGGACAGACATAGAAAGATTGCATTCACCTGGGGAACATAAAGTAACAAAATAGGAGACTAACACTCAAGAATAGTTGAGATAAGTACCAGGATGTTCACTCCATGGCTTGGAGGCCAGCCACACATGCTAGGGGGAAAGGCAGCTCAGATAGAGAAGGGAGCAACAAATATTGGGTGTTGGGAGGATCCTCCCAGGATGGGAGATGCATACTGAAAGTAGACTATAGACCGAACATGATTGCCACTCAATGCCTCTTTTGCAAACCACAGCACCCAAAAGGAGAAAGAGAACTAAAGAGAATGCCCTGCCACAGAGGTAGGTTGTGATGCGGAGTTGTGGGGGGGGAGTTGGGAGGGATACTGGGATCATTGGTGGTGGAGAATGGGCACTGGTGGAGGGATGGGTACTCAATCATATTATAACTGAAACCCAAGAACAAAAACTTGTAAGTCCATAACTGTACCTCATGGTGTTTCACTAATAAAAATTTTTTAAAAAGCATACTTTCTTAGTATTTAAGTTTAGTATGAGATTTTATGAGAAATTAAATTAAATTTTTCTTGTATAGTATTTAATTTGACTAATATAGTATAATAATGTCTAATTATTTAAACAGCATTATATATAATTTTAATTGATAAACACTTTTATAAGGTCTTTATAGCTTTTTATATTATTTAATGCTCAAAGAAACAATTGTATGTTACATCGTTCAGAGAAAGTATATAAACATTTACATCTTGTAAATCCAGGCTACATTAACAAATTTTAAAATTGATACTCATAGCAATCTTATGACTGTAGCACTGTAGCACTGTTCTCCTGTTGTTCATAGATTTTCTTGAGCGGGCATCAGTAACATCTCCATTGCGCGACTTTTTGCTACTGTTTTTGGCATATCAAATACACTATGGGTAGCTTGCCAGGGTTACTTTCGGTAGCTTGCCAGGCTCTCCAAGAGGGGCAGAGGAATCGAACCCAGGTCAGCCACGTGCAAGGCAAACGCCCTACCCACTGTGTTATCGCTCAGCCCAATCTTATGACACAGAGATGATTCTCATTCGCATTTTACAGATGAAAGGACTAAAGTGGCAGATCCAGATTTTAAATTCAGGTAGAAAGAAAAATAGCAGCCCTAGTAGAATTAAGAACAGCCAAGAGTTCTAAATACATACTATCTGCTACGCATTAACCTTGACAATCCCTCTTTCCCTACCCTATTTCATTCAACCGTTACTATAGCAATATTATATGTAGGCACTGAAGTACTGGGCTGGAACGATAGCACAGCAAGTAGGGCTCCTGCCTTGCACGCAGCCAACCCTGGCCAACCCCGGTTCAATTCCTCTGCCCCTCTCTGAGAGCCCCGCAAGCTACCTAGAGTATCACACCTGCACAGCAAAGCCTGGCAAGCTAATCGTCAAGTATTTGACATGCCAAAAAAAACAGTAACAAGTCTCACAATGGAGGCTTTACTGGTGCCCGCTCAAGCAAATCAAAGAACTGGAAGACAGTGCTACAGTGCTACTGAAGTACTAATTTTATCTCACTTTACAAATGAGCAAACCATCCCAGAAACAGTTTACTTAAGACCACACAGCTACCAAGTGACAGAGGCCAAGATTCAATCTGTGTTAGCGGACTCCATAGTCAGGGTTTTTAAATACATTATTAAATACAAAGAGGTTAAGGTCAGGACCTGACTCCAAAGCTGGTGTGCAGGCTTTGAAAGCAGGAGGGTTGGGTTCGATATTCAGCACCTCTTGGTCCCCTAAACTCTCCAGAGTTAGCTCCAAACACAGGTCTGGGAGTAGTCCCCAAGTATGTCCAAGTGATCCAACAAGAAAGGGAAGGAAGGAAAGAAGGAAGGAAGGAAGGGAGGGAGGGAGGGAGGGAGGGAGGGAGGGAGGGAGGGAGGGAGGGAGGGGAAGAATGTTTATTAGGCTCTGTCAGGCAAAAGAACATGAAAGTATGACAAGAGAGTAAATATCCCCTCACTTCATAAACATCTATTCACTTTTCTACCACACAGCTAAAAAAATACTGAAATTATTCTTCAGCATGAGACTTGAGTTGCAAATGCTGTTCTCCCACACTTCTCCCAAGCATGCCATCCCCTTCTCGCTGCCATCAAAAGCAGATTTATGTTCGTTGGAATCCAATGTGCTGTGTGCTCAGATATCCTGTCCCTGGGCTGTGGGAATCAGAGGTGACAAGAAGTCACAGATATGAACCCCAGCACACACACAAAGCAACCAGAGTCCTCCGCCCCCGGAACACTACAAAATCCCTGCCAGTCTTCCCCCGAGAGACTGTTGTTAATCTGGTCTCCTGGCCCCGGGGGATGAGAATCTGGGCCAAGGTATGTGACAACAGAATAGCAGAAGTCAGCAAGGCAAATAATAAAAATGCATTTCAAAGGCTTCATGCCTTATAAAGCTGTTTCACATATGTATTGTCTCATATGAGCAATTCCTATGGGAATTATTTGAAGCTGAAACTGGTTCAAGGTAATATTGCTGCTTCTGAGTTTTTATATTTACCTTTGCCTTTAATATTATTATATCTCTTATTTTCTGTAGTTGTTCTAAGTCTGTAGCTTAGCTTTCTTATTTACTCAAAAAAGACTAGTAATTTTGAAAACATATTTGACTTCACCACAAACTTTTAAATGGCTAAACTATTGTGATCTTGTAACAAATATTGCTAATTTTTCCTTCTATTTATATGGAACCTCTATTTAGATTTGAGCATAATTTAAATATAAAGGACAAACACATGACTTGTATATATACATATGTGTATATATATATATGTACGTATATACATATCAGAATGGGGCCCTTATTCTAGCATAACTGCCCTTATAAGATACCACAAAGTGTGCTCACTCTCTCTCCACTTTCACACAGACACATAAAATGATGGTATCAATGCAATGGATAAGAGCTCTCAACAGAATCCAACTATACTGGCATTTTGACTATGGTCTTCCAGTTTTCAGAACTATGAGAAGAAAAAAATCCCTGATATACAAGCTATCAAGACCTCTGGTATTTTGTATGGCAGCCCAAGCTGACTAAGATGGATTTTCATAGACAAAAATAATACACAATATAAATGATAGACATGAAACATATATATGTGAAAGTATATTTATAGATATGCTAATATAGATTTGTTAATATTGATATACACAATAAAAATGAAATAAAAATTTAGGAAGAAAGAAAGAAGAAATAAAGGAAAGATAGGAAGGAAGGAAGGAAGGAAGGAAGGAAGGAAGGAAGGAAGGAGAAAGAAAAGAAGGAGGAAGGAGAAGGAAGGAAGGAAGGAAGGAAGGAAGGAAGGAAGGAAGGAAGGAAGGAAAGAGGGAAGGAAGGAGGGAGGGAGGGAGGGAGGGAGGGAGGGAGGGAGAAAAACATGTAAAAATGGCAATATAATGGCAAAAAAGCACATGAGAAAATGCTCTACATCATTAATCATCAGGGAGATGCAGATCAAAACCACAATGAGATACCATCTCACACCTCAGAGACTGGCCCACATTCAAAAGAACAAAAGCAACCGATGCTGGCGTGGATGTGGCGAGAAAGGGACACTCCTTCACTGTTGGTGGGAATGTCCACTGGTTCAGCCCTTCTGGAAAACAGTATGGACGATTCTCAAAAAATTAGAAATTGAGCTCCCATTTGACCCAGCAATACCACTCCTGGGAATATATCCCAGAGAGGCAAAAATGTATAGTCGAAGTGACATCTGCACTTGTTTGTTCATTGCAGCCCTCTTTACAATAGCCAGAAACTGGAAGAAACCTGAATGCCCAAGAACAGATGACTGGTTAAAGAAACTTTGGTACATCTACACAATGGAGTACTATGTAGCTCTTAGAAAAGATGAAGTCATGAAATTTACATACAAGTGGTACAATATGGAAAGTATCATGCTAAGCGAAATGAGTCAGAAAGAGAGGGAAAGACATAGAAAGATTGCATTCATCTGGGGGATATAAAGTAACAAAGTATGAGATTAATACCCAAGAATAGCTGAGATCAGCACCAGGAGGATTACTCCATAACTTAGAGGCCAGCCGGGTATCCTAGAGGAAAGGGCTATTCAGATAGAGAAGGGAGCACCAAATAAAGGATGTTTGGAGGATCCTCCCAGGAGGGGAGATGCATGTCGAAAGTAGACTATGGACTGAACATGTTTGCCACTCAATGCCTCTTTTGCAGACCACAACACCCAAAAGGAGAGAGAGAACACAGGGGATTGCCCTGCCACAGAGACGGGGGGATGGGGGGATGGGGGTGGGAGGGATATTATCCATGGTGGTGGAAAATGGGCACTGGTGGAGGGATGGGTATCTGATCATTGTATAATTGAAACCAAAGCACAAAAAATTGTAAATCTACAACTTTAAAAAAAAATAAAATAAAATAAAGGGGAAAAAAATGGCAATATAATACCTCAAGACATTTTTGCAACTTAATTTTTAAAATAAAAAAACATATCTAAGAATAGTTCATTGGCTGTATCTAGAAAAAGAGTTTAATTGAAGCAAGCTTAGATATAAACTGGACAAAAGGAAACTAAACAAGGAGCCATTCATAGAGGCCACAGAAGATTGGCACAGGTGAAGAAGGGGAAGGGAAAGGAAATGCCTCTTACGTAAGGAGCATTTTAACTCTGAAATTATATAAAGTCACATGGAAATAGACTGTTTATGGAGAGAGCTCCTGTGCATGTTTGGAGTCGAGGACCAAGTAAATGCAAATTTGCTTTTGACAATTTGGTCTTGATACCTTTATTGTGACTGCTCTGCTGTTAGGAGCACAGAGGTGAGAAAGAGCAGAACCAATGCCCTAGGCTCTATTAAGTAAAATCTTGTTCCATTAAGCCCCTTAGTGAGTTAAATCGCTCACATACAAAGTACAGTTACCTTCAGAACAATTATAAATATTAGAAAAGATGGAGAATACACTTCTATAACCACTTTCAAGAGAAGTATTTTTACAGATGCATAAAAATGACAGAATATTCTTCAAGAACAAAACAGGCATTTAATTCAATGATTTTGGTATTACAATGCTTAAACAGTGAAAGTTCTCAAAGCTGTTATATCTTTCAAAACCTTTTATAAAATTAGATAAATTCACTTCAAACCTTCTACATCACATAGGTATAGATAAGAAATGTGATGGTCCACAGGAGCTCTGCTCCACGGCTTGGAAACTGGCCTCACATGCTGGGGGAAAAGGCAGCTCAGATAGAGAAGGGAACACCAAGTAAAGGACGTTGGGAGGTTCCATTCGGGTTGAAAGATGTGTGCCAAAAGTAGACGCTAGACGATGGCCACTCAACACCTCTATTGCAAACTACAACACTCAAAAGGAGAGAGAGAACAAAAGGGAATGCTCTGCCACAGAGGCAGGGTTGGGAAGGATGGGATGAGGGTGGTGGGAAGAATTTTGGGAACAATGGTGGAGGAGCATGGGCACTAGTGGAGGGATGGGTAAACGATTATTATATGACTGAAATACAAAACTTCTTAAGTGTGTAATTGTACCTCATGGTGATTCACTAATAATTTTTTTTAAAAAAAAGAAGGATGAATAAGCAGAAAAAAAAGAAACCATTTCTTTCAGGTAAGGTGAGTAGATTTCATCAGTTTGTTTTTGCATGTTTGCTTCAATACTGAAGATTATTTCAAAAGTTACAGAAGCCACCTACAATAGTTTATATTCTTCAGCTTGTACATTATCTGATGAGAAGTACACCTTCTTTATGTTTCATCATTTCTAATAACTTTATTTTTATTAAATTTATTTTTGCTGTTATTTGCTTCAATTTGAATATATTGGGGGATGAACTTAATATTTTCTTGCTACCTGAAATTATGGTAACACTGTAGCTCTGTCGCACTGTCCTCCCGTTGTTCACCAATTTGCTCAAGCGGCCCCAGTGACATCTCCATTGTGAGACTTGTTGTCACTGAGTTTGGCGTATCGAATACGTAACGGGGAGCTTGCCAGGTTCTGCCCTGCAGGCGAGATACTCTCAGCAGCTTGCCGGGCTCTCTGAGAGGGGCGGAGAAATCGAACCTGGCTCTGCCAGGCCAGCTGCGTGCAAGACAAACACCCCACCACTGTGACACCACTCCAGATTTCTTATTACACCTGGTTCTTCACTCACAGTGTCCTGGCACTAGAAGTAGCATTTCCTTCCAACTGTACCTCCATTTAAATATTGTAAATTTATATTATTCATAAATAAATAAATTTATATTTATTTTATATATAATTTTTATCCAATGAAATTGTGGTATGACTGATTTTCGAATATTCTGTATTATTTATGAATTTTTCTGTTTTGTTTTACTTTTATTCTTTACCTAGCATTTCAATTATGTGTATTTTCTCTTTTGAAGTTTTCACAAAGTTGCTAAATATTCTGTTACTACCGTTCCCACTTCATTATTTATTTTCTCATTTTTTGTTCACATAATGCATCTTTAAGGGAATTCATTATTTCCTTAGAGGTTTTGGTAAATACATATTTATATATATATATTAAAGGTATTTTTAAAATGTAAAAAAAAAGAAAAAGAATTGTGATGGTCCAAGTAAGAAATGTGAAAAGGAAAGTTCATGTCTGAACTATTCATCCACCTTTAACATGGGCAAATGTCGGCCTAGTCTAAAATTTATTACGCTTACTTATACTTTTAAATGTATTTTTCACATTTTATTCTAATATTTAGTAACAAAAATCAGTCACTTTCATACTTTAATTTAGGTTTCCCCACATAAATGTAGTCTAATGAACCTATAAAAGATGAGGAAGATCTAAAATTGCTGATCTTTACAAAGATGAATTGATTTGGCTTAGATGTCAGCCAGACTAGACTGTAAAAGAAGACCAGATTTTCAGGAGAATCAATCATTGCTATTGAGTGAAATTAAAAATTCAGAACAATATTTTTCTGGTCTTGGGGCTGGAATGATAGTACAGTGGGTAGGGCCTTTGCCTTGCATGCAGACGAATCAGTTTAGTCCCCAACATCCCATGTGGTCCCTAGAGCACCACTAGGAGTAATTCCTGAGTGTAGAGCCAGAAGCAACCCCTGAGCATCCCTGCGTATAACCCAAAAAGGCCAAAAAATAATTTTTCTGGTCTTTTGCTATTATATAAAATAAATTATCATCATTCATCTTACATGTGTCCAGCTGAAAAAAATAGGGGTAGCAGATTTGAACTCAATGGATAATCACTAGCTAAATTTCCATGTTAGTCGGTTTTTGCAATTTAGTTGACTAGTGAGTACAAAATACATAGCAGTTCTGAACTTAAAAGATTGGTTTGTTATCAGGATTTCAGAGCTACTTACTCTAGGAAAAACACATACTCCTTCCTGGATGAATTTTTTTGTTGTGTGGTTGCTTACTGTGTGTATGTGTGTGTAATTGGGGAGGCGTGAGATACACCTGAAGTGCTCAGGTCTTACTCCTGGTTCTGCACTCAAGGATCACTCCTGGGGACCATACAGGTTGCTGGTGATTAAACATGGGTTGGCCACATGCAAGGCAAATGCCCTACCTGCTGTACTATTGTTCCAGCTCCATGAGTGGACTTTCTTATTAAACTAAACAGAAAATAATGAATAAGTTCCAAATTAGAAAATGTTTTCAGTAACACCTTGTATTTACTATGAAGTAGACATTGTTTTAAATGTTTTGCTTTCCAAATACAAAACATAATTGTTCGTAATTTTAAAATACTAAAACCTTAGAAAACCAAACAAAAATCTTACCTGAAGCAAAACCAAATTTGATTTTAAACTAAAGACTGTGAATGCTTCGTTACTGACAGGTTTCCTAGATTTCACTGTGGATATTACATTATATACAGCGCATTATAAGACATACTCATTTAAATAATATTATCTTTCTAAAATCTAAAAAGTTTTAAATTTCAAGACACATCTGACAAAAATTATTTCAACTAGGAAGAGTGTTTCTTGGAACTGGAGTGATATCACAGCAGGTGGGGCGTTTTGCCGTGCACGCGGCCCACCCGGGTTCGAGTCCCAGCATCCCATATGGTCCCCTGAGCACCAGCAGGAGTGATTCCTGAGTGCAAAGTCGGGAGTCACCCCTGAGTATTGTCCAGTGTGACCGAAAAAACTAAAAAGAAAAAAAAGAGTGTTTCTTGTGTTTCTTTTAAGTCTCACAAAAAACCTTTAAAGTAAGTGCTTTAAAAATTCCAAACTTACAGATGGGAAATCGAAGATAAAGATACTGTAAACTTAATGCCTAAGTTTATACAAGTGGTGGATCTGGGATCTGAACTCAGGTGCCCAGGTGCTGGCTCTAGAGCCCATCCTATTAATTACTGTACTACAATACCACCTTGAGTAATCTGCAAATGAGGTGTCTTTTTAAATAACATTCATTTGTTATTATTGCATATGGATTTGACAGAGGCAGACAGATTATGTATGTGTATATATTGTCCTTAGATATGACTGGTAGTCTTCCGTGTCTTTATCATCCAAGTGCTGGCTAGGAAAGCAAGTTGTTCACCCAGGTAATTCACTAAAGGGAAACAAACACAAAGGCACTGGGTGGCTTTATAGGGGACTGACTATAAAGCAACCTAGGAAATTAGACTCAGAAAAACTAAGTCTCCAGGGCTTAAATAATACAGAAGAGAGTGGCATCAGCAGATCACAAGACCCAAGGTTGGCAAAAGTTATTGACACCAATGGAAAAAGTTTCTTTTCAACTAAAGCAGCAATTAATACCCTGGAACTGATGCTCAAAGTGTGTATCTTGTCTTTGCCCCTTCTTCTGCCCACCAATTTTATCTAAGGATCTCCATTTTCCAAAGCTAACTAGAAGACAATTAGCAATAAAAACTGGAAAACATAGTTTTTAAATGTCAACCCTCTATTCTGCAAAGTGGAGGAAATGAGAGGGGCATTAAAAAATGAGTCTAAGGGGTATTGATCAAATCAGACTGTTAGATGGAAGCATGCATATTGCTTAACATATTTGAATCAATTTAAAAAAAAAGTAATGGGTGTTTACTAAGGCACAATCTAGCAATATTATTTTCCTCATTTAGTCATCACACCCACCAACTGACCCCCATTGCCGTGTAATCCCATCAACAGCCAGGACCCAGAGACCTAGCTCCCAGAAGAAACAGCGCAGAGTCTCCTGCCCCTGTCCTAGTTGGGGCCCCTTGAAGGGGGGCGGGTTGAGTTTCCCTCCCCACCCCGAGCAGAGCTCCGGCAGCCGAAGACCTCCAGAACCAGCCACAACCATGCTGAGACCACTCTCCACACGCATAAAGGTACCGGCAGAGAAACAAAGGCATGCGGGTCCCGGGCCTGAGATCTCCAAGCCTGCTCGAATCAGGGCTGAGCATCCTCCACCCAGATCCTCCATCTTCCAGTAGGCAGGGGTCACGCCCACCAACTGCCCCCCAGCGCCGTGTAATCCCATCAACGGCCAAGACCCAGAGACTATAAAATCCAGCTCCCAGGCACGCGACATCTTATTATCTCATTCTTGCTTTGTACAACCTGGCAGGCTACTGAATGTAACCTGCCCACACGGCAGAGACCACTCATGCCAAATATGCCAAATACCAGAAACAATGATGGGTCTCATTCTCCTAACCCTGAAAGAGCCTTGAATATGGCACTTTTTAAAATCTCAGGGCTAGGACGAAAGAGACATTACTGGTGCCTGCTCGAGGCAATCAACGAACAACAGGATGATAGTGATCGTGAGTTACCAAAACCATTATTTGTTTATGAAGGATATTCCACTTCTATTGTATAGATTGTTGCAGAATAGCTGGACAAACAGAAGAGACAAAGGCACATACTCTGAGGAACAATGAAAATTTATTGAGCACTGGCGTCAGCCCAGCCTGAGCCTATGGTTCGGGTTACTCTTACACAGGGCACATCCCTAGGCTGGAACATGGTCTGTGCTGGAAACTTGGTGCTGGGCAGTAAAGTGGGTCAGCTTACATAGGACAGGGTGATATAGTACACAAACATGTCAGCGTGATGTAGTACATGGACATGGTAGCATGTGATTGTGGTAACCAGAAATGGGAACAAAATCAAGCCTTCTCTTCATAGAAATCAGACTTCCCTTCACAAAATGGACCCAAGACCCAGGTTTTTCATCAAACATCAGTGAGAAGTACTGGAGTACTGGTCACTACGAATGACAAAGCATGTTTTATCTAATATATTCATGATTTCCTTTCACTAAGAAGGAATGAAGCATATTTTATCTTATATCTTGATGTTTTATATATTGATTTTTTTCCTTTTTAACAAAATAAAATTCAATAAATATAAATGAAATGGAGGGTCTTATATTTGAGTATAAAGTCCATTGTACATGAGATGGAGAAAGGGCTGTCCTAACAACATAATGTTAAAAACAGTCTGAGAGGTTTCAGTCAACACCAAATTCTATGAGTCAGTAAGTCAAGGAGCATCAGAAAAATAGCCAATTAAATAACGGGCAACATTAGTCAAAGCAACGTATTAATATGTGGTAAGTGGTCCACATAAATCCAACTGGTCAAATCAACTGAGAGTAATGCTTTTACATTCTTGCTATCTGTTTGAAAGAGATATAAATCAATCAAATTGTGTACAGAAGAGAAATAAAGTGGTTAGGACACTAACATTGTGTCCTTTAAGCAACAATGAACAGACTGAGGATCTTTAATGTAAAGAATAAAAAATAGAACTGAAGATAAACCTGTGTTTCAAATAAAATTTAAATGCACATGGAGGAGTTAACTACCCATCCAGTACACTTAAAATAGTTCTATAGCCTTAATACCCAATCTAGCAACCTTGCTTTATGTTCCATCATTCCAACGGGGCAGAAGTGATTAGACCACAAGTTGAAATATGACTGTGGGACCAAGGCAACCAATCCAGAAGCAAGTGACCAATGCCAGTACCTAGAATAAAAAAGGTCATCTGGTCGTGACTCCCTAAATGGAAATTTGTGGTAGAAAACACAGAAATACTGAACAAGTTAGTAATAGGGGCAGATGTTAGAGGAAACCAGCAAATAGAATTGGCCCAAAGCAAACCAAGACTGCATAAACTAAAGTGAAGAGAAAGCAAAACACTGTCAGCTGAGAAATTTCAGCAGCAGAGGGAAGAAAACAAAGCGAACTATGGTGGACGGCTAAGTTGCTGGAGAGGGAGGAAAGCAGAGTCCTATACACTGTCTCTCTTTCTTTCTCTCTCTCTCTCTCTTTCTCTCTCTGTGTGTCTTTCTGTTTCTGTCTCGGTGTCTCTTTGTCTGTCTCTGTGCCTGTGTCTGTCTCTTTCTGTCTCTCTGTCTCTATACCTCTCTCTCTCTCTCTCTCTCTCTCTCTCTCTCTCTCTCTCTTTCTCTCTCTCTCTCTCTCTCACACACACACACACACAAACACACTTCTAGGGGCCAGAGATACAGCTTAAATGGTAGAGAACATGCCTGCATCAGACTCTGGATTTTATCCCAGCACCTCTGGCCCTCCCGCAGCACTGCAATTGTGGCCCTCACAGCAAAATAATAAATATGTTCTTTGTTTCTTAAGATAACTCTTGTGAGTCTCTGCCCTTGCGAACAAAATCACTAAAAGCTAAAACAAACTGTTCTGGGAAAAATGGATTAAACCGGTTCTTTTGAGTCTTGAGGAGTAAACACCAATTGTTAGAAGCTCTGGGGACATTGGTTTCTTTCTAGGCGCCCATAAATGTGAAACGGCTGCCTGGAGAAACTATTTTTTCTGCCAGAAAGCCCAAACCTACTAGTCACATGGCAGGGACCCAAGCCCAGAATACAAGGCCTGGCTTGAACAATTTCAAGATCTTTGCCATACTGAAACAACATCCTCTGATTCTAGGTGGAAAATTCACTATCTTAAGGTAATACAAATGCTTTTCATAAAAGCATAACTTCTAAAATAAAACTTTGCCTTTTGTTTTTCATTTAGATTATTTTTCCATCCAGTGTTTTGCCATCTTGAGCTTCTTTTCTTTCCAATAGAAAATGACAAGCCCAACTACAATTTTAGCTTCAGTAAATAATGTCTCCAGTGGATTCTTTTTATTTTTGGTATTGCAAAAAGGAACAGGTCATTTTGGCACTGTTTGATTTTTCCATTAATTTTTAAATTCACGTGTATATTTTAGTAAATTTAGTTCACCTGATTTTGATTTATTTACACTTAGCAGCCTAAAATGTGTGGTTAGCAATTTGATGACGATGTAGCTTCTAATTAGTCTGTCTCACAAGCAAAAAGTCAAATGTTGCCAGCATGACCCAAGTAAAATCCAGTTGACGTGAATTTGGACCCAAATCGAAAAAGTCATAAAACTCATGACTATTCTAAACTCAGCGATAAAAGTTCTCTTGTTCCCCAAGTCACAGACAAAACAAGTTTCATGCATTAAAATACTTACATCTTTCATGCAAATATGTGGTGTACAGATAAATGGCAACACGACAAACCTTTCCTAATACTCTGCTACCACAGTTATCTTGTGAACTACTTGTGGTTATAGGATTGATGTTGCTTCCTAAGGGGAGACATCTCTCTCCCCAAAGAATCTGGGACCTAGTCAAGAAAGTCAGTCATCCAGTTATTGAATAGCATGTGAACCTAATTATTCCCACGACATAGAATGTTGATCATCCATTGAATTAGATCATGTCGAGTCTGATAGGATCCTTAGAAAGTATCTTGGCCAATCCTTCACTTCACTAATGTATTTTAAATGGCTGTTTTGACATTTTATGTACATAACCTTTAAAATTCAAATGACATTGGTCCAGGCATGAGTTTAATTATAAAATTCAAGGCACATATGGAGCAGAGAGAACATTTTCTAGGGAAACTAGATAATTGAAAACTAGATAATTGTTTTATGGGTTGATTTTTTTCCCCACTTATTCTTGAAACCCCAAATATGGAATTGATTTCTTTAGGTAAAGAAACCTTTAAATGTGTTATACTGATAATGATACCAGGGTATACTAAGTATACATTTTACATACAAATTATGTTGATAATAAAAAATTCTAAACCTGCTTCAACGTATCTATATGTGCCAATTTTCTTCAAGCCAACATTTCATAAATCATCTTCAAGATAAACACCAAAAATACATGACTTATAAAATTAAATACTTTTGAATGAAATTTACAAATGGGTGTAATTTTTCCAATTTAAAATATTTACTCATGTCAGGGTGTATGTATTCAGTAATGCTTGGGTTGGTATTAATCCTTAACCAGAAGTCTTTTACTTAATCAGTTCAATGGTAAAAGGTTTACGGTCACTGCCTTTGTATCTTCTTTGTTACTCTGTAAATTAGGTGGGTGTAAACAATTCTGCTTGTTGATTTTTCCCTTTTCCAGCCGTTTCTTATTATTCTTCACCATTTACAAGTTTTAGTCTTTCCTTATTGGTGTTCTCATATCTTCTGAGCTGACAGATGGTCCATGAAGCTTGTACAGAATTATCATGACCAATAAATCCTCAACAAATCTCTTTCATTATTGCATCACTCATCATCCTTCTGAAAAATCTAATTGATACCATATAAAAAAAAGAGGAAGAGCAATGTCAAAAGATTATTTTGAAATTTAAGATTTGTTTTGAGGTCAGAAATGTTTGATATTACTTCTTTCTTTCCTATAATTTAAAATTGTTCCTGTTTTAAATCCCTTTCTTGAGAATTGCCTTATTCTCCCTAAACCATAATACCTCCTCCTATCCAAACTGTGTCCCATACTTCCAGATTCTACTTAAAACTCATCAACTCCAGGAACTCTTCCTTAATCCATGCTTAGATGATCAGTTCTAAATTTAAATTTCAATGTGCATTAATATTCTCTGCCTCACAGTTGCAAGTCTATACTACAAATAAGGTTAAATTTACTTGAATGATTTTATATATTAGTTCTGTCTTCCTAAGTTGATTAGAAATTCCCATAAGAAAAAAATGCTTTATGCTATTTTCACATTTCTATAGTGAGGAGTAGATTGTATAACCCAAAGCAGATATCAAAGTCATCTGAAATCAAATTCATCTGAATTAATAGATTGATAAGTATTAGTTCATTTATACTTCAGAAATTATAATTAATAAATATTTCTACAACTAACTGAAACATTTATTTTCTCTGCAGGTAGGGTGTTTGCCTTGCACACAGCCGACCCGGGTTCGATTCCTTTGGCCCTCTCCAAGAGCCCAGCAAGCTATGGAAAGTATCGTCCCTGCATGGCAGAACCTGCAAGCTCCCCACGGTGAATTCAATATGCCAAAAACAGTAACAACAAGTCTCACAATGAATACGTTACTCGTGTCCACTTGAGCAAATTGAGGAACAATGGGAGGACAGTGCTACAGTTACCTCTGACAGAAGTTATGAATAAACTTTGCAATAAAAAACATCCCTTTCAATAATATACTGGTTTAGCTATTAAGCATATGACACTAATTTCTGCCATTATATGAGAGAGAGAGAGGAAGAGAGAGAGGAAGAGAGAGAGAGAGAAAGAGAGAGAAGAAGAGAGAGAGAGAGGGGGAAAGATAAATTGACTCAATCTAAGAACTGCTCCCAAAGAGGAAAGTTTTTCACATTAAAGGCCGGGGAGATGGAATAAATGACAGAGATTTCTACCCAAACTCTATTAATGTCCTACACAACTTTCTGTACACAAATTCTGAACAATGTTTTTGTTCTTCTGGAAAAAAAAAACAGGTGCTATAAAACAATAAGTTTTTTTTACCATTTGCATTGAAGTTCATACCAAAATATACCTTGGGAAAAGAAAATATCTTGAGTACAAAAAAGTCATTATGAAAAGTATATTAAAAATATTTAAATATTTATGTGGAAAAACATGTGAAGCCCTATTAAGTATAGTTAACTTTATACTCAGGATAAAAGTCACACCTGCAATTTCTGTCTACATCAGTCATATTACTTGCCATGCTTTGCTTTTTCATGGCTGCACAATTTCTTATAAACATGGCTGGGAACTGACAGAGATTTGGTAAGCTTTTGTCAAGAATCAATAACAGTATTGTAAATCACAGCGCCTGAAAGGGATTTTTTTAAAAAAAGAAAGAAGAAAGAAAGAAAGAAAGGAAGGAAGGAAGAAAGAAAGAAAGAAAGAAAGAAAGAAAGGGAAAATAGAAAAAGAAAAAGAAAAATACTACCTGCATAGAGGCAGGGTCGGAAGTAATAGGGAAACTGGGATAATTGGTTGAGGAAAGTCAACACTAGTTACGGAACTGGTTTTGGAATATTGTACCCCTGTAACTCAATCATGAATAACTTTGTAATCCTGTAATTCATGGTCATTCAATAAAATAAAAAAATTTTAAAGGATAGACTTACTTATAGACTTACAAATTTTGTGCTTGGGTTTCAGTTATACAATGATCAAGTGCCCATCCCTCCACCAGTGCCCGTCATCCATCACCACGGGTCCCAGCATCCCCCCCACCCCCCATCCCCCAGTGTAGGGTGGAAGACAAACATAACTTATTTTGAAATATTACTATTTTAGACAATATCAAGTTCTTACTACAGATTAGTTATGGTACACATCAAATATGAGTTTTAAATGTCTTTGAGCTTGTTGGGGGAGGAAAGTACAACTGTTGATACCCAGAACTTATCCTGGCTCTAAGCTCAGGAATCACTCCTAGTGGTACCCAGGGGACCAGATATGGTGCCAGGGATTGAACTTTGGTTGGTTGCATGCAAGGTATACTCTTTACCCATTGTACTATTATCTACGGTTCTGTTTTTGAGCTTTTTATTAATGCTCCTTTTTACTTTTTTAACATTTTGATACTTATATTTTTCGTGAATAGCTATACTGTCACTTTCACTGTCTTCCCGTTGTTCATAGATTTGCTCGAGTGGGCCCAGGAACATCTCCATTGTGACACTTTTTACTGTGTTTGGCATATCGAATATATCACAGGTAGCTTGCCAGGCTTTGCTGTACAGGCGAGATACTCTCAGTAGCGGAGATACTCTCACATTCTCTCTGAGAGGGGCAGAACAATAGAACCCGGGTCGGCTGGGTGGGCAGCATGCAAGGCAAACGTCCTACCCGCTGGGCTATCACTCCAGTCTAGTTATACAATAATTCAAATTTATTGTCTTCTAGAAGCAAGCAGAAAAAGGCTATGACTTAAACTTGCTTTGAAGTAATTTGAAATGTGAGTCATGATTGGTAGAAAGGGAAAGAAATCTAACTTAAAGATCTAAATAAGAGATTTAGAATAATAATCTTAATAAAAAGAGGCTGGAAATCAAAGTAGAATAATTTCTAAAGGGTTAATATTTAAAAGACAATGTCATCTCTTCTTGAGCACATATGTTATAGTTGACAGTTTAAAAGAATTATAACAGTCTTGGCCCACATCCAAAAGAACAAAAGCAACCGGTGTTGGCACAGATGTGGGGAGAAAGGGACTCTCCTTCACTGCTGGTGGGAATGCTGACTGGTACAGCCCTTTTGGAAAACAGTATAGACGATTCTCAAAAAAGTAGAAATTGGTCTCCCATTTTACCCATAAATACCACTTCTAGGAATATATCCTGGAGAGGCAAAAGAGTATAGTAGAAATGACATCTGCATTTGTATGTTCATTGCTGCAGTGTTTACAATAGACAAAATCTGGAAAAAACCCTAGTGCCCAAGAACAGATGACTGGTTAAAGAAACTTTGGTACATCTACACAGTGGAATACAATGCAACTATTAGAAAAGATGAATTCATAAAATTTGCATACAAGTGGATCAACATGGAAAGTATCATGTTAAGTGAAATGAGTCAGAAAGAGAGGGATAGTCGTAGATAGATTGCACTCGTCTGTGAAATATAAAGTAACAGAATGGGAGACTAACACCCAAGAATAGCAGAAATAAGGACCAGGGGGTTTACTCCAAGGCTTGGAAGCTGGCCTCAAATGCTGGGTGAAAAGGCAACTCAGATAAAGAAGGTTACACCAAGTAAAGGGTGTTTGGAGGACCCACTCGGGTTGGTATATGAATGCCGAATGTAGACTATAGATCAAACACAATGGCCTTTCAATACTTCTATTGCAAACTATAACACCTAGAAGGAAAGACAGAACAAAAGGGAATGCCCTGCCACAGAGGCAGGGTCTGGTGGGGGGGTGGATGGGGGGGGGGACTTGTGGGAGGGATACTAGAATCAATGTTGGTGGAAAATGAGCACTGGTGGAGGGATGGGTACTCGATCATTATGAGTGAAACACAAGCACAAAAGTTTGTAAGTATGTAACTGTACCTCACAGTGATTCACTAATTAAAAAAAGAATTACAACAGTCTAATGTCAAATGTTGTTCTAAATATATAATGAAAAATACCTAAGCAATTATACTACAAATAAAAACAAAAGTGGCTGCCTACTTGGATAAAGTAGATTTTAAAACAAAGAAAATTATCAGAGTTAGTAAGGCATGTTATGCAATTATAAAACGACCATCCTATTCACTAAACAACAGTCATCTCAACTGATAGAACAATGTCAAAAAATCAACAAGGGTATATGAGAACTCAACAGTCCATCAACTTATAGGAAGCAGCACTGTAGCACTGTCTTCCCGTTGTTCATCGATTTGCTCGAGCAGGCACCAGTTACATCTCCAATGTGAGACTTGCTGTTACTGTTTTGGCATATCGAATACATCACGGATAGCTTGCCAGGCTTTGCCATGCGGGCGGGATACCCTAGATAGCTTGCTGACTCTCTGAGAGGGGAAGAGGAATCGAACCCGGGTTGGCTGCATGCAAGGCAAACACTGTACCCACTGTGATATCACTCCAGCCCTATCAGAAGTATTTGACATAATATTCGATAAGAGCTGAGCACAAATAATGAATTATATACCAAGAAAGATCACTTTAAAGATTATGAAATAGAATTTATAAGCTATTTTTGAATAGCTTATGAACTGGAGAGATAGTACAGCTTACGTTGTATGCAGGAGACCCAGGTTCAATCCCTTTGCCCCATTAGCAGTGATCCCTAAGCACAGAGCAAGGAGTAAGCCCTGAACACAGTTGGATATTGTCCACAGACGTGAATTAAAAAAAGAGTTCAACAAACTTAAAAGAATCAAAATAATCTTAAAAGAATTCTCTCACCATAATGGACTGAAAGTATAAATCAAGACTGTGCAGGTAACAAGAAAGTATCTAAATTAGTAACCTTTATTTTGTTTTGTTTTGGTTTGTAGCAGTACACAGCAGTACCTATGGATGTTGGGGATAGAACCCAGGTCAACCATGCATAAGGGAAGTGCCCTAGCCTCTGTACTATTGCTATGACCCCTCAAACTAGTGACTTTCAAATTAGTAACTTTGAGACTTAAGCAATACACTTCCAAATGATCCATAAGTGAAAGAAGTCTCAAAGACAAACTATACTGTATGGACTGAAAATAATATAACACCAATATTTATGGAATAGCTAAATCAGTGCTGAGAAGAAAACGTACAGCATTAAATTCACAATAATCAAAGCTGTATGCATGTAGGTGCTACCATATCCACAATTAGAGAGAGGGAAAGAGATGTTGCATATGTGGGATTAAAAAAATAAACATAAATAGTAAGGGAACAATAAATGGTCAAGGTAATGACTTTGGACTGAAGATTTGGGGGACCGGAGTATGTATTTACTTTGCATGTGAATGACCTGGATTCAATTCCCAGTGTCCCATATAGTTCCTAACTCCATCAGGAGCAATCGCCGACCACAGAGTAAGGAGTAAGTCTTGAGCTATAGGGCAGGGAGTCTGTGTGTGTGTGTGGGGGGGGGGGGGGGGGGGAAGGCAGGAAGAGGGGTTTGCAAAAGCAAAGAAATAAACTAAAAGCCGAGCTTACATGGGAGAGGAGAAAAAACAAAGGGAAGAGACCTGTATTACAATTGATTTCAGAATAGGATGAGGAAGCCGATCTCTAGTGATAGTATGGTAAATGATGTATTTGTGAAAAGTATGATTCACTGTATTTTAAATCCCAGTACCTCAATTAAAACATAAATAAAGCTTCTATTTCAGAAAGCTAGAAAAAGGTAAAAAATAAATAAACCTGGAAGAAAGTACTAACAAAATTAGATAATGAAATTTAAAAGAAGAAAATTGCAAATGAAATGTAGAGGCAATTGCCTTGCACGCAACCGACCCAAGTTCAATCCCCAGTATATGGTTCCTGAATCTACCAGGAATGAGCCTTAAGTGCAAAACCAGTAGTCAGCCCTGAGGATGACTGAGTGTGGTCCAACACACACACAGACACACACACACAGACACACACACAAGAAAATATCACAAAAATTCAACTGACTTAACTGACTTTTTCTTTGAGGCCACAGCTGGCAATACTTAGGAGCTAGTCTTGCATCTGTGCTCAGGGATCACTCCCAGTGGTTCCTGGAAGAGTATGTGTTGCCAGGGATGAATCCCAGTGCTCTTATTTGTAAATCATATGCTCTAAGTTTTTAGGCTTCTCCCCAGACTTCAACTTATGTCTGACAAAAGTGCAAAGAAATTCAGTGAAGGTGAAATAGACTTTTTAATTAGTGCAAGAGTACAGACATCCATAAGCAAACCCAACTATGCAATCAACCTATCTCAAAATGATGTATGTATCAAGGACAAATGAATAATAATGATCATTTTAGGAATAATTTAAAATAAGAGGTGGGTCAGAGCTTTGACCTTATGATTGATCCATGGCATGGAAATTAATAAAACAAAATAAAACATAAAACATGAGCAGAAATTTTAAGGATTTGGGGCTTAGCAAATGACATGCTTCAGGAAAGGAAAATTTGGAGATCCAGCTTTACAATCTATAAGGCAGTCTGTGTCTTTATCGCAGGTAAATGCTTCAACAACCTGAGGCACATTCGTGTCATAGAATACGCAGCAACTTTTCATGCAGAGGAGAGATCATAAATCTGAAACAGGCCACTTTGAGAAACGTAGAAGGAAAGGAAAGGGGACACTTAAAACAGCCATCCACCCAGTCAAAGAATATGGATTTTGAGATGTCAGTGTTTACATGTATCAATGACCAACTAAATCACTCAACCTTGTGGATAAAAGTAAGGATGGAGAGGGGTAAAGGAAGTGCTCCTCCAAAGCTGTTCATTCCTGAAAAACATGGAAATGAGGACCTGGGAAAGAGTTCTCCACCATGCTCACTGCAAAATCTTGATCTCAGTTAAGTCAAAAGTAAGGTTTTGCTGAGTTAGAGGATGGAGAAGAAATGCTGCCATAGGAAGTGCAGTAGAGAGTCAGCAAAAGAATTGTAAGCAGTCGTAAAATTAGAAAGCATGACTCTGTACAGATCCAGTCAGAATAGTTTTGTGATTTTCTATAGCAAGATTCAACAGCCCAGCTGTGTGATAAAAGAAATAATAAAGATGACCCTGGCTAGAGAAATTTTCTTCTTTTGATTGATTCCTTGTGTATACTCACAGATTCAAAAATAGTTATGTCAAAGTGTCAATTGGTTAAAAGTGTGATTTGGATCATAGGTCTTATTTTTCAATCTGAGCAATATTGTCAATTAAAACATCTCAGCAGCCTAGTAACACTTGTTTTGAATTCAGACAAATTCTAAAGAGCAGAGTGCCTTTAGAAATATTATTTAACCATATGTATATATGCTTGTGAATCGATATGTACCTATATTTATTAGTATGTATCTCCTCAAATTAATTGTGGGAATCAAATAAGATAATGCATAAAATATTTAACAAATTCTGAATAAATGTCTAAATAAATGAGGAGGAAGAGACCTTGAAAATCATAAGCAAAAACACAATGTTTTTATAAGTTATGAGAATTAAATCAAACTTTAAAAGATTTGCATTTAACATAATTTATAATTAAATATAATTTTCTGGTTTTTATATATTTTTGATGTAGTAGGTGACATAATGCCAAAGACCTTCTTTGTTTGGGCCATTATTGTCCAAATACATAGCTACCATATAATAATCATTCATTAATCAATTGTTAATTAAGATATACCTGATACTCAGTGAGGTAGTCATCACAGAACTACTTTATCAGCAGTTTTGCTTTACGTGTCTAGATGCTTAAGGTCACTACACTCTTAAGGTCACTACACTAATTAAAAACTGAGAGACACATGACTGAGACATAAACCTGAAAGCTTTGTAACCTTTCCCACAGTGATTCAATAAATAAAAAAAAAAACTGAGAGACCATAAAGATAGTACAGGGGTAAAGGTAGATGCCTTGCTTGTGGTCAAACCCTGGTTTGATTCCCAACATTACACAGTCCTCCAGCACACTGAATACATCCCTAGAAGCCACCAAGCATCATTGCGGTAACCCAGAAAATTCCCAGAACTACAGGGCTAAAGCAGCACTGCATCTTGAGGCTCTTGTAGTGAGCTGCTGACCCAGTTTAACTGAGGCCAAGAATCACCCAGAGGGAGTGCTGAGGCCTTCTGAGCCCAATTTGGGAGGGTAAATAAATAAATTGAAAAATTCAAGCATCAGTAATGGAGCTAAGTGTTTCATGACTTGATTGGCCTGTGTGAGTCCTTGAGTTTGATTCCCCGGTACCAGACATAAAAATAGAAAATAAAAAACAGTGATTTTGTTGAACCACTGCAATTTTTATATCTAAATGCCTTTCTCTTACTATACAAAAGATAGGCTGCCATCTTGTTAGTTTTGCTAATTCTTCTCTCTGGGCCTAAAGGTAATTCAACTTCTACCAGTCAGACTAATGAAATAACTTTCATCATGTATGAGTATGTGACTTTGTGGGGGAAGATGTTCTCACAAATGCTGTTGTACATGCCTGTTCTTTTCTAATCATCACAACACTTTTCCTTTTCTAATCATCACAACACTTTTCCTTTGTCAAGAGTTGTGTCCTCTTCCTCCTTACATTTCCTACCATTATCTTTAATGATGCTCTATACGCATCATTAAAATCTCTATCAACAATATTATTTACCTATCAGATTTTTAATCCTCTGTAACATTCACCAGTGAAATCTGTAACACAAACCAAGTGTCCATCTTTTTTATTTGTCCTCAAACTGTTACTACCGTGTACAGATAAATATTTGTTTGAGTTACCAGTCTGAAAGCAATACTCCCACTTTTAAAAATTTTACACAGGAGCAACAACAGAGGTCTTCACAACTGCATTTGGGAACTACCGTTTACTGCAAAGAGCTTCTTTAATTCAACTTTGGTTGACTGTGAATACTTGTTTTCCTATCTATTCATTCTAGGAAATAATATATCTTACCTAAAAACGTCTGAAGAATCAGATAGGTTTGTGGTTCAAACAGTAAAGGACAATCTGCTTTATTAGCTTCCCCAGAACATGAGGTATCCGTCTGAATTTCCAATCAAGGTCCTCTGATCTGCTTGATTTTGAGAATATCCAGCTGGTGGGATTTAAATTATATTTTAAGTGCATATCCAACAATTTTCTTCCAAGCTTGTTTCTTGAATTAACTCTGAATATGTATTCTGATTCATAATGGTTGCTGTTTAGGAATTAGTTATTATCACGAATTTCAGGGGTAAAACAAAAACTGTCAGCACTGTCAGCACTGTCCTCCCATCATTCATCGATTTGCGCGAGCGGGGACCCAGTAACGTCTCCATTGTGAGACTTGTTGTTACTGCGTTTGGCATATCAAATGCTCCATGGGGTGCTTGCCAGGCTCTGCTGTGCAGGCTGGATACTCTCTCGGTAGCTTGCCGGGCTCTCTGAGAGGGGCGGAGGAATCAAACCTGGCTCTGCCAGGCCGGCTGTGTACAAAGCAAACACCCTACTACTGTGCAATCTCTCCAGACCAAAACAAAAACAATTCTTGTAAAAATAAAAAAATAATTTAAACCTAAAGAACTGTCAAAGTTTTCAAGTTTCAATTATTAATAAATTCTTATTCCCTAAGGTAGTTACACTAAATTATCTTATTAATTTGTATTCTAAAACCAAATATCTTGATAAAAGTGAATGGGTAACTTCTAAACTATTGATTTAATTCACCTCCTATCATTTTTTGAATGTTCATAAAATTTTATTTTAGGTATATAAGCCCAGATAGCAAAGAAACACTTTTTTTTTTTTGCAAAGAAGCCACTTTAGCTTGTCACAATAGATAGAAAGAAAATCAAATCCACTGCATCATAGGGTCACAACTTATAGAAATAAGAGTGAGATCCTTGGTTGAAGCCTCTCATAGAATTAGGTGAATGAGTCCAATTTCAATATGCCATTAGACTATCAGAATTTAATTCTTTCAAAGGCAGTGAATAAACACATATTCCATAGAGAAACAACTATACTCATAAAACATAACCTACATAAATATGTCAAAAAATGCCACAATAATGTGGAATAAAACAGCCAGAAAAATTTAAGTATATCTACTTTGAGGAGATGTTCTTGATTCCCACAAAAACAATGAAGAATCGGTCCCCTGTTTTTGTTTCTTAAAAAACAATGATAAAGGTAAAGGTAAAGGCCCTCCCGTTGATCGTCAATTTTGCTCGAGCGGGCCCAGTAACGTCTCCATTGGAGACTTTGTTGTTACTGTGTCTGGCATATCGAATACTCTCGGTAGCTTGCCGGGCTCTCCGATGATAAAATTTTAAATTGAATTTTTGATTCTGTCATTATATTTCATATTTTATAATGCATATTACCTGTTATACATTCTAAATAAAATCATTTTCTAGGTAACTGCTGCAATATCTCTAACTCAGTAAGAGCAATGATAGACCCAGTTGAACGCTAGTAGACTCAGCAATCTTAAAGCAGTTTCCAAAGTGCAATGTAATCAGAGGAGGATTTGGGCTGGGGAGCTGGGCACAGCAAACCTCAAATCAGTTAAAGAAGCAGTCATGCAAAGTTTATTATGAACAAATCACCGTATTTGATTTGGGAGAGACATTCAGAAATATACCATTTTTCAGAGGCAACATAACAAATGAGTATGAGTATCTTGGAAACTAATCAGAATGCTAATGTGTAAGTAGTAGAACTTAAAACAATGAACCATAGTGAGGAAACAAGAAAGATGTCATTTTGTTCCAGACTAGTTTGTGGGTTCAGGGTTGTCTGAAACTGAATAAAAGACCTATAAACAATTAGTCAGTGCTTTGAAGAATTTCTTTTGTTATAGTAAAAAAAAAAGTCATCCGGAAGGCATCATGGACATGGAAAGAGAGAGAGAGAGAGAGAGAGAGAGAGAGAGAGAGAGAGAGAGAGAGAGAGAGAGATTAAATACAACCCAAACCTGAAGCAAGAACTTTTTACTTAGAACCTCAGGTTCCCTTGTCAGCTTGGGAGTCGGGATGTAGTTGTGCCTGGGCCATTTTGGCCAGTTGGCATGAATCTGCTGTTTGTGAACTAACTTCAGTATCCTGAGGTAACCCAAAATTTCATGACCATTGGTGACAAACTCCTACCTAGCACAATGTCTCTAAATTTAAAACTAATGGGCCCATCACTGGAGTCACATATGTGAGACTTTGTTGAGGCTTAATGATCCATCTACCCACCTACATATTGAACATTTAGCAAATGTTAAAAAATCGTTTCACTCAAGATTTTCTTAACCAGAAAAATTACATGAAAAAAATTAATACAAATAGTTATGACATAATGAAATGCTAAAATAATTTTTTGATTAGATTTGTTCTTTGACTAGTACCACTTATTCTACTTTATTTTTTTGTTTGTTTGTTTTCGGGTAACACCTGGCAATGTCCAGGGTTTACTCCTGACTCTGCACTCAGGAATTACTCCTAGCGATGTTTGGGCTTCCATATGAGATATCCGTGAT
The DNA here is from genome assembly GCF_029834395.1 of Sorex fumeus. Taxonomy (NCBI): domain Eukaryota; kingdom Metazoa; phylum Chordata; class Mammalia; order Eulipotyphla; family Soricidae; genus Sorex; species Sorex fumeus. Next base: position 8,730,238 of record NW_026606075.1, on the reverse strand, counting down.
CAAATACTACCAGTCAGCCTGGTGCCAGGCAAGCACCCTACACATTGTACTATTTCTCCAATTTCTCTACTTTTAAAAAATATAAACATAGCGATTATGATAATTCACCGGAGACTTACATGCTCACTAGTTTCAAAGATAGTCTAAAAGTTTTAAATATATTTTAAACTATATGAATTTAAGCATAGCAATCACCTAACATGCCAATAAAAGTCAATAACTAAATTTTAACAAAGATCCAACAGCCTCCTCTGGGTCTTTCTCTAAACTCTTTGTATACAGTTCTGACTAATCCAACCGTTGCTTTTCTGATCCAAAGATCAGTAATGTTTATCTCTAGAACTGACTTAAATGGCCAGGCCACCCCCTCCTCCAGAGCGCGGCTCTCTGCGCTAACCAGGCTTTGATGAGCAGGGAGTGAATAGAGGCGAGCCTCCTTCCGCCAACTCAGCAGCAATGTGTTTTCTGTCTGAACTGAACTTCCACAAATTTGTAATTTATTTGGAAGAATATGTTGCAGATAAGCAAAAAGAGTGGGGGGAAGGCATCTGGAAGCCTTCTTGCCAAATGGTAACTTTCTGGAAAGTTCCTCATTTAGAAGTAATTTCTGGAAAATTTCTTGATTAATACAAATCCGTGAACAAACTTAAAAATGATGGCTTTGTTATTGCTTTGGCACAATATGTTAACAACACTGCAATTGCTGCCAAGACTCTGAGCGTTCTTTCATGCGGATTATGGTCTTGTTTACAGATCCAGCTGTACTGAGGCCTTGTCCATGGCGGTAACCTAACAATGTTCTCAGTGGGGGTGCCCATTAGGGGAGGGGAGACTAACTGAAGTTTAGTTTGTTTAAATTGGGCAAGAATGCACAGCGGCACTCAGATCTTTGGGGAATGTGTTGGAAGCATACTCTTTCTGAGATCTGTTTTCGCTTATTTAAGGGGGATGTTTGCATTGCACAAAAATTGCAATACACAAACTTGCCATACAAAATGCCTTCCAAATGTTTACTGTGGTCTGTACAGAAGTGAGCAGAAAATATAAATAATGCTAGATTAAAGGAAAATGCTGAGTGAAAAAAAGAAAGGAATTGCCAACCTTTGAAATTTTTATTGATTTACCCGCCCCCAAATCCTTTCTGTTATGTATGCGTCTTCATATACATATAAAATATATATTCCTAAATATGACCATTCTAATAGGACAGGAAACAAAACTCCCTGAAGAATTTGGAATTCTGGGAAACAGATTTCTATTAATAGGACACATTCAAATATTTTATTTGCTTGCACAGTAAGCAATTTATATGTAAATTTCATTGGAATTTTGGAATTTTATTTTACTGGTTCTAATGGCAAAAATAACAAAACAATTGTTCCCACGCTCTCCCCTACCAAAGAAAAGAGAAACCTAAGAATCTCACATTTTCTGACTTTTAAGAAAAAATTCACAAGATTTTTAGCTGTTGCATGCTTTGACCAAAAGAGAGTTTGATATTAATTGCCTCTACACTAACTTTCTGACTCTATTTTATAAAGTTCATAAATAAAAGCAACTCATTTAGAAGAAAGTTTTCAGGGGTTTTTTGCCGCCCCCCCCCCCCAACACACACACCAATCTTTCTGCTGAGAACAAGGAGAAAAGCTTAAACTCTGGTAGATAAAGGCTTCTCACAATGTTTTCTCTCTAACGCCAGCCAACAGAGGCCACTGTGCTTCTGTTACCTTAAAAATGCATTGAGCTTTTTCATCTGACCTTTTGGATAACATTTAGTTCAAAATAAAATTTTTCCTAGGAAATTCCCAATTCACACCATTTTTCATCTTAAGTCATTTTTTAAGGCAAGGTTATGCAAAAATTCATTTTATAGTTCAATCAAAAATTGAAACACCAGTGAATTTTTTAAAACTAGGTTGCTCATTTCTAAAAAACAAAAATCAATTTTCCTATATAATTGCATTGTTGCTATCAGTGGGTCAATATTTTCATTACATCTTACAGAACTCTCACAAATATGCAAGAGAAAAAATTCAGTTGCCTTTTTTCTTTAGAATTGTATAGTCATTTACTTCTCTACCTGCATATTTAGCATTTCTGTATGTAAATAACATATTGTATAACTGTACACAATGTATCCCCCACCCTATAACCAAGCTTCAAGGCTAGTGATAGAGGACAGAGGGAGGGATAATTCTTTGCTTATTTGTTTACAAAGCCATTTTTATATTCTCCTAAGAATTTTATGCTTCTACAATTTTTTAGGACTATGTTTTGTTGTTGTTGTTTGCTTGTTCTGCTTTATCTTTTGAGGAGACCATACCCAGAAGCACTCAGGGGTTACTCCGGGTTCTGTGGTCAGGATCACTCCTGTAGGTACACCAGGGGACCATATGAAATGCTGGGATCAACTCAGGTAAGCCACATGCAAGGCAAATGCCTTATCCACTGTACTATCTCTCCAACCTCAACTTCTACAATTTTTTTAAGTTTCATATAAACAGCTTCATAGCCTTTAAATTAAATTTTAACTATTGAAAAGCAATATAATAAGATATAAGGGCAAAGAATACAGCATTGAGCTACCTATGTTACTGTATCATAGACATTTTTTCATATGTGCCTTGGGCAATTACAAATCCCTTCTGCATTTCAGTTTCTTACTTTAAAAACTGGTCTAATAACAGTAGTTTTTTAGTGAATTGGTTTGAGGATTAAGTAAAGTAACATGACAGCACCTCAAAGATTTCCTGGCATGCAGTAAGTCCTTATTAAATATTATCTATAAAACTAGTAGGAAGTATAGGTTATTAAATCCACTCAATTAAAATTACTTTTAGTATCTTTTGTGTGTCAAAATTAAGTTAACAGAGGCATATTTTTTAAAATATTAAAAACTGGGGAGAGAGTTCAATGGGACAGTGCACATTCCTTGTGTTTTCAAGATCTCTAGTTTGAAATTCAGAATTGCATGCCCTCCCAGCAGTGCCAGATGTATTTGTGTTGGCCCAAGCACTTAAGTTTCATCACCAGAAGTGACCCCAGTTTCCAAACACCGTTCAGGAGACCCTTATGAAAAAAACAGAAAGACTTAAGGAAAAGAGGAATAGTACCGGAAGTAAAGCCCTTGCCTTGCATGTGGTTGACCAAGTTCAATCTCCAACACTGCATTTGGTTCCTCAAGCAACCACCAAGAGTGATTCCTGAGCACAGAGCCACAAATAAACTCTGAGCACCACTAGGTATGACCCCAAAGCAAAACAAATTAAAAAAAATAAAAACAGGCCAAAGAGATAGTCAGACCTTAAAGTGCTGCCTTGCATGTTACCAGCCCAATTTGATCCCTGGTACCACATGTATATGGTTTATATGGTTTCCCTGAGCAATGTCAGGAATGATGTCTGAGCACAGAGCAAGGCATAGCCTAAAGACCAAACAAATAGTAGAAGACCATTTATTTCTAAAATTGTTTCTCAATTGATTTAGTAATAACAGCCAACCAAATCTGGAATTATTTCCAAATTATTTAGCCTATAAAAACAGAGCAAATTAGGGCTGGAGAAATAGCACAGCAGGTAGGGGGTTTGCCTTGCATGCAACCAACCCGGGTTCGATTCCCAGCATCCCATATGGTCCCCTGAGCACCGCCAGGAGTAATTCCCAAGTGCAGAGCCAGGACTAAACCCTGTGCATCACTGGGTGTGACCCAAAAAAGGCAAAAAATAAAAAGAACAAATTAGAAAAAGGTTTTTTTTAAGAGTGTTTCTTTGGAGTAATGCTGTTCAGGAGACCCTTATGAAAAAACAGAAAGACTTAAGGAAAGAGGAATGTACCGGAAGTAAAGCCCTTGCCTTGCATGTGGTAAAGAGCTATGTTTGGAGTAAAGAAAATTTGTGACATATTCCTATAACAAGTATTAATTTAAAAATCAATATATGTATAAATGAAGATAAGCTTATAAAACTCAGTATAAGTTCATATATACGTATATGTATATATGACGATAAATTTAAAATCCAAGTGTGATCACTTGATCACTTGATATCTTGTTACTCATCGATTTGCTCAAGCGGGTGCCAGTAGCATCTTCATTCATCCCTGTTGCTTGCTGCCGTAGCCCAATGGCATCTGCTCGTTCTAGGACATGCAGAGCCTCAAACCAATCATTCAGGGTCTTGAAGAAGTCTGGCCATCTCGTAGGTGGGCTGCCACAGGATCTTTTGACGTCCCGTGAAATCCAGTCGGTAATGGCTCTAGTCCAGTGGTCCTCTCTAAATCTCATTATGTGTCCAGCCCATCTGATTTTTGATGCCTTGGCAAATGAGACAGCATCCCTGATTCTTGAGCGTTCAAGGAAGTCGGAACTCCGGATTCTTTCTCTCATTTGAGTGAAACGTGATATTCCAAGCATAGCTCTTTCAATTCCTCTTTGGGAGACCCAGATAGCTTTCTCATCCTGTTCGCGTAGGGCCCAGGTCTCTGAGGCGTATGTTAATGCAGGAAGAACAGTGGAATCGAAGAGATGTGCTCAGAGTTGGAGTTTCTTCATACTCTTAGTTATGTCTTCGACGCTCTTGAAGGCATTCCAAGCCACTCTCTTTCTCCTGCGCAACTCAGGTGCCAGGTCATTTGTCACGTTGACTTCTCGACCTAGGTACACATAACTTTTGCATTTGGAGATGGTCATTCCATGGAGAGCGAATGGAACGTCAGGAACAAGACTGTTTCTCATGAACATTGTCTTTGTGAGATTCAGCTGTAGTCCGACCTTTCCACACTCACGATCGAAGTCTGCCAGTATTTGTGCTGCTTGGCTAATATTTGGTGTTATTAGAACGATGTCATCAGCAAAGCGGAGGTGGTGTAGTTGTCGACCATCTATCTTCACTCCCATTTCTTCCCATTCCAGTCATCGCATGACATTCTCGAGGATGGCACTGAAGAGTTTCAGTGAAATAGTATCACCCTGCCAAAACCCTCTCTTGACATGGATGATCACTTCTTTGTGGAATGGTGAGATCCTGGTAGTGAATTCGTAATCTAGCTCACGGATGATCTTGATGTATTGAGTTTGAATGCCCTGATTGGCTAAGGCTTCGATGATGCTTCCGTCTCAACAGAATCAAAGGCCTTATTTAAATCAATGCACGTTAGACAGAGCGGCATCTTGAATTCCTGAGAAACCTCAATGAGCCTGGTTATCGTGTGGATATGGTTGATAGTGCTGAATCCTTTTCAGAACACGGCTTGCTCACATGGTTGTCCTTTATCTAGTATTCTGCCAATCCTGTTCAGGATGACTCAAGTGAACAGCTTGTAGATGACAGAAAATAGGCAGATTGGGCCATAGTTGCCAATGTCGTGGATGTCTCCCTTCTTGTATAGTAGTGCAGTCCTGCTGGTTTTCCACTGGGACGGAAACTTGCATTCAGACAGGTAGCATGTGAAGAGCCGAGCCGGTGTATTGATGAGCACTTACGGTAGGTTCTTCAGGTGTTTAGGTCTGACCTTGTCTGAACCAGGTGCTTTTTGTTTCTTTACCAATGAGATGGCGTGTTGGATTTCAGAAGGAAGAACGTTGGGAACAACATATCAATCCTGCAAAATTTGGTATGTGGGCAAGTGGACGTGGCTATTAAAGAGATCTGAGTAGAAGTCATGAATAATCTTCTCCATTGCCCTTCTGGAAGATGTGACAGATCCATCAGGATGTCGGAGGGCAGTCATCTTGGTCTTTCAGTTGGTGAAAGACAGGCGGGCTTTATGAATGCTTTTCCCAGCTTCTGCCGCATCTACCAGCAATGCTGTTCCTCTGTCTTTGAGGGCTCCCTTGATTGCTTCTCTTTACTGCTTTGCAAGCTCTCGTTCACTTGCGGTTGCCTGAGGTATGTGCCAAGCCACGTTGGGAAATAAGCTCAAGAGTTTTCGAAGACAGGCTTTTTTTTGTGGTTATCTCTCTCTTGGCGTTCCTCACACAATCATGGACGTGTTGAACCAGTATATCGTATTCCTCATCAATGTTGTCAATGACAGCATCTTCCCAAGTTGCTGCAACATAGCCAAAGAGCTCCCAGTTGGTGGTCGTTCTGGGTGTTCTCTTCTTAAACTTTGCATTCCTTTCTCCCTGCTCTGTGAAGTAGAATTTTGCACAAAGGAGACGGTGGTTCGATCCCGTTTGGAATTTTGGGATAACAGCAACATCAGTCAGGCAAAACCGTTGATTGAATATGATGTGGTCAATTTCGTTGTGGAACCATCCACCAGGAGACTCCCATGTCCAACATTTAGATTCGGGCCTTCTGGAACTGTGAGTTACCATGGATGGTCTTGGTCGACATGATGAACTCAGACAGTCTGTCCCCCTGTTCATTCCATTCTAAGCCATGGGTCCTGATGTGGAGTTCTTCGGCTGATCTTCTCGGTCCTATCTTGGCATTAAAAATCACCGACAATTATCTTGTAGAAGGTGTGGTTTTCTTTATAGAACTTCTCCATCTCCATGTAGAACTTCTCAATTTCTCCTTCACCATAATTGGATGTTGGTGTGTAGACAACAAAGATAGAAACTGCCAGCAGTGAGCCACATCTATTTAAGTGTAATCGTCTGATTCGGGTTATTAGGCATTCGAATGATTCAATGCTCATGGCTAAGTTTGTCGCCTCTTTTGTTGCATGTTCCAAGGAACAGTTCTTCTCCAGTGTCGAAAACAGGGTGATATGATTGATGCCTTCTCGTCTCAGTCAGACCAATGATGTCGTACTTGATCTTTCATGTTTGTACTAAGTGTATATATACATATTAAATGTATATTTATTAAGTAAATATTTAAGTAAATTGAATATTAAACTTATCTTCATATACATATATACATATATATGAAAATATATACTGATTTTTTTTGGTCATACCTATTGTGGTCAGGTCTTACTCCTGGCTCTGTGTTCAGGGTTTATTCCTGGCAGGTCCTGGAAGACCATATGGAGTTCGAACCTAGGTTGACCATATGCATGGCAAGCACCTTACCTGCTGTGCTATCTCTCCAGACGTAGAATCCAAAGATTTTTCAGTATTTTATTGACAGCATATAATTGTTATTGTTGTGAGCTATTCTTTCAAAGTTTAGCATGCGTCATCTACTGTCAAATTACTTTAAAGATACAATATTTTTTTTAATTTTTAATAGTGAGACATCATGAGGTACAGTTACAGACTTACACATTTTTGTGCTTGGGTTTCAGTTATACAATGATCAAATATCCATCCCTCCACCGGTGCCCATTTCCCACCACCATGGATCCCAGTATCCCTCCCACTCCCCTCATACCCCCCATCTTACCCTGCCTCTGTGGCAGGGCATTCCCTTTTGTTCTCTCTCTCTTATTAGGTGTTGTGGTTTGCAAAAGAGGCAATGGGTGACAATCATGTTTAGTCTATAGTCTACTTTCCGCTTGCTTCTCCCATCCTGGGAGGATCCTCCCAACACCTTTATTTGGTGTTCCCTTCTCTATCTAAGCTCCCTTTTCCCCTAGCATGTGTGGTTGGCCTCCAAGCCATGGAGTAAAATTCCTGGTACTAATCTCGGCCATTCTTGGGTGTTAGTCCCATATTTTGTTACTTTATGTTCCCCAGATGAATGCAATTAAAGATACAACATTTAACATATGAAATGAATCCTGTTTAATTTTTGTTGTTGTTTTGATTTTTGGTGTTTGTTTGGGGGTCACATCCAGTGGTGCTCAAGTCTTACTCCTAATCATTCTAGGTTGTTGCTCTGGCCCCAAATGAATTATTTTTTAAGGAAGGTTCTTAATATCTAGAAGTTACCAAACATGTTCAGCCTGCAAAACTGAGTTTTGGGGCTGGAATGATGGTACAGTGGGTAGGGCTTTTGCCTTCCAAGCGGCCAACTGGGATGTATCCTTGGCATCCCATGTGGTTTCCTGAGCCCTTGAGGAATGATCTCTGAGTACAGAGCCAGTAATAAACCCTGATCATGGCCGGATGTGGTCCAAAAGAAAAAAATAGTAATAATAAAAACTGAGTTTCCCTGAAAGGCTGTCCAAATGCTTCAGTAAGTTAGTATTAAGAACACCCATTCTGTTTCTGAAATGCGGCCTTTCCACATCTGCAATGCTCTCTTAGTTAAAACCAAGTAATTACATAAATAAACCAGATGTAGCGAGTAACTGGGAAGTTTTTCTGCTACCTTAGTATTAAATGGTTGTAGATGATGTATTTCCTAATCCTATTTTTCTTTGCATCCCACGGATGGAGTTGACTCAAGGTACTAGGAAAGCAAGTACATTTTTAAAGAAGAAAAGGTTTTTGATTACAATTTACTGGCTGAAAAATAAAATTGATATATAGTTTTCCAGAAAGAAACCATAGAATCTCTTTATTAACTCATCATATTAAACCAGTTAATGAGCCACACGAGATATTTTTAAATAGCTGCTACATATAGTTACATAAATTTTTAAGTAATTCACTCTAGTTTATCCAAAGCAGCACCCAATATGTAGTGGTGAGGGATGTTTGATCCGAGCTGAGAGATCTGGGAACTAAATTATGGTAGGGTGCATGAAAACTAACCAACACAAACTTCCACCTAATATTGCAAATTTACCTGTGACATTGACAACTATTTGTGTGGAGTCATATTCTAAATGCTTGCGAAAGTTTAATTTAATGATATAATCCCTTCTCTGTGCTATCCTTTCATTTTTATTTTCTCAGTACAGAGCTCTAGTCTTGGAATCTCTAAGATTCAAAGTCATTTTAGAGGAAAAAAGAAGTACTCTTTGCCCTGGTAGTGAATCATTTGTAGCTGAAGGCAGCCTTTGTTCTCAGTCACCGGTTAGACTACACTTTCATAGCCTAATGCCTTCTACCAGGGCCCCTTGATATATTCACATAAATGATGGAAGATGCATGAGACGTGAAGGTGACATGTGCAGTCTCCAGGAGGAAACCGATGCCCGGCTTGCTCGCTAAGGAGCCATCCTGGCGTTAGCTGCATATGCAACCATCCGGCTGCCCTCCCAGCTGGAAGAAAGGTGTTAAGCAGCAGCTGTCAGCAGAAAGAGATAGGAAAGGGGTGAAGTCTCTCCAATTCATGAAATAAAAATTGTTAATGAAAATCTCCAGCTCCTTATGCTTCTAGCTGCCTTCTTTGCAAGACTCCTAACTCTTCCTGGAAACTTTTTAGCTTCCTGGATTATCAGTTTCAGGGCAATGTATTATTTGGTCACTGCTTGTGTAGTGAACCAGAACATTCTTAGGTGAATTCACCTCTCTCAGCAATCATAAAGTTTGTTCATTGATAGATTCAACGATGAAATTGTTACTGATTAGTTGAAGTCAAAAATCTGCACTTTGATCATTTCAAAAGATTTAATTACCTCCTCCTAATGCAGTATGTATGGCCCATTTGCCAGGACAAAGAGCTATTACTCAACACACACACACACACACACACACACACACACACACACACACACACAAAATACTGCTGTAGCCAGCATAGTCACTTTTAATGTTTTTACTGCTGAACTGTCAAAATGTGAACATTCCTACCCCTGAAAAAAATGGAAGTATGGAACTATAGTATAACCTTCACTTTTATAGTAAAAGGTTCCGAGAATATGACAAAGAAAACAGCAATTTCAGCCAGGTCATAATTTAGTATAAAATAAAACAAGACATTTAAACCCGAGGAGGAAAAAAAATCTAAGAGTGGTAGAACTATCAAACTATGTGTGCAATTTCCTTGTGCTCAAATTGCATTTTCTCCCTTCAGTGTTATACGGAGTAGGGTCTTGCCCTCTAGATTAGAGACTTTTGCATTAGAGGAAACTAGGTTATGTCTTCCACTGTCAGAGACAGAAATTATGAGCTGGAGTGCATTTTAGCCAGTCACTCTGAAAAATGTTAGCCCAAGGGGGTAATAATTAGAACTGTTTTTGTCAGGTGACTGCATTTTAAGCAGTGATGTCTCTGAGAATCTAGCTGAGGGGTTTAATATAAATATAAATATTTTTCAGTCAGCATTGTGACTTAACTTTTTTTTTGCTTTGCTTTTTATTTCAGAAGTAAGCACTTTTCAGGAATTATCATCTAAAACATCCTACAGTTTAGTGCTATGGTGACCTGATGATATAATAGCCGTCAAGAATAGCATTCAAACCATCAGAAGTTAACCCATACAACCAAATTAAACTGATTCTCAGATCATATGAAGGCATGAATACAAACGACTGGTCTGCCTAGATTGTTTATAGAAATTGAAGCATAACAATTTTACTCCTAAATAATTTTTCTTTACTTATTTGAGTTGTTATTTAATGCAATTTAATATTGAAGTATTCATAAAAAGAATTTTTAAAAAAATAATCCTGGTGACCTTTGGATCACACCAAGGAAGTATAGTTACCTCTGGGCTCAAAGTCCCAGAGTGGGTGTGGACCTAGGAGTTTCCCGTTGTTTATTAAGTTGTCCAAATGTGATCTACCCCTTTTTGAAAAGAATGATCATTTTAATATTTTCTCCCACTACAAAGGCATCAGGGATGGGGATGAATGGAAATAATTTCCTATCCTTTTGCTTATAAACTTTACTAGAGACTATTCTTTGTTTATACAATAATTCTATCTTTATGAATAAATGAATACTTTAGACTACAAGTTTCTCAGATCTTCTACTGGTTCTTAAAAATACCACATAGACCTTTACCATTATACATAAATTATGAGTAACTGCAAAATAAAGTTTTTCTAAAAATTTCACTTTAATTAATCTACATGATGTGAGCGATTAATATCAGGACTAAAGGACTTCAGGTGTCTTGGATAAATCAAAATTTTTGTTCTTTGGTCCAAGAGATAATACAGCAAGGAGGGCACTTTCCTTGCACTTGGCCAATCCAGGGTGGATCCTATGCACTGTTACATGGTGCCCTAAGCACTACCAGGAGTGATCCCTGAAAGCAAAGCAGGGAGTAAGCTCCAAGCACTGCTGAGTGTGGCCCCCAAACAAAACATTATCTCTAGTTTTTTCCAATGAAAACCTTTATTATATTTTATAACAGTATTAATAATCTTGCCTTATGTTTGCAGAGCCACAATCACCACCAGAGCATCACTTTTGTCTCCAGGTCCCTTCTCCCAAACTCTCTCTCTTGTCAACCTCAGTTTTCAATTCTGTTGGCACCTAGGTTGAAGTTTAAAATTCTTTATTTTTTTTAAATGGCTCATTTAAAGAAAAAATTGTCTTTATTATAGCCAATTATAAGTTTTAAGTCTTTTATAATCCCAGACACATGACATTTCAGAATAGGCTTAGGCAGTGGCATTTCACCTCTACCTGACTGATCTCATCTAGCTCTGAAGCATCAATATTGGTTTCATTCAGTTTGAACCTTCCCTAACTGCTGAACAAGACTGCTTTATGTCTCTCTATAATTCTCTCCCCTCAAGAAATCTGTTACTTGGGATGTTTCTTCTTCTCTGCTTTCCAAGGTCTCATGTCCTCGTGTTGACAGAAGGACATCTGACTCGTGGACTAGCATCTGGGTCTTTGCTGGCCTCTGCTGATCTGTTCTCCACTATATCAAGCTAATGTACATCCTGTCCTTGTATTCACGGTTGTGCTCTGGGGAGCTGAAGAAGGAAGGGCAATGGAGATCAACAGCCCCAAAGGCTTTAGATCCTGTTGTCTCTTTCTCTAGCAAGATCTTTGTATTCTGGAACTTTCTTGCCCTAACCCTACAATCACACTGATTCTCTTATTCACTGTCACTATCACTGTCTTCCCATTGTTCATCGATTTGCTCGAGTGGGCCCAGTAACGTCTCCATTGTGAGACTCGTTGTTACTGTGTTTGGCATATCGAATACGTCACGGGTAGTTTGCCAGGCTTTGCCGTGAGGGCAATATACTCTTGGTAGCTTGCCGGGCTCTCTGAGAGGGACGGAGAAATCGAACCTGGGTCAGCCGCGTGCAAGGTAACTGCCCTACCCGCTGTGCTATTCTCTTATTAATAGGAGTTTTTGAGAGTCATAATCCTTAGCACCCGGAGGCCACGAAAAATGAAGATCATCATTGAACCTTCCTGTCTAAATGTTTCATTTAATTATTATTAATTTACCTATCATGTGGCACCATATTGATATTACACCCTAGCATTCATGGGACTTATTTAGGAATTATCATTTTCCCAGAATAGATCCTAAAACAAGTAGTAAATTTAACCTACCTATCTGTGAATCTCATAATTTAAACTGTGTTTTTCTGCTTGATCTCATTTTATCCCAATCCAAAAAGCCTCATGACATATGAATTCAAAAACACTCAGATGTGATCTCGTGTCATTTATATACCCTCTGTCTTTCCTATTCTCCAATCTATTAATTTTTTGTAACCATGATACATTCCCTTTTTCCTTCAGGTTAATTCATTCTCCCCTTCACTAGTTCAACAATAGCAGAAGAGCTTCTGGAATAAATCAGAGAGGAAAAAGACAATGGGAGTAAGTTAAGAGTATTGGTGTGTCTCTAGTTCTTCTGATTTTGCCTCTATAGCTGGGGCAGGAAGCTTTCAAAAGCTCCATTTCCCAGACTCCCTTACCAAGTTACTTCCTGTCCAATTGTGCCAATGGTAGATACTAGCAGGAGGCTGCAGAAAACAAGAAGCCATTTTCACCCCAGATTTAATTGAAATTTCATCAATAGCAACAGTGATAGTAATATAGCTCCAAGTTACACTCAATTAATTCACTTCCAACAGCAGCAATCTCGGCTGTAACACCATTTTCTCCTTTTGCCTTCTAGGCCTAAAGATGGTAGAGTACTTTCATCTAAGCACTGCTCTAGGTAACCTTTTCACGTTGATGCCTCTAGCCTTAACAATACTTTGTAAGAGTTTTAAATTAACACTGCCAGAAATTCTTCAAGTTCGTTGTTTGATTAATCAGTGACTGATTTAGAAATTTGTCAATCAAATGATCACTATCATTCTTAAAGAAGTCTATCTATTGAAATATTATAAGTCCAGTTTTTTTTTAAGCATGTAGCACTGTAGCACTGTCCTCCACTGTTCATCAATTTGCTCGAGCAAGCTCAGTAACATCTCCATTGTGAGACTTGCTGTTACTGTGTTTGGCATATTGAATATATCACTGGTGGCTTGCCAGGCTTTGGCGTGCAGGTGAAATACTCTTGGGAGCTTGCCAGACTTTCCGAGAGAGACAGAGGAATTGAAACTGAGTCTGCTGGGTCAGCCTCGTGCAAGGCAAATGCCCTACCGCTGTGCTATAGCTCCAGCTATTGCTTAATTGTAAAGGTAAAGGTAAAGGCCCTCCCGTTGATCGTCGATTTGCTCGAGCGGGCCCAGTAACGTCTCCATTGGAGACTTTGTTGTTACTGTGTCTGGCATATCGAATACTCTCGGTAGCTTGCCGGGCTCTCCGAGAGGGGCAGAGGAATCGAACTTGGGTCGGCCATGTTGGCCGCTTGTAAGGCGAACGCCCTACCGCTGTGCTATCGCTACAGCCCACCCGGCTTAAGTGTAGTTGAAAATAATTTAAGGTATCCAGATTTTGGCTATTGTGAACAATGCTACAATGAACATATAAGTACAGATGTCATTTCTACTGTGCTTTTTGGTACATCTACACAATGGAATACTATGCAGCTGTCAGGAGAGATGACATCATGAACTTTGCTTATAAATGGATAGACATGGAGAGTATAATGCTAAGTGAAATGAGTCAAAAAGAGAGGGACAGACATAGAAGGACTGTACTCATTTGTGGAGTATAAAACAACATAACATGAGGCTGACACCTCATATTATTCAGTAATTAGAATTATTGGAAGACACATATAAAATGTAGAGATGAATTGATATGTGAATTAGTAAGGAATTTAAATTGGACAACTGATGAAAATTAAAGACCACCTAACCATACGTTTTCTGTTCCTATTATATTTTATAATATTATTCCTAATATTTCACTATTTTATAAAACAAACTTTAGTCTTTTGCCTTCAGAGAAATGAAGAAGGTTGATTGAAACAAAGAGAGGTACTATTCCACTTCTCGGACTGGGAATGAGAAAGGAAAGTACTCAGTACCTAGGGTTCAGAGCATTAGTAAAGTTCCCAAGACCATTAAGAATTGGAACAAATAAGGCAATTGTAATAGAAAGATAATGCTGGACACACCTCCACCACATGCTCAATTTCATCATGGTCACTCTATTCCCATTTATGGGAAACACTTAGATGGTTTGAATTTTCACCAGGACAGAGATAAATGCTGTATTCTCATAATTTCACCCCAAAATATGACCCACATATATAATTAAGAAATAGAAAAAGATGAAACTACCTAAATAGAGTCAAAATGCTCTAGAATACTGTTGGTTTTAATGTACAGTATTTGGAAAGGGGTGTATGAGCATGTGTGTGTGTGTGTGTGTGTGTGTGTGTGATACATTACTTGATTGTTTATTATTTCAACACATTAAATTTGTAAGCTAAAAAACCAATTAGGAAGATAAACAAGTGCAATTGAAAAATAAATACTTTTAAAATTCTGTTTATTTTAAATTCAATTGAAAAATCACAAACCACAAAGAAAATTGTATACACATACTTGTAACCAGCAATTTTGGTATAAAATTAACATATCATAATGCATAGTAAAAGAGCCCTGTATGCCACCATTTGGTTACATATTTCAGTTTCTTCCATTATGTGATGAAGTAGAAATGTGACATTTGCTATTATCACTGACGGTTCATTCTGCGAACATTTTAATATTTTTCAGACATCCCAAGATTTATATTTTTCCCTCTTCAAATGAAAGTGAGAATTTAAATACCAATTCTTTCCTTTCATCTGAAAAAGTAAATGCTATAATACACCTCCCAAGGTTAATCTGTGTCCTTGCACCTTCGATGAATCCATGGCAAGAATGTTTTTTATTGCTCTGCCATATCTAAAATTGCTTAGTCCATAGTCTCTGAGACACATCATTTTTCAAACTCAAACTTTTTCGTTTCATCAAGAAAGAGCACATTACACTAGATGCAAAATGAATGACTAGTAACTCATTTTCTAGGAATAGGTGCCATTATTTGCCAAATAAGCAAGCCCATGTGTTTGGGGTTGAAGAAATCATTTTGCAACAAGCATTGCCAAGATGCCATAGAGTTTGAATGATTCTTTGGCAAACTCTAAAGTAGTTTGTTCTGGAAATTGTATAATCCATGGAGCCCTACCCTGCACCATTTAACTTGTAATGGATATTGTTCCAAATAAATAGTCCACAGTTACAGCCTCGGCTTTCTTATCTCCTCTAATTCTCAGCCTATTGCAACTGCAATCTGGTTTCTTTCTTCCAACTTCAAAACAAGCTGGGAAGAGGGGGTTGAAGAAAGTTGTTAGACTGAATTTTGATCTCTCTCTCTCTCTCTCTCTCTCTCTCTCTCTCTCTCCCCCCAAATGCATATGTTGAAGCTCTAATGCCCAGTACCTCAGAATTTGACCTTATTTAGAAATATGGTCTTCACAACACCCAAAAGGAGAGAGAGAACAAAAGGGAATGCCCTGCCACAGAGGCAGGGTGGGACGGGGGATGGGGATGGGAGGGATATTGAGACCCGTGGTGGTGGAAAATGGGCACTGGTGGAGGGATAGGTACTGGATCATTGTATAACTGAAACCCAAGCACAAAAATTTGTAAAACTACAACTGTACCTCATGGTGTTTCACTAATAAAAATTTTTTTAAAAAAAGAAAGAAATATGGTCTTGACAGATGATAAAGATGAAGTTATCCAGCATGGCTAGTAAACGTAAAAATAGGGGAATTTGGAGACGCTTGCACTTGTGTGTGTACACACACACACGCACACGCACTGGACCGCCTAACGATGAAAGCAGAGATAGAGCTAAGTCCTATGCAAACCAAATAATGCCAAAGTTTGACAGCAAGCTAGGAAAGAGACGTGGAAGAGATTTGCTCTCACAACCTAGGAAAGAGGCCTGGAAGACGTGGAAAGAGGTGTGGAAGACACAAGCTAGCAAAGAGGCATGGGAAGATTTATTCTCACAGTCTTCAGAAGTAACCAATCTTATTGGTTCCTAATTTCCAGCACTGGGAGTAAATAAATTTAAGAAATTTGTTTTCTTTAAACTGCCCAGTTTGTGGTAATTTGTTACATCAACTCAGAAAAGGATATTCTTCTTGACATGGGAAAGTTTTCCTCATACTACATTTCACAGTCAGCTTAAGGTCATCTGTTTGCAAAATGGTACGCCTACTTCCCATCTCTTTTCTTTGACCTAAATAGGTGTGCCAAACAACTTGGTCAATGACTTCCCTTCATTTTCCTTCAAGTTCCACTATGAAAGTCACCCCAAACCTGCTTCTGGGCAAATGATATTGTGTTACCATACACCAAATCAAGCAACCTAGATGTAATTATAAATTCTTCCTTCTTCCTCTGTCTTTATATTAAGTAGTTCTGATTAAATTTTCCTATGACATATCTTGAATCTATCCAATCTGGTTCAAATCCTCATTATTACCTGTTCCAACTTCTTCCAGGAGTCATATGAAGATTTTCCCCCCTCTAGAGACACACTACACACTTTCTACAGTTATTATCTTCCTAGTTCATCTAAACTATAGTTATTTTAAGCTACTGAGATCTAAAACTGGTAGCTAGCACATAAACCATGCTAATTTATGTCCATTTGTATATGAAGCATAAACTGTTGATTTATATCCATCAGTGAGTTTCATACTCCTGTATGCGTCATTCTGATTTATATGTTAGGGTGGTTTATATATTTATATATAGACATATATATGTATATGTTTATATATATAAACCACTCTAACATGTAAATATATATGAATATATTATACATATCAACCTAACATGTGAATATGAATAATTTTATATTTTATACAGATTTATATAGTTATATAAAATTTCCACTAAAAGCATGACTCTTTGTGATCAGGGAGTTAGTATAAGGTTAGTATAAGTGCCTTCCTGGTATGTGGCCACCCCATTTTATTCTACAGCACTATATGGTGACCCAAGCATCTCAAGATGCAGTCCTGGTGGTCCTCAATAACTCAGGTAATATTGAGCACTGCAGAGCCCATGTGGTACTGCAGCCTCTGTCTCACAGTGACCAAGACTAGCTGAAAGGAAGACCTGGGACCTCCTAAAAACAACTTACAGATTAAAAAAAAATTTAAAGATAGATTTGGGGATGTTGGAGATATTTATAAGTACTGGAGAATATTTTTCACATGAAAGAAACCCAGGTTCTATTCTGGTACCATATAGTCTCAGGAGAACCCCCAAGAGCATCCCCTGAGCATCAAGTCAGGATGGCCCCTGTGTGCCATTCGGTATAGTCACAAAAATATAAACAGAGAAATAAAACTATAAAATTTTCAGATTAGTGAAATAGTATGTACTTTGAGAATATTTTTAAAATAATAATCAATGAATGACATGCATGCATACTGTAAGGCTCAGATCAATTGCTTCTCCTGAAAGTCATTATAAACTCTTTCATTATATTCCTCTTTCTTATTCCTAATAGTTGTTTCTTTTCCTCTTTGGCATCTCTCCTTCATTTTTTTATACTTGTTTTCTCGTCCTCACCCCCACTCCTAGTCACACCACCCAACTAGCTGTAATCTCCTTAAGGTTAGAATCTGTACCTGATGCAATTTTTCAGTACTCTAAAGCATCCCACACAGTGTGAGGCGATTGTGTATGCTCAGTAAATGTGAATTGAATGAGTTCAGTCACAAAAGTAATAAATGGATTTTTTATAAATGTAACATCTCTCTGGAAATCCACAATGCACACATTTTGTGTTATGAGCTCATTTTAGAGTGATTGGATGCCTTTTATTGGCTAATGTCTGCCATGTGGTAATGTCTTCATTTGCTGAGTTGATGTTCCAAATCTTACAATTCTTAGTCATAATTATTAGTTTTTCCCCTGAATTTTGTGCTTCATTGAGGTTTTAAAGGGTAAAATTAACCTCCCAGCTTTTCCTCCATAAATTTATAATTTCATTGTGATTTCATTGCTGTATTGGCTTCCATTTCAGAGATTTGTCCAAAGTTTAGGTGATTATGTGTCTGTTGTTTTTCTCCTCTCACAAATGTAGTTATTTCCTTACAATCTAACTTGTTCAACTGCTTAGTAATAGACACAGTAGCAAAATAAGAAATTCCAAGTGCTCTTTGCTTAGAAAATATAGATCTTAAGGGAAATGGAAGATGCATTTTTACCTGTGCTAAAATTATATCAGCATATATGGAAATAAATGTTCATTCTCCTAATATTCTTCCTACTTTGGTATCTGTTTACCTGGATATAAATCAATGTTTTCTGCAGAACACACATTGCAAAAAATAGTTAACAAGCTCTTCAGGGATATCTTAAGCATGCAATTTATTTAGCAATTCAACAAATGAAAATTTGATTATTTAACTGAACTGGAAATATAAAAGGTAAATGCTCAAATTTCACTGGTTATACATAATTATACACAGCTTAAGAAATGTATTTGATATTTCTTATTTCTCAATGTTGGTTAAAGCTGTGAGACATTAGAGCCATACATGATAGAATCACTTGAAAATAAACCTCAAAGAACTTTGTTGTTGACAAACACACTTATCTTAAAGATTAGAAAACCTAAGTCAGTCTGGAGACAAAATCAAGCATGGTAAGTCACAAAATGAAAATTCTTGAGAAAAAAGAGAAAACTGGAATACTAATCTTTACCTCAGACTTGCTAAAATTGACATTCAAAACCTCCCTGTAGTGTGGGGATGGTGCTTGAGTCACACCTGGCCATACTCAGGATTTAATTCTGGTTCTGTGCTCGGGAATCACCACCAATTGTGCTCAGGAGGATGCCAGATATTGAACTAAAATTAACCACATGCAACAAAAACAACTTAACCATTGTGCTATCTCTCCAGCCCCTACCTTTTTTTTTCATGAATTTATTATGGGTCTAAAACACTGTCAGTTTTCAGGGATATTGTTTCACATCTCTGTATGTTTAAAAGACTCCCCACACACACCAACAAAAGTTGATTACTCATTTCTCCAGCACCCTCATCCTCCTACCCTTTCCTTCCAGCAACCACCATAGTTTTCACTCAGGTGGAATTGCTTTGTTGAAAATCCTACTATTCTTGGAGGTATGGTGCCGCCAGCAGGTCAACCTGTACCAGCAGGGCAAGTGTATCAACAATCTGATGGAGCCTTCAGACTTCCAGATACCCTAAAATTGCCATTGTGCCTTCGGCCAAACCCCAAAAACTTGGGGCCAAGTTTACCAAGAAATTAAATGGCCAAAAGTTAGATATGCGGGAGACACACCCACAAACCACCTCCAGCTCAGCTATTTCAGATAACTCATAAATCTCCAAAGAGATCAAAAGATGCAGTTAGGTCAGGTGGCACAAAGCAATGTGGGCGAGCAGGTGCACCCTGCAAGACATATGCCAATAGTTTATTTCTTTGGAAAAGATGGAAACAAGGGCCATGATCCAGAGACACACAAAAGAATCTCCGAACCAAGCAGCTTGCTGCAGAGATGCCTCCAGACTTTAAGGCAGGCCAATTTCACTGGCAGATGGGGGCAGGTGTCGTGCCTCCGCCTTTCCCCTGGGTTCAATGATGACAAATTCCAGGCCTCAAGGCATAGGATAGGCTGATCCCTCTCATCTCCCCACCCATCCCCATGGGGCCCTGGAAGCCATGCCCACAAACTGCCTCTGGCTGCTACTTAAGCTCCTTAATGGCTCTGATCCAAAGAGAACACAGAAGAATCTCTGAATTGAGCAGCTCACTGTAGAGATGCCTCCGGACTTTAAGGCAGGTCAACTTCACTAGGGTGCCTCAGACAAGGGCTGGTGTTGTCCCTATGCCTGTCCCCTAAAAATCCCGGCAGCTTCCAGCTTCCAAAACCCAATGAGAAGTGCAGGCTGTCTTCACTGGGGCATCTCAGAGCAGGGCAGATTGAGTTTCCCTCCCTGCCCCAAGCAGAACACCGACAGCCGCGATGCCCAAGGCCATTCTCCACATGCTCAGATGAGCCTCACCGAAGAGGATGAACCTCACCAGAGAGAAGACCGGCAGGAAAACCCAGATATGCGGAAACCCATGAGTGAGATCTCCAATTCCACTTGTATTAGGACTGAGCCTCCTCCCCACAAGTCCCCAGGTTTCTAGTAGCTTGGAAGTCACACACATAAACTGCCCCTGGAGCCATGTAATCTCATCAATGGCCAAGACCCAGAGACTATAAACTAAAGCTCCCAGAAGAGAACGACACAGAATTTCCTGGACATTATATTCTATCCATAACAAGCAATACAAAATGAATTGTCTAGCATTGCCTTCTTTGGCAAGTTTGAGTGGTGGAGAGACTGGTGTCAAAATATCAAATGTAACCAAAGTAGAGAGAGAGTATGGGGAAAGTTTCCTGCCACACAGGCAGAGGAAGGGTTGGAACGGGGTGGGGGTGGTGGTGGGGGGAGGGCAGATATTGGGGATTTTGGTGATGGAAAATGTCCGCTGGTGAAGGGGTGCGTGTTGAATGATTGTATGACCAAAGCTCAAACATGAAAGTTTTGTAACTTATATCATGGTGAATCAATAAAAAAGGGGGAGAGGGGGAAATTTTTTAAATTTTAATTATTTTTTTTCATTTTTCATTTTTCATCATTTCATCATCCTGTTAATTGTCGATTGCCTCGAGCAGGCCCCAGTAACGTCTCTTTCATCCTAGCCCTGAGATTATATTCACGGCTCTTTAGGAGAATGAGACCCATTATTGTTACTGGTATTTGGCATATTTGGTACGCCACGGGGAGTTTGCCAGACTCTGCCCTGTGGGCAGGCTACATTCGATAGCCTGCAAGTTTGTCCAAAGTAGGAATGACATAATAAGATGTCATAAAAAAAAAAGTTTTGATAAGATGTCGCGCGGCCACGAATGCTGCCGCGCGGTTCCGGGAGCTGGATTTTATAGTCTCTGAGTCTTGGCCGCTGATGGGATTACACGGCGCCAGGGGGCCAGGTGGTGGGTGTGACCCCCGCCTACTGGAATTTGGAGGATCTGGGTGGAAGATGCTCGACTCCAATCCGAGTAGGCTTGGAGGTCTCGGCCCCGGAACCCGCGTGGCTTTGTCCCTCTGCCAGTACCTTCATGTGTGCGGAGAGTGGTCTCAGCATGGTGGTGGCTGGTCCTGGAGGTCTTCGGCTGCCGGAGCCCTGGTCGGGGCGGGGAGGAAAGCTCAACCCGCTCCCCTCCAAGGGGTCCCGGCGAGGGACACCCAGGCGCGGGGGCAAAAGACTTTTTTTTAATTCCTACTATTCTCTCTCTCTATCTCTCTTTATTTTTTCTTTTTGGGTCCCATCCAGAAATGCTCAAGGATTACTCCTGGCTCATGCACTCAGGAATGCCTCCTGGTGGTGCCCAGGGAACCATATGGGATGCTGGAAATCGAACCTGGGTGAGCCACGGGCACGGTAAACACCCTACCCTCTGTGCTATCATCCAGCCCCTGTTCGCTCTATCTTTGAATGGTTCAAATCCCAAAACCTACACCACCCTACTACCACCTCAACATCACACCCCCAGGTATATCCCTTCCTCATATATGTCCTCATCGTCACATCCCCAGAAGAAGGCAGACAAAAGACTGTGCCAGTAACTCAACAGCTCAGTATTAGGTAGTCTTACTTTACTTCTAATAGCAAAACTTGCCTTTTTGCCTCCAATGAAACGCTCCCTCATGCCTTGGTTTATTTAATACCATTCCATTGTTGCCTTTCTCTGCTCTGATCTGCTTCTAGTTAAGCTAGTTAGTTTAGTGCTCATAGAGAAACAGCAGCACTTGAGTACTTAGTAGCCATGGAAAACCTTGCGCCACATTCAAACCTACTGAATTAGAAAGTCTGAGGATGTTGAACAAATTCTCCCAGTGATTTTGATAGGTTCTGCCGTTTGAAAACTACTCAGCTAGTGCTTTGGCTTCAATTATTCTTACCTTCATGTTCTCTTCTGCTCCTTTCCTATCCTTATTAACAGAACAAGTTTCCTTTAAAAAGCTGAGAAGTAGCAGGAAAGAGTGTTTTTCCAGCTTCAAAACTGTGTGACTTTGATGAGAGAGAGATTGAAAATGAAATGGTGGTATGATGTGCTGTGCAATACATGATGGAAAAATACTAAATACAGTTACGATGGGAGTGGGTGTTCATAGTTATTAAAAGAGACACAAAAGTCCTCATCTACAAAATTATACTTGTACTCCTTCTGCCCAGGACATTTGCAGAGGCAAACAAATTTTAGAGATTAGTGTACTTTTTCAGGAGGAACATACCTGAGGAACATATATGATGTGAAGGATAAACAGGGATCAGCTGCATGCAAAGCAATCTCTTACATTAACCTCTGCACTATCTCTCCAGCTCCAATTAGTGTAATTTTTGGAGGCTGAGTTGTTTCTTTGAATTCAGCACTATAAACACTATGCCATGTGGAGACCAAATCAGTATTTTTCGGGCTTTATGAGAAAGTGACCTACTCTGCTCAGTGTGTTATGAGACAAGAACAGCATGGGTCAGACAGAAAAAAAATCAGCAACCTCATTTCCATCCCCTTCTGCCCCTTCTGGTGTATGATTCCCTCGGGTATCTCCCTGCCTTCTTTCATCTATTAACCTCCTTTCTCCATTAGTTCCTTCTCCCTTGGTATGTAAACCTGTGAATACTACATGTATAGGAAAATATACTACCATCATATCTTAAAAGCCTCTTTTTAAATTGTGCAAAACAGCTTAGGTTGAAACTCTTTTACAAAGCCTTTTTTATTCATACCATGCTCCTCATACTAATATGCTGTTCTTTTCACATATAAGTTTCTATAGAAAGGAATCTACTTCCAAAATTTCAACTTATCTCTTCCTGTTTATTCCTTAATAAAGCTTTATTCCCTCCATGAAGTTGAACTTCTACTACTATGTTCATAAATGACCCATTATCAAATCCAACAGGTAAATTATAACCGCTATCTTACTTGCTTTCTCAGAAATATAATATTGTTGTCCATGCTTTCCTTGAAAGATGTTTCTGATTTCCATGACAAAATTCTCTATTTCTTCTTACCCTTTATGGCAATTTCTTTCTAGCATCTTTTTATGCTCGTCTTCTCCTGTACGCCTTTTAAGTCTTGAAGCTTCCCAAAATATCTTTGTTCATCTTCTTGTCTTACTCTATGCATGCTTCCTAAGCAGTTTTCCCTTTTACTATCAACTCTCTTCTGTCTTCCAAACTAATTTATCTAGAGCATTATTCCGATCTTCAGACTTTTAAATCTAATTTCCTGGTATATTATATTCATCTAAAAATGCCAACAGATGGTGACTCATCATCTTTCCCTCAAAACTGTATCTGATCTACATGCTCTACTTCCCACTGATTGCAAAATCAGAAAGTTGGACTTTCAAAGTGCATTTAAAGTGCCTCATAAATTGGTATATTCATATCCAGCAAGACTGACTTCTACCTAACTTCACTTGATTGTTTCAATTATACTTTTAACTTTCTATATATAAAATGTCCTTTCAACCCTTCATGTTTATTGCTACAATACTCTGTACATAATTCTATCACTTTACTCGCAATCTTATTTTACATTATCAGTTTGATCTTTCTCCCTAAATAGCCTCTTTGTTATCAAGAACAATATATACAATTCTGCATCCTGGTACTTATCACAATATCTGGTATAGAAAAGATGCACAATAAATGATTGTTCAATAAAAAAGGAAAAGTAATTGAATCACTTGAGTTTACAGTTCCAAGCCACCTGGGGCTGTAGAAAACAATTTTTATTGTCAACATTTACTTTTGTGAAGAAATTTTCTGGTTCTCCAGATGAAATCACAGGGATAACTTTCTTGTGAATTTTATGTATTCCTCAATTGTAGAAGATACCACAATGTGTTTAAAAGTTTGTCTATATATTTGACTCTTTGAGCAACCTAGTTTATACAGTCTGAAGGGTAAATAGAATGAAAACTCATACCAAACAAGAAAAATAAATCTTTATACTATACCATCCCATTCTTAAAAATTTATAATTTTAGTAGAAAAGAAATAAATACTTATTTAATAAATTAAGAACATATATATCTATATAATTTACAGTATTTATTGAATTAAGGCCTTTAACCCTCTTAACAAGTTTGGAAGTTTTTTCAAAAATGTTACAGATAAATCTTTGAGTTAGGGTAAGTACAGAAGACTGTGAATATAAGAATTTTGAAAGCCAAAGTGGCAAGAAAGAAAGAGAGTCCCCTAGAAATTACTAGTCAATTTACAATTTTGATTATATATATATATGCTCTATGTTATATAATCTCAGCTGATTCTATGTATATGTTTTCAATGAATAAGTGCAAAAGGAACATAAACTATTATAACCTGCCTCTCCATATTCTATTCCTATTTTCATTTTCTTATCAGAAGGAGTAAAATAAGCATAACAGAAAATAGGGTTTGGACTACCTCACAGCTACTAATAGAATAACCTATGTATATTTATTCAAACATGTATAATGATTCGATTAATAAAATTAACGATATTGTAGCAGTTGGGCTGGACACAACGGGTAGGGCGTTAGCCTTGCATGTGGCCGACCTGGTCGACCTGAGTTCGATTCCTGCACCCCTCTCAGAGAGCCCGGCAAGCTGCCGAGAGTATCTCGGCCACACGGCAAAGCCTGGCAAGCTACCCATGACGTATTCGATATGTCAAACACAGTAACAAGTCTCCCAATGTTACTGGGCCCACTCGAGCAAATTGATGAACAATGGGAGGACAGTGGCAGTGATTGTAGCAGTTTTCAACCCTTCATGTTTATTGCTACAATACTCTGTACATAATTCTATCACTTTACTCGCAATCTTATTTTACATTATCAGTTTGATCTTTCTCCCTAAATTTCTTTCATTTACTACTCTTACCGCTAGTACTGAAATGACTGTGAAAATTACTATTGAATAGAATTTAATTGCAAACAAAATTCATGTGACTAGCTACAGAGTCCTAAAAGGAGCATTTTAAAAATTTATTTCTAGTACATATAAGATATACATATGAGATATATCTAAGATATAAGAACTACATGTAAGATATACAATATGTATAATGGAATGTACAGATTGTTACAATCATAAGTTATGCTGTTATCCTCACTGAAATGACTATCTACCTTCAAGAACTTTATCAATTAGAAAAGTAGCTGTGGGAGAGTTGTAATATGAGTAGAGAGAGGAACCTACAAAGTAAATAGTTAAGTCATGGTGGTTAAGGAAAGATCATAGTCTCTCTTAAGAATAAACTTGTTTTCCTATTGTGAGGAAGATGCTGAAATGGAACTTTAAAAGGCACTTGGGATGCCTAACACCATGTACAAAAGTAAGATTAAAATGGATTAAAGACCTCAACATCAGACCAGAATCCATAAGGTTCATTGAAGACAAAGTTGGCAAAACCCTCCATGACATTGAAGCTAATGGTATCTTTAAAGATGCCACACCACTGGCCAAACAAGTGAAAACAGAGACAGACAAATGGGACTATCTTAAACTAAGAAGCTTCTGCACCTCAAAAGAAACAGTGACCAAAATACAAAGACAGTCCACAGAATGGGAAAGGATATTCGCCAAATACTCATCCAACAAGGGGTTGATATCAAGGATATACAAAGCACTGGTTGAACTTCACAAGAAGAAAACAGCCAACCACATCAAAAAATGGGGCAACAAAATGAACAGAAACTTTCTCAAAGAAGAAATCTGAATGGCAAAAAGGCACATGAAAAAATGCTCTACATCATTAGTCATCAGAGAGATGCAGATCAAAAAAACAATGAAATATCATCTCACATCACAGAGACTGGCCCACATCCAAAAGAACAAAAGCAACCAGTGTTGGCACGGATGTGGTGAGAAAAGGACCCTTCTTCACTGCTGGTGGGAATGCCGACTGATTCAACCCTTTTGGAAAACAGTATGGACAATTCTCAAAAAATTAGAAATTGAGCTCTCATTTGACCCAGCAATACCACTCCTGAGAATATATCCCAGAGAGGCAAAAAAGTATAGTCGAAGTGACATCTGCACTTGTTTGTTCATTGCAGCACTCTTTACAATAGCTAGAATCTGGAAAAAAACTGAGTGCCCGAGAACAGATGATTGGTTAAAGAAACTTTGGTACATCTACACATTGGAGCACTATGTAGCTGTTAGAAAATATGAAGTCATGAAATTTACATATAAGTAAATTTCATGGAAATTTGGAAAGTATGGAAAGTACTTGCTAAGAGAAATGAGTCAGAAAGAAAGGGACAGACATAGAAAGATTGCATTCATCTGGGGAACATAAAGTAACAAAATAGAAGACTAATACCCAAGAATAGCCATGATAAGTATCAGGAGGTTTACTCTATGGCTTGGAAGTCAGCCACACACTCTAGGGGTAATGGCAGCTCAGATAGAGAAGGGAACACCAAATAAAGGGTGTTGGGAAGATCTGCCCAGGATGGGAGATGAATGTTGAAAGTAGACTATAGACCAAACATGATTGCCACTTAATTCCCCTTTTGCAAACCACAGCACCCAAAAGGAAAGAGAACAAAAGGAAATGCCTTGCCACAGAGGCAGGGTGGGATGGGGGGGGGGGGGGGAGGGATACTGGGATTAGTGGTGGTGGAGAATGGACACTGGTGGAGGGATGGGTACTCGATCATTGTATAACTGAAACCCAAGCACAAAAATTTGTAAGTCTACAACTGTACCTCATGGTGTTTCACTAATAAAAATTTTAAAAAATAAAAAATAAAAGGCACTTGGGGAAGTTGGGTGAGAGCATAGTATAGTAGGTAGGGTGTTTGCCTTGCACACAACCAAATTGGCTTCCATCCCAGCATCCCATATGGCTCACCTCAAGCACCAGCAGGAGTGAAACCTGAGTGCAGGGCCAGAGGTAAGCCCTGCGTACAACCAGGTCTGGTCCCAAAACAAAAAATACATGGGCGATCCAGGTTAAACCATTCATTTAAGATGCACTCTTTAGCAGGAATTCCTAAACTAGCTATAGAACCCAGATACTGTCAGCTGGAGGCATGTAGGGGAGAGGAGGGAGTCTGTGTACATGAAAATCACTAGCAACCATTGAGATGTGTAAATCTGGAAGTCTTAAGGGTGGAGTTTTTTCAGGTCTAATGTTCACAAATGGTGTCATCAGGATATTTATCATCTTCAAGCCTCAGTTTCCTAAACTCTGCTGTGAGGGAGTCAGATCAGAGCTGCCTCGAAGGTATCTTCTGGTTCTAAACATCCACAACAGAATAATTACCTGGGTTCTGGCCTCGCCTTGTCTTTTATTATTCATTAGCATATCCATAGGAGCAATAAAAAGGAAGTTAAATTTAAACCAGCCAATTTTGCTGCTTATCAGCTCTGGGAAAAGGTTTGATGAACCAGGAAACTAAGGGCTATCTGTTGGCTTCAATTATGACACATTATCTGCCCACCATTACACCACAGATAATCAAGATTTTATTTTTTCTTTTGGAGCTTCTTTTTAAGTACCTGTGAAATTATTTTCATCATCCCCCTTGTCACCTCTTTAGAAGCCAACAGGATCCTAGAGTCCATCATATAATATCTAAATATTAAACACCTGTGATGCATTTGCTAGAATTATCTTGATCCATTCAGCTCACACAAAATGTCATTTGATGCTCAAGATTTTGAACTGCATTCTTCAAATGTGTAAAAATATTGGTTATAACATTATAATTACATAAAACACAAATATTCTAATATTTAATAATTCTGGTAAGAACTAATATTCATGTTTCAGTTATGTGCCAGGCACCAGAATCAATAAGCTTCATTTGTTGAGAACTTTCTTATTCTTCCTGACTTACTGAAAAGAAAGCTCCCTGCGGACAGGGATTCATGTTTGTCCCTCTGATAGTTCCCCAAGAATCCAAGAACAGTGTTATCTCTGCACAATGTGGGTACTCAAATTCAGATGGTTTTTCTCTGGACGTTATTACTCCCGTATCTGGACTTTGAACCCATGTTCTATACTGGGAGATGCTGTCTCTGAGTGCACTTCCAGAACCTGCCCTCATCACTTACCATTAGGGCGACCCTGACAAGCTATTCCATTCAATTTCCTCTTCTATAAAAGGAGCATAACTCCAGCACTACCACATAAAGTGGTGAGGATTCATACAGATGGTTCTGACATAATGGTTTGCCATACCATATTTCTTCAAGTTTACAGCAGTATCGAAGGGACAGCCATTCAGCGGAAATCACTCAGCAGAGAAGATAACATACTGTCTCCTGAAGCTGGGCAGCAGCAGTAAGCAAAGCTCCCCATCACCATTTCTGACTTTGAACTTTTTCAATTTATGATGGGCTTATCAGAACATAACTGGAGGACATAAGTCAAGGTGGTTCCATATTCATGGTGGTACAACAAACCACAAAAATGTGACTCTTGGGCAATAACCGCCATTACTTTGTGCTCGTCTGTCTGCAACTTAAGAATAGCACAGCAGAGAAAGCTCATGTCTTCTCCATATACATCAGGAGGATGGCACAACTGAGGACAGGCTGCAGACTGATCCCCAGAAGACTGCTTCCATCTCTCTGCAAATTGGTGCTGACTAATGGGGACTGGGTTTTTTGAGGTGATCCACAATTGCTCAAAGAATGTGGCTGAATTAAAAAGGGAACTTCTCCAGGGATGGAGAAATGGTACAGTGAGTAGAGTTCTTGTTTGCATGTGGCCCACCCCAGTTTGATCCCCCACATCCCATATGGCCCCCATGACCCCTGGCATCCCCAGAAGAAATTTCTGAGTGCAGAACCAGGAGTAAGGCCTGACATCATGGAGTGTGGCCCAAAAGACAAACCCAAGAAAGGCCAGGGGGAACTTCCCCCACTAAGAGAACCACAGAAACTGTACTCACTCTTTAAACTTAGATTTGGAAGACCCACAACATCACAGTTGCCATATTATCTTAGTCAAAACAGTTGTGAAGGACCTTCCTTGTAAGGGGGAAGAGAGGAAGAGTCTGCCTTTTGTTGAGAGAGTGACAAAGACCTAGAAGAGCATGGGAGAGAAGAAAATATTGTTGTGGTCATTTGGGAAATATAAAATCTGCCACAACTGCGCCCCTGAATCTGGTTTTCCTCAAAGGAAATTTGTACTTAACTAAAGCATGATTGGAATGTCCAGCTACTCTGTGATTAGGTAAAACTGCCCTGTCTAATGGCAAGTGACAGCAGTGTACTGTTCACTCATCAGCCACAGTAATGTGTGAAGGCTAACAGTGGGGTTTTCCCAGGCCCCGGGATAGATAGTAGGGAATTCCCAGGCACTGGGCCATGGAAGCTATATGGAAACCAATATATTGGCCATGGAAACCAATCCATGTCTCCAGCTGGAAAGGTGAAATGAAGCTATAATCAGAGAATGGGCACTGAGCTACGACCAAGGCAACACATCCTCTATTTTTATTGAGTCAGCACTCTAATGGGTCTTTATCTTGGGTTATGAAAGTCTTCCTACAATTTTTCCTTGTCCATTTGTTTTTTCACTGACCCAAAGTCTTTATGTACCAACTCTTTATTTAACCCTCTCAGTAGTTCTATCAGCAAAATTATCCTATTAAAAGTATCCAATAAGACTCTTCTGAAACTGGCTCAATCCTCTTGGGGCAGTTAAGGTTATTTCAGCTGCAAATAAGATGCACACTTCTCAAAGTATTTCTAGCCCCATATTTGTAGTCAATGTAATCTTCTCTATAAGATTAAAAATCTTTAAAGATTGAGATAGTATGGGGGTTAAGGCATGTGCTTTGCATGTGGCTGATTCTGATTCAATCCCAGCACTGCTGGGGCCCTGAGCACCTTTGTATTTGACCCTGGAGGTTTCAAGTAACACCCAGGTGGCTCAGGTAATCCCCAGGTCGACAGAGCTCAAATAGCACAGAATCCTCAGTCTTTGCTTTGAACCCAAAAGCAATTGCTGACCAAAAATCATCATAGGTGATGATGACCCCTTCTGATCACTGCTTGGGAATCCTTAAATAAAGTAATCTGATTGGGTTGGTTTAGGTCAAACACTGCTGACACATCACTAACAGAACCAAAAGAAGATAACATTCTGAGTGGTACAAGAAAAGATTAACAAATGATTTGGACATTTCTATCATCCAAACTTCTCTAGGAAGTTTATAAGGACTTTAACTTAAACCAGTCTTGATACAGCTTATCTTTTACTTTTTCACTCCAAGAAATGTTCATTTGTTTCTAATGTTTGTTTTTCTTCTACAAATCACTTCCTTATCTATAACAAAGTATCTCTTCTCATAAAATTCTGTGAAATCCTGAAGCATCAGACAGATGTTTTTATAAAATGGTTCCATTTACTAGTAATTCTATAGCAAAGTCCCTGAGGATCAAGATGCAGTGAAGTTTTAGCATAATATTCTCTTGGATACAATAATTCAGCCATTGTAACTCATATCATGGGAACCTTGGTTTAATGAGAGTTTTGCTGCAAGGCATCCAATACCCATCCAGGGCACATAAGAAAATCAGGTAAAACAGGTGTTTCCTCAATTAACAATTTAGAGTTTTGTTACTGGAGAAATAAGTGAACCAAAAGAGAAGATAATATTCCTAGAAAAAACATAACAGTACTTTACATTTCCCATTTTCCCAAAGACTTGAATGTATCATTTTATGTATGTACCTTTAAGCAATTAATTTAGTTCAAAGTTTGCTAACAAAATATTCACCAAATCATTATTCACAGCAACCTTACATTAACCAGCATATTTTTAATAAAAAACCATGAAGCAATAAAATATAATTTTTACTTCTAAAGAATTAGCGTAAGTTTTATGATTAACTAATATTTCTAATTGCACATAAAACTTTGCTTAAGTTTTATAAAATGAGTATTGTCCATCTTTATAAATATTTTTAATTGTGTTGTTTTTTTTTAAGTTAACTCATTGGCAGTTTGCCTTTAACTTTGGCAGAATTATTTCTCGTACTTCATACAAAAATTGAATCTGTTGGTCGTATCCTACTTATAATTCATTGTTGATTGCTCTCAGAAGGCTAGCATCTATTCTAATACACTACCCAAGATAATTCGCACAGTGGAATCAAGTGACGTCTGATTCCGTTCCCAATCCTCTAATTAATTTAAACAAGTCATCCAAATTCCAGCTCCTCCATTTTCATCTAAATAGTACAACTATGAAGAAAAATTTGAAATTATTTGTACTATTAAATTGCTTATCAGAGAAGGGCTAAAAAATATCAAGGGCATAATGGCAACAGATGCGGAAGAAAGATGCGGTCTCTGGGTGCACTACCTAGATAGGGTTTGTTCTGGTTTCCATGTCCCCTGAATGATCACTCCATGACTCCAGGGAACCGGTTTTTTAACCAAAACAAAATATTTTCTTTTTTCTCCATTTCACAAATCTATAACTTCAAAGGAGGCGTTGTATATAGTTAGGATGACTATACAATCTATCTCCCAAGTCAGGACACTTTTAAGAATAAAAGCAGATATGATTTATGTCTTAGCCTGCTCAACAGACATAAACTGGAACTATCTTGAACAAACTGGGACCTATGTTCATGCTGTACTTACACACAATGATAACTTGGTCAAAGATAAATGAAGCTCACAAAAAGCAGATGTTCACTGAAAACATCATAAAGTTCTGCACTATCTTGACTTTTATCCTTTAATTGAAAATTCTAAACCCTTTTTGGCATAAAGTTCCAATTCTTACCCTTGCTTGATTAAACTTCTGTATTGGCCCACAGTTGATTTCTTATACTTTAATTAGAATCTGGGCAAAGAGTTTGTAAGTATAGGACAAAGGAACCCAACTCTAGAAGCACAATAATCACAACCAAACCTTTGTAAAAGTGCATTGTAATATCATCTCCTAAATGCTTGGGAATTTAAATGAGTCTGTTTAGAAATGTCTGCTTGGAATTTTACTGACATTTTTCCTTAGCTAGATTCTCTCAAATTTACCTACCTCTGTCTTAGCCCCTGTGGAACCAGAGTTCCCTCATCTGTGAGGCTTAGAGTTGGCTATACACTTACATTGAGTTCTCTGATGACTGGCTTGTTGTTGTAAAATTACAGGAACCACTCCAAAGGAATCAGATCTTGGGATAGCTCCAAAAGCAGGTTATTTTCCTTTCATTCCCAATTGAGTCAGAAAAATGTATTCATTTACTAGTCAGAAAATAAACTTGATACATGTTCCTCAGGAGATCCATGTGCTATACCTTTTTATGGCAAAATGCCACATGTACCTGAGAGAGGACTACTTTGTCACATGGGCCTTGTTCACAGTTGCGTAGGGCACAAATCACTCACACCTTGTCAGGTGAGCAAGGTTGCATCAAGGCACAACTGTGGAAATGAGACCCAGAGAGAAGTCCTGCTATGATCCAGGTCAAGCCTTTCCTTACCCTTTCCTTACGGCTTCAGCAACGAAGAGACTTTATGTGTGTTGGGGTCACTGGCTTTTCCACAGCTAGAGCTGGGGGTATGATAGGTGCAGGCAAATATATCAAGACTACTCCCTTTCTATTTTCTTTCCCCAAAACTAAATCCCTGCTCCCTCTGCCAATTTGGTCTAGTTCCAACTTCTCCCTATGTGATATATCCTAATATGCCCCTTTTTAAACTAAAATTGGAGGAGGAAACTGGCTCTACTTCGTTCAGCTATGAGCATTTTCACTAAAATGATGGCTGGATTTCTTCAGTGGATGACAAGTCTTCTACTGTCAAAATTAAACAAACAAAAAAAGCAAAGCATCTATAAATGCTTTAGTCAGATGGAAACTTTCCCCTCAGAGTAAAGGGTTATTGAAATCAAGAGTAGAACCAGTACTTGAAGTTTCAAAGGAGTACCAAACTGCTGATCTCCTTAACAACATAGGCAGATGGCATGGTCTAGGAATTGGTTAAATGATTAATGAAGAGAAAGTTGTCAATTAAACTATTAGGGGAATTAAAATGGCATTTCTCTTACTGGAAAAAAATCAGCATTATTGAAGCTTACCAAAAAAATTATAAGCATATTTTAGTCTTCTATACTGTAATCAAGCATTTTTATGGGTTCCATTTATATTAACAAGGAAGTAAAGGAGGAAGCTTCAGAAAAGAAATAATAACAAGTAATTGCAGAAGGCTTATGAGACAATGACAAGATGAAAGAGAAACCAACATCTCCTACAGGCTACCCTGGATTGATCTGGCTTCCAAATTTCATTTGCTCTTTCTTTGGTCAATGAGGAAACACCCTGACCAGTCTTGAAACATAGGACTGGACCATCATGTGAGAAGCTATCAACATCATGCATGGTTGGCCCTGAAATAAGGTTTCAAGAATTTGGAAGATTTGCCAGCTCACATTTGAATTTTTCTTCAGAAAAGTACTCTTTTATTAACACCCTCCTCCCTACTGTGGATAAAAACGGTTTCAATATTCTCATGGGGGAAAAAAAGAGCATTCTCAAGAGCCTCTGTAGATAGAGAAATAGAGTTTCTGGCCAAGAATAAAAATGGGAAAGTCTGAAATGTTTAGCGCTTCTGATTAAACTTTCAGTGGTATATTTCTCTTAGACAAAGCATTTGTCATAAATGCCTTGTCTGCCTGAGTATGATTTATGTGGCCAGACTGAAATTGGCTGAATAATTTACACTATTTATTGTTCTGGAAAGTTTCTTTCCTTAATAAATAAATAAATAATGCTGTGTTAAGACAAGGGGAGAAATAGTGACAAGTGTCAGTATTGTAGGGAAAGGAAAATGTTGTATTTTTTTCTTTTTAATGTTTAAAGCGAATATCTTAAGAGCAATGGTCTCCACTTAGAATGGCAGGATTCTAATAGGTGAATGTTGTCAGCATTTTCAATGAAACCAATTGGCTAAGAGGAGCTGTCAAATAGGTGTGAAATGAGGCAAAATTACGAGCGATACACTTTCTTTTAAGGTACTTTGCTTTGTTCCTCACCGTGCCTTGCAGCAAAAAATTTAATTTAAATACTGAAAATGGAATGCAGTTATATTGATTTAAATTTGCTAAGAATGTCTTGGACCCTATTTCCTGTTTCCTGCATAAGTACAGAATGTGTGAGTCTGTGTATGTGCTTGCATGTGTGAGAGCCGTCAGCTTTTCTACTATTTATGAGTGAGTCACAGTTTATTAGACCCTACCAGAATGTATATTAGCATAAAACACATAACTTGAATTGTCAGTTTATAAAATTTTCAGAATGTATGATTATAGTTCTGTTCTTACTGTAAATTTTTACATAACTCCAATGATTTATCCTACCTGCGGTAAGCTCAGAGCTCGTATTAGACACTGGTTGTTTTTTGTGGAGATTTTTTTATTTTCTTTTAGAATTTTTTTGCTGTTGTTACCATTTTATCACATAAATTCTTCTTCCTGGAACCTATATGCCAAAGACAGAGTTATAGACAAAAGAATGGATGAATGAGTGTGCAGAAATACATGTGGCTCCGTTCAGCTGAAACCGTTTCACAGATAACTCACTGTAAGCTATAACTAAAAATATTTGAAATGTTTACCGGCTGCATAATATATATGTTTGACATATTAAAGGAGACTTCTATCAGCTGCTCAGTAACCATTCCAGAAAAAAACGCCTTCAAAGAACTCAAGCAAAATCACAGCCCCTCATCTGCTGTGCTGTTTCTAATTTGAAGGCAAATTCATCTCTGACATACAGCAGATTCTGTGCAGGTGGAAGCAAGCCCCTCTCTGCTCCTCTTTCTGCCAGTCAAATTATGTCATCAGTGAAGGATCACTGGTTTTTAATGATACGGTGGCCTCCATACTGAGAAGCAGCCCTAGCAGAGCAGTATGCATAGCCAATAAAATGGCTGTCACCAAATTACAATTGACACTTAACATCACTAAATCTGCAGTGTAATTCCTTGTGACAGTTGTGTAGGTATATTAGAAGAAAATAATTTACTTCAAACCCAGCATGTTAGACACATTTTCCTGAGCGTAATTCATGTCACATTTACAGTAGCCAAAGCAAGCAGTCTCGAGGCAACCTTAATCTGGGAAGCGATCATAGATACTAACATGTTCATTGAAGTATGATTATTTATGCATGCAATAAACAAAGCTAGAGCAGTTGTTCATTGTAGGTTTTAATTGTTATTCAGGGTTTTAATTGTTATTGGGTTTTAAATGAATATTGGCCTCTTTGACTGCAGGGAATAAGAAAAACTATTTTTTTAAAAGCCACATTTTATATGGAGAACAGGCATCAACTATAATGTCTTAATTTAGGGATGAGGAGAATTATATGGTCATTTATGCCACCCTCACCCCGATCCCAACACTGGATTGTGTTTGAACTTGAAATTCTAGACCGATTACCACAAACATTTACATGCAACTTCCAAAATGCCAATAAACTGGAGCTCCAGCTACATTTCACTTTTCCCTTCTCTCACGGCAATAACTTTTGGAGAACAAAGGTTTGGGTGGCAGACACGGTTTCTCCTGGAATACTATTTTGATACATTCATCGGGAGCAGATCTGCAGAAAGACCCTTCCCTGGCCTTATAAGCATATATAAATATGTGACAGAGTTAAAGGTCTCCACTCTTCAGAATGAAGTGGTTTGAATGTCTGGTGAAATGGGACTGCAAAAAATTCATTCCAACTTTGTCTCTAGGCAATTCACCTTTGGCCCAGTGATGATATGAGTCTTTCTGCTGATGGGGGAGATATAATAAGTCAGGTCAGGCAGTCTCTAGAAGGCAGGGGCCTATTTGTTAGCAGAATGAGGCAGGTGTACTATTCCAGGGGAGATTAGCTCATCCCAGCATGATAATTACCTCACAGGAAACCCTCAAGGTGACACATCAAACACAGGAGCAGCACATCCAGTCCTGGAAATGGGCATGCCAGTATCGTTAAGTAGTCTTAATTTAGAAACTCCAAATTTAAAAACACAAATCAGTGAGTGATAATTTCCCTGTCCTTTCATTAAGACATTAAAACGTCTCCAGCAAGTGCAAGCTCACTAAAGAATGCTAGGTTAGATTACAGCTCAGCTGCCAAGCGAAAGAATTATCCTCCATCCGTGTTTCCTAGTTAATTTTCTTATCGGAGTGGGAAACTGCCAGCAAGGAATAAGAGAGCCACATTCAACTCGATAAGGTCTTCGTGGCTGCTCATGTTATATGCTTAATCCCACCTCTTTGGAAAAAGATTTGGAAAGAGTCATGCATTTCCCAAAGCAGAATCACAGAGAAACAGAAATCACTCTGTTTCACCAAAGATCAAAAGGAGAAATGGCAATTGGAGCTTTCAGGTTGTTTTTTTTTCCTATAAAGTTGAAGAACATAGATTGCTCTTCCTACACCAACCTGACTTTGGGGTGGCTGTTCTAACAATGTCTCTGGGGCTGCTGAATATGTTAACCCTAGTGCTACTACAGTGCTGTGTCACTGCCTCAAGCCATAGGCAAAAGCTAGAACCTCTTTCCTTTTTTAGACCAGTGAAGATGACCTGTGAAATTCTTCTGCATTTCAGGTCCCTTGAGCACACCCCTGACCTGACAGCTCAGACTTGGTGCAGTGGTATTGCCGATCGCTAATCGATGGGTGCCAGATTGATCAGTGGGCATCAGGCGCTGTAGGGAATACACCGAAAGAAATGGGCGGTGGACAGAGTGGGATCATATGATTAGGAGCCAGATCTCACCAACTCTTGTCGGAAGCAAATCAACCAAGGATGTTTTTATGGATTTTGTAGGTGGAAATAGAAACTTCTCAGATCCTGACTGAAA
Source organism: Sorex fumeus (assembly GCF_029834395.1). Taxonomy (NCBI): domain Eukaryota; kingdom Metazoa; phylum Chordata; class Mammalia; order Eulipotyphla; family Soricidae; genus Sorex; species Sorex fumeus. The sequence continues at coordinate 8,693,181 of NW_026606075.1, read as the reverse complement.
AAAAAAATGGAGTTTTGATCAGACATTCTCAAATATGCACAATGACAAAATATTCTACACCTAGATAACAGTTGTGAGCACAAACATTAATGCCATAATCTTACTTTAAAAGAACGATTTTAAAATATTTTCTTGCATTAATAAATGATTTGTAAATGGTCAATAAAGAATTTGGTTTTAGGATTTAATATCTTTCCATGGGGAAATAAACTGTCCATTTCATGGTCTGAAGTTGCATTACATTTATTATTATATATTTACATTATGTAGCCAGAGGAGAACTTGTTGCTCTCTCATACTGCTTACGATCTGTTCAGTGGTGAGGATAAACAGTATGACAACACAAAGAATGGTTTTCCTCATGCAGTGAATTTGTTTTACTACCTGCATTTTTTTTTAATCTTGTGAGAAAAAAATGCCCTGTTTCCCAAGACACATGAGCTCTACCAACACCCTGCCAGGAAAAATAGTCTTTCAACGAGTTGCACTGCAGTGGCTTCACGATCCTCGTGGTCTGTTAGAACTCACACCCCTTCCACCACCAGGCCTCAAAATACCCAGAGCAAGAATATCAAATCAATGTCATTGTTTCTTCTGCAGAAGTCATTTACAAAAATTATACAAAAGCTACTCATTGAGTAACGATGGTAGAAAGGAACATAAAATCCTAAACAGCCTTGTCAGAAAACACCTTAATCCCTATTTTGCAAACATCATAATTGTATTGCTGTTATATGAAGCCGACATGGAAAAATACCTTCACACAGAAGGAATAAGTTAACTGAGGTCAGGTGGCATCTAATCTCTTAGTGTTCTGATACTTCCAAACTAAGTCATGTTTGCCAAAACAATTCTGATTTGTCGCAGAACATATGGCTTGTTGCCTCTTTATTAAGAACAGCTGATTGGAAGAAATTGCTTTCCAAATTATCAAATTTAGACTAATTCTGTCAAGAAAAAAAGATGTTAAAGACTTCTTTTGGAAGTTGTCTCTGCTTTGAAGAATGTTTTCATCGACAATAGGGGAGAGATTTAAATGAGTGCACAAGTATGCACACACATACACACACACACACACACACACACACACAGATATCCACCAATACACCCTCAACCATTTTTGTTTATTTACCTAAAACTCCCAAACACATCCTTAGAGGCCATAATTCTTACCCCAGTCCTTTTAAAGACTCTTATATCTCACTAATGTTCAGTCTTCATTCTTAAAATGAACACGTCTTTCTGAAATTACATGCTGAATTTCAAACAAAGGCCATTTTAATGTTTTCAAGGCCAGACCAATATCATGGATAAGTCTGAAAAGGATAAAAGTCAAATCATGTACTGTGTATGCCTTTGAAAACCAAATAATTTCAGTGATTAAGACAGAGATGTACGCTCCAGAATGACATTTGCACGATGATAAGAAGCAGCACTTATTTTGGGAGATCTTTTCATTGGCATAAGATATCAGAAAAATAAAAGAGAATGTTTTTATTTCAAAAATAATTCTTCTTTATTAGATTTCGTATGCATAAGAATGATTTTTCAAGTGGAAAACATAGGGATATTCAAATTTTACATGAAGATGCTATTTATATTCTGTGAGGTCTTTACATTATAAACTAAATTCTAATTTATATCACTGAAACAAACAAGACATCAACTGCTCTTTAAAACAGTCTCTGTTCTAATAAGGATATCAAAAGAGAATTACATATGTATATATATGTTTGCATATTTCTACTTTATAAAGTGATCACATTGATAACATAAAATATTCTTTTAAGGCCTCAGCACTATCAGTAAACAAGGTAGTATTTCCTTATATTCACATATCCTACTTATCCCATATATTCAATTTTGTTCTTTTCTTTATTGGGGGGATCACTCCTCATAGTACTCAGGGGATAAACCCTTCACTAGTGAACAGAAAACCCAGATCAGACACATGCACAGCAATTGCCCTACCTACGGCACTATTTCTCCAGTCCCTTCAATTTTAAAATTTATTTTTATTATTATTTATTCACCACTTATTTATAATACCACGGGATTCCAACATTATGTGATTTCACATCTCAAATTTCTACTCTAATAAGTTGCAGAGTTACGATCTGTATGTAGATTTGTCTTTGTGCAATTGTGAAATTTGTAACAAGTGAAATTGTTATATTTAATTTTACTTAAAAATTAATAATTGAAACTCATTTTGTTCAGATTTTAAATCAACTAAATAAAATATCTCCATGTCTAGCATATTTAAAATTACATGTCATCAGGAAAATGCAAATGAAAATAATAAAATCCCACTACATACCTATGATGATGGCCAAAATCGGGAACACTGACAACACCAGATGTTGATGCGGACATGGAGCAAAGAAAAATTTTGTTGGTGTGAATACAAAAAGTGTTGCTTCTGTGATGGAAGATAATTTGGCAGTTTCTTAAAATATTTAACATAATCTTAGCAATCTTACTTCTTGGTATTTATCCAAAGGAGCTGAAAACTTGTGTCCACACAAAAACCTGCACACAGATGTTTATAGCAGCTTTAGCTTAGAAATTAAAGCTTAGAAGCAAACCATGAGATGCTTCAATAAAATGAATGGATGAATAACCTGTTGTATGAATATTATGGAATATTATTCAGTGCTAAAAATAAATGACTTATTAAATTAAATCAAATGAAAAGACATGGAAAATTCTTTAATGTATAACGTGAAAGAGGTTCATATTAAAAGCCACATACTGAGTGATTTCAATTATAAAATATTCCAAAAAACGCAAAACTATAGAAAATATCCATAATTTTCAAGGGTCAGGAGAAGGAATATAAATAGCTAGAACAAAGGATTTTTAGGGTAGTGAAGGTGCTGTGCATGATACCATCATGATAGATAGACAGTATTACGAATTTTTCCAAACTAAAATTGTGCAATGATAGCACAGTGGTAGGGCATTTGCCTTGCACATGGCCTATCCAGCTGACCCAGGTTCAATTCCTCCTCCCCTTTAGGAGAGCCCGGCTAGCTACCGAGAGTATCTCGCCCACACAGCAAAGCCTGGCAAGCTCCCCGTGAGGTATTCGATATGCCAAAGTACAGTAATAACAAGTCTCACAATGGAGATGTTACTGGGCCCGCTCGAGCAAATCAATGAACAAAGGGAGGACAGTGCAGTGCTACAAGACCAAATCTAAACTTTAATATAAATTATAGACTTTGTATTATTGATATGTCAATATATAATTGCAATGAATGTTATTGTATAAATTGTAATGAATATTCCTCTATAGTGAGGGTAGGAGATATTAATAATAAGAGAGACCATACAGTTATGGAGTTTAGAAACATATGTAAAACCTTCCTCTCAGTGTGTCTGTAATTATATATAGCACTGTAGCACTGTCCTCCCATTGTTAATCAATTTGCTCGAGCGGGCACCAGTAACGTCTCTATTGTGAGACTTGTTGTTACTGTTTTTGACGTATTGAATACACCACAAGAAGCTTGCCAGGCTCTCCTGTGCAGATGGAATACTCTTGGTAGCTTCCCAGGCTCTCCAAGAGGGATGGAGGAATCGAACCTGGGTTGGCCGCATAAAAGGCTAATGCCCTAACCGCTGTACTATCACTCCAGCCCAATTATATATGAATATATATCTTCAAAATATAACTACTTAAAATATAAATATATTATATTTAAATAAAATATATATAAATTAATTTAATAAGTGTTCTTGATATAAGTATAAAATATTTTGTTGAGCAGCTAAAAATTCTCAAACAGGGACCAGAACCATCGTACTGAGGGTAATGCACTTGCCTTGCACAGTCAACCAGGCCGAGCACAGAGCCATGAGTAAGCTCTGAGAATTGCAGGTGTAGCCCAAATTCAATAAGAAAAAAATTTTCAAATAACAACAAAGTCTCCAATGGAGACATTACTGGGCCCACTCGAGTAAATCGATGATCAATGGGAGGGCCTTTACCTTTACCTTTACCTTTAAACATAAAAATTATTCAACATAAAGGGAGGAGGTTCTAGATTTTACCAAAGATAACCATATATGATTATAAGCACTTTAAGGAATTTACATTATTATAAAGGCCTTAAAAATAAAGGCTAAAATATTACTGCTTAGCAATCTACTCCTAAAATGCATTTACCATTATTATTGTTTTGTGAGTTAGAAATTAAAGCAGGACTCAAGTTGTATATTCCTCTATTTCACACAATATGAGCTTGAATCACCCAATAATACTCATCTGTAGGTGGTAATATTCACTGATAGTCTTGTCTGGACTGAATTCCTTATATATTTGGAGTCAGAAATAGACTGACTACAGTTAGTTGTTGGTCAATATTGATCTCTCTTCCTACTCTCTCCCCAGGTAGTTAGGTTTAACATTTTCACTGCAAGGCAGCCTCATAATAACCATATTATTTAGCAGTCGAACTGGACACCAAGAATGAATGTTCCAAGATAAAGTAAGCAAAATCTTCAAGACAGACCCAGAAACTTGGCAGATCATTGCTTCCATTGGTTTCGGTTGGTCAAAGGAGTCACAGAGTTAACACAGACTTAATACTTGGAGATGCCACGTCACCTGCTCATAGGAAAAAAAAGTCTCAGATTTTGTAACCATCTCCTTCCCTCCATTGATTCCTTGCCCTCTCTGTCCATCTCCTCTCTAAACACTGGCATCATGGTGATCCAGGCATCCCCCTTTTTACCACAGTACATTTCCTCATCACGGGTGGAGGGAAGTTGACACGGTGGAGGGATTGGTGTTGAATTATTGTATAACTAAAACTCAATGATCAGTAACTTTATAAATCATCGCTGTTTAATAAAAAAATGTTTTAAAAAGAAAGTTCTCAATGAGCTACATTAAAATGGCCTTCGCACAGGATAGCTTATTCAAATGATAGTGATTGTTCCACAAAGAACGTTCAGTTATCTCAAACTTGAAAACTCTTCTCCCAGTAAAATTGGATCTTCTGAACTCAGGGTAGGAGATGGAATGCCAGGGATCGAACCCTGGTCAGCTGCAGGCAGGACATGAACCCTACCTTTTATGCTATCTCTCCAGCCCCTAAAGAGAAAATGCATGAATATCCATACAAAATAATTAAATAAAAAATCTAATCTTAATGTTCTAGCCGGGGCCCCTTGAAGGCGAGCGGGTTGAGTTTTCCTCCCTGCCCCGACCAGGCCTCCGGCAGCCGAAGACCTCCAGAACCAGCCACCACCATGCTGAGACCACTCTCCGCACACATGAAGGTACTGGCAGAGGAACAAAGGAACGCGGGTCCCGGGGCTGAGATCTCCAGGCCTACTCTGATTGGAGCTGAGCATCCTCCACCCAGATCCTCCAAATTCCAACAGGCGGGGGTCACACCCACCAACTGGCCCCTGGCGCTGTGTAATCCCATCAACAGCTAAAACTCAGAGACTATAAAACCCAGCTCCTGGAAGCACGCGGCTGCATTTGCGGCCACGCAACATCTTATTATCTCATTTCTACTTTGGACAAACTGGCAGGCTACCGAATGTAACCTGCCCACATGGCAGAGTCTGGCAAACGCCCCGTGGCGTACCCAATATGCCAAATACCAGTAATAATGATGGGTCTCATTCTCCTAACTCTGAAAGAGCCTTGAATATGGCACTTTTTTAAAAATCTCAGGGCTAGGACGAAGGAGACGTTACTGGGACCTGCTCGAGGTAATCGATGAATAACAGTATGTTTGAGATCGTGATCGTGAATCTTAATGATAAGTATTTGGACTATAAGTATTTGGACTATTTTTCAAAAAACTTTTTTTGACTTAAAACACCAGGGAGGATAGTAACATTTGCTCAACTACAAATGGTAGTTCCTTGTTTCAGATTGGTAAAGATAGAAGATGTGTTCTTTAATATTTATTTTTGAGGGTCACACTCAGTGATGCTTAGGGCCTGCTCCCGACTACTTAGGGATAGTCCTATCAGTGCTTGGGGAACCATATGGATTTACATGGTGCCGTGGATCAAATCCAAGTCAACCACATGTAAAACTACCGTCTTTCCTGTCAACTATCTCTCTGGCCTCCAAGTTTTGAACCGGTGTTTTCCTAGCATTGATGGAGGTTTAAGTCTTCAAAGTCTTAATCTGAAAATTGAATAGTATTTGGTCCAAGTAACCCACTTTGTTGGTGGTGGGGGTTGGGGTCACATCCTTTGGTGCTCATGTCTTGCTCCTCGCTCTGCACATAGAGATCCCTCCTGGCAGGGCTCGGGGGATTCTACGGGGTCCCAGGGACAAAACCTGGATTGACTGTTTGCAAAGCAAGTTCCTTACCTACTATACAATCGCTCTGGTGCCTGAATGTTTCTGTCTGCCTTTCTCTCCCCCTCTCTGCTTTCCCACATAGAGAAGACCACGAAATATGAGAGTCTGGCAAGCTACCATGGTGTATTCAATATGCCAAAAACAGTAACAAGTCTCACAGTGGAAACATTACTGGTGCCCACTAGAGCAAATCGATGAACAACGGGAGGACAGTGCTACAGTGCAGTGCTATTTTTATTTTAGACCAGTGCCCCACACCCACACCAGTGTCCCAGCACTCTGACCTACTATTGGGTGCAGTGAAAATTTAAAATGCCAGATAGACCAAAATAAAGGAGTGTTAGATAACATTGGGTTGTCCTTGCTCCTCCCTCAGGGACCTTAGGTTTATTGAGTTACTACCACAACAGTGCCCATGAGGCACACCCAATTCTATCTAGCACTAATAATCCTATATTGCTTTTCTCTTTCGTTTATGTCCTTTGCATTTTATTTAGCAATATCTTTTTTGTATAGACACAGGAAGACAGTTGATGCTATGCTTTTGTAACATGGGAGTTATTGATTCCAAATAATATTTACTCCTGGGCATCCATCATATATACCTGACTTAAGCCTCAGTTGCCTTTACTTCTTAACACCCGCAGAAAGGAGAACTCCAATGAAATGACTAGATGGGCCCAGGGCAATCTGTAAACTACCCTGGCATCAAGAGGTGACAAGCTAAACACCATAAGTATAATAAGTTAAGATCATGGTCATGGAACGAACTCTGTCATGACCCAAAAAGAAGTAAATAAATAAAGGACCCTGCTGTGGTTAGGAAAGAATAACCTGGCCTGAGGACGATAGTCTAGGATATATAGCTAGATGTTCTCAGGAAGAGCCAAACTTTAAGCTTAATATACCTCTTACTCTGTCCATATAAAATGACTAGAAATATTATAAGAAGTTAATTTACTATCGTTGTTTAAGTGGATTATTAGCTGAGGAAAGAAGAAAGCAATACACCCCGGATAAAATCCTACCCTTGAGCAGATCTCCTAGAATCCAGAGTGCTGAACTCTCAGATGATATTTTGTCCTTGAGATAATCTCCTAGAACTTCCCCTGAAGGAGTGGCTTTACCTCTGTTTGTTGTTAGGATAATGTTCACCCCACATATGTGCACTCCCATCCTTCCTGATTTCTATATAACTATGCTGTAAGGAGTAGGAAAAACTAAAAGATGAGGACTAGTAGAGGACTTTAAGGTCTGGGAAAAACTAGAAGATGAGTAGAAGAGGACTTTGAGGTCTACAAGAGACTACGATGATGGAACTATGATCACTGGGACTATGACCAAAACTAGGACTACAATTGTGCTGTAAGGGGAGAGATCCTACTATGCAGGGAGGAAAGAGAAATAAACTGTCTACCGACCAGCCTGGGGCTAGGTTACTTTTAATCTGTTCCCCCATCCTTCATTCATCCATCGCCATCCTCCAATCTGGGAAGGCAGCTCTCTGCCACCAAATGCTCATACCCCATAATGCTCGTCCCCTGTGCGAACATGCTTTCTTTTGAAATTCACAAAAGAGAAAGCCAAACTCACTTGAAAGCTGTTTTCAACACCAAGTATTTAAAAATGATGCAGGAACTTAAATGTGACTACCCTTGGTAAAGACAAAACCCCACCAGTTTCTCTTATAGCGCAATGCAGCTAAAGGAAAGTTGACAGGGGACAGGCGAGTTTGTGTGTGTGTGTGTGTGTGTGTGTGTGTGTGTGTGTGTGTGTGTGTGTATGGGGGAGAGGGAAAACTCCTAAATACATAGGTAAATATCTACTGATTTCATCTAGGAAGGTGATTTAGATATCTGAATTTTAGGCATAAGAAAAAATAATGATGGAAAATCAAATGAGAGCATTTTTGCTTGCCTGTAAGGGTGTAAGGGAGAACTAATGCCCTGCAACTTTGTGCCCTCACTGCACACACACACACACACACACACACACACACACACACACACACACACACCACCATCTACTCATTTCAAATCTTAAACCAACAGCCTTCTTGGGGGAAGAGCATACTCCTGGTTCAAATTAAAACAAAAACCATATGTCCTGAGAGAGATGCCTGTGTGATCTCAGACTCGGATTCCTGCATTGAAATAAAGGGAGATCACTACCACCAAGGGAAGAACAACCAATGTTATTTTCCCAGATCTCCACTATTACAAGATAGAATGTGAAGTTCCACTCCAAAGCACAGGAACATTCGGTGTTTCTTAGACTAACGGAACTGGAGAACAAAGGCTTCCCTGACTCTATCCAATCCTTACACCAAATAACAAGTTGCTTATCACTGAGAGGAAAGTTTGTAGAAAAAACTGATTCTTTATAGTGAAGATGTATAGTATCTACTGAAAACTAAGAGTGATAAAGAAACACAAATTAAAACTCTTCAGATTCCAGGTTCTACAGCTAAAGAAGAAAACAGCAGTCTTGTTCTGATAAAATTTGAATCCTATATTGCACTGAAGATAATCTTTGCAGCAACAAAAAGCAAACTCAGTTCCACTAATGAATGACCAAATATCATATATTCATGATCTAATTGAAGAAGCATGCCTATTTTTCATTTTTCCATTGTTAAACCTAAACATTATTTCATTGCATCATATATAAGACCTTGCATTCAGTGAACACACACACACTCACACAGAAACCTCCTACTCTCAAGGGATTAACAAGTCAATAGAAAAAGGCCTATAGATGTTAGAACTACAAGATAAGGACTTTGAAATAAATATCTGGTATGTCCTATCCTCCCATTGTTCATCGATTTGCTCGAGTGGGTCCAGTAACGTCTCCATTGGAGACTTTTGTTGTTATTGTGTTTGGCATATCGAATACATCACGGTTAGCTTGCCAGGCTCTGCCGTGCAGGCAAGATACTCTTGGTAGCTTGCCAGGCTCTTCAAGAGGGGCGGAGGAATCGAACTCAGGTCAGCCATGTTGGCTGCGTGCAAAGCAAACGCCCTACCTCTGTTCTATCGCTCCAGCCCATCTGGTATGTAAAATATTCTAATGGAAAAGCTAAGAATATGTACAAACACATGGAAAACTTTAATCTAGAGATGAATATTTTAAGACTCAAGAGAAATGCTAGTAGAAATGTGACAACAAAGATAACTAAAGTCTATCAACAAACTGGATATAGGAGAGAAAATAATCAATGAACTTGAATATCATAAGGAAAGATATATTTAATAATCTAGATCAAAATATTTAAAAAGCAAAAATAGTAAAAGTTTTAAAGATACTATATATATATATATATATATATATATATACATATGTATACATAGTATTATCAACTAAGTAAAAGTAAGTAAAGGCCCTCCCATTGATCATCGATTTGCTCGAGCGGGCCCAGTAACGTCTCCATTGGAGACTTTGTTGTTACTGTGTCTGGAGCGATAGCACAGCGGGTAGGGCGTCTGCCTTGCACGCAGCCAACATGGCCGACCCGAGTTCGATTCCTCCGCCCCTCTCAGAGAGCCCGGCAAGCTACCGAGAGTATTCGATATGCCAGTATTATCAACACACTTCAGATAATTCCATAAGAACATGAACTGGCATATTTCAAATAGTGAAATTTTTTTAATTTACCTGGAATTCTATATTCAGGGAAAACACCTATAAAAATCAAAAGTAAAATAAAGCCCTTTTAAAAAAACTGAAGCTTCCAAAGCAAGCACATGGTTTAATTTTTTTTTTAAGGTTTGGATGGGAGATGTGTGTTGAAAATAGATAAGTGACTAAACATGCTGATCTCTCAGTGTCTGTATTGCAAACCATAATGCTCAAAAGTTGAGATAGGGTATGGGGAATATTGTCTGCCATGGAGGCATGCGGGATGGTGGGAGTTGGGTATACTGGGGAGATTGGTGGTGGGGAATGTGCACTGGTGGAGGGATGGGTGTTTGATCATTGTGTGATTGTAACCCAAATATGAACGCTTCTAACTTTCTCACAATGATTCAATAAAATTAAAAAAAATAAAATAAAATAAATGTTTTTAAAAATTGAACCACCATGAGATACACAATTACAAGACAGCTCATGATCAGATTTCAGTCATATAATGTTTCAACACCCATCCCTGCACCAGTGTACATTTCCCACCATCAATGTCCCATGTCTCCCCTTTCCCTCCTGCCACCAGCCCCTACCCCCAGTTTGGCTCTATGGTAGGTGCTTTCCATTTCTCTCTCTCCCCCATTCTCTCTCTCCCTTTCTCTGTCTCTCTGTATCAATGTCTCTCTCTGTCTGTCTGTCTCTGTCTCTTTCTCTCTCTATATATCTATCTTTCCTCCCTCCCTTCCTTCCTCCCTCCCTCCCTCCTTAGGGCATTATGGCTTGCAATGCACATACTGGGAGGTTATAATGTTTGTTCCTTTACCTACTTTCAGTTTTTATCCAGGGTGATCATTTCCAACTATCTTTATCGTAGTGGTTCTCCTCTATCCCAATTGCCTTTTCCTCAAGCACTTGAATCAGGTTTCCAATTGTGGACCAATAATCTTGGAACTTGTTTCTACTGTCCTTAGGTATTCGTCTCATATTATGCATTTTTACATCCCACAAATGAGTTCAGTCATTGTACATCTGTCTGGTTCCTTCTGACTCATTATGTTACTCTCCACATCTATCCATTTATAAGCAAATTTCATGACTTCATTTTTACTAACAGCTGCATAGCATTTCATTGTGTAGATGTGCCACAGTTTCTTTAACCAGTCATCTGTTCTTGGGTCATCAGGGAGATGCAAATCAAAACAAAAATGAGATATCATCTCACACCACAAAGACTGGCGCACATCAGAAAGAATAAAAGAAACCAGTGCTGGCATGGATACAGGGAGAAAGGGACTCTCCTCCATTGTTGGTGGGAATGCTGACTGGTCCAGCCTTTTTGGAGAACAAATGGACATTCCTCAAAAGACTAAAAACTGAACTTCCATATGACCCAACGATACTACTTCTAGGAATATACTCCAGGACCCCAAAAGTACACAGTAGAAATGTCATCTGGACTTTTATTTTTGTGTTTATTGTGGCACTATTCACAATAGCCAGCATCTAAAGTCTTTTTATACAAACAAAAGACAAGACAATCATTTGGCATCAAACTTACCCTAAAGTAAAATAATTAAAGCAGAAGAAATACATCAGATGCAAATTTAGACTTCCATCGAGGAAAGGAAAAATGCTAAATATAGTACATCTATGAGTAAGTGTAAAGCATTCTTTAAAATATTTAGCCTCCTGAGTCTGGTGGTATACTATAGTGGTAAGATGCTTCTCTTTACATAGAAGACCCAGGTTCAATACCCAGCACTGCCTATGAACATATGATCTTCAGAACCCCACCAGAAGTGATTCCTGAGTGCAGAGCAAGATATACTATTTTTACTTTTACTATTTTTTTATAATTTATTTGTTTATTGAATCACTGTGGGAAAAGTTACAGAGCTTTCAGGTTTAGGTTTCAGTCATGTAAATATCAAACACATTTCCCTTTACCAATACTTATTTTTTACCACGAACCCCAATTGAACCCCACCTCCCAACCCTCCCAATTCCTGTGAGGCAGATGAGTTCTAGTTAATACTCTATCTACTTTGACTAGATTTATTGTTTCAATAAAAGATGCACCATTATTATTTAGAGTTTACGACCCCCCCCCCCCAAATCAGACATGCTGGAAAAGCACTGTGAAATGATTTGCTTTCTACAGCTGGGTTTAAGAATTAAATGATGTCACGTGGCCGCTATTGCGGCCACACGGTTTTGGATTTCTGCTACTTTACTTATTAACCCTGGAAGTATTTCTATTAAAAGTTAGATAGTTAAGAGATTGGTTTCTGTGCTCTGGATTCGTGACCGTGCCGGAGAGCCGCTCGTGGGGGGGGGGGGGGCAACTGGTGACCTTGGTAGGGCGTGAAGGACGGACCGGAACGCCCCCCTTCCCATGAGGTCCCTGCCGCCCCCACCCCCGGCTCAAACCTGCTGTCCACAAGGCTCCCTTGCGGCCGCCATCTTTCTTTGCAGAGAGGCCAGGGCGAATGGGGCAACACCCTTTCCCCTCCAGGCAGGCATGCTGGCGCGGTTTAACACATAGTCCATTTGCTTTTCTGCTCCAAGCATTTGGTTTTCTGCACTAAATCCTTACTTGACAGAGCCCAGCAAGCTACCGAGAGTATCCCGCCCACACAGCAGAGCCTGGCAAGCTCCCTGTGGTGTATTCAATATGCCAAAAGCAGTAACAATAAATCTCACAATGGAGACATTACTGGTGCCTGCTCTAGCAAATTGGTGAACAATGGGAGGACAGTGCTACAGTGCGGTGCTATTTTTATTTTAGACAGTTACATTTTAAAGAGTTATACATGCATATACATATATACAGATATATGTATATACACACAAAAGGTAACTGACTAAAGTACAAATAGTATCAATATACCTTGGGGCTTATAATGTATATAGAAATAAAATATTTGGAGATAATGTTATCAAACATGGAAGTAAATAGAAGTTAACATTTAAATTCTCAGATTATGAAATGGTGCAATATTATTTTAAGAATGATTTTATAAGCTAATGATGCTTTAATGTAATCAATTTATTTACTGATGCTGTTATGCCATGTAGCATAGTTTCCTGCATCACAAACACTGACTTGACTCTAGAAAGGTACCCATATCTGAGAGTTTTTTAGTTTCATATTCATTGTAAAGTGTTGCTTTCCTCCTATCCTCTGTACCTGAGTAACTCAAGTTTAATTTCTTTTTTAATGTATCATGAATCAAATACATTCCAAAGGAGAACGATCAGCATGGTCCCAGCAATAGAGAAAAGGAGACAATTAAAACAATGTGTGAACATCCAGAAATGGTCTCCCATTGGCATGATATGTATGTTGTAGTGAAGTGCTTATGATTGATGTTTAGAAAGTTGAGCAATGCATCTGTTTTCTAGCCTCCCCATAATGAAGTACTGGAGACTAGGTGACTTAATAAAATTTTGTTCATCATAGCCCTGAAGATTTAAAATTTGAGATCAAGATTGGCATGGTTGGTTTGCTTTCTCTTACACTGTATATGGTGAAGCTCTCTCTCTTTGTGTTTACATGCTCTTTTCTTATGTATATTTCCTAATCACCTCTTTCTATAAGAACACACACCAGATTGGGTTGGGTCTACTCAGGAAGTGTAGACTAATTTACCCTTATTACTTTCAAAATCAAATATAATCACATTCTGAAGTGCTAGGGGTTATAACTTAACATATAACCAGACCAATAATAAATACTCCAATCACAAGAGCTCAAGAAGTCATAGGATCTCCTATTGGGAAGTTTTTAATAACCCTTTTGAGTTTAACATCCTAAGGCTCTTTCATGATCATATAAGTAGCAAAGTCACACTCTCCTAGGAATCATTCCACAATATTACCTCCTGTATAATAAATAAAGAAATGGAAACATTAAACCTTCAGTTTGATACATTTTTAAAGTGATAAACTTAGTTTTCCTTAAGCCTTATTTGTGTGGTTTTATTTCTTATTACTTATTAGCACTAGTCATCCTAATGAAGTCAATTCATTACAAATGTCCATTAATTCACTCAGCATAAAAGTTCAGAATCCACTGGCATTTCCATATCAGGCATTGTTCTTCAGAATATGGCAGGTTTTCTTCTGTGATACAGAAGATATCACTAGCTTGGCATCTCCACCTATAGGCACAAACAAACACTAATAAGTCAACAAATCTGTGAACTAATAAGACTAATAAGTCTTAACTTCTAGAAATGACCTCTCCTTAGACTGTATCAGTAGCTATGTCAAAAAATATATTTATTTACCTACAATTTTCTTATCAATTCGCATCAGTTCCATGCCATGGTTTCCTATTAGTTCTGCCATATGATCCCCAATGCTACTGTTCAGTATATCTTGACATTTCACAGTCAGTTTGATTTCAGTAATTGCCAAATAACACAGTCATAGGATTACTATGGAGATTAAATAAAATAATAGACCTAAAAGCAATCTATTTCTTCAAAAGTGCAACACTAAGTGGTGTGTTAGATTCAAGGATCACAAAGATGTTTATCAAAGAGCTAGCAACATAGTGTTAAAAATGTATATTATACAAATAGGTATCAAATAAACACAGTATTTATTTTTATAAATGAAAGAGATATGTGTAGGGCTTGCTTTCTGATTAGGAGAGATGCAAGGACTTAACAAAAGAATAATAATAATAATATAATAATAATAATAATAATAATGAGCACAAGGTGTATTAAGATAGAGAAAGGTGACCTCAACATCAGACCAGAATCCATAAGGTACATTGAAGACAAAGTTGGCAAAACCCCCCATGATATTGAAGCTAATGGTATCTTCAAAGATGTCACGCCACTGGCCAAGCAAGTGAAAACAGAGATAGATAAATGGGACTATCTTAAACTCAGAAGCTTCTGCACCTCCAAAGAAACAGTGACCAAAATACAAAGACAGTCTACAGAATGGGAAAGGATATTCGCCAAATACACATACAACAAGAGGTTGATATCAAGGATATACAAAGTATACTGGTTGAATTCCACAAGAAGAAAACATCCAACCCCACAAAAATATGGGATGGTGAAATGAACAGAAACTTTCTCAAAGAAGAAAACCGAATGGCTAAAAGGCACATGAGAAAATGCCTATATCATTAATCATCAGAGAGATGCAGATCAAAACAACAATGAGATATCGTTTCACACCACAGAGACTGGCCCACATCCAAAAGAACAAAAGCAACTGGTGTTGGCGTGGATGTGGCGACAAAGGGACCTTCCTTCAATGCTGGTGGGAATGCCAATTGGTTCAGCCCTTCTGGAAAACAGTATGGACGATTGTCAAAAAACTAGAAATTGAGCTCCCATTTGATCCAGCAATACCACTCCTAGGAATATATCCCAGAGAGGCAAAAATGTATAGTCGAAGTGACATCTGCACTTGTTTGTTCATTGCAGCACTCTTTGCAATAGCCAGAATCTGGAAAAAACCTGAGTGACTGAAAACAGATGACTGGTTAAAGAAACTTTGGTACATTTACACAATGGAGTACTATGTAGCTGTTAGAAAAGATGAAGTCATGAAATTTACATACAAGTAGTACTACATGGAAAGTATCATGTTAATCAAAATTAGTCAGAAAGAGAGAGATAGACATAGAAAGATTGCATTCATCTGGGGAACATAAAGCAACAAAATAGGAGACTAACACCCAAGAGTGGCCGAGATTAGTACCAAGAGTTTTGCTCCACGGCTTGGAGGCCTGCCACACATGCTAGGGGAAAAGGGAGCTCAGATAGAGAAAGGAGCACCAAATAAAGCATGTTGGGAGGATCCCATGGGAGAAGCATGCTGAAAGACTATAGACCAAACATGATTGCCACTCAATGCCTCTTTTGCAAACCACAACACACAAAAGGAGAGAGAAAACAAAAGGGAATACCCTGTCACAGAGGCATGGTGAGATGGGGGGAATGGGGGGTGGGAGGGATACTGGGACCCGTGGTGTTGGAAAATGGGCACTGGTGGAGGGATGGGTTTTTTATCATTGTATACCTGAAACCAAAGCACAAAAATCTGTAAGTCTACAACTGTACCCCATGGTGTTTCACTAATAAAAAAAAAAGAATTTTGCAAGATCAACAATACCAAAAAAAAAAAAAGATAGAGAAAGGTTTGGGCAGAAGAGACAGTTCAAATGAGATAATACAAGCTTTGCATATAGGAGCTCTGGATTCAATCTCTTACATCATATGGTCTTATAGCACCTCTAGGAGTGGCCCTTGAGCACCGCATAGGTAGTAGCCCTGACGTTATCACTGGGTGTTGCCATGAAAACAAAAGCAAGAACTATCAAAAAGAAAGAGGGAGGAAGATGTAATAGAAACTTTCAGTGAGAAAAGAGATTGGGAATCAGTGTGATGTTCTACTAATGTCCAGCTAAGAAATATGGACACTTTTCAACAGGAAATAGAAAGCCAAAAAGGAATTCTGCATGGAATAGTAAGGACAAAAGTTAACCTAGGGAATTTTGGTTACCAAATTTAGGTCCACAGTGGCACTTAACTAGGAGGACTGGAAACAGAAATCCTGAATTCAAGTCCCATATTGCTACTTAATGTTGAACATATATTCAACAATAGAAAACATTTCAAATCAATATCTATCTTATTGGGTTGCAATTTTCTATCTGGCCTCTTATCCTGGTAAACTGACTTGGACATATATAAACTGGGATTATTCCTGTGGTCCCTTAACAAAAGTACAAAGCAGTGGACTTCTAAACCATCTTCCCCTGGGCTACCACAGGCTGTAACCACCCCCCTTCCGCCACACACACACACACACACACACACACACACACACACACACACACCAGTGACAGCCCTCTGACTCAAACAAAGGCACGCAAATGAGAAGAGTGTTTTTCCCAAGAGTTTCAGGAAAAAACTGATTCAACTAAGAATTCAGTCACAAGTTCTGTGCCCAATAGAAGTTCCTTCTAAGGGAAGAATTTAACTAAGATAATCCCTTCAGTAACTGAGTCATATCTATACATACTCACTCTATTAAGGTAAATTTGGGATTCCAGAACAGCAGCTCCCAGAGATAGTTCCCTGGACTATAGCATCAAAATCCCCATGAAGTTGTTAGAAATCCAAGTTCTTAGGATACAATTCAGAACCATTGCATCTAGGATTCAAGGGAGGAGGCCCAGCAATTCACAAATTTGCATTCTAAGAAATTTTCATATCTCACACACAAACACACACACACACACACACACAGACACACAGACACAAAATTTGACACTGACCAAAAACGAGTTAGAATGCCACATACCCTTTCAGGGAACATGATTTGTGAAAGCTTGCCCTCAAGAAACTAGAACATTCGGCATACTTCTCCCTTCTCTATCTGAGCTCCCTATTCCCCTAGCATGTGTGGCTGGCCTCCAAGCCATGGAGCAAAATTCCTGGTACTAATCTTGGCCATTCTTGGGTGTTAGTCTCCTATTTTGTTCCTTTATGTTCCCCAGACGAATGCAATCTTTCTATGCCTATCCTTCTCTTTCTGACTCATTTCGCTTAACATGATACTTTCCATGTACTACCACTTGTATGTAAATTTCATGACTTCATCTTTTCTAACAGCTGCATAGCACTCCATTGTGTAAATGTACCAAAGTTTCTTTGTATGCTGAAAGTAGACTATAGACTAAACATGATTGCCACTTATTGCCTTTTTTGCAAACCACAACACCCAAAAGGAGAGAGAGAACAAAAGGGAATGTCCTGCCACAGAGGCAAGGTGGGATGGGGGGATGGGGGGTGGGAGGGTTACTAGGATCCATGGTGTTGGAAAATGGGCACTGGTGGAGGGATGGGTACTTGATCAATGTATAATTGAAACCCAAGCACAAAAATTTGTAAGGCTACAACTGTACCTCATGGTGTCTCACTAATAAAAATTTAAAATATAAATAAATAAATAAATAAATAAAAGTTGGTCTGTGGTGAGATGGAATTTTACTCAATTAAACAAAATTTGACATTTTTTTTTAAAAAAATGAAGCTAGAACAAACTTCTAAAGTAGTCAGACAGTCCACAGAAACCCAAGCAAAAGAAATCATCCAATCTAGTTTGCATTATTAATACAACAGCAATTCAAATTCAGACAAAGTAGAATTGAAAAATAATAGTGACTTATTCTCACACATGTGGCATATTTTTAAGGAGGAGATCAGCTTTGAAGTTTACCTTTAAAAAGAATGCTGTACTTTACTGGCCGAATGACTGGTTACACAAAAGAAACTGAGTAACTCTTCACTTGTAAAATCAAGCTAGTCATCTTCATGGAATTGTGGCAGCATTTCAACATATCATATGTAAATGCAAACCCAACAGAGGTGCATTTATTTCTTTAAATAAGTAGGGGGGTGGGATAAGTAACAAAAAAAATCACTTTAGGTATATTTTTTCCTGCATTTTCCTGTTGAGATCAAGTCTTAACGCTTTCTTTTGGGGGGCTGCGGGGAGTAACACATCTAGCAGTGCTCACGGCTTCCTTCTGGCTCTATGCTCAGGGGATCAGAGCTGGGAATTAAACCAAGGTTAGCTTTGCAGGAGGCAAGCACCAAAATCCCTGTACTATCTCTCCTGACCCTGACTCTTAATGTACTTTCTTGGCTGTAGACTTATCTGTGTCAGAGCAGATCAAACAACTGAATTATAGAAGGCAGTTGCTCTGAATGAAAAGACATCTTGGGGAGGAGGGGAGAAAAGGGAATAACTGAGGAAAAGGACAAAGGGGGGAGTTTTCACCTTTAGAGAGAAGTTAGAGCCCACAAGGAAAAGTGAAAAGTGGGGACTGTGCACTATTCATTGGTATAGTAATTGGTATAGTAATTGGTATAGTAATGGATCAATAGTAAATTGATCAGGGACAAATGGTTAAATATGACTGATAGGACTGGATTATAAGTACAAAGTTCCTGACACAGAAGCAAAGTGACAAAAATCCCTGAACCAGAAAGGACCTTTCAGAGCAAGAAATGTGTACACTAAAGGAATTATCTCAGTGTCCAATAAGGTACATAAAGTACACAGAACTTTTAGCCTGATCTCTTGGATCTTTGCATGACTCAGAAGGAAGAGAAAATTACAAATCAAACTGACTTTCTTTCATACCAACAAGATGGCTTAGGGATAGATTTTAGCTGAAAGAAATTTTTAATGTCATATTCATTTTGATCTTTTATGATATTTTATATTTACATATGATCTGAGTTTGTGGTATCATGCCCATATCTTCCATTATGCTGATTTTGTTTTTTTCATCTTGTGCTGAAGGATGCCCCATGGTAGGTTTTGGAGAACAGTGTGCTGCTGGGGCAACAGTGCAGCAGGTAGGGCATTTGCCTTGTACGTGCCCAACCAGGGTTCGAGTCTTCCGTTCCTCTTGGAGAAGTTGACAAGCTACCTAGAGTATCCCGCCCACACAGCGGAGCCTGGCAGCTCCCCGTGGCCTATTCTATATGCCAAAAACAGTAACAACAAGTCTAACAATGGAGACATTACTGGTGCCTGCTCAAGCAAATCGATGAACAACGGGAGGACAGTGGTACAGTGCAGTGCTGCTGGGACTGGCCTGGGATTCCAGCACAGAAAGCATTTGCTCCAATTCTTTGAGTTACCTTCTAGCCCTAACTTCTCTGCTTATTTATTGTTTACAATAATTTTACTGTCAGATTCACATAGATATGTTTGGTTCAGGAAAGTGAAGAATTTTCACATGAAGACAATGAAAGGGGCACAATCTCCCTTGATTCCTGGAAAAAAAGGCAACAGTGTGGGCCTAGACTAAAAAAAAAAAATGCCAAAATAATAATTTGTGGGTTTAGTAATGACTATCAAATCTCATCCAAGTCTGCATTTGTAAAACAAGATTCTAAGACTTGAAGCTTTTTCTATACTTGCATTAATTTTTATATTTTTATACAATTTATGTTAAAAGTTCTTTGTAAAGAAAAATTGAACTGGGTTCTCTGATGGTATATTGTGCTCAGGGCTTACTCCCCAAAAGCCAATAACAATTTAGCAGACCACTCTACCTAAGAACCTAGACCTACGAAATGGCCAAAGTTACAAAACATGCTCAAATCTAACAATATCAGAAATGATAACTACTTCTCTGAGCACGTGTGATAAATTATAATGTCCACATTACTGTGTAAAACAGTAGGCAAAACCATCCCAACATAAAAAAGGAATAAAACCTAACCTTTGTACTCAATCAAATGACATCAGATATATGGTAGCCAATGACCTTCTAAAATTGATAGAACTCTTTTTTTTTTAAGAGGCTATTTGAACACATTAGCCATTTGAATTCCTTCCCTCAGGAATTGCTAAATTGCTTCAAATCTAAAATTACAGTTCGAGAAAGTACATTATAGTACTGGCAAAATATAATGAAGCAAACTGGTCAATTCAGTACAATTTGGGATTCTCTCACAATTTCAGATGTTCTCTGAGGCTATTCTGTTGTGATACTACATCTCCATGCATTTTCGAGAGCCCCATTCCAACCCAATAGGTCAAGATAAAGAGCAAAACATTATTATGATTAATACTTATTACATCCTAGCAGTTTTGCTAAATATTATTCAAGGACCAGAGAAAGGGGTCCAAGCAAGAAGTAACATGAAAATATGAAGGGTTCAAAAAAAAGGGTAGCATCACTTGTTGGTTAAAGGGCAAGTTGTTTGCATTCTTTAACAGACTCTTAAGGTAATGCCTACAGACTTCCCTTGAGCATCAGTTTACCATAGTTTCCAGGCCAAGAAAACCCTGATTGGAATTAAAGGGCTGCTCAGGACATATTGAGAAAAGCCTAGATGACCCCTTTGGCAAAATTGATTCCTCGGTTTCTGCTTTGGTATTTTTGAAGCGGAAGATTGGGCTAATTAAATATAACTTCAGGGAGATTCCTGTAAGTCAAATTTCTAACATGGAAGTTTCACTCTAACCTTACTAACTGAAAAAATTCTGACATAACAATGTCTGTGACTTTTGGAAAGAAAGAGATACAAAACACATTAATGCTCCCCAGAGCATTAGATGACAGATAAATAGTTACAAAGTAGTTTAAATTTTAAAGAATCAAACCCAGTACTTAGGATCTGATTACTTTTCAGACTGTTACATTTATTAATCTTTTCCATGCCACTTCTTAATATCCTAATTACAGGGAAAAATGCAACAAAACTAGACAGGATGACTTACGACTCCATGTTCAGAGCTGAAACATCAAACTATCGAAACCTGTTCTGGAATCAGGTTTCATCTAGCTCCAATTTAAGGTTTTTTCCACTCTACCAAAGATGACTGTAGGTACTCATCCTAACGAAAATTAAGATGTGATTCAAGAAGAGAAAGCACTGCAGAGAAAGCTGTAAAGTACAATAAAGAAAGACACATAGGCATCCACACTAAGCAGGTATGAGGCAGACTAGGGACAGATGATAATATAAAGATAATTTTATTACAAAGATATTCAGGGTCCAGTTTTGCCACAATGTCAGGAATTATAAGAGCCTTTGCAGAGAGAAATGGGGTGAAGGGGAGGAGGTAGGGTTTACAAACACCTATTTGATGAAAGAATTTAAGAAAGCAATAACTAGATCTGCTAGAAATCTGCATCAGGAAAGGGCTGGTACTGTGTGAGATTGTCAGATGACTAGGGAATAGAAATTAAATAATTTTCACAACATTTTAAGGTGAAGTTTTAAGAACTTGGTTATTGTAAAGCATGAATGAGTGCAGTGTTAAGGAAACACTTAAGAACTTTGAATCTAGAGAACTTCAAGAAAGCTGATATAATTGATAATGTTAATGTTCTCAACCAAATTAGGGAGGAAGGGGGTGCAGGGAGGGAGGTGCCAGGTCAGGAAAGTAATGCATTAAACTTTTGATCAACTGTATTACTGTATCACTGTCATCCCATTGTTCATCGATTTACTCGAGTGAGCACCAGTAACGTCTCCATTCTGTCCCAGCCCTGAGATTTCAGCAGCCTCTTCTTACTCGTCTTTTCCAATGCTGCCATATTGAAGGCTCTTTCAGGATCAGAGAATGAGACCCGTTATTGTTACTGTTTTTGGCGTATCAAATACACCACGGGTAGCTTGCCAGGCTCTGCCATGCGGGGGGCGGGATACTCTTGTAGCTTGCTGGACTCTCTGATAGAGAGAGAGAGAGAGAGAGATTTCCCTCTATGATTTGTTGCCTATTGTCTGACCCCGTCAAATATGGTGTGGGAATTGTGGAAAATGGGTAGGGAGTGTCTTATGATGTGTCCAGGAATGTGTTCACTCATATGTGAGGCTTGGGCCTAGCTTGTAGGAAGCGGTCTGGAGCGTGGCAGTGGTTGTATAGTGGAGGTTGGCTGCCAGGGCTGGGTCCCTTGGAGAGGGGAGGGCTCACACCCGCCCCCCTTGCCCCCAGGGCGCCCCGAGTGAAAACAGCCTGGCACTGATATGAAAGAAAACGCACACTGGAAATAGGAGACACTGCAAACCAAATTGAGTTCATTCTAAATCTGTTGAAGTCCATGGTAGATGGCCCAACAAATATCACTATGCAGTACAAAGTCATAGACAGGAATACAGTCAGGGTGAAAACACAAATGTAGGAAGACACAAAAAGAGTTATTTGACTACGTAGCTTAAACGGACACCGAGATGTTTGACCCTGTCCATGAGACACAGAGACGAGTTCCCATTTTTCGGTTAGTTTCTTCTCTTCAATCTCTTAGTCAACAGAACAAAGCCTCAGTACCTCATTTCAGAAGAGAAAACAGGATGCGAGTAGCATTCCATTATCTATGCATTTGTTTTTCATTTTTTGAGAAGACTAGCCACTCTTTCCTCTTGAAACCCCTAAAAAAAGGAACACAAGAGAATTTAAATGTGCTAAGACATTTGAAATTCTAAAAATGCACTTTAGCATTGGCTGTATAAGAATTTCAATGTTCCTGCCAGCTCAGATACAGACAATCTTATCCTTTTTTTTAATGCTGTTTACAGCTGCTAAGAATCAAGAGCTTTACAAAATAAAAATTGTTACTGATGGGTACTACAGAACTTATGTTTTGCCAAAGACACAGATAAACTACAAGTAAAATTCTGTGGTAGTATTTTCTTAATTAAAATTAAATATACACTTTTTGGTTCAGTGATGGAAAAAAATACTAAAAATCAGAGTGCCCCCCTCACCATACTGTGCAAAATAACCATAAATGGGTACTATATCTGTACCTCCAAATCCTAGAATATTATGCAAAATATCCCAATATCCCAATATTCTCTGCTATCTTTTCCCTTCAGAATTTTCTAATCTACCCTAAAGAGGAACTGCAGCAGAGTCTTCAGACAAAGGGACTGTTTCATAGGCAGCAAATTCATTCTTAATATCTGCACACTTCTTTCTTTATTGACAAAAAAATTTAATTTATTTTTTTCTTTTCATACCCACAGTAAGAAAATAAAGTGCACTTTTAAGTAAGATACAATGTTAGTCTAAATTTGACAAAATACAGTTTCACATAACCTTAAGTATTTTGAGGACAATATCAAGAGATCTAATCCAGTTTCCTGGGATAACAATCCAGCTGTGGACTGTTGGCCAACAGTGGGACTAACTTATCACTTATAGTTACTTCTTGTCAACAATCCTGAAACATCACCTGAGAACCTTATTCAGTTCACTAAGAAACCAAATTCAGTAAACCGACCAGGACAAAAGCAGAATCTTGAAAAGTTGTAATTCATTGGAAAATTTTGCTCATAGAATTTCAGTCTATTCTCCCAGGTCCATAGAAGGCTCATCATACTTAATCAGAGCAACTAAATGAACTACAGGGTCTTGTATTCCTCTTGTCCTACATCTGGTATGGGTTTATAATGTTGAAAAAAGGATGGGGAGGGGAGTCACTTAAATTAGACATGTGGATTTTGTGTGTTGACCTTGCTAGGTGAATAGTAGGTGTTATCCCCATGAATATCTGTGGAATTGGTAGTAAATGTGTAAATGTCAAGAACAGCACTCCCCACCCCCATCTATTAGAAAGCTAGATGTTTAAAATGGTAGAAATAAAATGCTAGAACATTCACACATGGGTATATAGATACAATGTAGGTGATTTATTATAGGTTCAAGCCTGTATCTTTATACATTATATAACACACACATATACATAGAAGCATATATATTACATATATCACAAATATATGTATCACAAAACGTAAGAAAAACATGAAAAATAAGTTAGGGTACTATAAGAAGAGACTTGTTATCAAATAATCAATGAGAAAATTCATAATCTAGATGTCCAAGGCCTCTAATAAAATCTGAATGTAGCAGAAAAAGACGAAGTATAAATAAATCTTTCCCTTTAGAAGCCATAGTTTGAGAAATACTGTAATTTTTATTTTGATTTTGGTTTTTGAGCTACACCTGATGGTGCTCAGGGCTTACTCCAGATTCTGCCCTCAAGGAACCCTTCTGGCAGTGCTCAGGGAACCAGGTTGGGTGGCCGGCACCAAACCAGAATCAGCTGCATAGAAGGCCAGCACTTGACCTACTCTACACTCTCACCAGCACCATGCAATTATCTTTAACCCCAAAGTTGATTATTTTATTGACTCAAACTTTTTTTAATATAATCATAAGAAAGAAAAATGTTTTATTGCAGAAAGTACTATGCTTTACCTATGCACTTAAATTAATTCACTGCAATATCATTAAACAGAAATTTTTATCAACATACAGTAAATTTCAAAAGAATCATTGTTTCTTCAACTGCCAGCAACAGTCAGAGACTATGTCATGGAAAGTAAAGTGGTTTATTTTGGGGATGTTAGGTGTGTTATCCCTTTAGAATCCAAATCAAAATGCCCCAAATACAGTTTTACAGTCATCTGTGAAAAGCGTTCTGCAGTTTCCTTTTTTAAACTGAGTCACTGTGAGATATACAGTTACCAAGTTGTTTGTGACTGAGTCTCAATAATGCATTGTCCCAATACCCACCCCTCCAAACTTTTAAAAGTTAGATTAAACTGCAAGATGTTTAAAGCAGAGCTTCATGTCATCTTCTTTAGCTATGTAACTTGCGATCTTCCCTAACTTGTACTATTGGCCACTCCAGCCTTTTCATTTCAGTGTTGGTTTGGCTTCCTCAGGAGCTCTGCCTTTGACTCTGGAGCCTATTCTAGCCTCCTTTTTTTATCCTTGAAACGCACAGGTTCACAGTCAGTCCCTGGCTCTTATTATAGGTTTTAAGATGAAGTCTACACAGTGAAAAGAACTCTGTTTTTATTTCTTGGGAATTATTGGCTTTCAAAGCCTTTGAATTCCCTGCACATAATTACTGTTTTGGCCCATGATTTCTCTGATATTTGATGCCTCTGAGTGGAATAAATTACCTATCTAACAAGGAGGGTTAATTGGTAGTTGTGAGCCAATGTATGTGCTCCTTGTATTGTGTTTTAAGTGCCCTGTAAACTCTGACCATTCTTTTGAACCACTGCCACTAAGGTCTGTGGTTTGGATTCTTGACTGCTGAGAACTAAAGAAATAGAGAAGCATTATATGTGTTTCAGGTGTTGTTGATGTTGAAGTTTCTTCTGCTTTTGTGACATTTGTGCCTCCTCAAGGGGACCACCCTTCAAATATTCAGTTTAAGGATTGTGTGACTCTCAAGCTTATGCTCAGTTCCAGTTTTATAAATATTACCCAAACTCAGTCTTAGAGATGAAGTTTCCAAAAAATTAGCTCTATCACATTCAGTCACTCTTAGCTGCTTCACAAATTCCTCTTTGAAAAACAGGCTTTTTGTGTGTGGTGGTATTCATCTTCTCAAATCTAGCATCAACTTTCACACTAAATTGTTTTGTGGGAATAAAAGCTTTTTAAGAATGCAATTCTGGACAAAATTGCCTGAAAGTAGTTTAGTAGTATGCCACGAAACATAACATCTGTATATCAATAATGTGTTCTGCATGAGACAAAAAAATTTCAGTACTGAAGCAGTTTTTTAATATTTACATATTGATACAAAGCGCCTGTCCTGCAGAGAGCCAACTCACCTGCCATGCTTTCATGTCACCTAAAATCAAAAAGGCCTATGCTTGGGTGTTCTAATAACCATGATATTATTTTAACAATTACACAATTTAATACCTTGGATTAGTTCCTCTGATAGTGCTATTAGCTGTCACTACACGCCATAAAAGGTGGCTTCATCT
This sequence comes from Sorex fumeus, assembly GCF_029834395.1. NCBI lineage: Eukaryota > Metazoa > Chordata > Mammalia > Eulipotyphla > Soricidae > Sorex > Sorex fumeus. The sequence goes on along the minus strand of NW_026606075.1, from coordinate 8,666,904 downwards.
TTGTTATGACATGATCTTTCCTACTGTTTGTTGACCTTTCAATACAAGGGGGAGGGGACGCTCCCAGCCCCCAAAACCTTTAAGCAGCTACTGTAAAGCAGCAGTTTAATTCTCAGCTGGAATGTTTAGAAACCCTCAGTGCTAAATACCTCACTGGACTGCTTAAACACCAACAACAGCCTTATGGGGCCTTAGCCGACCTTAAACACATCTTTTTTTGTTGGGAATTTTACATTCTGCCACAATTCTGTGGGCTACCCCTGGGCTCACATTAAATATACCAGCCTCATTGAAGCTTACTGAATTGAGTTGAGTTGTCCTTTGTTTTACTCTCTCTCAGCCTCACCCCCAACTGGGACTGGGCAGTCTTTCTTCCAGTGGAGCGTGCTTTAAAGTAACCCAAAGAAGAGAAGGAGGGGCCCAGGGGTGGGAGGAGAAAAAGCGAAAGGTGCAGCTAAGGCCCATAATTAGTCTTGATCCTCCAAGTCTAAAATATTTTAACGCCAGGTTTCTGATTGCAGTCCGGGCAAAGTGGATTTGGGAATGCAGGAAAGTAATTAGGTCTGTGCATTGAAGTGTGGAGAGCATTTAAAAGTGAATGGGTGGTTACTACAGTCTTGGCAGGCTGTTTTTTATCTTTTCATGCTCTGCCGTTGTTAGAGGTGATGGGTTTATTGCAGTTTTTGCACTCTGGAGGTGGCTGTGTTTTTCTTAACCTAGCCTTTTGCTCTTCATCTCAAAAATGAATCCTCATGGTGTGAGGAAGAATGAGGGGAATTTTTTTTAAATGAAAACAAGGCACAGGGGCCAAATATGAGGCAGTGAGGCAGAATAAGTTGGGAATAAACCTCAATGCCGCAACAGGTCACTTATAAAGATTCTGGACTTAATTAATAACTCACTGAGCACACGGGACCAATAGGAGACAATGGTCACCCCAAGGAGAATGAAAACAAAACATGTCATTCTCTAGCCATGTTCACAGAGCCATCCAAACTATCTGAGGAGAGGCTGACATCATTAGGCCACTCTGAGTGCTGGTTCAGAAAACAGACCACAATGCTGCGGTTGTCAAAATGCATTTCTTTTTAATTGCTTCAACCTATAGAACTGCTACAATTTGCTCAGATCACGTTTCTTCAGCCTAGACCTTCCTGTCTGCCAGTGTAGTTTACCGTCAGTGCTGGCTTGCAAATCATAGAAAATGTATGCATTTCTTCTTTTATTTTTTTGCAATGGGGAAGAGTGTGGGAGTGAGAAGCTAAGATAAGAACTGATCAAATTTTCAAACTACAATAGACAATAAGAGCAAGATACAGGCATTGTATTATGATTGAATATCTAATGTTATACATGGATCTTACATATTTTTATTATTTCTGATGATTTTAGTTTGGTAGATTTTGACACTGTCATTGAGGAATAGTTCTTTATCTTGTTGGAAGAATGAACTTTTATCAGACTTTTAAGATCCCAATCCCTCTTTTAAAAAAAATTTAATAAAGTTTAAATAGACTCCTTTTAATTTCCACAAAAATTTTGAGTTTTTTTTTTCAACTATAATAAATGATACAAAAAGAATAAATTTTTTGTTTGGCTGTGTTTGGTTTTGGATTTTGTTGTTGTTTTTTTTTTTTGTTTTGTTTTGTTTTTGTTTTTTAGCAGTATAGATCTCCACATGGAAAAAGTTGTTTGGGGAAACTTGCTCTTCAAAAGGCATTTAGTGAGATTTGCTGAATTTGAAAAAAAAAAAAAGAGACAGAATTCAGGGTTAGTTAATGGAACTAAAGAAAGTTTTTAAAAAAGAAAAAAGGTAGCTTTTAGATTTTTTGCTATTGTTATTGTGATCTGAGAGCCCGGAAACTTTCTGTTTGTTTTTTTTTTTTTTGTTAGGTTTCATTTAAGGAATGTGCCTTAGAAGGCCTTTATCACAGTACAGTTTAGACAAATGAGTTCCTTACATTTTAACACTTTTAAAACATTGTACCCAGTATCTTAATTATGTGCTATTTTGTCATTTTGTGGTCTGCTGTGTGGTAAATGTATATTTCTTCAACCACATTTAGTTCACAGAGCACTGGCTTTATCTCCATTTGTAGTGAACAAGAATGTGCACTTTACTGGGTGACATATTATCTCTTTAGCCCAAGCTGGACTCAAAGCAATTCTCTCACCTCAAGTTTCCCATTAAAAAATTAATAAAGAAGTGATATTGCTCAGCAACCTTATGTTCTAGGTCTCCCCGAAGATGCGAAGAAATCATTTAATGCCATTGTAAATAAGATTTACGTCATCATCATAGTTTATTTTTTAACAGAGAAAATTTAGAAACAACATAAATGTCTAACAATGAAAAATTAGTTAAGTAAACAATTGTATATCCATACAATGAAATGCTATGCAACATAAGATATGATGTTAGGTAAGACTATTTAATGACTAGAGGAGATTTTTCTAATTACATTGTTTTAAAAGTAGGTTATAAAGCAAAATACATAGTATAATCCCTGAGTGCATATGTGCCTATTAAAATGCATAGTAAATTGCACAATACATAATCATTATAAGAAAATAGAAAGTCCATTTTTAAGAAAGATAAAAATGTTCCAGAACATTAAATAAAGTCCACAAGAAATGGAATTCAGGGTTTATTTCATTTTCTACCCTCTACTTATCTGTTTTGTAAAATTGACTTAACGAACTTCTATTAGAACAAGATAGTTACGTAATGAAGTATTAACAAAAGTTGTTCCATAAAATAACATACAAAACTATGTTATTTAATTTTGTCTGTATACATGTAAAAATCTTCTATAAATACCCGTCTGAGTGCAAAAACAGCAAAAATGTAGAAATATATAGTTTATTGCCTCACCCACATCCCATGTTTATTGTTGTACTTGAACGTAAAGTTTCATTGCTCACAATATTTTCAAAGATTCTTCTCAATTGTCTAACATGTGGAGAAAGTTTCCAGCATTTCACAAGTAAACTAGGCCCTCCCAGCCTTTCTGCCATGAAGTAGCACAGCTGGCCACTGGGCCTTAGGAATCTGACTGGGCTGGCGTCAGGCCAACATACTCTTCCCTGAGATTCTTGAAGCCTAGAAGGTCATCTCCACGTTAAGACTTGGCCACTGTGTGCAGAAAATATTCCTTCTTTACATATCTGGTGTCTTCTCATTATGCAACTGGGAAATAAGCAAGAGAATATTCAGGTCAGATGCATAATGTATATAAATAATTACTGGAAAAATAAATAGCTCAGTAATTGAACTCATCTATAGCCAGAAACTTTAGAAGTTTGTTCCCAGCATGGATACTGACCTGCTGTGAGTCCATGTGACAATCACGTAACTCTGTTCATCATCTGAAACTAGAGATGATAGAAATGTTGATGCAGGCACCCAAGGACTAGTAAAAGATTTTGGAGCACGTCAAAATTTCTTTTATCAAAGTAATAAGTGCTATTTAAGGGAAAGGTCATAAAACAATCAAAGGCATCCTAAAATCTCTATAATAGCATGATGATTCAACAAACTGTAATCTAGGCATACTTGAAAAGTCACAACTAAATTCACAGACATATCTATACCATTTGCTATAGTTAGTTTATTAACATTAAGATTCTTTAAGAGAGGACACACCAAGCAGTGCTCAGGGCTTATTCCTGGCTCTGTGATCAGAAATTGCTCCAGGGGGTGCTTGGGGGACTAGATGTGGTCCTGAGGATAGAATATAGATCAGCTGTATGCAAGGCAAGTGTCCAACCCCTTATACTATGTTTCCTGACTCTATGATCTTTTTTGAAGACATATCAAACTTCTAAAAAAAGAATAATACCCATCAGATGTTTGTGTGGATTTCCTAGCTTCCTGTGACTTCAAAAAGAATCTCACCCAAAGATGAGTCACTAAGAATGTTCTTGAAAGCATTATTTTCTTCAAATCAAATGGTCTTAAGCAAGTAGAAATTTGTACATTGGCTAATATGACACAATTAGCCTGAGATACAACTCAAGATCACTCAAAAGCCACAAACGGCTATATTCTAGAGCTGTCCTGTAATTATGTGGCTTTTCTCCTGCAGTCACTGTAAGCTTCTGTGGCTTCCTGAAAGAATACTATGGGGAATAATTGGCAGCAGTGTGCTTCTGGTCTACCCCATATCCCTTTTCTGTTCCTCCTGGGCATGATCACCTCCTATAATCTCTGATCTGAGCCCAACAATGTCCCAGATGCAGTTTGTCATATTTTCTAGATGGCTTACCAAATTTTCTATGTAGTCAAAGAAAGGGAGTGCCGCTGGTAACTTGACATCTCCTGTGATTTGCATTGTAGACAACCACCATCTTTCGGCCCAGATGTGGGCAACATAACAGGGAAGAGAAGAGAAAACTGCAAAATCCTGCATAGGAACTGGTACTATCTGTAATGCCTTCTGGAATTTCTAGCCTCACATAAAATCAAATCAAATTAAAACACAGCTTCTTATATTTGGGTTACTCTGTGTCACATTGTGCAACCCTCATAAAGGCCCAAGCGGGCCCAGTAACGTCTCCATTGGAGACTTTGTTGTTACTGTGTCTGGCATATCAAATACTCTCGGTAGCTTGCCGGGCTCTCCGAGAGGGGCAGAGGAATCGAACTCGGGTCGGCCATGTTGGCCGCGTGTAAGGCGAACACCCTACCCGCTGTGCTATTGCTGCAACCCTCATATCTATACCTAATAGAGATGTTCAAAGAATGGGCGTTGGAATCAGGCAGACCTGAATTAATACCCAGCTCCAGAACAGAGAGTTCTATGGACTTCAATTTATGCTTTGCATGCAGGAGGCCTCAGCTGGATTCGCTGCATCTCATAGTACCCCAAGAATCACCAGGGCTGACTCCTGGCACAAAACCAGGAGTAACCCCTGAATACTGTCAAATGTGTTCCCCAAACATACATATCTAAAATCCAATTCTGCTTATTAACTAAGTGGCCTACAGTAAATCATTTTATAATTTCTTACCCCAGTCTCCTCATTTAAAAGGAGAATAACACATACTACTGCCTCCTCTTACAAAAGGGGTTAAGATGAGGCATCTCAGTACTTTACAGAATATTGGACACATAGTATTTATTCAATTAATGTCAACATCACTGTTAAATACAATGCTGTTATAGCTGTTTGCAGTAGCTGGTTCCCTTATTTGGTAACACCGACTGCTCAGTGGCTGGCAAGACAGGATTCCAATCAAGGAACCCTGACTGCAAAACACATGTTGTTTCCACTCCCCTTCACTGTTTTCCTCTCTGGAAAACACAGTCTGAGCAGTTCATTAGGACAAATTCATAAACCCATTGAGCTAATCAAAATACGCACATGCAAGAATGTCGAAACACAAGTTGAGGCATAGAAGGATGTTATTCTATCTTCAGCAACCATCCTTTGTCCTCTCATGTGCTAAACTCTGTGTTTTTCCCCAAACCACAGTAGTCAGGCTCCCTGGGATAATCTCAAATGAATTTCTAAGCACTAGGGCAGAAAAGAGAGCAAAAGTGATCACTCCTTTCTTCCCCTTTTTTCTTTGGGTGGAAAATCCATGACCTCCATGACCCTCAACCCAAAACCATAGCCCAAGGCTCAGTATAGCTAAGGGTGGAGGCGTGCAGAGGCTGATGATGTTAGAGAGAGATGAAACAGGAGCAGAAACAAAGGCCAGTAAACAGAGTAAAAGAAGCTTAGAAAGGTTGAGGCTGGGGGAAGGAGGAGGACCTGGAAGCAGAGAAAGAAGCACAGAAAAAGGACTTGGAGAAAGACTGAATAAATTGTTTGCTTGTGCTATTTAGCAAAATCAGCTAAACTTGGCTTTTAGAAAGTTTCACACAAAATCATTTTCACTGATTATTTTTTGGCACAGGAAATTTTGTAAAATTTGGAAATTCACAAAGTGACACAATTTGCTAAAAATGCCATTCAACACAACTTGATGTAACCTCAGAAATGTTGTTATGATTCATTAGAAAAACTTTTAAATGTGGTAGTGTCCTAAAAACTTGGATTGTTGCCACAAGAATCGCTGGCAGCTAAAAACCAGCATAAGAATCAAAATGCTCAGTTTATCTATTCTACAGGCAAATCGCATGTGTCTTCTGTGGAGTAGCTTCACTTTATTATCCTGTAGATATTTTGGAGTTGTTTTTCGACTTCCCCCTACAACTAAAAAAGTCAAATCCTATAGCCCGTACACATACAGGCACTTCTATAAAAAATTCCATATGCATCTCCCTGATGGTTAGTGATGACCAGGGAAACCAGTGGCAAGAAGACTGATCAATGGTTGAATCTAACCACAAGTGTGTGTATGGGGTTGAGGTTAGGGGCTGGAGAGATAGCACAGCAGGTAGGGCATTAGCTTTAAATGCGGACAACCTGGTCAGCCCAGGTTCGATTCCTCCACCCCTCTCAGAGAGCTCGGCAAGCTACCGAGAGTATCTTGCTCACAAGGCAAAGCCTGGCAAGCTACCTGTGACATATTCATATGCCAAACACAGTAACAACAAGTTTCACAATGGAGATGTTACTGGGCCCGCTCGAGCAAATAGATAAGGACAGTGGACAGAGCTACAAGATAGAGAAAAGACCTGTATGATAATAATAGCTGGGAATGATCCTGCTGGACAAAAACTGAGTATTGAAAGTAGGTAAAGGGATATTCTTGATAACATTTTAGTATCAATATTACAAACCACAATGCCCAAAAGGAAAGAGAGAGAGAGAGAGAGAGAGAGAGAGAGAGAGAGAGAGAGAAACAGAGACAGAGACAGAGACGGAGACAGGAAGATACAGAGACAGAGAGAGGGAGAGACAGAAAGATAGAGAGATAGAGAGATAGAGAGACAGAGAGAAGAAAAGAGCCTGCCATAGAGGCAGGCAGGGATGGGAGTGATGGGAGGAAAGGAACCTGGGGACATTGGTACTAGGAAATGTACACTGGTGGAGGGATAGGTGTTGGAATATTGTATCACTGAAATCCAATCATGATCAGCTTTGTAAGGGTCTATCTCACAATGATTCAATGAAAAAGTTAAAATTTTTTATCTTTCATAAATATTTATTATTATTATTATTAGTGAAACACCATGAGGCACAGTTGTAGATTTACAATTTTTTGTGCTTGGGTTTCGATTATACAATGATCAGATACCCATCCCTCCACCAGTGCCCATTTTCCACCACCATGGATAATATTCCTCCCACACCCATCCCTCCCATCCCACCCTGCCTCTGTGGCAGGGCATTCCCTTGTGTTCTCTCTCTCTTGTTGGGTGTTGTGGTCTGCAAAAGAGGCTTTGAGTGGCAATCATGTTCAATGCATAGTCTACTTTCAACATGCACCTCCCCTCCTGGGAGGATCCTCCAAACACCCTTTATTTGATGCTCCCTTCTCTATCTGAGCTGCCCTTTCCCCTAGAATGCCCAGCTGGCCTCTAAACTATGGAGTAATCCTCCTGGTGCTGATCTCAGCTATTCTTGGGTATTAATCTCATATTTTGTTACTGAAAAAGTTAAAATTTTTTAAAGATAGAAATTTAAAGATCCATATGATCTATTGACCAGCAAGGAATGCCTCACTTACACATACACATGAACTCCAAAGGTCTCTGTTTAGATTCTGCTCCTTAATTATTAGAAGTTGTTTGTGTGGTGTATGTGTGTTCCTCTGTGTGTGATGTTTTCAGAATAAGATAAAAATTCTTGACTGACTAACAGAATTCAGTAGGCTAATAAAATTCTGGGAAGCATATGTCATACAATTTCTTAAAATCCTACTCAACATCAGACTAGAAGACTACTGCCTCCTTGAGGTAAAGAATTATGTAAACAAAGACCCTAATAAAGTGTAGATACTCAAAAATTATAGAAAAGAAGAATGAAGTAGGAAAGAAAAAAGGAAATAAATGGAATGAAGAAAGATTAAGTTCAGTTTTATTACACAATAAAGTAAACTTTACTAAAGGAGTCTCCTGCCCCCACGCCTGGCTGTCCTCACCAGGTCCCCTTGGAAGGGGGCGGGTTGAGTTTCCCTCCCTCCCCCACCCCCGAGCAGAGCCCCAGCAGCCGAAAACCTCCAGAACCAGCCACAGCCATGCTGAGACCACTCTCCACACATCCGGGCAAGCCTCATGCATGAAGGAACCAGCAGAGGAACCCAGGCATGTGGGTCTCGGGGCTGAGATCTCCAAGCCTGCTTGGATGGGGACTGGGCCTTCTCCACCCAGATTCCCCATATTCCAGTAGGTAGGCGTCACACACACCAGCTGCTGCTGGCACCAGGTTGGTCCCATCAATGGCCAAGACCCAAAGATTATAAAACCCAGCTCTCAGAAGCGCACAGTCGCATTTGTGGCCGCGTGACATCTTACTATCTCGTTCTTAATTTGGAGAACCCGGCAGGCTACCAAAAGTATCCTGCCCGCACGGCAGAGTCTGGCAAACTTCCCACGTTGTACTCAATATGCCAAATACCAGTAACAATGATGGGTCTCATTCTCCTAACCCTGAAAGAGCATTGAATATGGCTCTTTTAAAATCTCAGGGCTAGGAAGAAGGAGACATTACTGGTGCCTGCTTGAGGCAATTGACGAAAAACAGGATGATTGTGATCATGATCGTGAAAGTAAACTTGGATAAAGTGCTATTTTTTCCAAACCTTTTTTTCTTGTGTGTAAATAAGAACAATATAACATCTCACCAGTAATAATAGTCAGGGCTTTCATGAGTGGAAAGAGAGGGCAGTTAGGGTAGAGAAGGAACCACTGTGACGATTAAAGTAGGGAATGATCACTCTGGACAAGAATTGAGTGCTGAAAGGAGGTAAAGGGATATACACGATAAGCTTTCAGAACCTATTTACAAACCATAATTCCCAAAAGGGAGAGAGAAAGAGAGAGAAGAAGAGAAAAGAAACGTTTCTGTTGTAAAGGCAGACTGAAGGCAGAGGGTATGGAGGGTTGGAAACTGGGGACATTGGTGGTGGGAAATGTGCACTGGTGAAGAGATGGGTGTTGGACCATTGTATAACTGAAACCCAATCATGAACACCTTTGTAACTGTGAAAAAAAACACTACTGAATCATGAAAAAATAGGAATTAAAAAAATAAATTACTACAGGTTTGGGGAGAAAAATTAGGGCCTTGTGGTTTACTAGATTGATATGCAAACATACAATATATTATTAGTCTTTGCTATTATTCTAGTTATTCTTATCATCATTATGTATGTCATATAATAGCAAGAAGCAATTCATTTTTCTTCAACACCCCCAATCACTGTTTCAGTAACTCTCCCAGTCCTACCTCTTCCTTCCAGCCGTAGGTCTTCACTCCTCAGACCCCAGCTACCAACAAGGGCCCCTGGCTAGTGGGGTTCTGCCTGACTGGCAACTTTCAGAGCCTGTTTTTGAAACCCCTGCAGGCTTCTCCCAGCCCAGACCAAAGATACTCATTTACTGAGCACATCATTTGGTGTATTAACTCTTTTATTTTATATTGGGTTTTTTGTTTGTTTGGGGGCCACACCTGAATTTGGTTAGGACTCACTCCTGTCTCTGTGCTCAGAGATCACTCCTGGTGGGCTGTGGAGAGCATGAGATGATGAGGATCTAACCTAGGTCTGCTGCACCCTAACCCACTATACCAAACTCTAGACACCTATACCCACTCCCTGAATTATATACATCGAGAGAGCGATAGCACAGCAGTAGGGTGTTCGCCTTACAAGCGGCCAACATGGCCAACCTGAGTTCCATTCCTCCGCCCCTCTCGGAGAGCCCGGCAAGCTACCGAGAGTATTCGATATGCCAGACACAGTAACAACAAAGTCTCCAATGGAGACGTTACTGGGCCCGCTCGAGCAAACTGACGATCAACGGGAGGGCCTTTACCTTTACCTTACCTTTATACTTCCAAAATTTCCTTGTCATCCAGGTGTATTCTGGGTTTGACAAATAGCTGCAGCTGACCAACTTGCTCTGACATTCACACATCTGGCAGTGACCTTAGTCGGCATATACCCTGCACTTACGGGCATTGGGTGAACAGCAGCCAGAATGGAAGCCACTTGGCACAGGGGCCTCTCTAACTGGGCAGGCCAGCAGAGGGAACAGGTAGAAACTAGAAGTCCAGGGCACTCCTTCACTTTTCTAATCTATTCAGTGATTCTGTGAACTCATAAAATCCTAAATTAAATTGCTTTTTTGCTTGAAATACACAAAACAGTTTCTATTTTCTACACTAAACTAATTGAATAAGGGACTGGAGAGATAGTATAATGGGTAGGGTGATTGCCTTGCACACGGTGTGCCTGGGTTCAATCCCTGACACCCCATATGGTTCCCTGAACCCCACTAGCATTGATCCCTGATCACAGTTAGTTATGGCCCCCAAACAAAAATAAAATAAAAATAAATTGATTGACATAGAGTCTAATAATTACTGAGGTTCAGAACCAATCATTCCTTCATACCACTCCCTTAGTTTATAGCTAGATATAGTTTCTCTTTTTTAATTCATTGTTTACAGATTCATAATTTTGTCTTCTCTATTGTATTTCTTTTACTTGAATGTCCAAGTGTTTCACCCTCATTCCCACATGTGTATCTTTAGAAGCTCAATGTGCACTGTTCAAAGTAGGCAACACTTCAAAGTTTTTTGGTTAATATGTTCATATTCTTCTCTTGACTATAGGATAGATTGGCCCACATTCAGTTGCTGAATGACACATAAAATGGCACATGTCTTTCATGTTTTAAGAATAAAATAGCATCTTAGAAATCTATATACACAACCATTTTGCCTATATGCAGGCAAAATGACAATGATAGTTGATTATTCTGGATAAGAACTGAGTGCTGAAAGGAGGTAAAAGGACATACATGATAACCTTTCAGTACCTGTATTACAAACAAAATGCCCAGGTGGAAAGAGAGAGAGCGAAAGAGAGAGAAACAAGAAAAGTGCCTATCACAGAGGCAGACTTTGGGGGAGGAAGGCAGGCAGGAGGGGAACTGGGGACAATGGTGGTAGGAAAAGTACATTGATGAAGGGGTAGGTATTAGAACATTGTATGACTGAAATCCTATCATGAACAACTTTGTAACTGGAGATCTCACAGCAATTCAATTAAAAAAAAAGATAACTAAAAAAAAAGACAATGACATAAACATTCACACAATTATCCATACTATTAAGTTTTTAAGACAACTCTTTTAAGTAAATATACAAATAACAAACTGGTAAGAATACTATCAGTTTATTTTATTGACAATACAAACATAGAACTAAAGTCTGTAACTGACAAAGAGACCATAGATTTTAAATTCTTTTAAAAACCCTATTAGAAAAGTAATAGCTCACAGTAAAGGAAATAAGAATGACTCATACACTTATGAAAAGATGCTCAAATCACTCCTACATAGAAAAATGCAAATTAAAACTACATCAAGATACCATATTTCACTATCAGATTGGTAAAAATCCAAAAATTTGACAACCCTTGGGGTTGGCAAGATGCAGAGAAATGGGAACAGTGATTCATTGCTGGTGGGAGTGTAAATAGGTATAATCATTCTGGAAGGCAATTTGGCAATATTTATTGAAATTACAAATGCATATACTCTTTGACTCAGCAGTTCCAATTCTAAAAGTTTATTCTGTAGATTCACACGTGGGTAAAATCATGAATGTGCAGGGTTATTTATTGCAGTAGTTAACATTAATGCAGGGAAACATTAGAACAACTTAAAAGTTCATCGATAGAGAACGAACTGCTTTTAAAGAAATCATGACATATCCAAATAATGGCATAATAAAATTCCAACCTAATCTTAAAAAATAAAAAAATGTTAAACTGCATAATTCAATAAGTAAGGACATTTTAAGACATATTAAGCAAGGTGGAAACAATGTGTTTAACCTGTTACTTTTTTAAAAGAGGAAAGGAACATTTTATATATCATATATATTCATGTAAATATGTGTGTGTATTATGCACATATATATAGTATTTACTTATATAAATTTAAATACCTATAACAAAAAAGAAACAGTAACAGATTGTTTAGTTGAGTATAGTGTGGAAACCAACAAAGAAGAGACTGTTGAGATGAAATTTTTGAGCTTTTATTTTTCTCATTATAAAATCTTAAACTATGTGACTCCATTATTCAAATATGTATATGTAAATACAATTAAGAGAAAGAAAAGTATTTCAGTCTATCTGATTTGCTCTGAATGCACAATTCTCTCTATCCTCAGTAGAAATCTATGGATAATGGAAAACAGTATGTATATTTTAAAGAGTAAACTGATGACTTATTTAGCATAGTTTTTTTCAGAATAGGGAGAAATAGCAAACTTCTTTTAAAAAATACTCCCATATAAATTTTCTATTTGTTGATTTAATTATCTCAGGGTCTTTGTTTTGCAAAATACAGACATAAGATACTTTTCATACACGTAACTGGAAATTCAGTATACATTATTTAATCAATCTTTTTTCCTTCAAATTATCTTTATTAAGACATTGTGATTTCCAAAGTCATTCATATTTGAGTTTTAGATATACGATGTTGCAGCACCAAGCCCACAACCAATATCAACTTCCCTCCAACAATGTTCCCAGGTTTTCTTCCACATCCTCCCCACCTCCATCCTGCCCTCTTGACAGGCACCTTTCTAAATTGGGCGCTAAAATTTGAGTTTCTTAATTTCAGTACTGTTGACTGTGTGGTTTGGATATTTGGCTCTGTCATTCCTTAACACCACCTTTGTTCCTGAATCCCCTGACCTGGCCAGATGCTGCTCATCTGCCTCCTCCCTCCCACCCACCCCGCTATTTTTCTCTTCTTCTCCATATTTCCTTTAAAACACTGCATTCCCTCATCTGGCTATTCCAAATATCACATACATTTGATATTCCAAATATCACATATAAGTGATATAACCATTTAATAAGTGATATAAGCATTTAATCTTTTTTTTTTTTGGTTTTCAAAACTTTATTTAGGTGATTCTTTTAAAATAGGTCTTTTTTATATTTAAAAAGTGGTATTGTTTTAACAATAAAGATAAAATAATAGGTATCTAATTTTACTTAGAATTCCTTGTAACACACAAAAGAATGTTTTACAAATTAAATTTTATGTCGTTTTTCATAAAAATACAGAGAAGCAAGAAATATGAAGTGGAGCAAGGAAAGCCTCTTCAACAGGTGGTGCTGGGAAAATTGGGCAGCTACATGTAAAAAAAAATAATGGGTTCACTGGTTTATTTTTACTTTTACCTGACTATTTCATTTAATTTTTTATCAAACATTGCACACATGGGTGGGTAAAATCATCTAAAGCTTGTGTTTTTCCCTTCTATTGTTCTTTACACATTCCCTGAGTTTCTTCATTTTGCTGGAAATGACAAAATTTAGTAATCTAAATATCTGAATATTGTTCCATCTCAGATATATGCATATATATAATTAGATTGGAATAATTTTTTTTACATTTTATTTTATTTATTTATTTATTTTTATTTATTTTTTAATAGTGAGGCACCATGAGGTACAGTTGTAGACTTAGACATTTTTGTGCTTGGGTTTCGATTATACAATGATCAAATACCCATCCCTCCACCAGTGCTCATTTCCCACCACCTCGGATCCCAGCATCCCCTCCCCTCCCCAGCCCCTATCCCACCCTGCCTCTGTGGCAGGGCATTTCCCTCTTTCTCCTTTTGAGTGCCATGGTCTGCAAAAGAGGCATTGAGTGGCAATCAATAAGCATTTAATCTTTAAAAGAACAATTTCTATCTGCTGAGGGCTGGGTGTTTTCAACAAAGAGAGAAAAAGGAAGTGTGACCCAAGCTCACGGAAGAGAATGACTGCATGAAAGAGCAGCAGTGAGCAAACAGCCCAGCAGCCAGAAGGGTGTGGGTGTGACTCAAAGAATAAAAGGAGGGGGCTGGAGCTGTAGCACAGTGAGTAGGGTGTTTGCCTTGCACGCAGTTGACCCTGGTTCGATTCCCAGCATCCCATATGGTCCCCCAAGCACGCCAGGAGTAATTCCTGTGCATTGCTGGGTGTGACCCAAGAAGCCAAAATAAATAAATAAATACATACATAAAAATGAAAAGAGGAGAGCAAAGGAGATGGAGAAATAACTAAGTTTTTTGAAAAAAGTTTCCTGTGTGCCCAGAAACTTGCTGGTTACAACTGTCTCAATTCCACAATTATTGATACAGATAATTATTGTTCCTATTGTCCTCATAGACAGGTTCTGCTTCTCAAATGTTCAATATTATTGAGGAATCTTTATTTTGTTGGGCTGGAGCAATAGCACAGCGGTAGGGCGTTTGCCTGGGGTGCAGCCGGCCCGGCCGAGCCTGGTTCGATTCCTCTGCCCCTCTTGGAGAGCCCGGCAGGCTACTGAGAGTATCTCGCCTGCAGGGCAAAGCCTGGCAAGCTACCCGTGAGGTATTCGATATGTCAAACACAGTAACAACAAGTCTCACGATGGAGACGTTACTGGGCCCGCTCGAGCAAATTGATGAACAACATGAGGACAGTGCTTCAGTGTTTTATTTTGTTCTGTTCTGTTTTGATTCAATGAGCAGCTAACTCTTATTTACTATCACAGAATTCTTCTTTTTTTTTCTTTTCCTTTTTGGATCATATCGGAAGTGTTCAGGAATATCCCCGGAAGATCACCAAGTGTGGCACAAACTCCACCCCAAGTTATTTTTGAACCAGCTGATTCACTTGAAAACTCAGTTTGAAACTATTCTACATTCTCAATAATAAAATTCTTTACATTATGACATTTGCTTTTAAAAAATGATAGTAAATAAAATGAATAAAATCAACAATACCTTCATCTCATGAATATTATGCCTTTTCACAATATTCTGAAGACGTCATTATGCCTATGTTAACCAAACCAGTGTTCAAGGTGGATTACAACTTAATTTAAAAGCTTTTAAAAATAATTACCAGCTCTGGTGCATAGCACAGATTCCTGTCTATTGCTCCCACAGGTTGGTATTTAGCCTTGTGGCCCAGAATTTCTGTTGTCAGCAGGTTGAGGCTCCACTTGCAGTGGTCTCCAAAGTTCTTTATGTCTGTGTCAGAACTCTAAAATATTTCATATTATATAAACTGTAGTGCATGGCTATGTACGTAGAAATACTTTTCCCTACTTGCTCAATGATAAGATGCATTCATGTTGGAAATACATGTGTTCGTTTGTGACAGGCTTCCATAATATTATTGTTAGACAAATACATGTGGCGTGGAATACAGGACTCTGTTTAGTGGACTGGCTGACAACCAGGAGATATGTGGTAGTGCATTCTGTTTTAGAGAAATCTAGCTCGTTAGAGATGGAGGGAATCTAGAAATATAGAGAACAAACCCACAATCGGCAGATAAAGACACCAACGCCAATGATTGAATCTACAAATGTTACTTATATTTTAACACTATCTTTAATAAAATCACACACTAATAAGCAGCACCAATTTGAAGTGTGTATAGGGGGAGAGAACAGCAGAGATCTATTATGGCTCAGGTTCAAGAAATAAATCAGTGCTCTGTAGGGGAGGGGGAAAAAGGTCTTGAGAACATAGAGATATTCACCATTAACTGACTGAGAAAGAACAACAGAACAGTTCTATGTTTCCTGGAAACAATGAACAAACGGGTAAATCTGCCTTCCAGAGAGTCATAATCACTGAACCAGGATATTCACCCAGGGAAATTGATACTGATGGTCCCTATGAACTCACTCATCCTGGCTGCCTACACATTCTCTAGCCTTCAGCTAGAGATCGTGTTCTACCTATAATCTAGAT
This sequence comes from Sorex fumeus, assembly GCF_029834395.1. Classification (NCBI taxonomy): domain Eukaryota; kingdom Metazoa; phylum Chordata; class Mammalia; order Eulipotyphla; family Soricidae; genus Sorex; species Sorex fumeus. The sequence continues at coordinate 8,651,016 of NW_026606075.1, read as the reverse complement.
AGAACAATGAAGGTTTCTTCCAGTGATGATTCTCAAGTGCTGTTACAGTGAAACCAGCTAACTCCCAGGTCCTTGTGAAAAGTGTGTAGGATCATCTTGAATATCAGATGTTTTCAGTGTTAGAACTCTTGTATTTAATAGCTCACCAGTTCACAGACCTTTAAGATGTACTTCTATAGGCTATCACAGCCCAGAAATAGGACCCTCCTGATCGGCACAGTGACCTCAGTGCTGTTCACTACTAGCTGCCCACCTTCTTGTCTTTCAGTGCTTGTTCATTCTGCTCTTTGCCATCTTAATAATCTATTATTTTTTCTATCTCACTCAACCCATATTTATTCTACTTTTTTCCTCCATTTTTATTGTAAACCCTGGTTTACAATACTATTAATGCTGGTATCATGAATACATCATTCAAGCAACACACCTATCACCACACAGCCCATTCCACCAATGTTCCATGTACTCTTCCCACCCTCCTTCCCTCTGCCCCAAGAAAACTCAGTTATGTAAACCAACTCTCCAGTTATGTTGCTTTGGATATTTGTGGGGTTTTGGGTGTGGTTTTGTTTGTTCGTTTGTTTATTGAATAACAGTGAGATACAGTTACAAATTTTTATGTTTGAGTTGCAATCATACAATGATCAAACCCTCATACTCTCTCTCTCTACTTTGGAGCATTATGGTTTGCAATACAGATACTGAGAAGTTATCATGCTTGGTACTTTATCTACTTTTAGCTCACACCTCCTATCCCAAAGGATTCCTCCCTCCATCATTGTCTTCGTGATCCCTTCTCCATTCCAGCTGCCTTCTCCCCAACTCATGAGACAGGCTTCCAACTATGGGGCAGTATTCTTTGTACATGTGTTGCTCTCTTACTATGTATCTGTCTTCTGTCTGCCTGCATTGTCCATCTACCCACACTCTGTGTTGTTCTCCATTTGCACTGTCTGCCTGCATGCATTATCCATCTGCACGGCCATCTGCCACTCTCCTACACAGTGTCCTGTATATATATATATATATATATATATATATATATATATATATTAGCTCTTTTCACTATCTTAGCTCTTTTATCCTTTTGATTGGTTACACCCCATGTAACCAAGATTTAAAATGACCAGTTGAGGGCTGGAAAGATAGCACAGCGGGTAGGGCATTTGCCTTGCACGCAGCTGACCCGGGTTCAATTCCCAGCATCCCATATGGTCCCCTGAGCACCGCCAGGAGTAACTCCTGAGTGCAGAGCCAGTAGTAACCCCTGTGCATAGCCAGGTGTGACCCAAAACGCAAAAAAAAAATTTAAAATGACCAATTGAATTGTCTTGATTTTCTGATTCCACTTTTCCTCACTTCCTAACTCCCCTCTTCACAATATCAGTGTGTGAAGGACAATACCTGAATTAAGTTCTCAAACCAGTAACTTCTTTACTTGCAAAATTTGTCTTAAAATTTTTTAGAAAGAAAAAAATTCTAGCACATAATATCTTTCAAAAATATTAAGGTATAGCAAAGCCAACATTATCGTTAATAGGTTAATATCAAAAGAGGTTAATATAACTGAATTATTGTTTTACACTCCAAACTTAGATATTACTATGCTGGTCTTCCATTTCAATACACCTTTGCCCTATGACCACAGTTATTTTATAACTATTTTGGGGGTCATATATAAGACAATCACTTAGCCTACACCATGTTATGCTGTAAGGAAGAAGAAAACTTGTTTTCCAGATGAAACCAAGGTGTTACATAATAGTAGACAACTAACCTCTCCTCTCTAAACCTAAAATTTCTAAAACATAAAATGAAAACTCTGACTAAATTATTTCTAATACCCTATAATTTCAAGAGTAATAATATATTACGGAGTCAATTCTACGAACACTTTTTACAATAACTGCTGTGAATATTATTTTCAGTCTTCCAGGTTCAAATCTGAAATTGAGTTGTAGAGATCACACTCAACATTTCAATTTGGCAGCATTCAGCTAGCCTTTAGCAGTTTATCTGGATGGGCACACGTGATGGTTAAGAAGTCTCAAGAAGTACACAAAGTGTTCTCTCGTTGACTTTGATGAAACAAAATGCTTTCTACAGGGTGTGATTCGGATGAGCACACCAGGACACACAGCCAAACTCATCTGAACTATCCAAACCCCCTGATTCTGCAAACTGGGTTGCAGATCTTTCAAGAACAGGCGTTCTCACAAGATTGCTGGCACTTTCTCTTCCAATTTCAGCCAGAAAAACAGTAAGAACAGCCTTTCTCATATCATTTTGGCATTTCTGGTCTTGGTCCAGGCTGGAAAATTGAAGTGCAAAAGCACTTAACTGAACATTTCAGAAGGTAAAGAAATGTTCAGTTCAAGTTTAGCTTTTAAATGGACAAGGGTTTCTTCTTTTATTCACTTCATCAGAACCTTAGATGGCAAAGATATACCATCATTTGGCCTCTGCTTTCAAAGTTATCTTCTCTAAGCTCCAAGTCAGAAGGAAATATAACCCTGTACGTGTCTCTGTAAAGCTTTACCACGCTATTGCTTCTGTATTCAAATATTGATCGGCATTCTCAATCTGGGTGTCTCATTCTATTTCAAATGAATAAATCTATGAAGAATTTTATTAGCAAAATTAAAATGATTTTTTTCAAAGAAAATATATTCAATATACTAATGTACTGTTTGGCTTAATTATAAGTAATCATAAAATTCTAAATATATACATTTCTTTCAATAGACCCTTGACACATCCATTTAGCAAAACCTTCAGTAAGTTGCATTATATCTGCCTTCATTCTAGTATTGGTTTATTTTCATTTTCATTTTATACTTTTCCATACACATGTGCAGCATCAGAGTTTCAGTTCAAGTAATAATCCACTGTTTAATTAAGATTATCTGATGGTCAGCTAGGAATTTTATTTTGTGGAGTTGATGAATAATGATAATTTCTGTTTCTACTAATGGAATGTGTAATTCACTAATTTTACTTCACCATTGTTCAGCATGCAGTCTTTACTTTTCATTCTATTAATTTTTTTTTGGGGGGGGGGTCACAACAGGTGGTACTCCTGGCTCTCAGGAATTACTACTCCTGTCAGGACTCCGGGACCGTATGGCATGCAGGGGATCAAACCCAGGTCAGCTGCATGCAAGGCAAACACACTACCTGCTGTACTATTGCTCCATCCCTATCATTTTATTTATTCTTAAGTTTATATATCCTACTCCAAAGTAAATGCTTTATAAAGTCTCTAATTCCAAAATTCTATGATATAAGGAAATTTTGACTCTCTTAGACAATGATTTCTCTAATAGGCAAAAAAATCAATAACTAAAGTACAGAAAAATATGAACTGTGTTTTATCAAAATTAAACTCTTCAAAAGATGCAATTAGTAATATGGAAAGGCATCTAAAAACTGAGAAAAATATTCACAAAATATACATGTAACAGATCATGTTTATCTACAGTAAATAAATAATTCTACAATTCAATAGTGAAATCCAACTTAAAATAAAACCAAAAATTGAACAGACTTACAAAGAAATATATACACTGGCCAATCAGTGTACAAAAATATTCTCACTATTAGTCATTAGGAAAATAAAAATTAAAGTCACAATGAAAAACCAGTCTTCACTAAACCCTACCGAAATGGCTTAGTGAATAAAACAAAATATAAATTCCAAATGCTGATGACAATGAGGAGCAATAGGAACTCACATATTGCTGATGGGGTGCAAAAATGATGCTTGTTTTGAAAAATAGAAGTTTCTTATAAAGTTAAGCAATCACCTACAACTCAGCAATCCCACTCCTAATTATTCAAGAAAAATGAAAGCGTAAGCCATGCAAACATCTGTGCCTGAAAGTTATACTTTTCTGTTTATAATAATCAAAAACTAAGAGATTAAAAAGTTGAAATGTTGGCTGGAGAGATAGAATAGCAGTTAGGGTGCTTAACTTGCTCACAGTTGACCCAGATTCCATCTATGGCACCCCATAGATGAGCCTCCAGGAGTGGTCCCTGAGTAAGCCCTGAGCACCATCAGAAGTGGCCCCAATGGGTCAGGGGGCGTTCCGGTCCGTCCTTCACGCCCTACCGAGGTCACAAGTCGCCCCCCGCGAGCGGCTCTCCAGCACGGCCATGGCCCCAGAAGCACAAGGACTTAATGCAGAACCCAGCAGCTTGGAGCAGAAAAGTGAACGGACTATGCGTTGATCCAGCCCATCAAGTCTGCCGGAGGGGAAAGGGTGTTGCCCCATTCGCCCTCTCCTCTCTGGAAAGAAAGATGGCGGCCACATGGGAGCCTTGTGGACAGCAGGTATGAGCCGGGAGTGTGGGGGCGACTAAAACCTCATGGGAAGCGGGGCGTTTCGCTCCGCCCTTCACGCCCTACCGAGGCCACCGGTTGCCCCCCGCGAGCGGCTCTCCAGCACGGCCACGACTCCAGAACACAGAAACCAATTTCTTAACTATCTGACTTTCAGTAGAAATACTTCCAGGGTCAATAGGTAAAAGAGCAGAAATCCAAAACCAACATTTAATTCTTTAACCCAGCTGTAGAAAGCAAATCACTTCACAATGCTTTTTCAGCATGTCTGATTTGGGGGGGGGGGGGTAAACTCTAAATAATAGTGGTGAATCTTTTATTGAAACAATGAATCTAATCAAAGCAGATAGAGTGTTAACTAGAATTCATCTGCCTCACAGGGACGGGGAGGGGTGGGGGGTGGGGTTTTATTGGGGTCCTTCATGGTAAAAAGTAAGTATTGGTAAAGGGAAATGTGTTTGATATTTGCATTACTGAGACATAAACCTGAAAGCTTTGTAACCTTTCCCACAGTGATTCAATAAATAAATTTAAAAAAAAAAAAAGAAGAAGTGGCCCCAAGACCAATATGAATAAATTAATAAAATAGCAATTAAAAATAAATAAAATTTAAAGTTTACATGTTCTTCAACAAGCGAACACAGAAACCAACTGTGGTATATCCTTATTTTAGTATATCCTTAAAATAAAACACCACCCAGCAATCAAGAAAATGAAAAGAAATTAAAAAAAAACTGATATCATGATTGAATCTCAACAAAAGAGTCAGACAAAAATAACCTAAAGATAACTTCATTTGTATGAAATTTCAGGGAAAGAAAGTCATCTATAGCAATGGGAAGCAAATCCATACTTTGCCTGAGCTGAGGCAGGAATTCTAGGTCTATGGGGAGGGAGACATTAAATAGGCAGCAGGAAAGCTGACAAGTAAGAGACATTTGACAATTTAAAGGATGATTGAAAAGTTCTATCTTGATTTTGATTTTTGGTATATATGTCTGTCAAAATTCAGAGCTTATCTTTAAAATGGGTGTATTTGTCATGTGTCGAATATGCTTCAATAACGCTGACTTGAAGAGTACTGTGAAGAAACCCCAAACCAAACACAAGTAACTTTGGAAAGCTTTGATGGATCTGCCCATTTCTCACTTTCAAAGGGAATAGAAAGACTTGCAATATGTCTTAGATTGAAAATATCTCCTACCTATTACTTAAAAAGTTTTTGCCCCATGGTTGTTTCCTATTAAATATCACTCTCAGATACTGCAGCAGCTAGAGTTAAAAACCTAAACATAGCTTTCCCTGCTTCAAGGCCCGTTACATTTAAACTATGTATTAGAAGCTATAGGTGCTTAATCAACTTGACATCTTTGATGCCTAATTTCCTCTTATGTAAAATAGAAATAATAAATATTGAGTTTACATGATTAATACCTATCTTTCCATACTATAATAAGAGCATAGTAGCTCATTAGTACGTTTATTGTCATGGTGGCTTGCTTCACATACAATTGGATAAGTTTCAAGAATGCACACTATCTCTATTAAGCAAGGCGAGTAAGGCATACAAACATATGTTTACAATATGATAATCTCTACCTCAGAAGTCTTTACAATAGGTGTACAGTTGTTTTTTTTAATTTTTTTATTGAATCACCATGAGATACACAGTTACAAAGCTTTCATGATCGGGTCCCTCTTAATAAGGACACCAGTGAGATGAGAGTGAGGCTCATCCTTAGAGCTTCATTTTATCTTGATTACCACTTTAAATTCTTCATATACAAATGCAGTCACATTCTAAGAGGTTCTGGGCTTCGATCATCAACCCATTCATTGGGTAAGAGATGCAATAAGGGTGGAAGAGAAGTAGCATCTACCCATAATCCTATTTAACCACTTGTCTCTCCATGCAAAGAATTTGGCCCCAAAACATTGTAACACTGTCATCCTGTTGTTCATCAATTTGCTCAAGCGGGCAACAAGTGAGACTTGCTACTTGTTACTGTTTTTGGTATATTGAATACACTACGGTAGCTTGCCAGGTTCTGCCATGTGGGCGGGATACTTTCTGTAGCTTGCCAGGCTTTCTGAGAGGGATGAAGGAATTGAACCCCTGTCGGCCATGTGCAAGGCAAACGCCCTACCAGATGGCCCCCAGACAAACAAACAAACATCAGTAGTATTAAGTTATTCTACTGTACTATGCAATCATCCTCAAAAGACTGCAACTTTATGCCCACTAACAACTACCCATTTCCCCCTTCCTTGGCCACAGAAACCATCACTGTTTTCTGTTCTCTATGACTTTGATTATCCTAAGTATCTCACATAAGTGCAATCAGACAGCATTCTTTGTGTGACTGTTTTTATGACTATATGATATTTCATTGCTTAAAAATATATAAATCTAGTTGTCTGATGTTGTATGTATGCAGAGAGAGAGTATCTGGCCCGCATGGCGAAGACTGGCAAGCTCCCTGTGACGTATTCAATATGCCAAACAAAGGCATAACATACAAGTCTCAAAAATGGAGACGTTACTGGGCCAGCTCGAGCAAATCGATGAACAACGGGAGGACACATATTATAACCTAATTTTTTTTTAGGAATCACTGCGCTGTTTTCCAAAGCACAGGACCTTTTCATGTTTCTATTTTATATTCTTTTGAGCACAAGAGTTACCAGTTTTCACACATCTTCATCAATCTTTGTTTTATGTTGGTGTTTTTTCACATTAACTTCCCTTATGGTGATTGGTGATAGCGTAATATGATTATGATTTGCATTTTCTTAATGATTGAACATCTTTTCATATGCTTGTTGTTCATTTGTATATCATCTTGGGGAAAGTATCTATTCAAATCTTTTGCCCATTTTTAATTGGATCGTATGTTTAAACTGCTACCCACAGTAAGAAACATACACAAGTCAGGGGGCACTTACATACTCCTGTTCATTCATACACATACATGTGCACATCTACACACCCATATCTTTCATTCCCCAGATAAACAAAAATTTTAGCTGGCTCCATAGAAACAGATATGCTAGTCATCAACCACTAAACTAAATTTATAATTAATTAATGAATTACAACCTACAGTTTGAAAAACATCACATACATTACATTTTTTACTTTTCAATATGTTATCTCTCTGACCGATAGACTGGATATCTTCTTTGTTCTGCATATACATCTTCCTTTCTTCTCCACCCTCTTTTGTTTCTAGCTTATGACTGGTTATGTATGGTATGGTTCTGCTTTATCTTTATCTCATGATAACGATTATTTTAATAGGCACTATATATACATATATATTCACAATATATGCTATTCTCATTTCTTTTCTTTATACTTGAAATGTAAAAATGTAAAAGCAAAAAGAGGTAACAATTATGAGATAAAGACTCACTCCAAAATAACCAAGAGTGATAAAAGGCATAATTAATGCCTCTCTAAGACCTTGATTCTGTCTTGTCTCTTGACTTACTTCCAACTCAGGATTATTATAAGATTTCAGACAATTTGAAGTCATTTTTGCTTTATTTTTTGTGTTTACTCACTCGGTATCATTTACTATTCATTTTTCCTAAATTAACCACAGTCATATTGCTTCTGGTAAAAATTTTCATACTGTCCTCAATTAAATACAAGAGAAATACAGTCACTGAATCTCATCTTTTCCTTACAATTTTAGTTTTGAAAAAAAACACAGATTTTTTTCATGCACAAGGTGGTTTGCTATGATGATTACAAATGGCCCAAATTCTTTCCAGAAGTGTGTGTTGAGCACTTACTATGTGCCAGATATTGTCTTAGATTTTGCTGATTATTGAAGAGGCAATGATGAACAAAATAATACCATGTCCAAAACTGTATCATCAAATAAAAAACATTTAAAAAAAAGTTTCCATAAGCATGTTTCTGCCCCCCATCGAAGTACATGCAGAGTGCTATGGAAAAACACAGTATGGTCACCTAACCAGATGTCAAGCAAGAATTCTTGGAAAAAAATATATCTAATATAGTGAGAATATAATGTGGCTGCTGATCTTTAATGTTTATTTGAGCCTTGTTGCTGTTCTGATTTCTGTCCATTTAATCTTTATAATAGTAGGTGCCATTACTATATCATCATCATCATCATCATCACCATCACCATCATCATCACATCACCAGCAAGGCTCCAGAAAGTCAGAAATGGGCAGCAGAATTCACATCCAAGCAGTCTCATTTCTGAGCCAATGCTCTTTGACTACAATACTAAAGAGCCTTCCTGGAGAGGAGAAAAGGAATCACGTAAGCAAAGACACAGAGAGAGGATGGGATGTGTGATCCATCTAAGGAAGAAGAAGATCCATCTAAAAGAAGAAGTTCCCTAAGACCCAGTAGAAAGGACAAATCTGATAGGGAGGAGAGGAGTGGAATCTGAGAAGTGGTCAGGGGTCAAACAGGAGGACCATGTGAACCTCATTAACAAGACTGGACTTAACCTTAGGGCACTGGGGAGCCATTAAAGAGTTTCCACAAGGAAATGATAAAGTTAGAGTCACACCTTCCAAAATCACTGTAAGGGTGGTTTGGAAAACAGATTGAAAGGAAGTTAGACCTGAGGCCGAAAGATCCATTAGGATATTTTCTGCAGTAATCTATGAGAAAGATAATGGTGGCCAAAATAGGGAGTGATGGTGATGGGGGCACAGAATGGAGAGAGAGGGCAGGCATGGTTGAATCCACTCTATCTCTTGACCTCCACATGAATTGTGATGCCACTCAAGGAGAAAGAACACAATGGGGCAGAGTAGAGAGAGGCTCAGGAGTACAGATAGTGACAATGACATTGTGAATGCCCTTAAAAGAGACAAGAAAAACAGCGCCCAAATTTTTAGATCTTAAAGTCAGAAATGAGAACGGTATTGGGACACTGATTTGAGGTCTGCTTATAGTAAGTATAATAGGTGAAGAGAAACAAAAAACTAGTTGTAGCAAAGGGGATGAAAGAACCTAAAGCAGAAACTAGGCCACACCATTTTTAAAACTCGACATGGAGACAGGACTTTATACATTAAATTGAGAAGCAACTAGCAGAAAGGAAAACAGAAAATTGGAAAAGTCTCATATCATGGGCTCACAAACACTCCAAAAAGAGATTTGGGAGACATGAAAACCAACACAACAGACTGTAATTCCCTTCCATTCCAGTGGGAAAAAAAAATTAGATATGGTCATAATTCATAAGGATTCACAACACAAAATGTTTTATAAAAAAATTAGATAAATTACACTTGTAGGACAACTAATGAAAATATTTGATTTTCATTTGATTTCAATTAATGAAAATATTTGGTTCCAGAAAGATGCTTCTGTCTCCCTGATTTTGTGAGAACTTTCTCTCCTTCTTGTAACCACTAACATTAATTCAATAAAGAGAGCAAAATCATAAGCTGATTCTAATATTTTTGTAGCTCAAATTAATTTCAGTAACCTGAGAGAAATGCTCTGACACATATTTCATATACGTCGATGAGAATCATATCTATATAATAGTAACAAAAATATTAGTGACATTTTATATAGATTTTAAACTTTTCCATTCTATTATCAATGTTATTTTATCTGTTTCAGTCCCAATGGATGACTGATGAGGTTTAGTTATGTAAGTCAAATCTTCAATGTTTTGAAATCTTTTTTAAAAATGGAGGTTCTCTAGTTGCTGGATGGGGATGAATCTGGTTGACAATTCTGCCATTAAGTTACTGAACATTAAGACATTCTGTTGAGGTATATTCTACACTAAAAATAGAAATATTAAACTGCCTCAATTACACACACTCATTCTCAACTGCCATTGAACAACCCTAATGACTGATTTGTGGAGAAGGAAAGAAAGTGATAAGTACTATTAATTACTAAAATATTTTTATTATTTTAAAAATATTAATAATTAACGACTTGTGCAAATTGGAGCATAAAACCCTCTTATTCAGGTAAAGCATATTGAGAGAACTCAATGGAAGCTGATTAATTTGTCAAAATATGTTGAACGCTTGGAAATGGCTTGTGAGAGAAATATTCTTCAATGGTTTATGACAATTTGCTGGTTTTGACAATATGTGTTCCGAGCAGTCCTGGAGGAGTCAGGAAGGCAAAAAGGAGAAATCTGGGAGATGGAAACTGACCTCTTTTCTTCTGTGCTTTTATTTACATTCTAGCTTACTTTTTTCTGTTAAAGGTTTTGGCTGACTTAACTGCCATCCTTTTTGATAGTATCCAATCTGTTGTGATGAACAGGAAACTTAATGCCAAACAGCAAAGTGGGAAAGAGTTGAGATGGACCAGAAGCTGTGCAACTCAGAAACCACAGGGCTGGCTTGTGAAATGATTTGCATGCGATAAAGGGGAAAATCTATAGGAGGTGGAATTTTATTTGGACTGCCTCCTTTAGTAGAGGGTTCAATTTGTGAACCTTTCTGTGATAAAACCACAGCACATTTCCTACCGTCCTCTATTTCCTGATCGCTATTACTCTGACTTTGCTCTTTCAAAACTTATACCTCCTTTTTAGCCCTAATCTTCCTGTGACAGCAGCTTGTAAATTTCAAACTCTCCATTCACATTTGCCACACACCCTTCCATCAACACCTCACTCGCTGATCCTTGGGTTTCCAGAACTGACCTGGCATAACCTTGAGGCAGCCTTTCCTGATTGACAGCAGTTACATTTATAGTATTGTTTCTCGGAGACAGGAACAGACCAAAAGATTTGCAGCGGCAACTGCCAAGGAATTTTATATAAAGAATTGTGGTTTATCAGAGTTTTTCTGTTTTGGTTCAGGGACCAAAATCCAGGTCATTCCTAATACAGATAAGTCTCACAGCATCCTGTGACCTCTCTCAGTTCTTTTATAGTGTTCGTGTGTGTGTGTGTGTGTGTGTGTGTGTGTGTGTGTGTAGTGAGTGTTCCCTGACCTTTTCCTGGTCTAACTGTATTCTTTGATGTGGTAGATTAGATCAGAAAGAGATTTTGGAGGTAAAGTTAGTCTTAATTCTACCTCTTACTTTTCCCCTCTACCCAAATTGTTTCCTTCCCTGTCCTCTCCCTCCACATCATTCCAAATCTTTATTGTAATTTCTTGTCTTCTTTACCAAACCCCTTACCATACCCCACTCCTATCCAAATACTTAAAAGGCAGAGGATGAAGTATGAAGTTTGAGTAAAGAGATGCTATTAGACTCGGTAGACACATCCGCCAATTTCTGTACACACAGACATACTACGAATTTGTAAAAGTTAAATTATGATTTATGTAAAATAATCATTTCTTTCTGACATACACTAAAACAAAAGTCACTGAAATATCACTTTTTTGAAACTCAGTTTCTTATTAGTAACAATCTTAGCAATATCAGTAATGTTTAAAATATGACTAATCATTACAACCAATTCCCATGTGTGTTCAAGTATCTTGTTGGCAGAATAGTGCTAACCTTTTTGGAAATGCACTACCAAAAACAGCATATTCTGCATCCAAGTCCATAAAAATAGTTTAGGTCATTCTCTTTTAAAATAGAAATGTGACCAATAGCTAAAATTCTGATTACGAATATATTTAATGCCTTCATAGAAGTTTAGATTGGTCTTTGACTAAACTCAAAAACTGACTTTTTTTTTCTTATGGGTTCAAGAAATTTTTTAGAATCTTCAAAAGGTGTCATTTTCTGTGTAAAATCAGAAATACTCTCTCTTCTCCTTCAACTGAAAATGACTTCTAGAGTTAAAAATATAGTATTCTTAAGAGGGTAAATAAGTGGTCAAGAGTTATATGAAAAGTGTTCATCATCACTGATTATTTAGGAAACACAAAACAAAACAACAATGAACTATCACCATTTGGCAGTGAAAAGGGCCTGTATCAAAACAACAACAACAAACAAACAAACGAACAAACAAAAACCCCAGAAACAGCCAGTGCTCATGGGGGTCTGGTAAAAGGGGAAACTTGAATTAGCGTTGGTAGGAATGTCAAGCCTCTATGGAAACAGCATAGTGATGTCTCAAAAACTGAAAATAGAGCTACCATATGATCCAGAAATTCCTCTCTAGGCATGTATCCCGTGAACACAAAACCACTAATTCAAAAAGGTAAATGTATGCCTATTTTCATTACAGCACTATTAACAATAGCCAAGATCTTAAAACAACTCACATCCCAACAACAGATGAGAGGGGAGAGTGATATATATATATGTGTGTGTGTGTGTGATATATATATATGAATAATATACATATATGAGTGATATATATATATTACACATATATATTATTCCATTGTTTCTATATAACATTCTGTTTTGTGTGTATATATGCATACATATATGTGTATGCTTCTTCTCTGCTATTAACTAACCTCCGAATTTAGCAATTTATTTTTAATACTCCACTATAATAAAAGATGAAATCTTGCATTTCAGTACAATGTAAGCTGGAATTAGAGTGTTTCAGTTAATAATATAATTATTAATAATAAATAACATTCATTTAAGCAGAATTAGAAGGAGAAAGTTAAATAGAAGATGATCTTATTCACATTTGAAAAGAAAAGACAAAGCAAGAGAATAACTGACAATGACCAATGGAAACAAATCCTGACACTCAACCAACAGAACTGAGTCTAGCAAGCAGGGCTCTTGAGAGGTAGGGACATTGGCACAGTGGTGGAGAGACTGGCACTGTGGTGGTGAGCTTAGTGCAGTCATGTTGTGTGCCGAAAGCAAAAATATTAATAACACTATGTATCATGTTAACACATTATATGATTTTTATTTCAAAAGGGAGACAGAGAGATAGTATATGGGTTAAGGTATTTGTCCTGCACAACCCCAGGATGGCTCAGATAACCCTTAGTACCAGAGGACCGGAGCAGCATCTCATCTTCTGGCTGTTTGAATTGAATCCAAGTATCACCAGGAGAGGCCCCCAGGCGTCCCTGGTACCACTTGAAAGACTCCAACAGGAAATGTCTTCTTCTCTGCTATTAACTAAACTCTGAATTTAGCAAATGTTTTTTCAAAGGGTGCTATTTTGTATTGACAAGACAAAAGACCAAAATAAAAGGTAAAACACTGTTTTCTAAACACCAAAATATATTTCTTCTCCCTTGTCCTTCTGACAATCAAAAAAGAGAGAGAATGATTTTTATTCTTGTATAGTTTTTTAGAGTTCCCCACTCAGCTTCTAAGCTTTCTTTCTTCTTCAAGCGTTTGCTACTTCATCTACCAAGTTAAGAAAAAAATAGGAAGAATAAAGAGAATAGAGACATAAGTGGCCACAGAAAGTAAATGTCATGTAAGATGCACGCAAAAGTGAAAACCCCAACGCATGCTACACAATGCAAAAAGGTAAAGTCACACTTTCTAATTCTGGACAAACAAACCTGGCTTGGAGGCCAGCCACACATGCTAAGGGAAAAGGCAGCTCAGATAGAGAAGGGAGCATGAAATAAAGGGTGTTGGGAGGATCCTCCCTGGATGGGAGATGCATGCTGAAAGTAGACTATAGACCGAACATGATTGCCACTCAAGGCCTCTTTTGCAAACCACAGCACCCAAAAGGAGAGAGAGAACAATAGGTAATGCCCTGCCACAGAGGCAGGGTGGGATAGGGGTACGGGGGATGGGAGGGATACTGGGATCAGTGGTGGAGAATGGGCACTGGTGGAGGGATGTGTACTCGATCATCGTATAACTGAAACCCAAGCACAAAAATTTGTAAGTCTACAACTGTACCTCATGGTGTTTCACTAATAAAACTTTTTTAAATAAATAAATAAAACAAAGATAGTTTTGATTGCAATGTTGGATATACTTTCTACTCTCAATCTTTTACATTTACATTCTAAATTCTGTCTTTCATCAAAACCCACACAAGACATTTTATTATTTTGTTTCTGCAATAGCAAACAAGTATTTGAGTTCTGATTTGATCACCTGCATTTAACAAAAGTCTTTTTAGAGGAGTGTGAAATCAACCCACTTGATTTCAATCATTCTGCATTCTCTTTTCTCCTAAGCATCACATTAGGAAACTGCATTTTGTCCCTCTCATCAGAAAAGCATAAATATGGCTTAATGAGGGGTCTGTGTGTTTGCCGGGGTGACCCTAAGGACCAGTTATGGTTCTACAAATGGAGGTTCTCCAGTCAGACCCAAAGGCAGGTAAGAAGATTTGCAAACTTGCCCAAGGCAAAGCTGGTATAGAGTATCAAATAAATGTTCAGAATTAACCACCTCCTTTTATTCCTAAGATACAAAAATAACTCCACGAAGTGATATTCCTGTTTATATATACAATCTTGCTCAGTGATTTTTCTCTTTTCATTGAAGAAGAAAAGCATACTCGTATTTCTAAGAGGAAAACTATTCTTTGCTTTGAGGGACATCAGTGACAAATTTGGTTACTATATGCAGGAGGCAATGTAGATGTTTAATAGCAAAAGGACTTAAAGGTTTCCAAATATCGAAGATTTGGAATCATCAACTTAGTTCAGGACTCCAGAGATGCCAATTTATATTAGCAGGTCCAAGAGTGTCTTGCAATAACTTTAATTAATATTTTGACTGCTTCTGTAAATTTTAACATCCATAGATACTATTTTTAAGCCTTCATTAATTCAAGTACTGACTGGAAATATTAGTGCAAAAGAGAAATGAGATTACAATCCAGGTCCCACTACATTCTCTTTCATAAATAACATTTTGTTTTGTACTTTTTCTAGAAATTTACACAGGTTTGTCTGCTTCTACATTTCATTAAAACAGAAGTAACAAATTGTTCACCATTTTAGAATACTGCGTGTTTTTCACATTTTATATTTGACAAGTAGTTTACTTACTTAAGATGATTTTTTAATTTTACACTGATTAAACTACTGTTTAAGAAAAACTTAAAACAATACAATCAAATTACTGTATAGTCTAAACTCAGTGGATTGACTTAATAGGTCAAGATTTTCTTAATCATTATGTTCAGTTGTTACCAAAAGCTGTAAAAAATTTAGGCTGAATATAAATTGATTAATAAACAATATTTTTTCTTTTTTTACAATGTTTTTTGAGGTGTTTATTGTCCTCATTTTTAATTTGACAACTACACTAAGAATTAAATAGAAAAGATGCTTTAATTTACCAAATACTGTCAGATATAATAAATTGCTTGCCAGAAATAAATTTCAAGACCAAAGGGATAAACATAAACTACAATCACAACCATGAAAAAAAATTATAAGGTATTTTAAAAGTCTTAACAAAAGGTTGCCATCTAGAATTACCCAAACATAATATCCGACCCAAAAAACATTTTGATGCCAAGCTCTACAACCATTTCAAGAAGCCCAATGTGCTTGTGTTCTGTCAGTAATTTTCTTATTGGCATTCTGTCACTTTATGTTGGAAAAAAAACTAAAAGGGAAAAAAATGACACTAAAAAGCAGAATAAAATCATTGACAGATGTTTCTAGTTTTGGTTTGGACAGTTGGCATTAGCAATAAATATTCATATTCTATCTCATCTTGTTTGACAAATATCATGATATGTTGCATTAAACACCAAATTCTAGTATTTAGGAACTTTAAGAAATATTACCAGATCTTTTAGTTCACATCAGACTAGGTACACATTTGCTTATTTTATTCATTTCTAAGGCAAATATCAATACATTACAGATTTATCCTCATTTAATATCAGATATCAGTTTGTCTTCTTTACAGTGTATTTCCTCTTGACTATACTATTTATACACAGTGGAAAGGTTCCAGGGATTCACGCCCTTGTTTGGCCTACTGCTTCACCTTTCAGAAGAAAGTCTATGTGCCCCTAGCTATTTTCCTAAGTGAAAAAACAGAATGCACACCCCACCAATTAATTACAGCCAAGACAACTTCTCCACCACTCTGGATGGTTCCAGTGTTCTCCAGGGTGTGGTCTTGCCCACTATGAGAAATTCTAATGGTCTTGCGCACTTTGTTAGAAACCAATGCCGCTTCCCTTCCTGACAGTTCACCAATGTTTAGTGTGGAAGCTACTCCCTAAGATGTCCATATCCTGAAATTACCCACACTAAGTGGAATGAATTACTTACACTGTGAGACCTGTCAAATTTACTCCCAAAATTGTTCTAATTTCAATGCAAAATTGATGGTTTGATTTCTGTATTTCAATTTATAAAATTATCATCCAGATAAGTAAAATGCACTTGAGTGTACTTCTCAGCCAAGTTCATCACATTTTTATGTAATTTTTGAATTTTTGAATGCATTTAAATCCATATCTTCTATATCCATTAGGGCCACTCTACACAAAGAAAATACCTCAGTACTGACTGAGGTACTAGTGTATTTTCAGAAACAATATTCTTTAATGAGGAAGCATTCATAAATAAAATATTGAGCATTTGGAAAACACAAAATGATACTTCCAATCTTATCAACATGCAATGTAATTATTTTGTATAAAATTTCATTAACAAAACTTCTTTTTCAAAAAATAACAATTACTTATAAGAATAAAGATCAATATTTTAATGATATATTACTTGCATCTATTAATTAAAAGGTTTTACAGTTTTAAATATAATTTCCTAGATAACCTCTGGAAAAGGGTTTTTTTCACATTTTTCCAGTATTTTCTAGGTAACTAATTTCCTATTCTTTATATTCTTGTTGGATATGACTTATTTCATTCATTTTATTTTCTTCACTTACAGATGGATTTATATTTCTTTGCACTAAATCTTCAGAAATTTGATGAAAGTTTAAGCAAAACCTACCATTGAAAACCTGTGGATAAAATTCACCCATTTCAATATTTCTCATTATGTTTTAGGAGACACGATCATGATCATCCTGTTGTTCTTCAATTGCCTTGAGCGGGCACCAGTGACGTCTCCTTCGTCCTAACCCTGAGATTTTCAAAAGTGCCATATTCAAGGCTCTTTCAGGATTAGGAGAACGAGACCCATCATTGTTACTAGTATTTGGCATATTGGGTACACCACGGGGAGTTTGCCAGACTCTGCCGTGTGGACAGGTTATATTCCGTAGCCTACCAGGTTGTCCAAAGTAAGAATCAGGTAGTAAGGTGTCTCGCTGCCGCAAATGGGGAGGCGCGCTTCTGGGAGCTGGGTTTTACAGTCTCTGGGTCTTGGCCATTGATGGGATTACATGGTGCCGGGGGGCAGTTGGTGGGTGTGACCCCTGCCTACTGCAAGGTGGAGGATGCTCAGCCCCAATCCGAGCAGGCTTGGAGATCTCAGCCCCTGGACCCGCATGCGTTTGTTCCTCTGCCAGTACCTTCATGCGTGTGGAGAGTGGTCTCAGCATGGTTGTAGCTGGTTCTGGAGGTCTTCTGATGCCAGGACTCTGCTCGGGGTGCGGAACGAAGCTCAAGCTGCCCCACTCCAAGGGGCCCCAGCGAGGACAGCCAGGCACGGGGGCAGGAGACAAAGCACATAAATTTCTAGTGTGAAAAGTCTTGCACCAAAACCCCATCTACATCATCTCTATGGTCACACCAGCCCCAACTACACTGGTCTCTTTCTGGGTGGCTGTTACATTCCCCTCCACTAAGAATTGGGGATGATTGACCCAGAGACAAATCTTCTCTCCTATAAAAGTTAAGGTTTAATAAATTACCAGTTTTCAAGTATATCTAATTCACTCAACTCCTAGAAGAAAGTGGATTTCAAGAGCCTGGACCAGCCTCATTTTTGCAGTCAGGACTAGATGGGGATGGGTTTTGGAATTAAAAATTAGAACTTAAGTGAAGTCTCCTATTCTGAAGAAAAAGACAAAGAAAAAATTGTATGGAGTCCTTTTTATGCTGTGCTCTATTGTAATATGATCTAAATAGCCTATTGCAGACTGGCTTAAGGATCTACCCATGGTTATGTTCAAGGAAAAGACACCACATGCTTCCATCTGATTTCTACTTGGATGCTCTCTATGTAGATCATTCTAAAAAAGTGGCAATAAAAAACACACTACATTTTACTTTAGTGCTTTTTAGCTCTTCCTCTTAAAGCTCATCACTCAGTTATTCCAGCTCTATATTTCTGAGTCTTGCTTTTGCTTTGCAGACTAATTTATTCAACTCTCAGCCTTCCTTCATCCAGATGTCCATGGCATCTCTTTCCCCACAACAACCTGACCCAGTCCTGCTCCATAAAAGTAAAACTCTACACTTTTGCTGTCCCATCTGTCATTGCGTCTTACCCGAGACTTGACTTCTATACATGTTTGCTGGGGAAACAATAGTTGCTACTCCTTTTAAAACGGGTTTTTTAAATTTATCCATTATGATTAATAGGCATTCATTTTAAACTTGCAACCTGAATTGAGATTCGAGTAAGACAAGTAACAGTTTGTATATTATCTGCACTCTAGCTCTCTAATTCTGTTCATGAGTTTTAGTGCTTCGTATCATCACTTTTACTAAATCCATACATGAGCAGAACATAGGAGTAGAAGTATAAATCTTTCAACATGAAACTACTTTAAATCTGAGTTGGTGAAAAGTGTAATATTTCTAACTTCATTTCTCATTTTATCAGGTAACACTGATCACAAATACATTTTCCAAAGTGAGAAGACTGAGCTATATTCGCATCATGACTTGCAAACAAGAGGTGACTGCAACCAAGTTTGTGACTGCAGAGGGCATTAAAGAAACTGTCTGGAGAAATGTGCTGGACCACTACAGCATTTCCCCTCCCTTTTCTTAGGAGCCAAGAGAGAAAAAAAAATCACCTCCAATCCAGTGGGATTGGAAACACTCTCAGGAATCTGCATACCTTCAGGGATAGGGGCTGTAACTAGAAATTGAATCTCAAAGAACAGGCGCCTACAGGGAAAATTTGGCCTAAGTGGTTGATAGCATTGAGAAAGAAAAATTTACTGAAGTAAAACATGTTAGTGAAGGGACAGAGGTGAGGATGAACATCTTTCTGGAACCAGTGTAGACCAAGCAGCCGACTTTTGAGGGGACAGTCAGAATGGCCTCTAGGTGTGCTGGAAACCACCAGGGTGTAAAGTGATAGCCTTGCCCTGGCCATGCCACCTTATGCTACTAAGCCATCTTCCAACGCCTAGGGCAAGTTTAAATTGTCCCAGAGCACAACAGGAAATGTTGATATGATTCTCCCAGGAGTTAGGAACATGAACTACTGCATGCCCTGAGGGAAAATGTTTTAATACCCAGCTGGGAGAAACAGAAAACGCATTGCCTACATTGGGGGAAGTTTACTCAGGTAAGCTGAAGCAGAAACTTTCAAAAAGAAGCATGAAAACTTCCCTTTAGGAGTAAGCAGTAAGAAAGCACCAAGACCAGAAAGGACTATCATAGTTTCCTTCCTTTTCCCTCCCTTCTCTTCTCTTACAACACCCAAGGAACCAGAGGCAGCCAGACAGAGTGGGTAAGAAGAGAAGAAATAAAATAGAAGAATATAAAATTGCTTTCTAGTTTTGTCTGCCTTGGAACTTCCAGACAGAATCAGCACAAACTAGGGAAGAGGAAAAAGCCAAATCTGATATGAAATATAAAGTTTTGATATTACCTAGTACTTGAAATGAGATTTGGTTTTATGACTAAGGGGACAAAAGGGCACCTGATTTTCTGGGAGTGATTAGAAAACTCACTGGACCCACCCAATCTTTTATCCAAAGGGCAAATAAAAGCTACTCAGAGCAGGTTTGAATAAGCAAAGGTGACAGGAAACATCCTAGTTTCACTATACAGCCTATGGACTCCTGTAATTTCCACGAGCAATTACCATCACACTGCAGTGGTAATAGCAATCATTTGGCAATATCAAGATGCTTAAAGCGTTTCCTCTGAAAAGTGCTGCCTCACTCATGTTACCCAAAATGCATCTCTGAATTCTGTATCATCACATTATGGCAGCAATTGACAGTATGTACAGTGTTTGTCTTGTCATAAAAATGATTTTTACATTAATATAAATACCCACCCCCAAAAAAGTGTTTCAATGTGCAGCTGTGCTGACTAGGTCTCTGTTAAGATTTGCTACTATTTAATTATGTTTACCAATAGACACAGGAGCAAATTATCTTTCATAAATTATCGTTTAGAAACAGACATGCAGGCAAATATAGATTTGAACATAGAGTAAATAGTTAATAAGCATTTTAAGTAAGAAGTAAGGCCCACAAATTATGATGTAGAGCATACTAAGAATATAAAGAAGGCCCTCAAGGCAA
Organism: Sorex fumeus; assembly: GCF_029834395.1. Taxonomy (NCBI): domain Eukaryota; kingdom Metazoa; phylum Chordata; class Mammalia; order Eulipotyphla; family Soricidae; genus Sorex; species Sorex fumeus. The sequence goes on along the minus strand of NW_026606075.1, from coordinate 8,630,395 downwards.
AGAGATAGTACCTGGGTGAAGGCACTTTACTTACAAGGAGCCAACTCCAGTTCTATCCCCTGAACCACCAGGAATAACCCCTGAGCACAGAACCAGAAGTAGTTCTTCTGAGAACTACCAGGTATGACCTAGAAAAAGAAACTAAAAGCCCTGAAGAGATGCCTTGAGAAGTAAAACATGAAGGATGTTTGTTTATATGTTGACTAAACATCAGTCTCCCTGTTTACCCAATTAGTAATATCCTCTGGAGAACAGAGATCTAGATGTAAGCTCTGAAAAGCTTTCCCAATTCATACTGAGAATCAAGAGAAAACTAAAGACAAAGGGCCCTTCCACTAGCAACAGTGATTTTTAAATAACTTTCCTGGCATCATGTAAGTCTACATGAGATCTGAGAAGCTTAACTTGTTCTATTGGTAGATTACCAACAATGATCTAATTACTTGGCACAAAATCTAATTACCTATAGCAATCTAATCATGACAATGAATACTATTTCCAATGTCCTCATATTCTGACACCTCTGTAGGCAGGTCCTGATGGAGCCTTAGTTTTCTGGCTCTGGGGCTTTCAGAAGCTCTTCTAATCCCCTTAGGCTTTGAGAAGACAAGTTTCCACAGATAAGCTCATAAGAACATATGCTAGGTTAAGACAACATCAAAAATGAATGGCAAACAGACTCGAAGAAAAGAGTTGCACACTGCTGTTTACAACAACCTTGGAAAGGAAGGTATGCCCCCAAAACATATTGGCTTTCTCCATTGGCCACATCTTTTCGGGCTACACCTTTCCAGACCCCGCTTCCAGACAGCTCTAGTGAAGAATCTTATCCCAGTTCAATCATCTGTCAGCTATGATTCTCAAGATTTATTGTAACTCGGTGCCATCCAGATTTAGCCTTCCACTTTATCCCTTTCACTCCCATTGATATACCTAAGTATTCTCAACTTCAACACTATTCAGGTTCTGTGGGGCACTAGGATAACCTCTTTTACAGTGACAGCCTTCAACACTACCTTTACATTTGCCCATCTCATTCCTAAGTCATATCCATTTGTCCTGTAATTCATCACTTGCACAAAAGCACAGGCACATTCAGATCTAAATCTTACCTTCTCTCTCCAGCTACTTCCTCTCTATTTTAGCCTCTGTTATTTCTCTTGTTTCCTGTCAGCAGATGCTGTAGAGAATTTGCATACACATCACCAATTGACAGGAAGAAGTCCTAGATCACCAGGAGTAGTTAACTCCTTCAGTTTGAACCAATAAAAATTGGAAATAGGAGAAAATGATCTAATAAGTGTCCATATCACTGAAATAGATGCTTTCAAGATAAAATGATCCATATACCCTCTCTGGAGACATTCTACATGACCCAACAAGTAAATCTGTTTCTTTTGTTACAGTTCTACAGTGTACCACATTGAATTTATTTCTCTTTTCCTTCTCTGTCTCCCTTGAACTTTTCTTCATTTTGATTTCACTGATGTTAAATCCAACTAATAAACCATAAGCATCATCTTTTGTTTCTTATATTAAAAATTATGTGAACCAAGTGTAAAATAAACAATTTGCCTTGGTCAATTTTTTAATTATCTTGACAATTTTTTCCTATTTAATGTCTCTGTTCTAACCACTAAAAAAGTTAAAGGGCAATTTTATATTTTTATATAAGGTTTGCTTTATTTTTATGTCTCTTGAAGATTAAGATATCCACATTGTATTTATTCAATGTAGTGTACGCTTTTAATAATAATTATTTTTCCAAGTTCCATGAATATCTTTGAATCTGATTAAAAGACTAAGTTGATAATAGGATCTAAAGGAGATTCATTTGAAAAAATGAAAACAAATCAAGATTGAATTTGCAGGGCTGATGTCACTTCATACTCTTAGATTTATGTGCATGAGGATTGAACTGGACATTTTTCCTTTTTTATGGTGTATTGAGTTGTTCTTTAAATTACAGAATTAAATGCTCAAAGATGAAATCTTTTGAGTTACAGTGTCCCTGAATCAAATGCTATAAAGATGAAGTAGCTTTGCTGTTATGTCTGTCAAAGCCTTCTAGCTATACTTCACATTTGGTGCCTTTATATTTGTTCTTCTATTTCTATTTTGTTAAATAAAATGTTGGAACATATACCAAGAAACACAGATTGTCCATAGCAGCATGAGACTTGGGCTGTGGTTAGAAATAATTTAAATTAAACATTACATGAAACCTGAAGAAGTTCCAACTACCCAATTTAACTTGTGTATAAATTAAACCCCCCAAAAAGAAAGAATATGTAATACAAGAATAATGTACTAAGACATCTAGGTATCTAAATGTATAATAGTCCATATTTGTGTATAAACTGTATTCAAGTAAAAAAATTAAAAATTAAATATTTCCTAATTTTTAACAAAAAGAAAACTAAATTCCAAGAGAATAAAATACTGAACACAGAAAAATTTTAGGAATATAAATCATGCTGAAATAAAATGATCTCACCTAAAATATAAATTATGTTTTTAAAAAGAGTCCTTACCTAGTACAAATATCCCATAATGAGATAAAGGACATTCAATAAGGATGTAAATAATCATGCAAATGCTTTTCCAACTGGGCAACTAGAAATATTCATTTTATTTCACAGTTCTCCCAAATGCTGTTGCTTATCAAGTTTTAAAATAACTGCTTCCGTGTCCACATTTTGGCAGCCACAAACTATGGCGTGACTAGAACTTTGCTCATGTTACTTTTGATTTACAAGCTATGTCTAAATCTAGACTCTCAATTGGATTGCTGCATGCAGAATCTAGCCAAATTGGTTGCGGAGATTTTTATCAGATATTAAGATATCAAAAAGATCCAGTCATTAAGGACATGTCGTGTCTATAGACTTAGACACCGTCTAGGCCATAACCCAGCACATGTCACAGGCCTCGGGAAACTGGTGCTTAGAGTTGGTAACAGGAGATCCTGACTGGGGAGATGCATGAAGTCAATTTTCTAAAAGTCAGCCCTGACTTAATCAAATAGTGGGCTACCAGAGAATATTTCTAAAGAGAATTATCTCTAGCCTGTTTATGGTCTTCTCTACAATGGCAAGATACCAGAAGAGAAAATAGTATATTTATCCATAAGAAAATAGAATAAATAATGTCATTCCAATAAATTTAGAGACTAAGTAAATCTCTAAAAAAATAACTACCAAAATTTGCTAAAGAACATATTAACAATGTAAATAGTTTCAGAACCATAAATGACATCAAAGTACAGTTTTCTTTTTTATTATATTACTAGGAACTCTCTGATTTACAACGCTGTCAAAAGTAGCTTTTAAGCATACAATGCCAAATACCACAGCTACAACAGAATGTACATTTCCCTCCACCATTATCTTAGATACCCATTTAATATACCAATTCAGTATACCCATTAAAGTCTTCTCACAACAAAGACAATGGATACAATTTTAAAGGTACTTTCTATAAAGGTTCATCACTGCATATAAATTACACTATCAGAGATTGAGGTTCTATCAAGAATATAAAGTTGATGCCTGAAATTTTAGCTATAAGACAGAGTTTGGAAATTGTTTTGCCATTTTTAGAATAATAAAAAGCTGAACAAATTAAAAATTCAAAAAATTTCTTGGATCTATCTGATAACTGATGTTGCAAGACAAATTGTCTGCCCAAAACTGGGAAAGGAATGCACCTAAAAAGATATGGTAATCAAGGCCTGCTTTACTAGAACAGAAGTTGTTGGGGCTAGAAACTGGTAGGAACAATTAAATGGTAATTTTGAGAATTGCTGAAAGCTAAGTGTGGACTGACAGGACAGCAAAAAAAAAAAAAAAAAAAAAAAAATGAAGGACTGCAGTCTTAGAATGCTACCACAGATATCCATAGGTTTTTTCCCCAGGAACTCCAACTAGTTTTTACACAAGGATCAGGATTATAGGAGGATTTCCTTGTGGCTCTGGCAAAAGGAGCAGAAGAGTAATACCTGTAATATATGTCCATTAAAAAGGTTTATTCTCCTGGCCAAAGGCTTTTGCCTTAGCGCAATTCTGAAAGTTTATTCCGACTAAGGAAATGGAATTCCTCCCCAGTCCACTCCCCTCTAGGCCTCCTATCTCTCCTAAGGGAAAAAACAAAAATCAGAGTAAACAAGGGAACTGGCTGCAGGGAAATAAACTTGAAATGCTATAACTGGGAAAGGGAATAACAAGCAGAGCAAACTGATAGAGAAGAGAAATTTATGAAGAAAACGTCCCCTAAACGCAAACCAACCAAAAGACTGATAGTTAATCAAAAGACACAAAATGATCTACCACTACCAGCCCTTTACTCCCTCGTTAACAGGACTTCTATAATAACATAATAGGGAGTTCAGAGCCTTTGAAATCAGTTTTGCAAGAAGCGTTAAAGAAGCTTCTTCCTTAAAAGATTAGTCAAACTTCTCAGCACTTTACTGTTGAGAATAGATAGCATTCACTTGTGACAAACTCCCTCAACAAAATTAAGAAAAGGTCTATTTATTGCTAGTTTGCTAAGGGATTTTATACCTATCCAGTAATAAATTAATGTTTCATTTATATTGAATATTCTATTTTATCTACAAATTTTTATTGTCATCTTTTACTTACTAATGCAAAGACTTAAGCCGTTTCTATAATGTTTTCTAACATGAAGGCTATATTCCCTTTGAGGAATAAAGCATATTTTTATAGATTTTCCCTTAAAATTTTTTAAATTTGCCTCACTCTTGCTAAATTGTGTATGTGTAAGATTTATGTGTTTCAGTTAACTTTAGAATGTATTGGCAAATACTGTTTTAACTTAAAAATGTCTACAAAAGAGACCGTTTTTCGATTGTTTTTGGTTTAGGGTTCACCTCCACCGGTTCTCAGGACTTACTCTTGTTTCCACACTCAGGGATCACTTCTGGTGGGGCTCTGGGGACCGACCCTATGGGATACCAGGGATGGACCTGGTCACCTGTATGCAAGGCAAGTTTTCTACCTGCTGTACTCCAGTCAAAGAGATAGTTTTTGAAAAAGAATTTTCAATTTATTGATCTACAATTTTGAGGAATTTCAGTTTAGCTTGAATTATCTGTGTGAGTGTAGGTTTCACTACCTCCACATAAGTTTTTCAAAATCATTTGTTTCTGATGTGGTCTATATGGAGAATCATAGCAAGGAAACAACACACGACTAAAATCACCAAAAGCGTTATTTTGTCTATAGAACTGAGTTTATATGGTAGAGAAAATGCCTGGGAGGGACCTTTGAGACACTGACAGAGGGATGCAGGCTCTTGGGTGGTAGGTATTGGAATGATGTATGTATGTATGAAATGTATAATGTATTATGTATAATTAACAATTAATTAATATTCTTTAAAATATTTTTATTGTAAATCCTGATACTTCAATAAAAATATTTTTTAAAGAAACATCACTGTATCATTGTCATCCTGTTGTTCGTCGATTTACTCAAGCAGGCACCAGTAAACATGTCTATTTGTCCCAGCCCTGCGATTTTAGCAGCCTCTCCTTACTCATCTTTCCCAAAGATTGGAGGTTCTTTCAGGGTCAGGGGAATGAGACCTGTTATGGTTACTGGTTTTGGTATATTAAATATGCCACAGAGAGCTTGCCAGGCACTGTCTGTGCAGGCGGAATACTCTAGGAAGCTTGCTGGGCTCTCCAATATATATATATATATATATACATATATATATATATATATGAAGCATATTGACCTAATTTACAAAAAAAATGCACATGCACATCCCTCTTTTGAAAAAAAAAACAGATGACTTACTTGTCATATTGAAATCAAGAAATATTTAATTTCCAGAGGACGAGTTCTCTGGCTATGAATGCCTGCTTTATGAACACAAGATTATGAGTTTAATTGTCAGTATCACCACATTCAACCATCATAATCCTAGAAGTTTTGCAAGAACCTCAGTTGGACATGTGAGAGACCCCAGCTATCACAAGCAACAACAAAGTAGAAAAAGAAAGGGTGGAAATACAGTATTGGTGTTCCTGATATACTGATAAACATAGCTGCCTTCTAAAAATAATAATATAAAGTTACATTACTGTAGTATAGCAATAACATGTAAATATAGGAATCAGAGAGGCAAATGCCCACCTACAAAGGTAGATTAGTAAGAAACCATTTCAACACATATTTTGCAGATAATGTTATAAAAAAGATGGAGGGGGTTGTGAATTTGAATCTCAAGATTATACAATTCATAGAAACAAATTATAAGTGAATTAGAGACTTAAAGGAGATAGGTAAAATGATAACATTTTTAAAAGAGGATTAACTACTAAAGATAACAGACAAGGAAACAAATGGTTTGAAAACAACGTGCTAAGTTCAATGATGACATATGTAAAATGTTAAGATCTAAATAGAAGGAGAAGAGGATTTATCCCAAATAGGGAAAAGAGTGTAAAAGTCAAGGGATGAGTACTAACTGACGCTTTCAGCAACTTGTAAGTGGTACTGCATGGATGGCTATGGTACTGCATGGAAAGATATGTCTGACATCAAGATGAACTAGAGAGTGGAATAGACTGGCAGTAGGGAAAATGGCTGACTTAGAGGAAATGTAGGCACAAATACCAAGCTAAAGTAAAGATGCCTGCCAAAGAACTGGGAGAAGATGTAGGGGGGTTGTGGGGGAGAAACAGGAGATAAAGGAGTTGGAATCCAGTGTATATAGTGACTACCTGGAGAGAGAGAGGGGATGGAAGAATAAGGAGTGTGAAGGGGAACGAGGGTTAATTCTCGGTTTTCCATAATGGGTAACTGAATGTATGATGATGTGTATTAAAACACAAATGGATGAGCCATTGGAGGACGGAGTAGAAACCAAGATAAGAATTTCGTTTGGAATAAACTGAATTTGGATACTATAATCAGATTCAGGTGGAGATATTCTTCAGGCATAGAGTACATCATCAAAGATAGTAAAGAGGAAAAATAATAAACACAATGAAGGAACAAAACCATACTACACTCTGAGATTCTTAAGTTTGGTGTCAAAATTATGATGGTCAGAGGCAACACTGGCTTGAAATTGTGTAGAAAAAAACTACTGCTGCAATTTAGTCTTAATTAAAAATAAAATTGCATTTACTGATGGCAAAATAAGGAGGTCTAAATGAGCTTGGGAACCTAGATTTGGAAAGATATTCTTTTAAAATTTAAATCATCATGCCTGCTTTCTCTGACTCTGATGAATGTTTCTTTTTATTCACTATTTATACATAGAATACATTAAAAAATGATAAGAGTGGGTAGTTTAGCGTCTGAGCATAAATTCCTCCTTGGAAACTCAACCTATCCAAACAATAGCATGAGCAGCTCAGATGGAAAGAAGAGACGCAGTTCAATGCGCCAGGAAGATTTAAACAGTCCTGGATGGTGGCCCTGCTACTCTGGATTCTTCCACAAACTCCTGATGTACTCACGTAACAAATATCAAATAAACGCTAGATCCTGGGACAGCTTATCAGACTTGAGAGCATCCTATAGGAAAAAACTGAAAACTTTCGTATATTCCTGCATATGAATGAAGAGGCATAAGTCAATAAATATTTCAAAGAGAATGAGAACGCTTCCAGAGTTTGAAAGATGGACATTTAAATAAAACCACTGTAGATATGAATTCATAGGATTTATTCATTTTTTGGTTTTAACTTTTTCTGTCTCTTTAAAAAGCAATGTGGGTCCAGAGCCATAGTACAGTGGGTAGGACGTCTGCCTTGCATGCGGCTGAAGTGAGTCCGATCCCCAGCATTCTATCTGTCCCCCAAGCACCGCCAGGAGTAATTCATGAGTAAAGAGCAGAGTCAGAGGCTGCAATCAGGAAGTACAAAAGCTGTGCCTGAGTCACTTAGCATACAATAGTTCTCTGTTTCTCTTTGCTTCTCTTTCAAAAATGCACAAAACAAGTATGTTTTGACTTTGGGGGAAGACTGAACGTTAAGTGCTGCATGCAGCATCCCTGGGTTCAATTCTGGCACCACATGGTCCCCTGTACAGTGCTGGATGTGGCCCCAAAACAAATAAAAACATATGCTTTGTTCTATACAAAAAAAAAAAGAAAAAATAGCTCACTCTACTAAGCTGCCATATACATTGGTAAAAGACTAGTTTTTCACTAATATTTTTCTTTAACATACTTCTAGCTGAAGCTCCAGACTTTACTCCCAAGATATGAAGTCATTATTTCTTATTTTTCTCATTTGCCTCTAAAAACAATACCAGTTGGGACAGAGATACAGTGTAGTTCAGTCACTTGCCTTGTATGTTACCAAGGAGAGTTCAATTCCCAGCACTGTATGGTCCTCTTAGCACAGCTAGGGACAGATCCTAAATACAGAGCCCTGAATAGCCCTGGACACCTCAGGCAGAGGCCCAAACCTCTTCTACCTGCCCTTGCACTCCATTGAAGACAATACCATTTAATTTCTGTTTGCTGGAATTAGAGCTGGCGAAACCAAATACCATTGTTTTCATTTCTAAGGCTGCTCTAAAAGCCTGTGGTTTGAAAACATCATGAGAACCTTGGCTAATGGAAACTGTCCTTTGACTGAAATATCTATTTTCGTATATAAGATTAATCATCATCATCGGGCCAAAGAGATAGTACAGTGGATAGGGCATTTGCCTTGCACGTTGGCAACCCTGGTTCAATCCTCAGCATCCCATATGGTCTCCTGAGCACCACTAGGTACCATTCACTTTCAGAGAAAGTAATTTCTGAGTGCAGAGCCAGGAGTAACCCCTGAGCAATGCCAGGTGTGAATGCCCATGCCCCCCAAAAGAATCAAATTTATATACCTTTGATGTGCTCCTAAATTAGGGATAAACTCTATCTTATAGTGTGACATTCATAATAGGTATTCAAATCAATAGTTTTAGAATTTTGCGTCCTTTTCTCATGTATAATTTTTGATGACATAAAAAATTGCTTGCAAGGTGGTATTAAAAGGTAAAACTATCCCATGAAGGCCTAGAGTAATAGTACAGAGGATAGAGAGCAACAGTACAGTGGGTAAGGTGTAATAGTGCAATGGGTAGGACATTTGCCTTGCACTGACCCAGGTTAAGTACTAGACACCCCATTACTCCTAAGAACCACTAGGAATAGTCTCTGGGCAAAGAGCCAAGAGTAAGCCCTGAGCACCTCTGAGTGTGACCCTAAAAAATAAAACAATAAAAACTGATCACATAAGATCACTTTTTTTATGCTCTTAGTGTGGCTGACTGATTCTAATCATATTTAGTATATTAACCTTGGCTGGAATAATCCTAAACCACGCTTATTCTTATTTTCAATAAAAATGTTATTGCTTCTCAACCCACAATACTTTTGTAAATGGGTATACATAAAGGTCACACTTTTCTGTGAAAAGTGTGTGATTCACTTTCAGATAAAGACTAGTCAGAATAAAGAGGGGAAATGGGGGTCAGGAAAACATCTTTATTTGCAATAATCAGAGCTAAAATGCTATTCCTCCAGGTCTGTCTGTCACTCCCAGTGATTCTTGTGGCCTTGTTCTGATCTCTTCCCAGAATTTACTGTTGGAAAATTATCCATCCATGAGCAGAACAGATCTGAGAAAAAAATCCCAAATATTTATAATCTCCATTAATTACTAGGGCAGTGTATTTGCTTTCCATGGCAACTGTAACAAATTGCAACAAATGCAATGGATGAAAACATCATAAATGTCCACAATGATTCTCGGTTAGCTAAAATTAAGGTGTCAGAAGAACTGGGTTCCTTGTGAAGGCTAAAGGGGCAAATCCATTTTTCTGCCTTTTCTAGTTCTGTCTTAGCCCACCCTGGCAGCTATAACAAAGTGCCATAGACAACAGAGTTTATAAACCACAGAGATGTGGTTTTAGCTCCTATTTGCAAAAAAAGATAAGGTTATATTCAGGAGGCTGGAAGTATAATCTCAAAATACCAGTAAGTTTGGGTGAGGAACTTCTGAACTGCAGTCTTGTATCCTAATACCATGAATAGGACTTTATCTTTCTAAAATTAACATATGGACAAAAGGGATAGTACAGCAGGTAAGGTGCCTGTTTGCATTTTGCCAATTCAGACTCAACCCTGAAACACGGCATATAACCCCTGAGCAAGGCCAGAAGTGATCCCAGAGCCAGACATAAGTCCTTGTGTAACTCAAAAAACAAAATACTGTTAATTTCCAAACCAGATTAAGAGAGTAATTTAGATCTCTCTGGCACACAGTCCACTCAGCCTCAATTGCTGAGGCATCTCTGACCACCATACCATTCGCAGCCCAGGCTCCTCTCATCCCAACGTTACTCTCCCACCAGCTTCTTCATTGTATGCTCAAAGTGGGATAACAATCCCAGTCTGTGTTCAAATCACAGGAATAAAACACAGAGGAAGTTTGGAGTCTGTTTTCTTTTTCAGCAAGTGAGGCCGTGATTGTATTCAACATTCCCCCTCACATTCAGAACTTAATCACATGAGCACCCCACGTGTGGGGGGCCCAGATACACTTGGCTGCAGTGCTCCTCATATTTAGTTGTGATACTCTTAGATGGGCAGTTTGATTCTGGAATTTGGTGTATGTTTGTTTAATTTGGGGCCACATCCTGCAGTGCTCCTGGTTTACTTTCCACTTAGTGCTCCAAAGTTGCTCCTGGCGGTCTTTGGGTCACCCTGGGGTGCCAGGATCAAATTTAGACCTCCCACATGCTTGCAGCTCGCAGCTCTGGCCTGTGTTATGACTCTGATCACTAGGCAGTTCTTAACATTTACTTAGGGCCTACTCTGTGTCAATTTTTTTTCTTTTTTGTGTCAAATTCTTAACACAGCAGGTATTCTTTTTACTGTTTTCTTATTTTTGCTTTGTTTCTGAATTCAGAAAATATTATATTTAAGAGAAGGAAAAAAAAAAAAGGAAGACAAGAAAGTTCCCAGATCATGGGGGCGGGGGGGGGGGGATCTTCTTAAATGGAATTCCAGAGGACAGAAACTGTTCCCCATTTATAATTTTATGTTTTCAGGTAAATAAAATTGTATTAATACAGTAAAAATCCTTCAAACAGTTCGAAATCCCTTTTATACTTTTTTAACTAAATGAGAGGCTAGAGTGATAGCACAGCGGTAGGGCCTTTGCCTTGCACACAGCCAACATGGCCTACCTGAATTCGATTTCTCGGCCCCTCTCAGAGAGCCTGGCAAGCTACCGAGAGTATCTCACCCGCACAGCAAAGCCTGGCAAGCTACCCGTGATGTATTCGATATATCAAACACAGTAAAAACAAAGTCTCACAATGGAGACGTTACTGGGCCTGCTAGAGAAAATCGATGAACAATGGGAGGACAGTGACAGTGACAGTAACTAAATGAGATATGAACTTTTTCATTTAGGTTAAAGGAGGCAGGCCAGTAAAACAGGGGTTAGAATATTGAGGTCATTATCTTTGGTGTGCAGTTATCTAGGTTATTAGGTTATCAGGGCCCATACTTGTAACAATCATTACCTGTAATTCCTTTCTTTAAGGGCATATTCTTCATCTCATCTTCCCTACCCCCCTAGTCCCTATCATTTCCCCCTGTTTAGCAGGGGACTCCAACTGTGTCAGGAGAATAGGGGAGAAGAAATCACTAACTACATCCTGTTGAAAGTGGGGGATACATGTGAAACTCCCTCTAAAGTATATAGTTCTTACTATATACTGCTGTGCCTTTGACCAGACCCTAATAACTTGGGGCAAAGTTTACCAAGAAATTAAGAAACTTAAAGTTATGTATGTGGGAGACACACCCACAAACCACTCTGGCTCCACTATATAAGCTCAAAGCTTCCGCCCCTCTCAGAGAGCCTGGCAAGCTACCAAGGATATCCAACCGGTATGGCAGAGCCTGGCAAGCTACCCGTGACATATTCAATATGCCAAAACCAGTAACAACAACGTGATCATCATGTTCCTGGAACAAATAGATGCCATTGGTCTACACCAGCACGTGACAGGAACAAAGGGAGATGTTACTGGTGCCTGCTCGAGCAATCAATGAGCAACAGGATGACAGTGATACTATATACCTATATACATGCATAGATATAGATATGTTTATATAAAGGTAAGGTAAAGGCCCTCCCGTTGATCGTCGATTTGCTCGAGCGGGCCCAGTAACGTCTCCATTGGAGACTTTGTTGTTACTGTGTCTGGCATATCGAATACTCTCGGTAGCTTGCCGGGCTCTCCGAGAGGGGCGGAGGAATCGAACTCGGGTCGGCCATGTTGGTGGCTTGTAAGGCGAACGCCCTACCTGCTGTGCTATGTGTGTATATATGCATATGTGTGTATATATATACATATATAAATACATATACATTAAACCAAAAGAAGCTAAACTCAGAGGAGTTATAATACTTGCTGAAGATTACCAGGACTCCCAGGACTGAATCCCTGCTACCCAGAACTGTGAGCCTTTCCCAGTACCATCTCCAAACTATACATACTGTATTGCTTGACAAAGCTTGTTTTTCAGACTTTTGAAAAGCATCAAAATGTATCTACCTTTTCCTGAGTTCTTCTTTTCCTTATTTAAACATTCCTTCAGAGCTTTTTTCTTTCATTAATCAAAATCACAGACTTGAAATTTATTTTTTCTTATTTATCAATGTATTGAGTAAAATGCTCTCTGCATTTCTAAAATAGCCCCTAATTTCAAAAATAAATAGTAAATCATCTTACTATTCACTTATTTTCAAAGAGAGTAATTCAGATTCATTTTACTTTTTCCTTTAACTGCTTTTAAGGACATTTGATAGTTTTTCTCCAAAGTGGCCCACCAGGGCTCAAAGGAATTAGTCACTCTTTGAAAATAACAAGCATGGAATTTGAGAATTAATGATTAGCGCCACATCTTTGCACAAAATGAAACCCAAATAGAACAAGATTATCAGAGGAGGCTGAAGGTGGTAGAAAACCTTATTTAAAAAAAATACAGATATAATGCCGCAGAGACCAAGTGGAGGCTGTGGTGTGGGAACTTTTTTATGCATAAAACCCTGTCATTAACAGTATTATAAATCACAGTACTTCAAAAAATTTTTTTCAATGTAAATAAATAAAACAAAAAATTCTGCTGCAAAACCACAGCCCGTTTGAATATCAGAGTCGGGGAGACGGCCCATTCCCAGTTTTTCGTTGAGGTATTCATCTGTCCTTTTTCTGCTGTTTCCTTACTGTTTGCACGAGCTTGCAAGAGCCTTGCACTTCAGTTTCATTTGCTGCTCCTTAAAAGCAGAGTGATGATCCTCTGTTTCTTCCTCCCTTCACACCGCTCTTGCACACAGCTTGTGTTCAATAAATGTTTGGAACCAGATGCAGGAGGTCTGAGAATAAATCAGATGTTTGAAAGAGATGTTTTCTCTTTTTTCTCCATCTCAGACATAAAAACGACAGTTCGTTGGTTATAAATCTGAGGCCAGGCTAGGGGAGGATGTCTCCAGGCTGTCTGAGCCACACCGCATCCCAGGGTCTCCCCACCTGGCTTTCCCCTGGAATGTTCCACTCCAGGACTCCTACCACCACGCCCACAAGGAAGCCAGCAACAGCGCATGTCCCTGTGAACCCAAACTGCTTATTTTTTTCCCAAGCTGCAGACCTTGTCCAAATTGTTTGCCCACATCACTGAAGTGTGTGTGCAGGGAAGCCTGGAACAAGTCCATGTTCGGAAAACAATGGGAATACAAGGGGCTCTGAAATTCTGAAGCCTGAATCATAAACCCAATGATTCAGAAAGAAGCTGCTCTCAGTTCTTCCTCATTGAAACTTGCTGGAGGCAGTGGGGGCTACTTATTAGGCTTGGTTCGGACAGACCTGCCTTGCCCTGGTATCTCCTGTTCGAATAGAGCCTACAGCGAGATCAGAAAACTAACAGCCCACACTCCCATGACCAGTTTGACTCACCCATCTCTCTTCGTCCCCACAGAAATATGTTCAGCAGAGCCAGGCCACAGAGAAAGAGCCAAAAGTTAAGTCAAAGGAGTAGCTTCATGAAAGGTTAGATACCCAAATGGGTAGCAGAATTCTTCCTTTCCCTTCCTCTAATCTGCTCGCTTCTCATCCTTCACGTTCTGTCATCTTCAATCTGAATTATAGGGGATTAATAACTAAGTTATTCTAAATTCTCTTCCATCTCTGGTAAGTCCTGTTGATCTGAGCAAAAACAATACTAGCCTGAGATTTAAAAAATAAGAAACAAAAAAGTGATGAGAAGAAGCAGCATTACAGTGTTTTCTTTGCTACACCAACATGGCTTTTGGTTCTTAGGCTAGAATCTACAAACATCTATTGTATTTTAATTACACGTTTTTCCTGCCCCCCCCATCCCATCCCAAACCCAGGAATTTCCATTTTCTCAAGTCTTGAGAAAGAGAAGGAAAGAGCAGCATTGGCATAGAACTCTGAGCATCCTTAGCTCCAATTATTTAGCTTTCAATATTTACTTGGAAGCTGCTTCTAATTGAAAAATAGTATAGGGGTGAAAGCACTCATTTTGGGGGTATGGTGCCGCCAGCAGGTCAATCTGTACCTGTGAGGCGAGTGCATCAGCAGCCTCATGGTGACTTCAAACTTCCAGATACCCCAAAATTGCTGCTGTGCCTTTGGCCAGACCCCAAAAACTTGGGGCAAAGTTTACCAAGAAAGTAAACAGCAAAAAGTTAGGTATGTGGGAGAAATACCCACAAATAACCTTGGGCTCAGTTATATAACTGGAGGCATAGCCTCTCTGGTTCCTGATTGAACGGCTTAATGGCCATGATCCCAGAGATTCAGAAACAAATCTCAAAACCCAGCGGCTTTTGGCAGAAATGCATCCGGTCCCTGCAGTAGGTTACCCGTGCTGGGCCATCCCAGGTGGGAATAGATTTCGTGCCTTGGCCTGTTCCCCCCCGGCAGTCCAGTGGCCGCCATCCTTCAGAAGCCGCTGGACAGTCACGTTTGGGCCCCCAGTGAGGAGACACGCAGGGCCTCATGGGATGGGGGTGGAGCCGGTCCTGTCCTCCCCACCCCAATGAGACCTACGAAGTCATTGCCTACGAACGGTCTCTCTGGCTCCTGATCAAGCTGCTTAACGGCCATGATCCCAGAGACTCAGAAACAAATCTCAAAACCCAGTGGCTTTTGGCAGAAATGTGTCCAGACCACACAGTACGTTACTGTTGCCAAGGCACCCCAGGGAGGAAAGGGTGTTGTCACTCCGCCAGCTCCCCCTTGGTGGCTCACTGGCCATCATCCTCCAGAGGCCATTGGACAGTCAGGCTGGGGCCTGCAGTGACAAAACTTGTTGGGCCTCACGAGATGGGGGAGGGAGCCGGACCTGTCCTCCCCACCCCAACGAGACCCCAAGTCATTGCCCACGAACAGCCTCTCTGGCTCCTGATCAAGCTGCTGAACGGCCTTGATCCCAGAGACTCAGAAACAAATCTCGAAACCCAGCAGCTTTGGGCAGAAATGCGTCCGGACCCCGCAGTAGGTTACTGTCGCCGGGCCATCCCAGCGGGGAAAGGGTTTTGTCCTTCCACCTGCTCCACGTTGGTGGCTCAGTGGCTGTCATCCTCCAGAGGTCATTGGACAATCAGGTCTGAGCCCACAGTGACAAAACTTGTTGGGCCTCACGGGATGGGAGTGAAGCCGGGCCTGTCCTCCCCATCCCAACAAGACCCCAAGTCATTGCCCACGAACGGCCTCTCTGGCTCCTGATCAAGCTGCTTAATAGCCATGGTCCCAGAGACTCAGGAGCAAATCTTGAAATGCAGTGGCTTTGGGCAGAAATCCCTCCAGATTTAAGTGTTAAAATTTCAGAATTTCAAAATCACATGGCCCTACTGCAGCCGCGTGATATCATATGTTATTCATAACCAGCAATAGAACACAAATTGTCTACTGTTGCCTTTTCAGCATATCTGAGTGTTGGGGTAAAATCTCAAATAATAATGGTGGGTCTGGTGTTGAAATATTGAATGTGATCAAAGTAGAGAGAGAGTAATGTGGAAATCATCTGCCCCCACAGGTAGGGGGAGAGTGTGGGATGGGGGTATACTGGGGTTGCTGGGGGTGGAGAATGGGCACTGGTGAAGGTATGGGTGTTTCATTGTATGACGAAGACCTAGACCCGAAAGCTTCGTAACTGCTCTCACGGTGATTCAATAAATAAAATTATAAAAAACGAAAAAAAAGCACTCATTTTACATGTGGCCAATTCTGGTTTTCTCCCCAAAATTGTTTATAGTCCCCTGAGCACCTTTAATGAGCACAGAACCAGGAATAGCCATTCAGTACTGTTCGGTTGAGCCTGACCCAGGCCTCAAATAATAAAACAGAGCTGCAAATATTGGGTAAAATAAACCGTGCCCCATAAATCAGAGTACTTTTAATGTGTGGAAATTTTTCAGCTAAATTCATTTGTGTTTCCAGATTGACCCTGAGTAAATTGTCACTAAATCATATTACTAAGATGAAGTTAAGGACAACTTTAAAGATCAAAATCAATGAATGATCTTCTTTGATGTTGTTCTGGACTGGACATTCCAGAGTTTTTAAAGCTAAATCTTTCCTGAATAAGAAAAAGTAAGTGTGAGTGTGAGTGTGTGTGTGTGTGTGTGAACAACCAAGCATATTTCTAATTATTTTCAAGCAATTCAAAGAACTGACAACTAGAAAAATCTTCACTTGCCCCGTGCACCTCATACTGATTGTTCTCTTTGTACTCCTTCAGAGTAATTTGAACTACCTCATCCTAATTCTTATAATCCTTATTTCCCCTAATATACAACTTATATCTCCAGTATTTCAATTTCAATTTTTTTAAAGAAAGGAGTCCTGAAGATAGATACCAATGCATATTTGGAAATGGATAAATGCATAAATGAGTGACTACCTAGCTCAAAGCATTATTCCCTACTAAGGCTTTCTTGCTAACTACTTGCCATCTTCTCTCCTACCCAAATGTTTTTTGGAACTCCAAATTCTGCAAGCACAAGAGAGCATTCGAGTTTATGCAAGGATCAGGCAAACCTTCATGGCATTGTTTCCTTTGAGGAATATCAGCTAGTGTTGATGACAGATGAAGGCCTATTCAGAATTCCCATCATAGCCTTAACACTTTTGTGATTTTGGGCAACACTTCTGATCTGATGCTTTGATGATGAGGCTTACATGTAAATAGATTCTATACTATTAACAATCCAACTTTAATACTTTTTCTATTAGTTCTTTTATTGTTGGTTGGTTGTTGGTTTGGGGACCACGCCTGGCTGTGCTCAGGGCATAATCCTGGTTCTACGCTCAGGGATCACATGTAGTGGGAGTCAGAGAATCAAATACAGTACAGGGATAGACCTTGGGTCAGTATGCAAAGCAAATAGTTTGCCCCTGTACTGACTCTCTGGCCTGCTTTCTATTAGTTTTTACAAGCTCTGAAATTAGTTTCATTGCTCTGATATTCCAAGGAACACCATTTAACTGTGAACCAATGTTTTCTTGGTCCAATATCGGGCAAGCAAAATAGAGGACATATAAATTGGATTTAAGCTGCTTTTTTGGCTGAAATTTTTATTCATAGCCCTGGGTGAAAACTTTTCACTTTGCTGCAAAACAGCTTCATGTTTATCACTGATTGTCTGTTAAGTAAGGAAATTTAGAGATTTTAACTTTCGGACTTATAACATTTTAATTTATAAATGTAAGTTAGATGTACTATTTCCATTTATAAGATATAGCACCAGTGTTAAAGATCTTGAAATCTTTCAGATATTTGTAGATTTTTAAAGCAACCTACGTACTCATTTATTTATGGTCATTCAACATACCTTTCCCAGAACCTGAACAATACTCAGTGTTCTTCGAAGACCTGGGGAGATAGCTTTGATTAAGAGAATCAAATTTCTGCTCATGTTCTAGAGAATTAGTATAATCTTAGAATACTGGCTTTTTAACATCTTAAATTCACTGTAATAAGAATATCTTTTACAGTATTTCAAATATGCCATGGAATACCAGGAATGTGAATTTTGTGAACCAAAACATTGCAAAGATTAATTTCTCATAATAGGTCACACAAATTGCACTATTACTAATGCATGTAGAAGCTTCTTTTACTGGGATAAATACCCCCCAGTTCCTCCAACTATTCCTGTGGTTTCCAGACCCCTCACAGGACTCCCCTATTTCTGTGGGTGCTAGTGTAAGATGTCTAAGAGTCTAAGGGGGATGGTAAAAACTTGTGGTGTTATTTAAATATTGGTTGTAGGAACCCACAGGTATACAGTTGTGTCCCAATGCAAGTAAATCCAGGATAAAGACATTATGCCTGGCCCAGCCCATCACTGTGATCCAGATTAGCTGTATACTGACAAAATTCTGCGATCTGAAACTTTCCAACTAAGCAGGGAAGCATATCCAAACAGCTACGGTGCTGTAATGGGGGCTGACTGTGGACAGCCAGCTTAGCCACACCCTTCATTCAGTTCAGTCAGCAGGAGGTATGAAATGTGCCTCTGTGAGATATAAAATCAAATCTGGATCCTGTTCTTAAGAATCTTGCCGTTGTTAAAATAGTTTACAGAGCGCACTGAGATGTCAGCCGTAACGTTCCCTCTGTAATAAAAAATCAGGGGGAACTGCAGAGAGGCACTTAGCCAGGACTCCACATCACAATACCTGGGTAACATGACCACAACCTCCAACTCTTCCATCTTTCAGAACATCTTCCAAAAATGCAAAACACAGAAGTTCACCCTTGGGAGAATTAAATGAGTTAAATGTAGTACCTGGCACAAACTGCAGTTAACTGGCAGCCAAGAGCCTCGGGTAACACACAGGTGCCTGGGCCCCGTGGGCCGAGTGCCAACAACCCACCTCTGTTTGCTTATTTCTGTCCACTTGATTTTCCCCAAACAAACATTAAGAGGCACACTAAACTGTGAAAGACTATAAAAAATATTTATGAATGATATCAAACAACTAAGTTCACCCTAACATTTTGGCATTTGATTTATTTTCTTCATTCGCCAGTAACTGGTACATCCATCAAGGGAAACTCATTCAGATTATGGTTCTGTGGCACATGTGGCCTTTGTCTGTTTTGCAAATTTCCACAAGTTCTTTCGTACAATGGATGAGATCATAATTTATGATGAATGTGCAAAAGAATTGTAAGAATTGCAATAGTCTCTTAAGTGATATAAAAATTGAAAATGCTCCATAAAAAGGACCCACTTAAATATCTGACTTGTAAAAGTAAATGTCATTTACAGTTTTTCCATTTGTCACACTCCATGAGGTTGCTTCTGTTGGCCTTGTCCATGCAAGGCTTTCCATGTTTCTCCACAGGACAAGGGGAGCATGCCGGTGGTGCTTCTGCTGGCAAGCTAATCTGCACTGTCCCAGAGCCTGCTCTCCTCCAAACCAGCTCTTCTAAGAAATGTTTCTCCATCTTCTGCATCTATAGATACTCAGGGAGGAGTGTGGCCAAGGCAATGCAACCAGCTGGAAGAAGAGCAGGCACCAGATTCAAGACTCCTCATTACTCCCAATTCCATGCTCATATCATATGAACAAAGCAGGCTTCTCTTTCTGTTTCATTTTTTCAATTTTTAAAAAAATTAGTCACCGTGATTTAGACATGTTTTCAAAATAGAGGTCCAGGCACCCAATATTTCAACACCAACCTCACCTTCAGTGTCAACTTCTCTCACCGTTGTCACTGTATTGCCAGCCAACCCCAGGCTGTCTTCTTAGCCAGCTGAGTTTTAAGTTTATTTTTATGGTTTGGGGCCTGTGTGTATAGTGTTGATTGATCTATGGTTTAGACATTTGCATAGACCACCCCTCAACACCTCTAATCAGCCTAGAAACCTGACCCTTCTGCCTATCTTGTGTTATTCCACCACTCTGCTTCTCCTCCTCCCGTTCCTTTCCATTTCCATAATCAAGGGTTTAGGGCTTTTCCACCTTCGGTGTTTGTGTACCTTTGTCATGTCATTATATATGCTACAGTTAAGTGCCATCATATTATATTTACCTTCTGACTTACTTCACATAATATGATATCCTCTGGTATCATCCAAATGGTAATGAGTTGCATGATTTTTACATTCACTGTGGCTGCATTGTATTCCATTGTGTATAGTTACCTTCCCTTTATTAACCACTCATCTGTTGTTGGAACTCGGAGTTGGTACCATATCCTAACCATTGATTATTTGCTATAATGCACAAAAGGTGTGCAGATAACCTTTCAAATGAAGGGTTTGAGTCTTGCTTGGGGATAGATACTGAGCAGTAGAATTGCTGGAATCTGTGGACACTCTCTTTTCACCTTTTTGAAAAATCTCCATACTGTTTCCCATAGGGTTTGAACCAGACAACATTCTTACCAGCAGAGGATGAGAGTTCTTTTTTCACCACATTACCACCAATACAGGTTGGTTCTGGTCTTTTTTGATATATGCCTTTGTCACTGGTGTAAGATGATCCATCATTGTCGCCTTGACTTGTATTTCCCTGATAATCAATGACATGTTTTCTTATAAATACTGGCATATCTTCTACAGAGAAGGGTCCATTCATTTCCTCTCCCTATACTTTAATAGAGCTTTCGGATGTGCTTTTATTGTTGATGCTTGTGAGAGCTTTTAATATCTTGGATATTAACGTTTGTCCAGATCAGGCCTTTCTGAAGATGCAGAAGAGCAAATGGGCCAGTGCTGAAGTTTGGCCATAAAATCTTAGACCAGAACTATGAGAGCCTCTGGATGTTAGATATAATTTGGGCCCAGCAGCTCTGTGGGAATATCTTCTACACTGCAGTATTAGCTAGTCTCAGGCCAGTACTCCTCAATGCTGCCTACCTTATGGCACTATCACACCTCTGTGAGCCAGTGCTGCCCCTAGAGGAAGATGATGTCTTCTTGCTCAGCCCAGCCCTGAGAATTTCAGTAACCACCAATCCTAGAAAGAGCAAGCAGGTTGGATGGCTCCTCAAAGTCATGTCACATGCTGAGCTGCCTTCACTCAAGTGCTGCCAAGATTCTTCAAAGGATTGAGTGGAAATCTTCACAAAACAAACATGGAAATTCATTACCAGCAGTCAGGGCATCTTGATGAATGGCCAACCTGCCAGCATCCAGGAAATGTGCTGTCAGGTTTGCAAAGTGACTCCTGCAAAAAGAGTCCTTTTACCTAAGTGAGGGGTACAGCCACCATGACAGAAAGAGACACAGGCAAGATCGAATATCAGCAGGGCTACCAATTAAGCAGACACTCAAGCTGGGTTTCAGGATGCCTGTGAGATCCTCCACTGCCAATTCACAAGCACTCGTGACCCGTTCATTATTAGAAAGGTAGTGAGGTTGTGTTGTAAACATGAGCTGGTTCAACCTCTGAGCTGTTGCTGGGAGTGCAGAGGCAATCAGCCCTGGCCCAGGAATCAGGCACCCAGGGCCTCATGCACTTCACCTTGTCACTTCATCAGGGTGACTCCCTAAAAAGCAAAGGAAGCTTCCCCCAATATCAAACCGGAGGTCCATACACAGTTCTCCTGCCTACAGAGCAGGTGTGGTACGGGAAGCTATTGCCTAAGCTGATTCAGATGAGGAAGCACCCGAACAAAAGTTTTGAGCAACTGGGCTGAAGTTCTGCAGAAACCAAAAAAGGTTTCCAGGAAAAAAAGGATATTTGAAATCATTATTGTAAAATATAATAACATTTCCTCTGGCTGGAGCGATAGCACAGTGGTAGGGCGTTTGCCTTGCATGCAGCCAACATGGCCCACCCAAGTTCGATTCCTTCACCCCTCTCGGAGAGCCCGGAAGCTATCGAGGGTACCTTGCCCGCATGGCAGAGCCTGGCAAGCTACCTGTGACGTATTCGATATGCCAAACACAGAAACAACAAGTCTCATGATGGAGACGTTACTGGGCCCACTTGAGCAAATTGATGAACAATGGGAGGACCGTGACCATGTGTCAACATTAACTTACCAGTTTGCCTCCCCACAAGATGCCCACACTAAAGTCCTCAGCAAGTTTAAATATCTTTTGTATCTCTCCTTTTACATATATGTATATATATATACATATATATACATATATATATATACATATTTTGGGCTTGAGCGATAGCACAGAGGTAGGGCATTTGCCTTGCATGCAGCCAACATGGCGTGACCCAAGTTTGATTCCTCCACCCCTCTCGGAGAGCCCTGCAAGCTACCGAGAGTATCTCGCCCGCAGGGCAGAGTCTGGCAAGCTACCCGTGACGTATTCGATATGCCAAACACAGTAACAACAAAGTCTCCAATGGAGATGTTATTGGGCCAGCTCGAGCAAATTGTTGAACAACGGGAGGACCGTGATACATATTTTAGTTTGGATATTTTTATTGAAGCAAGGAGTAAGTAGTCAGGGAATCTTTTCTTAGAGGTTAATCTCAAAATGTGATGTTGCACCACTGGCTACATTAGATATATTCGTATTCAGTATGTGTGAAATAAATTCTATTTCTACATTGCAAAATTAGGTGTCTAATACATACAATATATCAAGAATATCACAGATTACATAAAATCACATATTACACAAAATATGCACAATTATATTAAATATATTATATAAACATAGATTATAATTATACATAATATAATTTATAATAAGATACAAAGTCCATGCATAATATAATTTGCAGATAGTTCTCTGCTGCTCTCAGAGAGCCCGGCAAGCTAATGAGAGTATCTCTCCCATACGGCAGAGCCTGTGGGGACACTCAGGCTACAACTGATGATCACAGGGACTGTTCAGGCTATAGTTAGCTATGTTCAGCGGCCACGTGGTGCCAAGAATTGAAGCAGGTTGGACCCATGCGAGGGAAGTTGGGCTCTTGCTACCCACTGTGCTATCTCCTGGCCCAAATATATCAATTCCATTTAATAATTATATTAATATTTTGAATATATAAATATATATGTTCCAATATCTTTACATACAAGGACAATTCCACATTTTCAATTACATTTAATGAAATACCAGGGAGCTCAGAGGAATAAGATGTATTTGCTATTTTTTAATCTTTAGTCTTTAAACCCCTTAGCTATGTTTGAGCAGTTAAGAATTTATAATACATAAACTTATTACTCCCACCTGGTCTTACAGGCAAAAGTGAATTTAGCTCTCAGGAACAGACCTCCCTTCATAGGAGAAGTAGAGTTTTATACCAGGTTGATGACTAATATTTCAAGTATATTTTGCAGACTCATTTTCCCAGCATTCTGTTGTTTCAGCTGAACCATTCATGCCACAATGTTTTTATAGGCTCTGAAGCTGAAAAGCATTTCCATCCAGGCAGGATATATGAACCTCTTAAGTTTTCTGATGCAAAAGTAGCATTTCAGATTATTCTCTTGGAAAAAAAAACACGCTCCTTCTGGCAGGTGAATGGGAGAGTGGAGATTTGAACAAGGATATGAAATATAGGTAATACTTCCGTAATGCCGTATGGCGCAGCATATGCACAGCAGCTGCCTTTCTGCTCCGCAGAGACTGGATCAGTGCTTCCAACCAAGGAGTTGGGCATCAGGAAGAGCCTTCTAGAAGAATTCAGGCCATGGACAAGGAGCCCACACCTTGTTTGGCCACCACTGTCTTCTAAGAACCATATTTCATGGGGACAATAATTGTTGAAGATCTGGAATAAAGGTCTAGACTACCAGTGAATAGAGGTGCAGACTAGCTGCAGGCAAGTCATTTCAACAGAGCTTTTTTCATCTGTAGAATGAAGATAATACTTCAGAATCCTGGCTAGAGAAGTCTGAATCCCTAACAACAAGACAAATATTGCTTATGTGCAGAACTTACATACGCGACAAATAAATTTCTGCATTGTTACTAGGTGGAATGATAGTACTAACGTCACCTGAATTCTAATTAACATTGTTCCACCTGGGTTTCAGGCAGTGGGCTCATCACGCGAGGTGTCCTTGAGTTAGAATAACTCAGCTTTATATGCCTTCAAAAGAAGAATGGTTTAGGTAATGTGGAGATTTGCTTTCCTTTTGGCAACCAGAACTGAATTTCTATGAACAGTTTAAAGGAGGCAAGGCCGATGCAGAGTTCTCCTTGTCAATCATTTTCTCACAGGTTGTGATAGTCTAGTCTTCAGATGAAAATGACTAATTATTGAAGAAATCTTGCCTTGAGGGCAGAGGCCCTGCCTGCACATCTCTGTCTTTTCTTTCCTTCCAGGAAAAGTTGGTTTGGGATGTGAGAAATTTGTGAAAGCACTTTGGAGAGTGCTTGCTGAGTATTTGACGTTCAGTAAATGCCACTTGCCTTTCTTCTTGGCATCTGCTTTCTTTTTATCATTATATACATGGCATTTTAAGAGAAGAACTTAGTCAGCATTCACCAATTCTTTGTGAGTTCCCCGCCAATAATTGCATGTCCTATAAAAGATGTAAATGCATTACCAATTACCTATGAATTAACAAAAGGTCAAGTTAAGTGGCTTTTTCCAAATTAGCAAAGTATAAGGGAAGGTTTCTGGAAATTTTATTTGTGAACTCATGGGTGAAAGTTTAACATCAAGTCAGGAAACAATTGTTCACTGGGTACTCCTAATGTAATCATCTTACACTGTACTCCAAATATTCCTTTGCAGTTTGGGTTAAAAGACCTAAAGTCCAAGCTGAAACTTAAAAACAAAGAACATATGACAATATAGAAGCATACTTTAACCATTTTATTTGGGCATCATTCTTTAACTAAACTCATTCAGAAGAACTCAAGATTACCACAAAAAAAAGACTTTTAGAAGCTCTCATCTTGGAATGTAGGCCTTGAGTCAGATTCTGATGATATCAAAGTAAATTTCTTAAGAGGTGGGAAAAGAGCTCAAATGGTAGAATACATGCCAAGCATGTGCAAGACACTAAGTTTGATCATCTTCATCATAATAGTCAAGCACTGAAACCAAATATTCACCACACAACTATTTCAAGTGCTGAGTGGTTCCAGGACCATCAGGCATCTTTGGGAGTGACCCTTTAGATGTTCACTATTCTCAATCTACTGGCAGGTCAAACCAGGAACAGGAGGTGAGTGTAGCATTGGAATGAATAAAAGGAAGTCAAATCCGCCTCCATAGAGAAGAGCAGACATTCCCCTGGGGTCTGGAAGATTTGTAAGACTTTCTGAGTGCCAAAAAAGCATTCCTGACACTGATTGATTATAGATCACTCTAGGGCTGCGTGAACATTGAAGAGGACTGGAGACAGAGAAATAAAATACACTTATAATCAGAAAGATAAGAATAATGGGTTAGGCTAAGGGGATGTGAGTGATGATGCCAGAGATGTGTAATTTAATGAATAATTGAATGTTAAAAGAAAGAGAAAAAGGAAAGTAACTCCATGGTGCTTGGTTTTCTCTAATAGACAAATGGTGTCCAACTGAAACAACATAGAAGATGGAAGAGTCATCACAAATTTAGAAAACAAAACATGGAGCCAAATTGAAGGATGTATGTGTTTGAAGTTCTATAGAGCATCACAAGAAGATGAAATCAAGGACACTGTTGGATGTAAGAGCCTTAACTCGGAGATCAGGCATCAGGCTGGATTGAGTAGTCATGAACACAGTAGCAGGGTCACAGAAGCTGAAACAGTAGGAGCCAAATAGTGCACTAGGGGATAAAGTGATCACAAATAAAATTGAACTTTTGTTTGTAACATATGAGGAATAATCAAGGAATCAAGGAATGTAGAAAGTGTTCAAAAGGGAGAGACATAGAAGCAGGGGTTTTCAAAAAGTATAAGGTTAGAGCTGAAGCAATAACATGCTTACTACGCATGTGACTGACTCAGGTTCAATCCTGATACTGCGTATGATCCCCAAAGTGTCACCGGGAGCAATTTTTGAGCACAGAGTCAGGAGTAAGACCTGATAACAACCTGGCAAGGCCCCTCAAATAAATAAGAACAAAAAATAAAGGGTATTTATGATTCTCTAAGGCAGTGGAGAGGTCATTAAAAACAAAAATTGAAACGAGACCAGCAGTTCTGGTGACTGGAATGAACTGATATTCTTTGAAAACATTGAAATATACCATCTCAAAAATTCTACAAAGTCCTCACCTACCAACTCAATGAAATTATACTGTGATTTTAGAAATCAATGCTATTTCCCACCTCTATTTACAATGTTTCTAGTGGGGCAGTAGGACTGAGATTCCAACAGAAATGAGAGGAGGAACCAGAAAAAAATAGAGGAAGAACATTTAGCAAAACTAATCGACTCCCAAGAAATTTGGGGGGAGGAGCTAGATGATCATACAGCTGGCAGGGCACTTGTCTTGCAAGCATCCAACCCATGTTTGATGTATCCCAGATGGTCCCCCAAGTTCTGTCAGGAGAGAACCCTAAGCACAGAGCCAGGAATAAATTGTGAGCATAATTGAGTGTGTCCCCAGAAACAAGAAAGAAAGAAAGATGTTTGGTGGTAAATTGAAGGAGAAAGGTTGAATGGGAAATGGTATTAAAAGAAAATAATATTAAAAATGGCAGAAGACAATATTTGCAGTCTGATCACCAGGGATCAATAAGGAAAGATGGACTGACTATATTAAAAGAAAGTAAGTGACAAAACAAGGTTTGGAATAGTTAAGAGTTGATATTCTTATATTTTAATAAGCATGAGACTGGTGCTCAAAAGTTGTTCTTTAGATTGACTACCATTACCAATGAAAAAGGCAGCAAAATTAAATCTCATTTGGATCTTATATCTCCAAACAGAATGAATCTGCCATCTCAGGAATTCCAGATAATCATCACTTACCAATTCAATGAAATTATACTCTCTGGCTTTAGAAGTCAACACTCTTTCTCTACCTCTATTTACAGTGATCTCTCTTTAGCATCATTTAGGACCTTAGCACTAAGTCTAACCTCCAATATTTGTTTTTCTCTAGCAATAAGTGACAGGGTCTGTATTTGAATCCAAGTTTCCCCACTTACTCTTTGTGCGAATATATGCAAATTATATCATCTCATTATGCCTCAATTTTCTCATCTAAAAAACAAATATGTTTTTTGGACTCAAAGCTAGATAGTCTTCATGTTGCTCAGTTTTTCGGAAAGTCATATAGTTATAAAAATACCGTTTTTCCTAGATTCCTGAAGAAACCAATTGGAATTTTAATTTAGAAATTTCCTATTTCTCTTTTCTTGTTTTTTTTTTGTTTTGGGTCACACCCAGTTATGCCAGGGGCTATTCATGGCTCTGCACTCAGGTATCGCGCCTATAGGGTTCAGAGGACTATATGGGATGTCCATCGAACTCTGATGGACTGCATGCAAGGCAAACACCCTGCCCACTGCACTTTCTCATTAACCCCAACTGCATACTTATCTTATTAAAATAGTAACTATATTTAAAGTTTTGTTAAAGAATGGTCACAGTCACGGTCCTCCCATTGTTCATCGATTTGCTTGAGCGGGCCCAGTAACGTCTCCATTGGAGACTTTGTTGTTACTGTGTTTTGGCATATAGAATACATCACAGGTAGTTTGCCAAGCTCTGCCATGCGGACGAAATACTCTCGGTAGCTTGCCAAGCACTCCGAGAGGGGCAGAGGAATCGAACTCGGGTCGGCCATGTTGGCTGAGTGCAAGGCAAACGTCCTACCGCTGTGCTATCATTATTCCTCACTGTCCTCACAAAAGCCTGAAAGGTTGTTGTAATAGAATCCCAAATTATCCATTTCCTAAGCCTTGAAACCTATAAAGTAACCTGCTACTTTATATGACAAGAAAAGATTTTTAAAATATAATTAAATTAAGAATTTTGATGCGATCAATTATTCTGGATTATTCAAGTGGGCACAACATCATTTCCGCATAAGAAGACGGTATGGGGAGATCAGAATTTGGGCACAGAAGAGAAGATCACGTATGTAGAGAAAACAGAAGCAGGGAAGAGAAGAGCAGGGAGAAGAAAATGCTTCCTGGATGGTTCTGAAGATGGTGGAAAGGGTCAAATCAAGGAGTATGAATCTAGACGAAGGAAAACACAAAAATAGTGACTCTCCATTAGAACTTTACTGCCTTTGTTGTTGGTGGTGGTGGTGATGGTCTTGTTTAGGGATTTTTTATTTTGGACTCCCAAACTCTGTTCAGATGGTCTAGGGCCCCTTGATCAATTCTCTACCAAGAGTGCCTTTGGTTTGGTGCAAGTGTCCAAGGATGCAATGCTACTTGGGCCAGGAACACCTGGACACCCTCAGTGCTGGTGACCTCCAGGGCTGCACTTGGGAATGTTTATGGGACCATGTGCTATAGGAAGTCTATGAAGGATGACACGTGTCAGGCAAGTGTCCTAACCACTGCACTGCACTGTCTCCCAAGTCTAGCTTCTTAAATTATGTTCCTAATCCCTGGAACTGAATGTGTCAGCCACAAATTTGACAAAAGTTAAAGGTTTCTGAATGTGCAAATATATATATATATATATATATATATATATATATATATATCCAAACATTATTTCAAAATTGACCACATAATCAAACTGAAGTGTTTCTAACAACACTGGCTTATTTGGCTTATCTGCTGTGAAAGAGGGCTGCCAATGAAACAGTTCAAGACGCCCTGCTTTTGATCTCCACACTGGTGAGCTGATGCTAGCCCCATGAAGATGATCATAAACATCTGAGCTCTGGAATTGTAAAAGAATAGCGGCCATGATTTCTTTTTCTTTTGGAGGGACCACAACTAACAGTTTCAGGGTTTACTCCTGAGTCTGAACTCAGGGATTACTCCTGGAAAGGCTGGAAGGAGTAATGTCAGGATTAGAACCCAGGTCTGCCTCATACAAAGCAAACGTTCTACCAACTTTCTGCAGCCTTTGTCTTAAGGCTTTAAGTTGGTAGCCAGCTTAAGTTGGCAACTTTAAGAAGTTTGATTATGTGGTCGGTTTTGAAATAACATTTGGTAGTTGCAAATTCAGAAACTTTTAACTTTTCATCAAATTTGTGGTAACTGACACCACATTCAGTTCCAGGAATTAAGAACATAGTTTAAGAAGCTAGGCTTGGGGGATAGTGCAGTGATTAGGTCACTTACCTGACATGTTTCTATTTTGCAATAGAAATTATAGAAAACATGCCATGGAATTCTTCTTTGTTGATAATCACAATGTTCTCAAGCTCTCTAACTTCAAGAGAAGAAGGCAGAAATCAAAGTTCTCATATTTCTGGACCAGAGGAAAGGTCTGTGGGAGAACTTGCCAAAGCTTTGCCCACCCAGAGCAATATCTCATGCTTTCAAAGAGAATCTAGAACCTCTTCTAACCCAGACTCCATCAGGAGATAGTGTTGGGAAGAATGGTTTTATGGCGCTTTTTAATCAAATGAAATTAAAGTAGACATTTCAGATATTACATACAATAAGGTAAAGGTAAAGGCCCTCCCGTTGATCGTCGATTTGCTCGAGCGGGCCCAGTAACGTCTCCATTGGAGACTTTGTTGTTACTGTGTCTGGCATATCGAATACTCTCGGTAGCTTGCTGGGCTCTCCGAGAGGGGCGGAGGAATCGAACTCGGGTCGGCCATGTTGGCCGCTTGTAAGGCGAACGCCCTACCCGCTGTGCTATCGCTCCAGTCCAATAAAAAGGTAATGAGCTTGCTTTTTAAGCCCACCTTCTCCATATTCTAGCTCACTTGTCTCTCAGTCTCTGTTTTTTCCCACTCTGGAGAAGCCCGTGTTCTCTCTTGAACACATACTCACTCTTTTTCACTCGCCTTCCTTATTTCTTATAACTTTTATTCAATTAAAACTACTTGTTTCACTAATAAAAAATTAAATAAAAAGGTAATCAGGCTAAGCAAAGTTTGCAACTTTATTTGTCCAAGTAACACAGAAAGTCAGTTACTTGTAAGTACTAATAAACCTGCAGCATAAGGAAGTGGTTTCCAAAAACAACTCATAAAATAAGGATGCATTTAAAATGCTGTTATTAGGTAATTGCCATTCCCACAAGCTTCCCCTCATGCATCCTGGCAGCTGATCATATTCTAAAGCAATAGGAAGAAAGGGTTTATGCATAATTGTTTTCTTATAACGTTTTGGTAAAACATAAGTTCATGGCACTAAGAAAAACCTGTTTCCAGAAAGAAAAATAATATAAATTTTATCAGGTGGTCCTAGTGGGAACTGTTGAAAATATGTACTTCCTCTGAGAGGTTCTTTGGATGTCTTAAAGATGGGGCTAAAACACAACAGTCTGGTGAATTCTTGTTGACAATCCTCTTTCTCGAACAAGAACTAAATGGCACTTTCTGAGTTGTCAAAGTATGGCTCATGAGTCTGGATAAATGCTGATCTCTGTCTCTGGTCTCATGTGGAAGAAAGACATAATCTGGATTTAATGTATCCTCATTCAGCATGTCAGAGACTTTTAGTGGAAATTCATTTCAAATTCAACATATTCTGTATAATTGAGTTTTTACCATGAATATGGAGATTTAACTTAGAAGAACAGCTCAATTCCATTTTTAATCTTACATATCAAAGAGATATTGAGCTTCTACTATGTAGAAAAAATAGCTAGGTGCTAAAAATGGGGATAAAAATCAAGGATGAATGAGTCACCTGACTTGAATAAACATTTTTTTAAAAAAAACTTCTCTAGAATAAAGATAAAAGGATGCATTTAGTCAAGAAAACTCCATTCAAGCTTGGGTTTTCTGTGGGTGTCTGAGGGGTTGAACTGTATATCTGTCCTTCTCCTTTACCTTATTCTCTATTCCCCTTTTCTAATAGCAAGGATTGTGGCCCAAACATTAAGATTTGATTTCATATTTTAAGCTCTTCCTATATTGAAATAACCTCACAAGTATTCCCATATTTAATTGCTCCAGTTCACTCTCCCTCCATGCCACAAATAATTAAAGGACAAGTTATATTTTATGGAGTACATTAAAAACAGATTTCAACCCTTTAAATTAACGATTCAAAAGATTTTCTAGCATACTAGAATTTAATGCTGAAAATAACAAATTCAGGAAAAAAATAAAGTATCCTGATAGCATGACCTTCTGACAAATATTCAAAACAGACTATGGAGATAAGGAATGGAAGTTATTTCACAAAATCTGACTCAAGCTTATAAATGTTAGGAAATACAGTCAGAATAACCTTGGGCCAGAGGAGAGAGCACTGAGTATCGTGCTTGCCTTATAGACAGTCAACCCAGATCCAATTACCAGTGGGGCATCTGCTTCCCCAGCACACCAGGAGTGATTCCTGAGCACAGACTCAACAGTCACTGTCACTGTCCACTGTCCTCCGGCTGTTCATCGATTTTGCTTGAGTGGGCCCAATAACATCTCCATTTTGAGAATTGTTACTGTGTTTGGCATATTGAATACGTCACAGGTAGCTTGCCAGGCTTTGCCGTGCAGGCGAGATACTCTCAGTAGCTTGCCGGGCTCTCCGAGAGGGGTGGAAGAATTGATCCCGGCTCGGCCATGCCGGCTGCTCCCAAGGCAAACACCCTACCGCTGTGCTATCACTCCAGACTCAACAGTAAATCTTGAAAAACCACCAAGTGTGGCTAAAAAATAAAACGTTTTTTCCAAGTATAAGGCCAAAGTTCTTACTTCTAAAAATAAATTTAAAAATAGGAAGTTGACAATACAATAGCAAGTCCAATTTTAGAAATATCATCTGGCCCAGTAACTTAGTATCACATTCTGAATTAAAAATTCAAGAATCCCATCAGGAATCTTTGTGACAAGCCAGCTCTCCATTCCAGACCTTTACACATAAAAGTCTGACTTCCATTTTTCATATTTGCGTTAGACTGGATTCCAGGTTTTCTTCCCAATTCTTTTGTCCTTGTATTTCTGTATAGCTGTTTCTCAGCTTCCAGAGTCCTTGTGCTATTCATCTTCCTTTATGCCATTCTCCCCAGTCTAACTAAAAAGTATACTTTTTTTCTTTCCCTTTTCATTTGGTTCATTACTTCAGTCACAAAGTCAGATCTGGATTATGTCTCTGAGCTCCATGCACAACAGTTTACCCAATCAAATAGATCGCCCATCTTTATAAAAGATTGTCCTTTCAAATGTTTTTTTGAACATTTGAAATTTGAGAATACATACATGATATTGATAAATGATCCAGTTAACCTTTGTCAGTGAAAGAGCCCGTTAGAGCTTCTGTTTTGCCACCAATCACCTCTAGAAAAAAAAAAGTGAACGAAATTTGCCGCACTTTGAGACTTTTTAAACTATGTATAAACAATAAAATGTACAAGTAAAAGTGAATAAGTTAAAAAATATTTTAAAGAGACATAAGTGAACTTTTCAAAAAGAGTTACTCTAAAGAGAGAAACAAAGTGGTGGTCGGTGTGATTAGTCAGGTGATATCCCTAAGATCTTTTATTTTGATGCAAACAAATTTTTGGAGTGTTGTGACCTAGCATTAAAACTGTAAATACATCCAAAACAAACTTTAGAAGAACTTTATTTAAAATGATGATTAAAGAGACTCGAGCAATAGCACAGCAGGTAGGGCATTTGCCTTGCACACAGCCAACCCGGGTTTAAATCCCAGCAATACCATATGGTCCCCTGAGAAACGCCAGGAGTAATTCCTGAGTGTAGAGCCAGGAGTAACCCCTGTGCATTGCTGAGTGTGACCCCAAAAGCAAAATGAATAAATACATAAAATGATGATTAAAGTAAAAATTGTAATTTTCAAATTTTATGGCAAAAGAAAATATTTATTGGTTGTTTTCTATATGCTCTCATGTTAAATGCTATTATATAGGAATAGTATCTTGAGCAATAATTTAAGGATGAGAGCAATGTTGCTCTTATTTGACAAAATTGAAAGTCTAGTATCTGCATTAAATAGTATGTACTATTTTTTAATTTTCCTTAAAGAACACAAACTAGAGAGGCACAAGAACTAGTAGAGAAAAGAATAGGGTGGAAACTATGCAATAGGACTTTGTGTATGGTTTAACTTTGTGTATGGTTCAGCTACTTTGGAAGCTTAAGAATCTTTAAAAATTGTTAGCTACAATTGATGATTGATGATGTTTTAAAAAAGTTCTTTGGGTTCTGCTATTATTGGTGTAAAAAGAGCCCATTTAAAATCTTGTATATAAATAAAAGGTATGACTTGGTTGTATTGCCTAGTAATTGAGATTAATAATGCAAAATGACACAATTCAGGACACTAACAAAGCATTATGGTATTGTGGCTTTCTGACAAATATTTAAAACACACCAGAACCAGATATATAAACAATTGAAGATATAATTCTCACCCCACCCAATGCATTCTACTCTACCTGAATCAACAGAAAACTGAGTGATAACACAAATATTACAAGGTGGGATGATTCTACGTAGCTGCAGAATACCTTTCCTTCCTTTTCCTGTTGATGTTGTCAATTGCAAAATGCTGAATTGGAATGTTCTTATATTTAAGAGCTGTTAACATTTTTCTCTTTTTCCTCACATTTATGCTAGTCCCTTCCTTTAATTATCTCAATGCTGTTTTTCTTGGCAAGACTGCCCTTTCCATTATGGCTGTTTACCTTCCAAACAGTCCCAACTTCCTCTTTATCTCTGAGAGCTTATTAAAGTTTCCAGCTCCAAATGCTCACTTCCCTTCTTCAGCACATTCTCACCTTCACAGCTCACTTCTCTTCCTCTCTTTGCAACCCTCTTTCAACTCTCACCCTAACCCTCTCACCCTTTTGGAATAACAAGTTATTTCCTCTTTCATTTCCTCTCACAGAAGATTTTTTGGACCCATTCCCAAAAGACTTTGGCATGAAAAGCAGGACGTTCTACGTTTCCACTGCGCACTTTTCCAGAGGTGTTTCATCGACCTGGAGCCCTTGACCTTCACACCAAGCGAGGACTGGATTTGCCAACCATGTTCACCACCAGCCAGCAGTCCAGGTAAACTAGAATATTCTAAGAGAATTACTGGGTTTAACTCCCTCTGGCAACAGTCTCTTGTTTTCAAATCACTTTCTAAAAGTCTATTTGAGGGGCTGGAACGATAGCACAAGGGGTAGGGTGTTTGCCTCACACCCTGGCAACTCGGGTTCGATTCCCAGCATCCCATATGGTCCCCCGAGCACCACCAGGGGTAATTCCTGAGTGCAGAGCCAGGAGTAACCCCTGTGCATTGCCGGGTGTGACCCAAAAAGTAAATAAATTAATTAATTAATTAAATAAAATAAAAGTCTATTTGAGGTATGGAAATCTGGAATTCTTTTATAGAGGAAATGCTGAGTCAGTAATATTAGCCCAGTCAAGTTATGTCTCTCTAATTCTCCTTCATTCTTTGGAGGGCGAGCCAGGAGTTGTACAGTTATATCTATGCTGAAGCGGGAACTTGTTAAAGCAAAACTCTACTTGGAGTTATTTTCTATTTGGGAGTAAACAAAATAAAAAATGAATATTATGCTAATTTTTTATTGTATTGACTGAATATAATATATTAACTATATATTATATATTGTCAACTTTAAGGACATATATCCTTATAAAGCAAGTAAAGCAGGTGGGGGCTGGAGAGATAGCACAGCGGGTAGGGCGTTTGCCTTGCACGCAGCCGACCCAGGTTCGATTCCCAGCATCCCATATGGTCCCCTGAGCATCGCCAGGAGTGATTTTTGCGTGCAGAGCCAGGAGGAACCCCAGTGCATCGCCGGGTGCGACCCAAAAAGCAAAAAAAAAAAACAAGTAAAGTAGAAATGTCACGCCTGGGACCAGAGCAATAGTACAGTAGGTAGGACGTTTGCCTTGCATGTAGAGACCCAGGTTCAATCCCCAGCATCACATATGGTCCCCCACAAAGTAATTCCTAAGTGCAGAACCAGAAGTAACCCCTGAGAATCACCAGGTGTCTCCCAAAAAGCAAAAAAAAAACGATGCATATAATCTGGCAAGAATGCAGTTTATGTTGGTTAGAATAATGATCATGATTATCAGATATTAAGATACACCATCAAGTTATCATGTTCATTAAGCAAACATTGAATGCTCTGGACTGACAAGAAACACCATGATCTTTTCCTATTACCATACTTCTCAAATTCTAGTATGATAACAATTAAAATAATTATTTTTCTAGAATTATAAACTCAATGGAAAGCAATATGTTAATATTGTCAATTGAGTTTTTCAGGGAACATGTCATATGAGTCCCATAGTCAGAGTTTAACTACTCAAACTATGTTACAAATTGGATTTAATATCAGCTTATACAATTAGACTTTTATATCCAATATTTTAGAGCATAATTACAATTGTATCAAAAAATATAAAAGTAGCATGAGTTCAACAGTCTCTGAATATAGACACCACATAAATTATTTAATGTGGAATATAGAAAATTGGAGAAATTTCATTTATTAAGACTTTCTATTTAAAAAGTAGAGCTTTAATACAATAATATAAATTCTAAGTTAATAGCAATTTTGATACTTTAATAGTAATTATAATGTAATTGCCTTATCTTCTCTCACACACAATGCCAATTTTACTATTAGAAGTGATCATTTCACTTAATGCTAACAAATTTGTACTGCAAAAATTCTGCTAGATTGATATGTAGATATTTTATTGGGGGAAATCACAATAAGAACTCAGTTGTCCAATAACTTTTGGAATAAGGTTTCAAAATGATTGATTTTTTGGCTGTAAGGGGAAAGAAGTACAGTATCATATCTTAAATGACCATGAACTTGGCTCAAAGTAAATTTATCTATCCATGAAGTAGGTTAAAATGTCATATGCTGCCATTTCCATTTCTAGTTTATTTAATAGAATAGTTGATTTTAAATGCTTTTATACACACATGTGTATATAACTATATATAGTTATATGTTGTGTATATAACTATATATATACATATATATACTCAAATAGGTATCCATGCTATAAAAGTTTGCACCCAAGAGTTCATGAGATAGGTCTCCCCCAAAAAATTTTTTTTAAACTCAGGTTTTCATCCTAGTTGGCTTATTTGACAGAAAAATTGGAGATTGGAGATTTTACTTATTGGTAAAATGTGTAAGTACATTATTCTGCAACCCCCAAAAAGCTTTGATGACGTGAGTATTTACAGATTTACTGATACAGAATATAGAATGATTTCCAAGCCTTTAACTATATCAAATGCTGAAATAGAACCCTCTATTGTTTTCTAAGATTATCTGTCTATCCTTATTTAGAGAAAACAAAAAAAGAAAATGAACTTTTTTCCCCACACTAAGTATCTTGAAAGTCATGAAATGCACAACCCACTTGGACCATCTCCTATCTTTCTATCTCTCTTTCCACCACTCAAGATTTTTTTAAATGGAAAGGAATATCTTTATGTTCTTCCTAACAGTTCCCCACTGCCTCCTTCTTGTTGCTGGGTAGGTTGGTGCTACCGTCAGCAGACCAATTCTCTATCAGCACATTTTAAACTGCACTAGAAAAAAAGAAAGAAAAGACAAGGGAGAGAGTGGGCATGTCAGAATCAGGCTTCTACTTTACTTGTTAAAATACGACTCCCTGGAGCCATCGACTCACAACTTTTAGGTCCATAATTGTCTGAAGATTTTGAGGAAAGGAAAAGAGTAGCAGAAGAAACGCCAAATGTTCGGGTGCAAGTTGCTGATCACAAAAAATAGTAAGAATGATACCAGCCAGCATCTTACTGATATGTCAAGTAGTGGGCAAAAAAAATAGTCTTTGGAAACAAATAATACTGTATTGTACTAATAGCTTTGTCCCTAAATCAGTTGCTTTGCTTATCTGATTTTGTTTCTTCATTTTTGGATCTGAATAATATTGCTATTTCTATTATCGTCTAAAATAAAATAAACCGTGTGAAGTGAATAAACTGGTAACTGGCCCATAACAAGTGCTCAATAAGTATTAGCTATTTTTATAATCACTTATTTTACTTGCATCTTTTATACGTATATCTTGTTTTCCTCTTTATTTTAACATTTCAGTAGAATATACATAAGTACAGATTACATGTCGAACAAAATGGGTTTGTGATGCACAATAATAATGGATGCGAGGAGAGTACAGCTTCAGGAGCTCACAATCCAGTAGATGGGGCAGATATTAACATATAAGCATTATACATATAATATATAACATATAAACATTACTTACTGTAAACATATGACACAATTTACCCTTATTTATATATGCATCTGAATTTGCCAGCATATTACACACTCCTAAAAATTAAGGTCCATGTTTTAATTATCCTATATCTATAGCACCTCATCTGTTTCATACTTAGTTGTTCAATAATATTTGCAGAATGAAAAGAAATTAATAAATAAATGCTCTGAATTAAGAGTAAAGAGTCTACTCCAGCTAAAAGAGGATAGGGTGACTTGGGCCAAGGCCATCTAATATGGCCTTGACTTGTAAAGAATAAACTGAAGTTCACTAGCAAAGTATGAAAGAGCTTTTCTGGGGGAAAAAGAAACTATACAAAAATTCAGTCCCATATTACAGCAAGTAGGGCACTTGCCTTGCACACAGCAGATCCAGTTTCAATCCCTGGAATCCCAAACGGTCCTTTGAGCCCACCAACAGTGATTCCTGAGTGCAGAGCCAGGAGGTAACCCCCGAGTACACTAGGTATGACACACAAAAATTCAATTCCAAATTATTTTAGTTAGGATTCTGCTTTTAAATTCTCTTAGCAACATACATAAATTCTTGAAGAGAATCTGAGCACAAAAAATTATCCATATATGATGAATGGTAACAACAATATTTTATTGAGTATATATACATGCCAGGCACTGTTCTAAATGGCTCAGGCAATAAACCATTCAATTCTTACAACATATGAGGTAGATATTTATTTCACTAAGGCACAGGTTGCTTAGGTGATTTTCTCAGACACACTGTCAGGAACTAGAACTGTCACCTTTCCAACCTAAACAGCTTGAATCCAGAACCTATTATCTCTCATGAAATATAGTTTAAGTAAAATTTGGGATCTCATTTGTCTACTTTCTTCACTTAATAATATACTCTTCTCTCAAAACTATTGTAAGATTGTACAAAATCACCTTTTTAAATATATTTCTATAGGTTAATATAATACATTTTTATTGCTTTGGAAACAAATAGATTATTGTCTTACTCAAAGGCTCTCTCACTTCCAAACTTATTTACTCTAACAGTCAATAAACACTGATTACTCACTTGCTTAGGCACTGGAGTTGTGTTTACCCCTGGGAGGGGTTTGCATTCTAGTATGAGGCAACAACAAATGAGCAAGAAAGATAAGAAAATAATATAAAATATGGCAGTGATGATGCAATTGGAAAAAATTAAAGAGAGAAGGGGAATAATTAGTGTCAGATAAAGGTGATATATTTAATCTTAACTGCAAAGATTAAGGTAGATGTCATAGAAAATGACACGAGCAAAGAGGTATAAGAGGTAAAAGGGAAAAGAGGTAAAAGAATGAATTTTGTGGCGATCTGGAATAAGGGAAATTGAGTCATGTGCAGGGAAAATACAAACGTGCCTTGTTAAGTGCCTGTCTGGTCTGTTGAAGAATAACAATAGGCTTATGTGGTTAAAGTATAATGAGCAAAAGAAGTAAAAAGTTAGAAAGATAAGAAATATTCAGATCATATACAAGTTCCAAGGCACTGGTTTCATCCAGTAGAGATGTTGTACTATGGTTGATTTTCTTTGCATCAAGATCCACTCAGCCTTCTTCCCTTGCCTGGGCCATGCAAGGGATCATATTTCACAGCTTACTTTACCCATTTTTTCACCTGTAGTGTTCAAGCTCACTTAGTGTTGCTCACAGATAGTGCTTACTTTTGCTTCATACACAAAAATAGAACCAGAGACTATGTAAGATAATGACAAAGATCCTAAAGTCATTTGACTAAAACTGCTGAGGCTAATAGATAATAAGATCTGAGGAAGGAGTGTTATAAGAAGGATGCTTATTTTAATTATTATTTAATTATTTAACTATTATTCCTTTGTTCGTTCATTTATTTTGGGCCACAGTCAGCTATATTTATGGCTTATTCCTGATTCTGCTCACCATCACTCCTGGCCATGTTCAGAGAAACTTATGAAATCAGTTGGAGATTAATCCAGGGTCAACTTCTACAAGAAAAGTGACTTTGCCTCTGTTGTATTTCTCCACTGCAGAATACTTAAGACCTTAATATCAGACGTGAGTCCATAGGTTATATTGAGGAAAATATAAGTAGAAGATATCAGAACGTTGAAGCTAGAGATACCTTCCATGATTCAATCCCATTGGCCAACAAATAGAAAAAGGAAAAACAAATGCGACTATACCAAACTAAGACTCTTCTGTACCACAAAGGAAACAATGACCAGAATACAAAGATATCCCAAAGAGTAGAAGAGAATATTTGCCTACTCGTCATTTGATAAAGGTTTGTATGCAGGACATATATAGAGCACTAGTAGGGCTTTACAAGAAAAATAATCATTCAGACAGTGCATAAATTTAAAAGTATAATACTCTTTTTTTAATGAATCACCATGAGATACAGTTACATACTTACAAACTTTTGTGATTGAATTTTAGTCATACAATGATTAAATACCCATCCCTCCACCAGTGCCCATTCTCCACTACCAATGTTACCAATATCCCTCCTGTCACCCTCACCCCATTCCCCCCTCCCCGCCTCTGTGGCAGGCACATTCCCTTTCACTCTTTCTCTCTTTTGGGGTATTATCATTTGCAATACAGGTACTAAGTGGTCATCATGTTTGGTCCTTAGTCTACTTTCAACACTCATCTCCCATCCCGAGGATCCAATCCCATCAGAAAACGGGGTGATGAAATGAACAGAAACTTTCTCAAAGAAGAAATGTGAATGGTCAAAATGTACACAAAAAAAAATGCTCTTCATCATTAATCCTTGGAGGAGGGTGGGTTGACTTTCCCTTCTCACCCCGAGCAGAGCCCCAGCAGCTAAAGACCTCCGCCAGCCACAGCCATGCTTAAGACCACTCTCCACACGTTCGGACAAGCCTCATGCATGAAGGAACTGGCAGAGGAACCCAGGTGTGCGGGACCTGGGGCGTAGATCTCCAAGCCTGCTCAGATTGGGACTGGGCCTCCTCCACCCATATCCCCCATCTTCCAGTATGTAAGCTTATACCCACCAACTGCCCCAGCGCCGTGTAATCCCATCAACAGCCAAGACCCTGAGACTATAAAACCCAGCTCCTGGGAGCATGCAGCCGCAGATGAGGCCGACATCTTATTATCTAGTTCTTACTCTGGAGAACCTGGCAGGCTACCAAAAGTATCCTGCTCACATGGCAGAATCTGGCAAACTCTCCGTGGTGCATTCAATATGCCAAAAACCAGTAACAATGATGAGTCTCATTCTCCTGACCCTGAAAGAGCCTCGAATGTGGCACTTTCTAAAATCTCAGGGCTAGGACGAGGGAGAAGTTACTGGTGCCTGCTCGAGGAAATCGATGAACAACAGGACGACAGTGATACAGTGATCATTAATCATCAGGGAGATGCAGATCAAAACCACAATGAGATAGCACCTCACATCACAGAGACTGACACACAACCAAAAGAACAAAAGCACCTGGTGTTGGTGTGGATGTGGGGAGAAGGGGACTCTCTTTCGCTGCTTGTGGAAATGCTGACTGGTTCAGCCTTTTTGGAAAACAATATGGACGTTTCTCAAAGAACTAGAAATTGACCTCCCATTTGACCCAGCAATACCACTTCTGGAAATATATGCCAGAGATGCAAAAATACAGTAGAAATGATATCTGCACTTGAATGCTTATTGCAACACTATTTACAATTGCCAGAATCTGGAAAAAACCCAAGTGCCCGAGAAGAGATGACTGGGTTAAAGAAACTTTAGTACATCTATGTAGGATAACATTGGTTTGTCCTTTATGCCTTGTCACAGGGAGCTTAGGTTTATTGGGTTACTCTAACCACAGTGCTCCCATTCCTCTGTATTTATTTGTAAACTCTTTCTTAGTGCTCTGCTTCCCCAACCAGTCAATCACCTTTACATACTAATCAGACTCTGTTAATTTGTAAATATTGTCTTTCTCTTCTTCTTAAGTCCTTTGCATAGTTTATTCAGAGCAAGGTCATTTTTGTATGGACACACGAAAACAGTTAATGCTATGCTTTTGTAACTTAGGAGTTAATTGACTACAAATGATATTCACCCAATACCCTTCTCATAAGGGGTTAATATCAAGGATATACAAGGCACAGGTTGAACTCTACAAGAAAAGTATAAAACTCTTAGGAGAAAACACTATGATCTTGGATTGGGCAAAGATTTCTTTGAGAGAATGCAAAAATCATGAACCACAAAAAATTTTTAAAGTAAACTATTTTACCAAAGAAAAATCTTTCTGATAATCAGAAAAAAACTATAAGAGAATAAAATTTAGTTTTGTGTTTTATATTCTACATACAAATGGTATCATATAGTTCTTGTCTTTCTCTTACTTTTCTCAGCATGATAAATTCATCTTTCCATGTTATTTCAAATTGCAGGATATCATCCTTTTTTAAGCTAAAAAATATTATCTGTGTATATATACCACATTGTATTTTTCATTATACTTTGTTGGGCTTTTGGATTGTTTGCATATCTTGGCGATGGTGAACAAAGCTATGGTACACATAGCTGTGCATATATCTTCTTAGATTACTGCTTTCATTTCCTTTGGGTCTACTCTCAGAAGTAGAATTAGGTTGAATGGGAGATACACATTTAAGTTTCTAAGAAACCTTCATATTGTTCTCAATAATGCTTGAACCAATTTACATACTCAACTGATCATAATGTATATAGCCAATAATATTTTATTACAAATAAGCAATATATATATTACTTCAGTGGCAATCATTACAATATAAAAATGCATCAAGGTAACACTTAAGTTACCTTAAATTAATTTTATTTTACTTTTTGTTTGCTTTTAGGGCCATATCTGGTGCTGCTCAGGGCTTATTTCTGACTTTATGTTCAGGGATCAGTTATGGTGGAACCTGGGAAAGTCTTGTGGAGTGCTGAGGATTGAATCCAGGTTGGCCAGCTGCAAAGAAAATGCCCTACCCACTGGTGCCACTAGTCCCTGGACACCTTCCACTTACAAGATGCCACATGACGAATTTGTCAATTTATAAATTAAAAATATATACAGAAGACTTAAATAAATTATTTTTAAAACCTTTCAAATGACTATCATGAGAAATAAAAAATATCTATGTATCATTAGAAACAGGTAACTTTATAACCAAAAATGGTCATAAAACAAGATCAACCACTTTATGAAAAACAGGCAATTGTCCATTTAACAGATGAAAGTAATTTTTAAAAACTTTGTGATCAGAAAGATACAAATCTAAACCAGAAAAACATAGCCTTTCAGAATAGACTTTTTGAGGAGACTCAGTGGTGCTGGGGACATCAGGGCCCACTTGCCCTGCATGGTTGGTCAGTGGTTTAGGACTGATGCTCCAGTTGGTGCTGTGGTGATAGTTGGCCACAAGTACTAGACGAGCAGTAGTCAGGGAAGCCAGGAGGTATTTGTTATAGAACTCCAGGTGAACTCTCTGGAAGGTATGCAATACAACCTTAGAGCTATCTCTCTAAACATTGATTTCTTTTTAAACCTAAAATACCACATTTTTGAAACTAGATAGAAGTTGGCTCTCTCACGCATTACTAGTGGGGTCTGAAATCATGTGTCTAGTTTGGGAAGTTGTCTGGTACTTTCTTACAAAGTTAATAATGAGTAATCCTCACAACTGCATAATTATACTCTAGTGTAGTTTATCCAAGGAAAATGAAAACACATGTCACAAAAGCTTTGTATAAAAATTTTCATAGCAATTTTATGAATACTAGCCCTGCATTGGAAAGGACCCAATGCCTATTAACAGGGAAATGAATAAACTGTGGAATACTCATCAATGAATATAAGTAATATAAATGGCTCTCAATATGTTGAGTGAAAAAGTCCAGACTTAAAATAGTATACATCGTTTATATGAATTGAAATTCAAGAAGTAATAAAACTTTTAACTTTACTTATTCCTTGACTGTCTGTCTAGATGCTCCTTTCATTGCTGTAAGTGGACTGCTAAAGTCCTCAATTATTCCTGTGCTATTGTCACTGTAACTTATATTTATGCATTTTGGTGCTCCTATGTTAATTATTATCAATTTATTGATCACTAAAATTGTATTATTATAAAACTTCCCTGTTGAATTTATTCTTTGTGGTTTGGTCAGAGGGATGAATGTTTTCACACTAAGTGGAACTCTGTACAACACTAAAAACTGAAAATTTATTAAAATAAAATATCTTTGTTCTGGAATTTTAAAAAATTGGTACTTATTTTAAACATTACTTGTAAAATATGCAAAAAAACTTTCTTACCCTCAAATATTGGGTAGAGTATATGGTGAAGTCAGAAAAGCTATCGTCCGAAAAATGATTACAAACTCAAAGAATGTATTATTTTTTATTTTATCTTAGGCACCATAGTTTACAAAAAAGTGAGAGG
This sequence comes from Sorex fumeus, assembly GCF_029834395.1. Lineage (NCBI taxonomy): Eukaryota > Metazoa > Chordata > Mammalia > Eulipotyphla > Soricidae > Sorex > Sorex fumeus. The sequence continues at coordinate 8,586,661 of NW_026606075.1, read as the reverse complement.
TACAGTTTCACACATATAGCTTTCCAGCCCGCACCCTCCACCAGATTGTCTACTTCCTTCCACCTTTGTCCTACCGGTACCCCTCATCCCCCAAGGTGTGGTCAACTTCCTACTGAAGACCAGTTTTCAGCTTTGGTTGCCCTTGGGAATTTGTTATTCTCTTATTATGTATTGTTTTATATTCTGCGTGAGAGATATCATTCCGTGTCTGTCTCTCTTACTCTGACTACCTTCACTCAACATGCTACTCTCCAGACCCATTCATGTACCAGTAAATTGCATGATTTCGTCTTTTTTTTGAAGCCTCATAGTATTTCATTTTGTATGTATACCATAGTTCTTTATTCAGATGTCTGTGTTTGACATTGAATTTTATTTCTAGATTTTGGCTATTATGAATATCCCTATAGTGAACACAAAGTTGCAAATGTCCTACTTGGTTAGAGGTTTGGGGACCTTGGGGTAGATGCCAAGAAATGGAATTATTGAGTCATATGAAAGCTCAATCCCTAGTTTTTTGAGAAATTTCCATATTGTTCTTCAGCATACCTGGATGAACCAGCATTCCCACCAGCAGTGGTCCTTTTTACACTATGTGAAAAGGTGGTGAGATGTTGAGTTTCATTCTTTTATTCTCCATACATCTCTCCATTTAATCCCAAGCCATATGTTGAAAGCATTTTTCTTTCACAGTCAACTGTAGTGGCATCATGATCAGAAGTCAATCAACAAAATATTTGTGTATCTATTGCTAGACTCACCATTCTCTACCATTGGTATATTTTTCTCTCCTTATGCTAATTTATTGTCTTGGTTACTATAGTATTATATTAATTCTTGAAATCGACTTAATTTCTCCACGTTTTAACTTCTTCAAAATATTTTTGCACTCCTAGGTCTTTTTCCACGCCATACACAAATAAATCAACTGTTTTCTACAAAAGAAATGGGGAAAAAATAACACTTTCATTGGAATTATGGTGATTCAATCTGTATTTCAATTAAAATAGAAGTGATACCTTAATATTACTGAACCTTCCTTCAGTCAATTTTGTATTTTAATTTCAATTATATTTCATTGTTATCCTTAGCATTTTTTAAGTCTTGAATATCTTTTCATAAATATATTTCTACTTATTTATAGATTTTGATGCTAAATATTGCTGTTCTCCTAAATTTTGTTTTCAAATTATTTCTTGGTCTAAGATTTACAATATAATGTTATCTGGAATTTTGGAAAGTGGACACCTATACAGAGAACTCTTGTCCTGTAGTTTAAACTGTTCACTAAGACTGATGCTGTAGGATTTCTATGTTGTTTTGGTCATTTGTTTTCTGAAGATGCTCTAAATCACTATTTTTCTTCCATTCTTTATGTGTTTCTTCTAGCTTGGGCCTATTGACAGTGAAGTTTTTCATGTTTCATTTACCTTAAATGTCTTTTTTATTTCATCCCATTTTAAAGAATATTATTGCTATATCTTGAATTTAAGGGTGATAAGTTTTTTTTCTCTTGAAATTTTTAAGATTTCATTAATTCCGTTCTGACATAATTCTTTCTTTTGAGAAATCAATAACTGTTCTCATGTTACCCATCGTGTAATGACTTTCTCCCTCCTTACTACTTTCCTTGTCTTTTTTTTTTTTAACTTTTCATCTCAGAATACTTTCAAGGCTTTTCCTTTATCCCTGGTTTCCAGTAAGTTAATTATGTTTCTAAATATAGGAATCTTTGTATTTATCCTGTTAAATTGTGCCTTTATATGCTTTTCACATAGTTTAAGAATGTGAGACCATTATTCCTTCAAATAGTTTTTCTGCCCTATTATCTTTCTTATTCTTTTCAAAAACTATGGTGCCATGTACATAATTCTGTGTGATACTCTCCCACATAGCACTTTGGTTGAGTTAAAGCCTCTGAGTGTTTTTATTGAATAAAAATAACGGGGGGTCCAGGTAACTTTGTGTCTCCAGGAGTCTTTCTTTATGAAGTAAGGCAAAGATTTACCCTTCACAAGCATAGTCCAGCCCTTGGAAAAGGATTCAAGGGAAATATCTACACAAATTTCTGGACTTCCGTTCCCCAAGTAGCCTCTCCATACACCTTATCAATATTAAACTTAAGTCTGCCTGTTCTTCCCTGGCAAGATGGACATTCTCCACTTGGGTCTCACCTCATTATATCAGACACTGGAAATCGCCAACATTAACAAGCTGAAGTAAGTTCCTCTCCTGTCTTTCATTTCAGTTCGTGCAGCCCATTTCTGATGCCTGAAAAAATATAGATATATAGTACTATACTAAGTTCCTCCCTGATTGGGCAGTTTTCTTTCTTTTCCCTTTCACTTTCCAGTTAAACATTTCTATTTCATATATATACATATATATAATGTTATAAGTATTATAATCATATAATATGTAATATTTATAATTATCTGAAATAGGAGGTTAACCTTTCATAATTTTTTTAAAAACCTGATATGTCTAGAAACAGAAAACTAATTAATTGATTACTCATCAATTTACGAAGCTGTGCCAAGGTTCACTCCCTCAGTTACCATTTTCTCATCTTACAAACAAATTTTCAGTAAGAGACTTACCTCCTATATAATGTTAAGATTCATAAATCTTTTGCCTAAGAACGTAGACAATATAGGGCTGGAGCGATAGCACAGTGGGTAGGGCGGTTGCCTTGCATGCAACCAACCCGGGTTGAATTCCCAGAATCCCATATGGTCCCCTGAGCATTGCCAGGTGTAATTCCTGAGTGCAGAGCCAGGAGTATCCCCTGTGCATTGCCGGGTGTGACCCAAAAAGCAAAAAAAAAAAAAAAATTTAGACACTATCTGAGGCCATAGGCTTAATTCTTATAAAAGTGTAAATGAACTCCTCTAAATTTGTCATATTTAGCATTGATATGATTTTCTGAAATTAAGTCAGTCTCCTGGACCTCCTTAAAATCATTAAAATTAGCAACAGTCTTACAAATATATTACATCATTATCTTGGGCTAGATATAAAAATGTTCCCAATTTTTTCCTTCAAAATAAATTTTTAGCACAAATTTAAAAGAGGATCATATAGATTAATGACTACATTATTGAAATGAGGCTAGAGCTACCAGAAAAAGACCACACAAATATAAAATATTTATTCATACTCAAAACTAATATCGATACATGTCATGGAACAGAAAGAAAAGAAAAAATTAAAATATTGGAAGTAGTTATTATCTTATATACTTTTAAATATTCCAAACTTTCTCCCTTGTATTCACAATATTGTTATATGACTTCCATTAAATAATAGAACAAATATATTAGCTTTTCAAGACTAGATTTATAAACTACTTAATAAAAATAGCCATTTTCCCAATTTCCCTTTTTGTCATTTTTCCCTTTCCCTTCAGATGCTGATATTATACATAAAAATATATTTTAAATGTCATATGCAAGCAATTTGCACCTATGAACACTTTATTTAAAAGTATTAATCTTTAATTTGTCTAAGAGCCCTTGAACTTACTTGATAAGCATCAGGTCCAGAAAACACAACTTTTTCTTATACTAGGCATTTTATGTGAAATGCTTTAAACTTCACATGGTCATTTCATGTGACCTAAGAGAAAATAAAAGAAGAACTCTTCTATTATCCTATCTGTTAATATAAGGGTTTGGTTGTTTCATGTCCCACAAGGCATATTTCCACATAAAGCATGACATGGAGAATAGGTAGTAATGACTGGAGAATAGTGGTTGGGTTCGTAACACTGCACACAAAGACCATCTGTCCACTTACAAGATAATGTGCTCACAACACGAAAAATGAACAATAACAACGTTATAGGTCTATTCACCAACTGAGAGGACATTTGAACACTTAATGCGTGTTGGGGAGAAGCCATTTACTTATTCTGTCATGAGATTCCCAAGGCCTCAGAGCTTAGCTCGCAATGCATTTTTTTCTTTCTCTGTCTGCAAAATGAGAATAGCAATTCCAAGTCAACTTCACTTTGAGAATAATCCAAGTATCTTTAGAGATAAAGTTTTATAAAATGGGTAGTATTTTGAGATTGGTTTTAAACATGTAGGAAAAATAATATTTTTCAATACAGAGTTCTCACATTTCAGCTATCTGACATTGCATGATAGCATAAAAATCACCACATAAGTAGAAACTAAGCAAATCATCTCAAAAATTATGGTGTGATAAATTAGGATAATTAGGATTTGTTTTGTTTCAAGTCTTAAAATTTAGTGTAAATGATTTAAAAAAATTATCTAGATTTCTAATTCATTCTGGAATTCCCAGGGTCTTTATAAGAGCCTCAAGCACAGTCATATTATTTAAAGACTTCCTCTGTTATTTCACTCTGCAGAGGGAGAAGCCAAGGGCCCCGAAACTCTGCAGAGAGAGAACCCGAGGCACATCTATGCCAGGCTGAGAGGATTTGGACAGTCTGGAAGATTCTCCCAGGGAAAAAAAGAAAAACGGACAAACTTGCAACTTTCTAAGTTTCAAGTTTCTAGGGAGAAACAGCCTAGAAAGGGGGAACAGTCTTTTTCTTTTCCTCCAAACCCATTTGGGTGTTCAATAAAGGACTCTCTGAGAATGAAACAGATCATCTTATCATAAGCCTTGGTCTTCCCCAAAACCTAAAACCAAGAATCTGACTCATTCTCACAGCTGTGTTGAAGAGTTCTCCTGCAAGACCTCTTCCCGATCAGCAGCAGCTGTCCACTTTTAGTTGCAGTGCTCACACAATACTGGGTGTGGTGTTCTAGAGATCACACTTATTGTATCATTGGTGGTGCCAACCAGCAGATGCTGTGATTATGCTTGATGCATGTAGGAGGCACAGGAATCCAACTGAAGGCCTCATACTTGTAAGATTAGTGCATTTGCCACTGAGTCAACATTGGACTCTCAAAGAACTTGCTTCATTTTAATTAAAAAAAAAAAATCTGTTTACACAAAGCACTTATTCTGTGATTTAGGACTGAGAAGTATATAAATCTCATCACAACAAAATCAAACATTTAAAAGTCTTCAAAGTTATTCATGATAAATCCAGGTGTAATAATAGATTTAGAGTACCAGGGTAAAAAAAATCACCAGAAAAATCATGTATTTTTCTTCCTACTCTTTAATGGTTAATATGCCTTTGGCACCGGGGGAACTGTCACAAGTGTCAACACCTTCATCCTTTCCACTAGGTATCTGGAACTGCTTCCCAGAAACATCTGGGTGTGTATGTGTGTGTAAATGTGTACACGTGTGTGTGAATGCAAAGGTTGAGGCTAAGGAGAAAGGAAGGGTTTTGACGTGACTGGAGATGTTATTTACCGAAGCATTAAAGAAGTATTGACAGCTTTCCTTAGTTTAACTGAGAAATGTAGATAGATTTGGACATCAAGCAAAATTCAATAAGTAAATAATCATCTTCTCAACAATTGTACCCTCTGAGAAAACTAACACTTGCTAAAGCTAACGATGTAAGTTAAAGAGACATTAAGTCAGGACAAGCCCAACCACTAAATCATAGACTTCAATCTCTCCTTTGACAGAGGAATTTAGAAAAAAACCATCTTCTCAGATCCTGCTTAATCTTTCCAATTTTGTACATGTTTTTCTTACCAGCTTCACTTCTCTCCTTTTTATGACGACAGCTCTTCTGTTTTACTTTGGGAAACTACTGCTCCCCCAAGGCAGGAAACTTGGTGAACAAAGCATCTCTGTTCCTCTTTAAGTAAAGACACCCAGACTTTCTCTTGCAAGAATTTAATCTTCAGTAGGTTGGGGCAAGGAAGGAAGTCAGCAGGGCTCATTTGCTCCTGTGGTGTTGCTTGAAAACAGCTACCCAGGTCCTGAGAGCTGCCTTGGGCCTGTCCTTTCCCAAGGTTAGATTTCCATCAGTCCAACTGACTTTCACATTTTCTCAACAAATTGCCTGATCCTTATTCAGTAGTGGAAGTTCTGCTGCTTACAGCCAAAGAACACTAGCGCCCTCTCAGCAACAATGTTGTAACCACATTGCCTAACAAAAGTAAAAAGAAGAAGAAATTGCCTGCCATAGAGACAGGCTGCAGGGAGGGAGGGACATTGGGAACATTGGTGAAGGGAAGGTGGACACTGATGAAGGGATTGGTGTTGGAACATTATGCATCTGAAACACAAATCATAAATAATTTTGTAACTTTGAAAGTCATGATGATTCAATACACTTTATTTTTTTTATTTCTTTGAGTTTATTTCACAACCACCATTACTAATGAGTTCAAATATTTATTCAGGAATGATTTTGTGTCTCGGTACTATGCTGAAAACTCGAAGCCTTGGCATAGGAGGTATAACTGCAAATAATCATTCAATAACTGGAAAGCATGAGATCATGGGGCCTAAGAGATAGTACAGGACATAAAACCTTACATGTGGTCAATCCTGGTTCAAACCCCAGGCAACACATATGGTTCCCCAGCACTGTCAGGGGTCATTCCTAAGCACAGAGCAAAAAATATACATTGAGCACTGTGAGCCATGACCCAAACCACCTCCTACAAATAAATGAAATCATGGGGGAAAGAAAAATGGGCCAATCCAGTTGGAAAGGAGGAGAAAATTAAGCAATATATAGGTTTGCAACAGCAACCTTTTTTAAAAGTGCAAGCATCTAAATTCTGATAATTTTTTTTAATAGTGAAACACCATGAGGTACAGTTATAGATTTACAAATTTTTGTGCTTGGGTTCAGTTATACAATGGATGATTCAATACACTTTAAAAAGATAAAAATGGCAAATGCAAAATAATAAAAAGAGTATGAAGATCCACAGCAGAAAATAAGTACAGTACAGGAGAACAAATTGAATCCACGTACCGTATATTATGGAAGTATAGCAACTGAAATGTTTATGCTTAAAATGTTATGTTTATGAGAATTACATTCATAGTCTCAATCATTTATTTCACCATCCTTTTTATTTTTTTCATTTCCAAATTTTATTTTATGAAAGCACCGTGAGTTACATTTATTCATAGTTGGGCTTCTGACATACAATGTTCCATCACCAATCCTGTCAGCAATGTCAACTTTTCGCCACCAGTATTCCCAGGTTCCTTCTCCTGCCTATTCATCAACTCCTACACATACCGCAGCCCCAGTCTGCCATCTTGGAGGGCATATTGTTTTCATCATTCCTTTTAAATTGTTTAAGTAACTACCTATTCCTTAGACGCAGAAAGCCCTGCCATTTTCTGAGACAGACAAAAGTCACAAAGAGGAGAAGAAACCCACAAGTCTTGCTACTCAGTGTTCCATGACTAGCATCACTAGATTCTGAAGAAATGCAGGATCTCAAGCCCCACCTAGATCTGCTGAATCAGAATCTGTGTTCTAACAAGATCTTCATGGTGATTCTTCCACATGTAAAACTTTGAAAAACTCTGGTCTTTAGTATTTGATCATATGAAAAAGCTTTCAAAACTACCAGGAGTTAGTGGTTGTAATTTTCAAAATATGAGAGAATTTATAATGCATGCACACATCTTCCCTGACTGAAGCCCTTCTGATTTGTGGCTGAAATAAGAGAATTTATAAGTTGTCTCTCGTGATATGAATTGTCCAACAGTGAAATTTTCCAAGCCCTATATGCCTTCACTGAAAGAAAGAATTTATGTGCTTATCAAATTTAAAATAGTTACATGTATTTTAATAATACTTAACAGGAACATGAATTATGCAACCATATTATGGAAAGAATAAGGAAAATAAAACCAGTTCCTATAAATAACTTGTCCCCCTAATGTGCCCTAAACAATGTCTTAGACGAGCAAGTCTTTTTACTTTTTCCTGAAAAATTATATTAAAGAGACTGCACTTCATCTTTTAGGCAAAGTGCCCTTGCCAAAGAATAATGTTGTGATATACTTAAATACAAATGGATCATTCATTTATAAAATGGTCATTAAAATAAAGTGAAATAACACAGATTTCCTCTAAAGAATTTATGTGAGGTGACAAAGTAGACTAAAATGAGGCTTTTGCAAGGGTTAAATTTACATTTCATGTCCTCCAAAAATCTAATGAAATTGGGCCTTCTGGGAAGAATGGAGAAAATTTTATAGAAAATGAACACTCTAAGGAAAACAATCTCCGTGGGTAGTTCAAGAGGAATGAGAGCCTATCTATAGCATTCAGGATTTAGGTTAAGAATGAGGAAAAGCTTCCTGAAAATTAATATTTTTAAATGAATATATTACCATCATATAAAAGTTAAGAAGATAAAATATTAATCGAGTTTGCTTCCTTGAGGTCATAGAACTGATTTATTCTTATGGGACTCTGTTTCCATAATAGTTGTTGTTGCTCTTGTTGCTATTGTTATTTAGTGATGAGATGATGATGATGATGATGATGAGGAGGAGGAGGAGGAGGAGGAAGATGACTACAATGATGACACTGATGTCAGTTGAACACTAACTATAAACATGCATCAGCAATACTTACATTATTTTTACTTGGAAAGAACCGATTCTGTGAAAAGAATAGTGACAAATCCAAGATCACAAAAAAACAGGGAAGGCCTGATATCCATGCATCATGACAAGTCAAACTGGAACCCCAAAGTTGGATTTATTTAGTTTGCTGTGGCAAACAGAGTTAACAGGAGAATCTAGACAATCCTGGAAAAGACATTAAGAAGTACTAAGAAAATACCCAGTCAAGCAGGTGGTTGAAACATCTCATTTTCTCCCTCCTGCTCAGCATATCATCAGTCACCAGGCACAACCAACTGAGCTGAGAGCTGATTTATTCTGTTCCAAGTTTCCATATGCCATCCACATGGCACAGATCAGATCAATACCCAGAAAGCTGCTCTGGAGACATTCTGACCCTTACTCAATTGCACTAACCAACCATGATCTGTCATCATACAGCATGAGTAGAAGAAGTACATCTTCTCTCTCTAAATTACATACAGACCAAATCACAAAACTATCATCAAAAGATCTGGAAACTGGACTGATGCTCAAACATTGCCATAATATAAAAGCAATAAACTTAATCCTTCCAGTATTTATGCAGTCTAAAGAAGGTAATGTGGATGGCTCAGCCAGTATGCAGTACATAAGAGACACTCTGCAATTGTTGGCTCTTTCCTTAATCACAGCATGATGATAGTTTTTAATCTTACTTTTACATTTAAAAATCCAAAGTCGGGGGACTGGAGCAATAGCACAGCAGGTAGGGCGTTTGCCTTGCACGCAGCCAACATGGCCGACACAGGTTCAATTCCCAGCACTCCCTATGGTCCCCTGAGCATCGCCAGGAGCAATTCCTGAGTGCATGAGCCAGGAGTAACCCCTGAGCATTGCCGGGTGTGACCCAAAAAGCAAAAAAAAAAAAAAAAAAAAAAAAGCAAAGTCGGGGGTATGGTGCCACCAGCAGGTCAATCTGTGAGGCGAGTGCATCAACAGCCTGATGGCGCCTTCAGACTTCCAGATACCCCAAAATTGCTGCTGTGCCTTTGGCCAGACCCCAAAAACTTGGGGCAAAGTTTACCAAGAAAGTAAACGGCAAAAAGTTAGGTATGTGGGAGGCACACCCACAAACCACCTCCAGCTCAGCTATATAATTGGAGGCATGGCCTCTCTGGTTCCTGATTGAATTGCTTAACGGCCATGATCCCAGAGACTCAGAAACGAATCTCGGAACCCAAAGGCTTTTGGCAGAGATGTGTCCTGTTCCTGCAGTAGGTTGCTGGCGCTAGGCCACTCCCAGGTGGGAATAGATTTCGTGCCTTGGCCTGTTCCCCCTGGCAGCCCGGTGAACACCATCCTCCAGAGGCCACTGGACAGTCAGGTTTGGGCCTGCTGTGATAAGACATGCAGAACCTCACCAGATGGGAGTGGACCGGCTCCTTTCCTTCTTATCCCAAAGAGACCCCGAGTTGCCGCCTACAAACAACCTCTCTGGCTTCTGATCAAACTGATTAGTGGCCATGATACCAGAGACCCAGAAACAAAATTTGAAACCCAGTGACTTTTGGCAGAAATGCATCTGGACCGCGTACAAGGTGGTCGCTGACTCAGAGCTTATTGTAAAGCCAGGTATGAGCCGGCAGGGGCAACTGCAGTCTCATGGGAAGGGGGGCAGTACCGGCTCATCCTTCACACCCTACCAATGTCACGAGTTGCCCCCCACAAGCGGCTCTCTGGCACGGCCATGGATCCAGAGGCAAAAGGACTTAGTCCAAAGCCCAGCAGCTTGTGGCAGAAAAGTGAATGGACCATGCATTAAACTACAGTGTCATGCCTTCCCGGGAGGGAAAGGGTATTGCTCCCTTCTGCCCTTTTCCCCCCAGCAGCAAGGTGGCCGCCACCTCAGAGCTTATGGGAAAGCCAGGTATGAACCAGCGGTGATGGGGCAACTGCAGTCTCATGGGAAGGGGGATGGTTTCGGCTCATCCATCACACCCTACCACGGTCACAATTTGCCCCCCACGAGCAGCTCTCTGACACAGCCATAACACCAGTCGCACAGATCTCGTAATTATCTGGCTCTTTGCAGAAATCCAAAATCATTAAACAACACTCCCAACCAGCTGTAGAAAACAAAGTATTTCACAATGCCTTTTCAGCAATTCTGATTGTTGTGGGGGAGGGGAAATTCTAAACAATAATGGTCAAAATAATGAATGTAATCAATGTAGAGAAGAGTTAAGTAGAAATCATCTACCTCACTGGCATTGGGAGGGGTGGGGAGTATATTAGGTTTCTTAGTGGTGAAAAATGAGTACTGGTGAAGGGAAAGGTGTTTGATCATTGTATGACCAAGACTTAAACCTGAAAGCTTTATAACTTTTCCCACAGTGATTCAATAAGTAAATATAAGAAGAAAAATAAATAAATAAATAAAATTATGGAAAAAAAGAAAGATGGAGTTCATGCCCAATTCAAACAGCTAATCAGTGGCTGAATAAATAGCAGTGCTCCTATGTACAAAAAAAAAATGCAAAGTCATGGTCGTTAGAAAAATACAGACAAAATTCTACTATGCAAGAAACAAATTGGAGTCAGAAATGACCAGGTAGCACTTATAAAAGGCAGCTCAATTCCACCAGTGAAAAGGAAAGTGAACACACACCAACACAGGTTAGCAGGAAAGGCCTGAGAGCTACTTCAAAACTTTGGCAACTTTCCATTAGAAAACTGCACAGTGCTAGAAGAAAATACGAATTATTTGAAGACACCAAATGCTAAACTTTAGTAGATCACTTTTAGTACTTTATTATAAACAGAAAAGACTGAACTGACCATTCTCATGAAAGTCACCCAAGTTTTCACAGGACTACTGGGTAAAGGGAGTGCAGATAATATTTGTCCCTAGTCTAAAAGTAAGTGCCCTTCAAGATTTCAAAACAGATTCTTGGTTACAAGGGAAATTTCTAATTTGTCTATTATTTTTAAATTATATTTTATCCAGAAAAGTGTCCCTGTAATAGATGTCCTGTTTTTCTCAGTGAAACCTCCAAGAAACTAGCCTGCCATCCCTGCCTTTGTGCTCCAGCGAATCAATGAATGACAGTCCAAAAGCATTGAAAAATCCTTCCAAGATGGGAAAATGTTTTTTCATGTTTGAAACTCACTTTACATTTTGATATTTATTAAAATCTCAGACCACCTTCAAAGATTCTCTAAAATTCAGAACAAGTTAACTATTGTTATTTGAATTCAGTCAAAGCAGTGGAATCAAATGATGCTTTGATTTCAAACCACAGGGCTCTCTGATGACACTAAGATATTGAATGTTGATGTAAAGGGGAGTCATGCTCCCCTGTTCACCTTGAAGACCGGAAAGGTAGAATAGAGGTTAAGGCATAGGTCTTGCATGAAGCATGCAATCCCAGCGGTACTTTAGCTTTGCTAAGGTACTTCCAGGTAACCCCAGGTGCCTCAGGTCCAGTACAGCACCTCCTCCTTGGATTCTCAAATGGATTAATTCAACTACTAGTCAAGTTGACCAAGGAGTATAAGGTGTTTGCTTCCTTTGCATGCAGCTGTTCTGACTTTAATCCTCAGCATTGTATATTGTCCCCAAGACCACAAGAAGTAATCTCTGAGTGCACACCCAGAAGTAAGCCCAGAAAACAGCCAGGCATGTCCCCAAAACCAAAAATAAAAATGAGATTAGAATAAAGGAGGGAAGACACTTCTCTTGCACGTGGCTAAGTAGTTGCAAGCCATGACCCTGGTTTGATTCCCTGACAGCACATATGGTCACTGAGTAACTTCAGGGGTCACTCCTGAGCATAGAACCTGAAATGTTGCCAGGTGTGGCCCCCCAAGCCCCAAACATATCAATATACATAATTAAATCATAGCAATTGCAGTTACATATTTGCAGGGTACCTATTAGTTGTCCTAACTCCTCTGAAAGCTTTCTGGCATCCATATTTTACAAACTGGTGAACCCTGTGGGGTAGAAGGCAAGCTTCAGTTTTGGGAAGTGTTTACTCTGAGCTTAGTACTTGCAGTTGCTTTTGTTAGTTCTCAGGGATCCATACGGTGACAGGGATCAAATCTAGGATTCCCACAGAATATTCACTCCAGCCTTTTGATCCATGGAACATCTCATATCTTTTTATTTGTTATTCTGGACTTGGGCTTTTCCTTCTCTGGAATACATGCAACGGATTTATGTCTTTTGCAAAAGTTTTTATTTGACAAGTGGTACTACATGGAAAGTATCATGTTAAGCAAAATGAGTCAGAAAGAGAGGGATAGACAGAGAAAGATTGCATTCATCTGGGAAACTTAAAGGAAAAAAATAGGAGACTAACACTCAAGAGTGGCCGAGATTAGTACCAGGAGTTTTGCTCCATGGCTTGGAGACCAGCCACACATTGTAGGGGAAAAGGGAGCTCAGATAGAGAAAGGAGCACCAAATAAAGCATGTTGGGAGGATCCTCCCAGGTTGGGAGAAGCATGCTGAGAGTAGACTATAAACCAAACATGATTGCCACTGAATGCCTCTTTTGCAAACCACTGCACCCAAAAGGAGAGAGAGAACAGAAGGAAATGCCCTGCCACAGAGGCAGAGTGGGATGGGGGGCATGGGGGTGGGAGGGATACTGGGACCAGTGGTGGTGGAAAATGGGCACTGTTGGAGGGAATGGGTGTTTGATCATTGTATAATTGAAACCCAAGCACAAAAAATTTGTAAATCTACAACTGTACCTCATGGTGTTTCACTAATAAAAATTTTTAAAATAAGTTTTTATTTGTTTACAAGGAGGCATCATAGTGTTGTGGAAGGTTCAAAAACACTGACAGTTAGATATACCCACCTTCATGTCCTAAATCTGCTTCTCACTAACTAGCTGGCCTAGAGCTTTACTCCATAACGTCTCTTAACCTCAAGTTACACACCTATAAAATGAACTTAATAATTTCCCTCACTTAGGAATAATGTGAAGTGAAAATAATGTTCTTCGAGCTTCTTACACTGTAGCAGGCACATAATAGGTATTCAGTGTAATTTTCAAGCATCTAACAGGCTTATAGAAAATAATAGCTATTAAAAAAAATGGTACACATGTCTGGTATTCCCAGAAAGAGAGAAGGTTTTGAGATTTTTAAATGAAAAGTACTATGTGTCTAGATTTAATGAAATCTGATCTTTACTATCATAATAGTGATCATTTTGAATGAAATTGAAATATTGTTACCTAGGCAATACCCAAAAGCTAATTCCCTGAGACAGAGTGAAAGGAGATGCAAAAATTACTTTGATAATTACCAATTTGTTTCCAAATGCTAGTTTTCTTGTCACATTATATAAATGAGCCACACTGTGCCTGTCACTGGTGTATCAAAACTTTGTGTTTTCCAATATACCAACTAAAGTTAATATAGAACAGTTATCTAACATTATCAAGACACCACCAGTTTCAGGATCTCTAATTTCTTTTTTTTTATTTTATCTCTTTCGCTCACATGGTTTGGTCTCTCACTAGCCTTGAGGGAACCTAATACTCCAGACATGAAATCTTCCCTTCTTACCCTAACCAGCAGGTAGCCATACTGTACAACAGTGAAGGAAAGGAGCCCTACTATTCCTGCTAATTGGACTGCAAATTATTAGAAATACAAAAAATATTACTAAGGTAGAATCTACTTAATTTTATTGAGAAAATTTCAAGTCACAATAATGAAACATTTTCCTATCAACCCAAGTAACCTGTAATTTAGCTTCATGTTTACATAGTGTCAAAATATCAAAATAAATTAAATAGATTTATTTTTTGAGCCAATGCCTGATCAAGTTTTGGTGGTGTTTTTGAGGTGAGATGAGGCTTCATTTGTACTGTCATTTACAATGGCACCAAAATCTATGCTTGAGATTGCAATGTTGCTGAACCACACCCACCAGCAGAGTGTCAATATTCTTCCACAATTGTCCCTCCATCAATGCCCGTAGGTCCCTTTTTAATCACACTCCCACTTCCCAGTCTTCCCAGACTCACTCTCCTCTACAGGACAGTCAGTTCTGTTCAGAGGATCTTGGGTGTGCTTTCACTAGACATTGTGTATTCCTTTGCTTTTTTAAAATTATTATTATATCCTACCTCTAAGTGAAATCAACATATACTTATCCTCCATTAGACTCACTGAACATGATCCCCTCCAGTTTCAACCAAGTTATAACAAAACCTAAGATACACACAGTACACACAGTACTCCCTGTGTGTATACCATGATTTCCTTGACTTCTATTTCTTTTTTTCTTTTCAGGTTTCTGGGCCACACCCTCTGTGCTCAGGGCTTACTCTTAGAGATCAGGCCTGTCAGGGCTCTTAGAGACCATATAAAGAAAGAAGAATCAAAGCCGGGTCATTGTGTTCAGAGCAAGTGCGTTGCCTGTTCTAACTCACCAGCCCCTCTTTATCTATCCATCTATTTGGGGGCACGTGGGTGCCTTCCAGATCTGTGCTATTGTAAACAGTGCTGTGATGAACCTAGGTGTGCATATGCCTTTTTGGATTTGCCATTTTGTGTTCTAGTAATACGTGCCACATAGTGGAATTACTAGATCTTATTTTCAATTTTTTTAAGTATTTATATTTTCAGTATTTGAAAAAGTCTCTGTGGTGTTTTCCATAGATACCAGAACAATATACAGTCCCACCAAGAGTGAATAAAGGTTTCTTTTTCACCAATCCCTGTCAACACTGGCTTTTTCCAGCTTGTTATTTTTGTTGTTGCTTGGGCAATATCCAACAATGCTCAAGGCTTATTCCTAGCTCTGTGCTCTAGGGATCACTCCTGGCAGTGCTCAGGGGACCTTACGAGGAGCTGGAGATCAAACCCAGATTGACCGTGTAAAGGCCAGCGCTCTACCCACTGTACTATTTCTACAGGCCCTTTCTAGCCTTTTTAAATAAGAACCATTCCCACTGGTGGGAAGTGAGGTGGTATGTCGCTGTTGTTTTGACTTGTATTTCCCTTAAATTCCTGTAAGTTTGATTTTGCTACTCTGAGCGTTCTATATTTTTTACTTTTGCCATTTAAAGTACTACATGTCTTGAAATTCTTTTTGGGTTTTATTTTGGTTGCAACTCTTTGAGCATCTTGAATTGGGTGTATGATTTAATTCTCAAACAAGATTAATTCTTGGCTATAATTTCTTTGACCAGCAATTTTTTTCCCATTTTCTTTCCTTCTTCCAGAACCCTAATGTTGCAAAAGTTCTTTCTCTTGGTGTGTTCCTATAAAACCTTAGCTTTCTTAGCTCTTTTTTCCTTATATTTTTGATGAAATTGCCCCTTATCTTTAAGCCACACTAATTTGTTCCTCAGCTTTTGTCATTCTAATGCTAAACCTCAATACAACGCTTTTCAGTTCATCAACTCAATTCAGTGACTTGTTATTGAAATTTGTCTTGCCTTTTTTTCCACACTAGACCTAGCTTCTGCTGTTTGCCTCAGCTCAGTAAAACTCCTCACCATTGTCACTCTGAAGTCATCCTAATGGTGTCTAGAGAGCACTTGTGTTCCCGGATTCCTGATAAATTTCTTGACTTAGTTCTTGACTCCAGACCATGTTTTGTAAGAGTAGAGTTTTAAGATTTAGGGATCCGATTTGGGGCTCACTCATCCCCTTTCCCCGGGTAAGTTCCATATCTGAATAGTCTCCTTTTTTTAGAAATTTAAAAGTGGAATTATTTAATAGTCAAATCATCAAATATGTCTTGCTAACACATAATTAATACTTTAGATATAAAATTATAGAATATTTTAATTTAAAAATTTCTTCATAAATTCTGCTTTATATTAATTGGAGTTAACACACTTTTTACAAATGCATTACCCCCCAAAGGGGGGGGGCAGAGAGATAGTAAAATAGGTAACCCTCCAAAAAAATACCAATATATTATATACAAACATTTCTTAGTAGTTATTTAATATTAAATAATTACTAAGGGTTATTATAGGGTTGCTAGTGGCATTGATATGTTTATATAAAATTATTACTTAAATTACATAAAGCTAAAAGTCATAAAATGGGTCGAATATTTAGATTCTTAAAGAATTGTATATATTCTATCTTTTCCAATATATAATTGATTTTAGGATAAATGTTTTATTGTAGATAAGTAAATTATAAATTGCTCAAAAATCACAAGTTATCCATTGATCAACTTGCTTTCAAATATGCCTGCTTAACATGCAATTTATTTATTTTATTGTAAGAGAAGACAAAAAGCTAGACAACCCTGCTATGAAAAGATTTATCAGTCTCCATGCTACCTCTTCCACTCTGTGGGTCATTCCCCTTAGCTTTCAAGTCAATTAGTGTTTTTCCTTCCATGTAGAGAAGGTAGACATCCCTGAGCACAAGACAATCACTGGGTTCTCCAGTAAACTTCCGCATGGGAGTACCAGGCAGCCATCTATGGTATGCGTAATTCTATTTGGGGTGTGGGTCTCTGGAACTCTTTTAAGTTGCTTCCTTTTCCACCATTTTGGTCCTGATTCTCAGATTCAATAGTTTTAATATTTTATTATAGAAAAGTATCTATTGTAGGGACTTAAGCAATAGTAGAACAAGTAGGGAGTCTACCTTGCATGATGTCAATCAGGTTTAATCCCCAGCATCCAAGTGTGGAGCAAGATGTAAACCCTAAGCACCACTGGGTATGGCACCCAAAATAAAATTAAAAAGAAAACTATCTATTGTATTAACAAAAGAAAAAAATGTGTCAAAGCTGGAGTGATAGATTAGGCATCAGAGACCTTGGATCTTGTGTTCTCAAGGACCAAAGCTCAAACCCAAATATCTCTTGGCACCCAAATACCACTTGCGGCTTCCCCGAGCACTGTTGAGCCCAAGAAGCCCTGCTTTGTCAGGCTCTATCATTGACTCGTTCAACCCAGTTGGCAAGTAACACAGAAGTAACTCCTGAGGGCCCAGAGCACTGTTTGAAAAGTCCCCCAAATTATTTTGCATTCTATTTCATTCTAAAAGATAATACCTTGGGGTTAGGAAATTATGATAGCATATTAGTAGAACACAATGAGTAAATAAATAATGGCACAGTTTTCCTTAGAATTTAAAATTTTCCACACCTGAAACTTACTGGCATAGTACCTACCCAGTTTAATTGCTTAACAGATAATATTTACATGCCACACAAAATCTCCAACCTTCTATCTTTTGGTTAGTGTGTTATCTGCTTAATCTTAGAACTGAATCTTCTTTTTGGTTTTTAGTTTTTTGGCCACACACCTGGTGATGCTTAGGGATTACTCCTGCCTCCTGGCTCTGTATTCAAGAATTACTCTGGCAGTGCTCCAGGTACCATATGGGATGCTGGGAATTAAACCCAGGTCAGCCACATGGTAGGCCAGCACCTTACATGCTGTATTAATGCTCCAGCCCTATTATATCATTTCTTTAATATTTAGTGAGAACCTATCCAGGTTTCTAGTGCTCTGAAATGAACTCTGAAAAGGAATGTACTTAACTTTTACATTTCAGTATAAGCTTGCAACATAGACACTTGCATTTGAATGTTCATGGAACCAGAAATGTAATGGGTGCTTTCAACTCAATCTCAGCACAGTGAAGCATCAAAAATAAAAATCTAAGTATATAAAGTACTAAAAAAATGATAGTTTTCACTGTAGGTATGAAGTTAGTAGCATTTGGGTGGGTGGGGGCTGCATTGCATAATGCACTGCAAGACCTACTTCTTTAAAAATCTTCTTAACATACTTCCAAGTTGCTCATAAAGGCAGCTGTCCTCTATCCCCTGTCCCCCTAAGCTACTCCCCCAAGTCACCCTGATGCTATTTCTCTTCACCTTCCTATTTTTCTCTCCTTCCCATAATCTTACCTTTTTCTTCAGTTTATTCTCCTTTTTTAATTTTTTTTAATTATTGAATCACTGTGAGATACAGTTACAAAGCTTTTGTGATTGGGTTTCAGTCAAACACTGTTCCAACATCCATCCCTCCATTAGTGTACTTTTCCCACCACCAATATCCCCTGTATAACCTCCTAGCACCAGCATCCCCAGCCTGCATCTGCCTCTATGGTAGTCATTTTTTTCTTTCTTTCTTTCTTTCTTTCTTTCTTTCTTTCTTTCTTTCTTTCTTTTAAAAGGTAAGGAAGAATTTTCAAACTGCCATATTTGATAATGGTTGATAATCAAAATATACAAGGATTCATACAATTTAATAGCAAAAATAATAATAACAATCCAATTTTAGAATGTGCAAGAGGACAGAACTTTTTCAAAAAATATATTTAAACAGGCAGTAGGTACAGAAAAAAAAATAATTAATCATCAGACAAATGCAAACTATAATGAAAAAAATCACCTTAAACTTATCAGAATGGCTGCTATCAAAAAGCAAGAGAAAAGAACTGGTAAGAATGTAGACAAAAGGGTACCATTTACACATTTCGTGCTAGTTTAGATTGGTGTCACCTCTACAGAAAAAAGTTTGAAGTTTCCTCAAAAATTTAAGTATATATTATTCTGCAATCTGGATATATATTTTATATACATATATATTTACATATATAAAATGGAAGTGAAATCATAGTTTCAAATATATATCTAGGAATCAGATGATAGTACAGTAGGTTAGTACTTGCAGACGGCCAACCTGGGTTCAATCCTCAGCACTCCATATAGTTCTCTGAGCTACCAGGAGTGATGCTTGAGTATAGAGCCAAGAGAAAGATAATCACTGCCAAGTGTGGTCCAAGAACCAAAAAAGAAAATACAAACCTAAAAATAAATCAAATGGATGTCTACACATGGAAAAAACCTAAATGTCTATTGACAAATGAATAAAGAAAATTGGGCATATATGTAAACATACACACACACACATAGTGGAATATTATTCAGCAATTAAAAAGAAAAATTATGCTAGTTGAGACAACAATGGACTTTTAGGGCATTATGTTAAGTAAAATAAGTTAGAGAAAAATGATAGTACAGATATATAGAGAATCTTTTTTTCTTTTTGGGTCACACCTGGCGATTCACAGGGGTTACTCCTAACTCATGCACTCAGAAATTACTCTGGCGGTGCTCAGGGGACCATATGGGATGCTGGGACTAGAACTCAGGTCAGCCGCTTGCAAGGCAAACACCCTACCCGCTGTGCTATCACTTCAGCCCCTAGAGAATCTTTTTCAAACCTTATAGAAGTAGAAAAATATTAGTGGCTGCCAGAGGTCAGACTTTGGGATAGGTGAAATTGGTTAAATGAGTCAGCAGGTAAAAACGTCCACTTGTAAAGTAAATAAGCCATGGGAGGTAATATATTAAGTGTAACTAAAGTTAACAATACTATAATACATTTTAAAATCGCTTTTAAAAATTACATCTTGAAAGTTCTCATAATACAAAAAGCACTGTAGCACTGTAGCACTGCCCTTGTTGTTCATCAATTTACTCGAGCGGGCACCAGTAATATCTCCATTGTGAGGCTTGTTGTTACTGTTTTTGGCATATCGAATACACCACGGGTAGCTTGCCAGGTTCTGCCATGCTGGCGGGACACTCTCGGTAGCTTGCCGGGCTCTCCAAGAGGGGCTGAGGAATCAAACCCAGGTAGGCCACGTGAGAGGCAAATGCCCTACCCGCTGTGCTACCACTCCAGCCCATAACAAAAAAAGTTGAGAAAAAATATTTATTCATCTCGATATTAACAGATTCATTGTGGTGATCATTTCTCAACATACACATTAATCATGTTTAAATTTCTCATGTAAAGCATGATACCAAAAATACACTGACAATTATATGTGTAAATTAGGTATCAATAAAACCGGAAAAAATATTTTAAAATCAACTCTTTTTTTACTCTCACAATGGTGAAAAGGGTCACCTTACAGTAAGTCCTGAGCATGGCTGGGTGTGATGTCCCACCAAACCTCCCCCCAAAAGTGTGAAGACACGGCAATCTTCCATGTGCAGTCCAAAATCAACTCTTGTCTCAGCAAAGCCAGCATTTGAACCACTACCTTACATTCCATCTCAGTTTCTGACTAAGATCTCTTCTTCCCACTGGCACCTGAAGTCACGCAGCTGCCTCATCTACCACAGCCCTTTCTGTTTCCAAGAACTTAGACCTGTGCCACCCCTGTTTGATCATTCCTCATAAGTGCTACAGATGACTAGCTATTGGCTGGTTTTAGTTCATTTTCGTACTTAGACAGCTGAGACTAAAGCTTCATTTTTCTTAAAAACATCTACCTGGAGCTGGACCAGGAGCTGGAGGTGGAGCTGGGCTAGAGTGATAGCACAGCGGGTAAGGCATTTGCCTTGCACGTGGCCGACCCGGGTTCGATTCCTCCGCCCCTCTCATGTGGAACCTGCCCAAACCCATTGTTGCAGTTGCCTTTTGGCAGGTCACAGGGCTTTGCTCTAGTAAGCTATAGCCTTATGGTTGCCAGGAGTGATCACTGATTGTGGCCACAGTGGACTGATGGTCACTCCTGAAACTGATCTTGTCTGTTTCTTCTCTTTGCTCCATTCAGTGTCTGACTGCCTGTGCTACCGAGAATATCTCACCCGCATTGCAAAACCTGGCAAGCTCCCCATGACATATTCGATATGCCCAAAACAGTAACAAGTCTCAACATTTTGTTGTGAGATGTTACGGGTGCCCACTTGAGCAAATCGATGAACAATGGGAGGACAGTGCTACAGTCTACCTGGATTGCAGATAACATCCCATTACTCTGATCCTCCATTCCTGTTGCTTCCATGAGTAAGTCTAACACCTGATTTTAGAATAAAGGCTTTCTCATTTTAGCACACTGATCTGCTAATAAGAGGTTTTTAGCCCCAGTTCAAATCTATCTCCCTCCCTACAAGCAATCTAGACTTACTCAAGCCTGCATTTCACAGTTCTAGTACCCACTTAAACATCCAGAATCAATCTCTTGAAGAAGAAACCTGCCTTTTCCACTTCTGAAAGAACCTCGTTGGAAGAGAGAAGATAACACAGCATTTTGTTTATATTTTCTTGTATCTTAGTTGATGACCAGAAGTCAGAACCTTATGTCCGCTTCATCTAGTTCTCAACATCAGACAGGCAAGCACAGGCAGTCAGACACTGAATGGAGCAAAGAGAAGAAACAGACAAGATCAGTTTCAGGAGTGACCATCAGTCCACTGTGGCCACAATCAGTGATCACTCCTGGCAACCATAAGGCTAAAGCTTACTAGAGCAAAGCCCTGTGACCTGCCAAAAGGCAACTGCAACAATGGGTTTGGGCAGGTTCCACATGACTCATACATTAATGGAGAGTAAAAGAGCACACTCTGTGCCTGAAACACGGAAATGATGCCCAAACACAAGCTGTCACATCCACAGAGGCTGTGAGAATTCTTTATCTCTTCGGAGACTGGGGGCTCCATGCCCTATGACTCTACTTCAGAGACTTGATCGTAAGTATGAACAAACTGGAAGTTTCCTACAGTTCTGACTCTAGTTACTCTACTTATAAATATAGGGGGCCAGAGTGGGTGCATCAGGTAAGGTATTTGCCTTGCATTAAGCCCAGGTCCTAGCCATCCCATATGGTTCTCCAAGCACCATCAGGAGTAACTCCTGAGTGTAGAGCCAGGAACAAGCCCTGAGTATCACAAGGTGTGGTGAGAGAAAAGAAAGAAAGAAAGAAAGAAAGAAAGAAAGAAAGAAAGAAAGAAAGAAAGAAAGAAGGAAGGAAGGAAGGAAGGAAGGAAGGAAGGAAGGAAGGAAGGGAGAAAGAAAGAAAGAAAGAAAGAAAGAAAGAAAGAAAGAAAGAAAGAAAGAAAGAAAGGAAGAAAGAAAGAAAGAAAGAGAGAAAGAAGGATAGAAGGATGGGAGGGAGGAAGGCAGGGAGGGAGGGAAGAAGGAAAGAAGGAAAAAAGAAAGAAGGAAAGGGAATACGATTTGTACTATGTCCATAATGTATTAACTTTTTTCCAGTAGCAATACAAATGTTTATCAATGAGTGGAATATTTTCATCATAAATATCTTAAAAGAGTATTTTTCTAAAGTTGTTTTTTATCACAACACTGTAAGAACAGATTCTCTTCTTCAAATTAGCTAAAACCATATCTTCCCCTGTTCATTATTGACTTGCATTAAGGTACTCTGAATGAACACACAGTTATAGAAGCAAGCAGAATAAATTTTATAATATAAATTAGAATGGTTAGTATAAGTAGATTAGAATCAACCTGAATTCCTAGACTGCACAAAACACAAACATTCTTATACACCATTGTAAAATAATTTTCTAAAAACAATTCAATTTTATGAAAATTAAAATATAACTATAAAAATATTCAAATCCTGCCTGTCTTTAGACCTTCACTAAAATGTCTACAAGACTTAAGAAAATAGTAATAACAATCCATTCCTAATCCCACACCATGACTGTATTCAATGTCACGACTATGGCATTTTAGTTGGCAGCAGATGGATAATCAATACACATAAACTGCTCTTCCTTATCTGAAACATGTTCTCCTCCCCTTAAGAAATGGGACCACAGGATCAGAATCCCAAAGGAGAAAGGTGGCTAAGTCTTAAATTCATCACTGCTCAACTGCATAACTTCATGTGGTTTGGGGATGAGCACTAAGAATATTAAGGAGCTTAAAGACAATCATATTAGAATATATCCTACTTTACTTTCAACTTTAAAATCACTTCTTGGAACTAACTAAAGAGCAACACTTACGAACCTGCTGCATATTAGCACATATAATTGGCTAAGGACCCCATTTGTTCAGACTATAGGAGAAGAAATGAAAAATTAAAAATTTGAAAGATTTTACTGAATTAACACAGGGTTTACTCCAACTTTAATCCCTCAGAGAGCACCACAGTGTCACCATATTCTGGGTCTAAGTGTTAGCACAGAACCAAACACAAGAAACTGAAGAAGAATCAAAGAATTTTAGAATCTAGCAGGAGGTTTATTCATTCTCTGGTGTTACCAAACCAAGTTGAAGAAGGATTCGGGGATATGTTTTTCACCATTGCAGTGTAATTTTAACACAAGGTCCCTGACCCAAGGCATAGGGAACTCTGGAAAGTCATTTCTGGAATTTCTTAGACATTTCTAGACAAGTCCTCCATCTAGGAAAATTTACCTTGTCCTATTATTTGACACCAAAAGCACCATAACCCCCACTTAGCTGGATCTGACATACAAAAGAGGTTTCTCTTGATGGTGGGAAAAATAAAATAGATCTCTTCTTTTTCCTCACTCATATGTGTAGGATTTTTTAGCACAGTGCTAGACCAGCTCAATACCTGATTGAAATAACCCAGGAGGAGGATAGAGTGAAGCCGAATTCAGAAGTCTCTGGGAAAGTACATCTGTTTTATATGAGACACACAATCTGTCTCATTCCAACCTGCATTTCTGGGTCACTTGAGACATTTAAACTGCACTTATAATTAACAGCTATTTTTAAACAGCGAAAAAATAGAGCACTGGTAAGGTACAAAAGCATTAAAATTGCCCCAGTTTCGCTTTTCAATAGGACACACCACCGCAATGTGCTTTAAGATCAAAGAGAGCTTATAAAAAGAGAAAAGACAAGAGTGAGAGAGAGCAAGAGAGAGAGAGAAAGAGAGAGAGACAAGAGAAGGAGAGAGACAGGCCGATCAGCAGGGATAAATTGTTCCCATTATGATGGTGTAAGAATAGGGTTCTTTCAATTGAAACAATTTAATAACCACATTCATTACATTGGTGTCCACTTGGTTTTATCTGAGCAGTTTTTGCATAACCGGGGAACAAGTTCAATTGAGCTTATTCTCTAGAAATTAAGATGTGCAGGGTTTGACATTCAGAAATTAAGCACTAATAGTCACCCAAGCAGTTGTCTGTGATTCCCCCTGGATGTAATTCGATCTCCCTACCACTAATTATGGCAAATGCAAATCCGTTTTCTGAACGACCTGCCCCAAATTTTCATTAGCTCATTTTAAGTCAGTTAAAGTTATATTAGGGTGATGATGGGATATCAGAATCTCTTCTTCTTTGGAATATGTTGATGAAGTCATTTTGCAAAGCATCACATTGCCATTTCAGAATTTGTTTTTCTTTCAGCAATCAATAGAGTAAATCTTTCAGAACGCTCTTTTGACATTCTGTGAAATCAAGACAACCAAGCAGAATCATTAATACTGGAAATGCTGATTTGATGAACAAGGGGTTCATTGCAACACCCAAACAAAGTGTCAGATTCTGTGGCAACCAGTTTTCCTAAGAAATGGTTCCATTTGTCGGTTCTTAACTGCACTATGGAGCATAATGTGTCATTTAAAGCATAGTTTATTTAAAGCGCTATTTTTAAAAGATATTAAAAATGTAGCTGCAGACATGCATACTGAGGGAAACTCAGGGAGGGTTTTATATATGATGTAGTAGACACACACAATCCATTCCTGTCTCTTACCCTCACTAGGAACTAAATCATGTACCAGAACATTTAGAAAATATTTCCTAGTGTGCACTAAATCCTTCTTTGTTTTCCTACAGATGCCAAACAAGTGGAGAAAAAAGAATTGTTAGAACATACTTCAGGTGGCAACTTCATAATTGTGTCAGTTCTTTATTCCTTTCCAGAAGACAGAGTGCAAGAACTGAAAAGTTACCCTTCCCTCTACAAAAGCTTTTCAATAATGGCTTTACCAGGAGCAAGTACACTTCTCTCACTAGACCATTTCCCCACTTGGGATTTGCAATATAAAACCACCAGAGATTGGCTTATTGAGGAAAGGAGATAGACTTGTACAAATCACTGGAAAGATAAATAAACTATGGAGATCAATAAATAAAAGGCAGGGAGGGAAAAAATCAAACTCCAGCATTCCAGACCAATTAAGATGTTATTTACTGCCGATGTGGTTGTAACTGCGCCTTCCTTCCTCGCTTTCACACGAAAGGCATTTGTTTTGCAGAGAGAAAGATATATAACTGATGTGTAAATAGAAAAATGATATAGATAGATTTTATGTCCCATAAAACTGTTAATCTGTGCTCCACATTAAATATAAAGTACATTTTTTATTTACACACTGCATTGATATAATTAAAATAAAGTATGCTCACTTTATTTTTTTTTCAGCAAGTCATTTCCAACCATAGAGATCAAATAACAGTGCAACAGCAGCATGAAATGTAGTTATAATAGCCTGAGACCACATTTCCTGAAACTAAAACGTGGGAGATAATAATTTGTGAAGCTACAAATTAAATGCAAATAAAACAGATTCCCTATTGTTGCTAATCCCGGGATTGGGTTTCAGTGGGGGTGCATTGAGCTGTAATGTTTAACTTCTTTGTACAGTAATCGTTGACATGTTATCAGTTACATTTTGAGATCGCTGATGGAAAGTATCAGTGAAGGATTTAAGAAGAATGCTTGCTCACCATTCGGGCAGAGAGTGGAAGTCACTGGGGGCAAATCAAATAAAAATAAACCGCCCTTGCTGCTAGCGGGACACTCATGACAGTTGGCAAACACTCAGGTTCTCCTTTCCGAATTGATGTTCATTTTTGTGGCAACTACTTTCATTCACTAGCAGAAGCTCTTTTTTATTTAAGAGGTGTGCCATATATCTCAGCAACATCCCGTTTTTGAGAAGCCTGCTCGGAAAGCATCTCCAGTCTTAACACAAGGGAATTTTAAGAGCCGGCTTCCATTACAGCTTCTGAGTCTTCTGTGCTGTAACAAGCCTACATGCCACGGAAATCAAGTGTGGCTGGTGTTATACAGATGATGTTCGAAGTTGAAAAAGAGGATTTCTTGTGAGTCCTGAGTGCTCTGATATGAAAAACTATTCTGATCAGATATGGTCCTTTTCTAGACAAGCAACTAAGTCCTTTTGGGGAGGTTTCTGGTAAACAATGTCTTTCTAGAAAGTGGCATATGTCTTGTAATTCCATCTTTTGCAGCTCTCAACTGTCAGGAAAGTTTGGGCATGTTACTTTCTATGCTTTTGCACAAACTATAAACAGCAATGATAACAGAAGAAGAGCAATAAATAACTTTCTTCCTTGATCCCAAAAATTCAGACTACCAAAAAGTCTCCCAGTCTCTTCCTTACCATGAAGCATTGTGTGTTTGAACGAATAAAGAGTACAGTTAGACAAAGTCATCAAGACATCACCTAATATTTCTTTATCCAAAATAAGGTCAAAGGGTCACACAGAATATATTCGGATACCAAGAAAACATTGGGTGCCAGAATCCACATTTTAGTGGGGAAGGCACTTTCCTTGAATGCAGCTGACCTGGATTCAATCCGTGGCATCCCTTATGGTCCACCAAGCCCTAACAGGAGTAATTCTTGAGCACAGAGTCATGAGTAAGTCCTGGGCACTGCTGTGTGCGCCCCCCTCCCCAAGAAACAAAGGAACAAAACAGAAAGAAACCATTCGAGGACCTGTTTTTACCCCCTATACATTTTTAAAAAATAACAAGCAAAACTTTACTAATAACATATAGACTTAATATAGATGATGATGTTGTGGTTTAGAAAAAAATATGCACATATTGAGGTGCACAATCGAACTTTTAAGACAAAATTTGTGCATGAGATTACTGGGCTGCTATATTTCTTCTGTTTCAGACACAAGAAAAATTTCTCTGAGACTCCATGTCGTAAAGGGACTAATCCTCACCCAAAGATATTCTCTAGAGCCTATAAATATGTCTTCCTTATGAACGGGACTCTGAAGGTGTCTTTAGGTTAGACATTGGGACAGGATAATTATCCTACATTATCCTGGTGGGATTTCTAATTACATGAATCTCCTTAAATGTGGAGAACATTTTCTGGCTACAGAGAGAGAGAGAGGGGGAGAGAGAGAGAGATGTCAGAGATGTCCCTATGGAAGGGAATTTTCACATCACTTCTGGCCTTAAAGATGGAGGAAAAGATCACAAGCCAGGAGATGTAGGCAGCCTCTAGAGGCTAGAAAGGCAGGGAAATAGGTTCTATCTGAGACCTCCAGGAGAAACACAGACATGTCAACAATAATGTCAGTAACTGGGTGAGATCTCTGACCTACAGAACTTTTAACACAATAAATTTGCATTGTTTTAAGCCACTAAATTTTTGGTAATTTTTTTGCAACAGGAAACTTACATGCAACATGCCCTAACTAATTCTGAATGTTGGAGTATTTGATCTAAACGCTTACAGCAAATTCAAGTCACAATCATTTAAATACTTTTTGATCCACATCTGAGTATATATCAGTGGTGGAACATATTGCAACAAAGTACAACATAATAAATAGATAAAATATTGGTTATAAAAGATAGAAAAATCCTCTTTGAAAAATAGAAGGTTTTCATTTATTTTTTATTTCTATTTTGGACTTACAAATTTTTGTGCATGGGTTTCAGTTATACAATGATGCATCCCTCCACCAGTGCCCATTCTCCACCATCACTGATCCCAGTATCCCTCACACACACACACACACACACACACACACACACACACACACACCCCATCCACCCTGCCTCTGTGTCAGGGCATTCCCTTTTGTTCTCTCTCTCCTTTTCGGTGCTGTGGATTGCAAAAGAGGCATTGAGTGGCAATCATGTTCAGTCTATAGTCTATTTTCAGCATGCATCTCCTATCCTGGGAGGAACCTCCCAACACCCTTTATTTGGTGCTTCCTTCTCTATCTGAGTTACCTTCTCCCCTAGCATGTGCGACTGGCCTCCACGCCATGGAGTAAACGTCCTGGTACTTCTCTCAGCTATTCTTGGGTGTTAGTCTCCTAAAAAAATAGAAAGTTTTCAGATGCCATCTTTGTGCATTATCTGATCAGTTCCACAATGCCACCAAATATCGTCGATTTACTCGAGCGGGCCCAGTAACGTCTCCATTGGAGACTTTGTTGTTACTGTGTTTGGCATATCGAATACGTCACGGGGAGCTTGCCAGGCTCTGCCGTGCGGGCAAGATACTCTTGGTAGCTTGCCGGGCTCTCCGAGAGGGGCGGAGGAATCGAACTCGGGTTGGCCATGTTGGCCGCTTGTAAGGCGAACGCCCTACCGCTGTGCTATAGCTAATATCAAAAAAGTAAAAAGGGAAAGGAAACTGAATTAGGAATTTGTCACATTTCCCCCAAATCTAAGGCCCTTTGGGAATTTTAAATCTCATCCCTCAACATTTGAACTTCAGAAGGCAAAAATTCCAGGATTGATAGTATTGAGCTTGGAATATTAATGTGCCAACATTAAATAAGATCATTCTGTTGGAGACAATAAAGGTATGAACTATGCAAATTTATGGTTAGTTCATGGATGTACTGCACATCTTACAGGCAGCTATAGCTAACAGGAACAAGACCACCTGTGTGCCTCCCTCAGAACATTAAACTCATGTGCACAAACATTGGTTTAAGAAATTGGAGAACTATTACAGGGCACAATAAGTTGTGCCATGTTATAGATAAACATTCTAAGGATATGGAATATTTCCTTTTACAATTGAACATAATTTTTCTCCTAGTCTTGCTCATCATAGAAAGAATAATTAAGCCATTTACATCACAAGTGGTGGCTCCCACTTCTGTTAGGTAATATAATATGCAGAATGAACTTGCTGCTTCACTATATAGTGTCCCATTGTGGATTCTGGTCATTAATTGGTTTGGGGTCATTGGCCATCTCAGTTAATGTGAGAAATCTATTCTTCCTTAAGTAAAATGTTCTATTGAAATGGGCCAGATTCAAATGACATGCACCATTATGCATGTGCTCATGTGCATGTGTATGGATTTTCCTGCATTTATTTATTTAGAGTAAGAAAACATAGTCCATTCTGCAAGGTTTAAAGAAAGTATTTGCAGGTCCCATTGCATACCACGCTGGTTTAAAATGTAAGGGCAAATATGGCCCATGGAAAATGCAAAATTCTGTTAAGCCTCACTGTGATTAACCCTTAAGGAGCTAAAGCACTAAGAAGGAAAATCTGTTTTCTCATCTCTGCCCCTGTCTGTGGAGGCATTGAGGTGACACAGCAAACAGAACCATCACTTCTGCTACAACCTGTGTAATAATGTGCCCAGTTAATCTACACAACATAGAGTCATCCTCTCAAAAAGTAATTCACTTCTTTAAAAACTGGAAGGAAAATAAATATGGTGCAGTAAAATTGTTGAGTAGAGGAATCTATCTGGACATTTCACAAAACATTTCATTATGCTGACAATTCCCAGAAGTGCTCTCAAGAGTGCTTTAAGCTGAGGATTACTGCACTGGAGCTGATGGACTTTTTTTGTAGCCCCTTTAAAAGGCAGTGAACCGTTTTTCTATTTTATTTAAATAATGCCCCTTAAAATGGATTTTTAGAGGTATAATAACTCCTTAAGAGTCAGTTATGCTAAACAGTTTCTCTTGATAGAAATGTTGTAAAACTCGTTAACTGCACAATTTCAGATGCCGGCTTGGTGAACGCTAACTGACATGTGAATGATCAGAGTTTGTAAAATAAATTGCAATAGTTGTTGTATCACACAGCTAGCATTGCACAAGCTGGAGGCCACAAGGGGTTCCAACCTGACAGAAAATTACTTCAAGATGAATGAAAAGTGCTTGTTTCTCTTTATTAGTTTTTAGAGAACAATGAAAATGTTGAATTGTTTACAGAGGTCTGATTAAATGTGGTCAGCGAGGCCATGTCCCTAATGCTAACTGTTGGCCTCCCCTCTCGCTGGCCCCCACATACTCACAAACCACATCCGCCACTCCAAACACCCAACCCCCACCCTCTGCCCCGTGCCACAGGCATCTTCTCTTAGGCTATTATGTCCACACATCTGTGTGGGAAATGTGCTCGTTCTGACATTCCACTGCTGCGTGGTGCTGCAGAGGTCTTTGTTAGATAAAACACTGTTGTCAAGCCTAACAAGCAGGTCATGCAATTTGCTGGACACTGTGGCACAGAATAGCCCAAGATGAATTGTTTTGGCCTCAGACAATGCTCAGTTCCATATTGGAATACATATGTATGGCTTCATTGTGTAGCAATGCAAAAACTCATGGCATTTTGTTTTCTACAGCATTGATTTTAAAATGTGTGTGTGTGTTGCAAAGGTTATACTACCACAAAATAGCCTGTTTGTTTTATTTACTTAGGGTAGCTACTGTCTTATGGCTAAAGGCAAGAGATGTAAAGGGCTTTGATCCATTATTTGTGGTTTAAATTCCATTTATGTTTTACCAGAAAGCACAGGAAGGGGAAAGGCAATAGCTACTATGTTAACTGATGGGCATACATAAAGAGGTGGTCAAAACCAGATCATTTTAAAGGATGTTGTGGAAAAGGATTCTCACTTTCTATTTCCACAAAGTAAATACCCCTGATAGATAGAAATATGAAAACTCATTAATAAGTATATGCCAAATAGGAAGAAAACAGTCTTTTTTGCAAGACAAAACTAATTGAATCTGATTTTGAAAAGGTTTTTGGTAAACTAAAAACTTAAGGACAAGCAAATCACTGCCCTTTCCGTCAGTTCAACAAAGAGCTTTACATGATTCTCCTTCTCTTTCTCTCTCTCCCTCTTTCTCTCTCTCTCTCTCTCTCTCTCTCTCTCTCTCTCTCTCTCTCTCTCTCACACACACACACACACAACCATACACATAAGTACACACACATACATCAGGGGAACTCTGCAGCAGTAATAGGGAACCATTCAAATGTTATTTGTGGCACTCTGACACAATGCATAGAACACACCCCTAATATGCAAGTGGAATTCTTTCCTTCTGTGCAGAACATGCCTTCTGAGTCTATTATGTGTATAAACAATGGCATATGTAATTACCTTCCTAGGGTGGCAATTATTCCTCAGAATCAACAACCAGAGTTAAAACATGTTCCCCAAAAGACATATGGGGATCAATTCTGGGTCAATTACATCAGGCTTTGATTTATCACATGGTGTCAGGCCATGTTAAAAAAAAAAAGTAGAAGCTTTTTTGTTTTTCTTCTTTTTAAAAGCATTATGAGGTAAAGGCTAAAGGTTTGACTCAAATTGGTTTATTTCCAACTTTGCTTTGTCCCAGTTGTTCCGCCCTCCCCCATTCTCAGAACAACTGTGATTTGCTGGGTTTGATTTGTTAGTTTGCTCTTCAGGAATACTAAATGCAATGAATCTGGACTAGATCCATATTTGATCTCCCCTTTTCCCCATATCACGCACACCCTCCATCTAGCACAGAAATTCCTCCTGGGACCCAGTAGAAAGAAAGAGTTAATACTTCAGGCCTTGGAATTTAAGAGATCTAGAGTTATATCCCCATGACTTACTTCATCAAAATCCATGTATCTGCAGTGGAGAATATGCCTTCAGATGACTCTTGTGAAGTTTAAATGAGATCTTTAACATGAGAATATGTATAAGCCACTTAGCTCCATGCTTTGTACATCAGGGTACCATGAACACAATGATTACTCTTCTAGTGATAGATAAACCAGAGATGTTAGCAGTTGCCTTCAAGGCCTCTGCAAAGTAGGGCAGGTCAGGAGCAGTAGATTTGCTCAGCATATATCACAGGGCTGAAATGGTGAATCCAAGAGATGAATTAAGGAACCCAGTAGATTAGACTACCTATGAAGTATATGATTATTTTATACGCATCCTAAGTAAACAGCTAATGAAGTACAAACTAGTCAAGACGCAGTACCACCCTGTTAGCAAGACTCCGATCTTTTACGGAGACTGAAGAACTGTAATTTTGTTTTGTTTTGTGTATGCTTTGGGTCCACACTCAGCAGTGCTCAGGACTAACTCCTGGCTCTACCCTCAGGGATCACTCCTGGTGGGGCTTGAAGGACTATATGAGATACTGGGGACCCAACTGAGGTTGCCTTCAAGCAAGGTGAGTGCCTTGCCCACTGAACCATCTCTCTGGCTCCCCAAATATTTTTTGTAAAATCAACTTTGCATGCCTTTACTACCAAAGAGTTACCAAACACATACATTCTATGCTCAAAGCACTGTGCCAGCATCAGGAATACAGAGTAGATACCTTAAAACAATTTCCCTATGACAATAAATATTCATATAAAATTCAATACACTAAAGATTCATAACTCATATTCTTGAAAGCTGTTTAATATGTAACAAACATGCAACATTGCTCCCAAAAATTTGGAGGTGGAGAGACTCATCCTATTAAGGAATGCATCATGAAACTAAAGTTATTGGTTAAAAAAAGTTATTGATCAAATTATGGATACTCCTTGCTGAAGAGCAAAAAACTTTCCAGAAATTAAATTAAAAGGAATGGTATTAGGATTCCCAAATTCTATAGGAAATAATATGTAGTCATAAAAAGAAAGCTTAAAATCCATTTTATATGGAACCATATTACTTAATCAGAGAGAAACAATTCATTTTTCAAATGTCACACACTGCTATTGGCAATAGTATTGGAATCTTGATTAAGAAGCATCTTGATCGTGTTTTTTAAAAGCGCCTGGCACATTGTCCATTCAGATGGACACTACTGAGACAATGATGCCTCCTGTGGGTTCATGCATACTACAACTTAACAAAAGTACTACATAAAGTGTCTAGTGTCTATAATCCTATTATTGCTTTAACATTGAAAAAATAATGACTTATTGTCAGATTAGAAATATTGGGGGGAAATATTATGTAGACACTCAAGGTCAGATTAGAAATATTTGGGGAGGAAAATTGGTCATTCTGGCTGGAGCAATAGCACAGCGGGTAGGGCATTTGCCTTGCACGTGGCCTGAGTTCGATTCCTCCGCCCCTCTCGGAGAACCTGGCAAGCTACTAAGAGTATCTCACCCGCACAGCAAAGCCTGACAATCTACCCATGAGGTATTTGATATGCCAAACACAGTAACAAGTCTCACAATGGAGACGTTACTGGGCATGCTCGAGTAAATTGGAGGACAGTACTACAGTGCTACAATGCTACTTACAGAACATAAAGGACAATACAGTGAACACTGTTACTTCACCAGACTTTCTTACAGAACTATTGCCCATGTCTGTTTTGCCCATTTTAAGACCTTTCTTCGATTCAGTCACATCATCCCTATTTTGACCCAAAATTTCCCCTTCTCCAAGTCAATAACTTATTCAGAGTAGCAGGCCCCAAGGGCATGAGATGTATGTAGAGGCGAAGGAAACAACAGAATTTATTCATCTCCCCACTCACCAAGAAATGTACAAACATATTTTCCAAAAATCTACATCTATGGGGGAGAATAAAATTTAATTCAAGTAAACTTGGATGACTGTGTGCTAATATTTCTAAGTTCTGCTGAATATTCATAATTTTAAAAAAACAGATCCTACTTTTAGGGAGTCTAAATAATAAAATTGAGATGTCCTAAGTTGCCCACATTAAGAGTTTTTTTGGTTTTGTTTTTTTGTTAAAAGGACTTAAAATGCTGACAAATATACTTTTCCATTCTTAAGACACTCTTAATTAAGAGCAGAGAACCAAAAAATCATGGGCTTTGGAACTAATTGCAAATTCACTGAGGGCAGGAACCACATTTTATTTGTCTCCCTCATTCCCCTTCCATATTTTGTGCAGTGATTCACACATAATAAATACTCAATTAAGTTGAAAAGGCAATATATATTTTAATGTATATTAATTTGTAGGAGGTAGATCAGTTTAGGCAGCAGATAAAACATAAAAGGAGAAGTTCAATCTTTTCTGAATTCTGGCCAGTGAAAATTTTCTTTGCTGAAGCTTGTGTGATATGGGCATCATTAGCTGCTGGCCACTGTTGCCTTCTCAATGTATTGATGTGCTTTCATCTTTGCTGACAGTAAGAAGATGATTCTCCATTGGTTGTCTTCCCAACAGGAAAATGTAAAGGATGATATAAAGCAGACTCAGCGAGCCAGTGTTTAGTCCATCCTGGGCCTAGAGCTAGTACATCTGTGGGAAAAAAAAAAAACAAACAAACGGGAAACAACTGTTAATTCAAGCCTTTCTAAGGTTAACTTTTCAGAAACCCAATGACCACTCACAGATCACTGAAATTATTTAGTTCAACATTTCAGAAAGATAGCCAGTATTATCTATCATTTTTTACCTTTTTGTTTTGTTTTGTTTGTTTGGGGGCTACTCCCTGCACAGTGCTCTGGGTTTGTTGCCAGAGGCTTTCCATGACCAAACACAGGATTCCTGCCTGCAAAGTATGCACTCCAGCCCTTTGAACTATCTCCTTGAAGCCAACCAGAATCTTATGATAATGCTATTCTTATTTTTTTTCCTTACTTTTAATAACGACTTAGAAATCCATGCCACTTCCAGGCACATATGCCAATCTAATGGCATCATAAGAACCCTATAACTGTATTTTGAAAACAAAGTTTTCCTCCCCAGGTAAGGAGTCTGTATTTTCATTCTTTGATAAGCAGGAATAAAGCCCCTACTGAAGTTCCAAGGTCAACCTTCTCTTGAAAAGTAAAGTTTCTGTCTACCATCCTGGACCACCAAAGAGGAGACAAGGAAACCTCTGCAGATAAAAAAAAAAAGCCTGTTGTAAAGCAATCTGGCTGTGTAGGAGCAAGCATACTTTTTCAGCAAAGCTTTTGGAAGAGTCAGGTGGGTCAAGAAGAAAGTGCACATAAATGCTTCAAGCATCAGTAATATCAGCAAAGACTCCATGAGAGCAGCATGGAAGGACCCAGGTAGGGTCCACATCAGTCAGGTCAGAATCCTGCCCCAGATATTAGTAGTACTATTACGGATCAATAAATAATGATTTTAAAGAAATATTTCTATTCATGAACATACTCAAGGGTTACTATGTCTCAGAAATATCATATCACTGACCCACTTCACACTCATATCAGTGTAACCTAAATATCTATCAATATCACTATCAGTATCACCCCATTGTTCATCGATTTGCTTGAGCGGGCACCAGTAATGTCTCCATCCGTCTCTGTCACATGCTAGTGTAGCCCGATGCCATACTAGGGGCTCTTTCAGGATCAGGGGAATGAGGACCATCATTGTTACTGTTTCTGGCATATCGAGAATGCCATGGGTAGCTTGCCAGGCTCTGCAGTGCGGGCGGGATACTCTCAATAGCTTGTCGGGCTCTCCAAGAAAGATGGAGACTTTTGGGGCTGCCACTAATCACCTTTACAAGTGTTCCCAGTCAGGCATATATGCAGGCAGGATACTCTCAGTAGCCTGCCGGGTTCTCTGAGAGCGAGAACTAGAGAATAAGCATGTTTGACCACACGCTTCTGGGAGCTTGGTTTTATAGACTCTGGATCCTGGCCATTGATGGGGTTACACGGCAGTTGGTGGGTGTAACTGTCTAGCTACTGGAAGATGGGGAATCTGGGTGGGGGAGGCCCAGTCCCTAACCGAGCAGACTTGTAGATCTCAGCCACGGGTCCCCGCACAACTGGGTTCCTCTGCCAGCTCCTTCATACATGAGGCTCATCCAAGCCTGTGGAGAGTGGTTTCAGCATGGCTGTGGCTGGGTCCTGGAGGTCTTCAGCTGCCAGGGCTCTGCCTGGAGTAGAGAGGGAAACTCAAACCACCATCCTCCAAGGGACACCGGTGAGGACAGCCAGGCACAGGGGCAGGAGACTCTGTGGTGTTCTCTTCCGGGAGCTTGGTTTTATAGTCTCTGGATCCTGGCCGTTGATGGGGTTACACAGCAGTCACCTAAATATAATTTATATATATTATATACATATAATTTATTCACTAATTTATTTTATTTTTTTCTAAACTGAGCCAAAGGCAATCACATGTGTTCTCAAAACACCTTTTGGTCTATGAGCAAAAAATATACACTGTGAGCACTTGAAATTTCCCTGGAATCATTTTAGGTTCTTTCTTCCCAATCCAATATGTCAAATTTGTTGCAGGATCTATTATCTCTTAATTTAAAGAATCTTCTATAGAGCTATTTTCTGCTGAATTTCTACAAATACGTCCTGACCCTCTTATCAGACCCTGTTCTCTTCAGAGACATATGACAGCCTCCTAGCTATGCCTAGGTCACCTCTATTGTAACTTTTACTCCTTTCAAATGATGTTACATACAATAGGTAAGATTTATCTTTCAGCCATTTATTCAGATCCCTCTGAGGTATGGTCCAATCTTATGTTACTTTGAGCCTAACTCTTGCTTGATTGGTCAGAATTCCACTTTCTTATTCTCTTTACTCTCTTTGTTTCCAATAAGAAGTTTCTCCTACTTCAGGTACACAAATCTATCGACTACTGAGCTCTCACTACTGTTTTCCTTCTTAATGAACTCCTTTCATTCTTTGACTCTCTCTTGTGACATGATCTTAAGAGTCTTTTCCAAGAAACAAATCCACATTGACTTATCCTTTATCTGGACTCCTCTGTACCAATCGATAACACACAGTTTAAATACTTGGTTTTCATTTAACGTTTCATAGATATTAGCTTCCCTACACAACTAGTTCTTTGAGAACTCATTTAAAAGTTACGTTCTGCATGTGTTATAGTGCTTCCAAAGTACCTGATATGGACTTCTAGAAGAAAAATTTTTGTTCCCATCTTCTCTGGCCACTTAGCATACTCTTAAACCCAGCTGCAAAAAAGGGGAGGTAGAAAAGTTAAGGAAATGGAATCAACTTACTACACTCATACCTAGAAAAAAGTTCTTATTTCTGCAACAATACAGCCTCTTTGGAGTTTGTTTCAGAAATCTCACTCTCTGGATTGGCTTTTCTCTGTTGTTCTGTCGCCAATGAGAAGAAACAAATCTGGAATTGCCTCCCTCTTCCTTCCTTCCAATCCACAAATGAAGTTTGGTTAGGGTAGACTCATTAGACCAGTTCTAACTTAAACCTTACTCTTTTTTCTCTCCTGCCTCATCTCACAACTAATGATGTAGAACCTGAAAAGCTGGATCCAGGAGAAGGGAAATAAGATGGTTTATCTGCTCAGAAGACACAATACATACAACCAGCTACACATGGCTCACTGAGCTCATCGAAAACTACATTATACTGAAGAGAGCACTCAGGTAACAAATAGGATATACCTCCCTAAATTTATTTCAATAAAAACTATTTGCTTCATCCCTGCAAAACAAAGAAGAAGAAAGTAAGTGTATAAGTTTGACGTCTACCCTGTACTTATCTCTCCCAAATATATGAAGTCCCAGGAGTTATGAGTTTTCTTCAACATAAGTGATATATAATTATGTTCTGAACAAATACCCAATTAATTTTATAGTAAAGTGTAAATATCTAAACTTTTTCATAAAAGGCCAAAATTTTTAAGAAACTTGCAAGTTCTTGGTTCTAACTCTTCATGGTTCATATGTTGAACCCCTTCAAAACCTTACAATATTTTATTGCTATTTTATAATCCATTCCCCGAAATACTTTACAACAGAGATCTTTAAGTCTGAGATTCTTTCTTGAGTCACAAGCAAAGGAAATTTGGGGAGTCCAGCCTTACTTGAAGACAGACATGGCTACTATAGTGTGATATGGGCAAAAGCAAGGTGTATAAATTCTAAAAAATCCCTCTTAAATTCATTATTCCAAATCAGGCATATAAATTAGGCTATTACCCCGAGATTGGAGATTACTATTGTAAAAAATTTTCTCTTCCCATCACTACCACCATGTAAGCTCCACTACCCGCTTTGTTCCAGAGACATAAATAAATCTCCAAAAAGATCAACTAGCCATAGTTAAACTCCCCAGCTAAATATTCTAATTTTTTTGGATGACATCTCCAAACTCTACAATACTGGCATCCCAGTATAATAATACAATCACCAGATTGGATAGGAACATAATGTAGAAGCCAACCAATCTAAACTAACAAAAAACATTAATAGCAAAGACTTAATTTGCAGCAACAGTTTAGTAAACCCTCAGACAAGGAGTTAATGTCCCTATGATGAAAAATAAGAATTTTCACAAATTTTCTTCTACGGAAATATTTTTCAATCATTAGACATTTAGTGGGAACAAGCAATATAATATAAATTGTGGGCCTTTTATGGGGGCAGGCTTGGGGGATGGTGGAAAAAATGGAGACAATGGTGGAGGAAAGGTGATAGTGGTGGGGCAGTTGGTGTTGGAATCTTGAACACCTGTAACAAATCATCGTGAACAACTTTGTAAACTATTGTGTTTAAATTAAGTTGAGCGAAAATTTGAAATAAAATTTTTTAAAACAATTTTATTTCTACCTTAAATAAGTCTAAGCACAAGCAATGTGGAGTTATTATGGCAGCACATCTGCATAAGGTAATTCTTCTCCACTAGACAACCTCTCTGACAAGGAATTTAGAAAGGAGCTACATCAGGATACATAGGGAGCTGAAAGATGCAATGGAATGCACTGCCAATAAAATACAAGAGGATTTGAGGACATAAATGTGGAAAATGCAAAAAAAATTACAAACAGAAATGACCAATCTGAAAAACCTGGTAGGTAAATTGAAAAACTTAATGGAAGGCCTCAGCAGCAGAGTAACAACTGCAGAGGACAGAATCAATGAGCTCCAAGATGAAGTGCAGAGACTCTCTAGAAAAGAGCATAAAATGGAAAAGAAACTCACAATCAATGAAGAGATGTCAAGAAAGAATCAGGATGACAAGAGGAATAACATATGAGAATTATTGGAGTCCCAGAGGGACAGGAAGAAAACCCTGACAAAGAAGAAACTGTCAAAGACATCATTGCTACGACGTTCCCAGAGCTGAAGAACACATGTGTCTAGATTCAGGAGGCCCAAAGGGTACCAGCTAGAAGAAATCAAAATAAAAATACCCCAAGACACATCCTGATCAAAATGGCGAAAAACCTTAGACAGAGACAAAATTCTGAAAGCAGCAAGATCAAAGAAAGAAATTCTCTTTAAAGGGGCATCCTTAAGATTGACAGCCAACTTATCTGATGAAACCCTCAGGGCCTGAAGACATTGGT
Source organism: Sorex fumeus (assembly GCF_029834395.1). Taxonomy (NCBI): domain Eukaryota; kingdom Metazoa; phylum Chordata; class Mammalia; order Eulipotyphla; family Soricidae; genus Sorex; species Sorex fumeus. Next base: position 8,547,128 of record NW_026606075.1, on the reverse strand, counting down.
GGGGTATAGTGAAAAAACTCAATGAAATAAATGCCTCACCAAAAGTACTTCTTTACCCAGCCAGTCTCTCATTCATATCAGAAGGAACAACACACAGTTTCAGTGACCAAAATACAGAGAGAGCCCACAGAATGGAAAAAATATTTACCCAATACCCACCTGAAAATGATTAACATCTAGTGGAATTGTACAAGACACTAGTAGAATTGTACAAGAAAAAAAGCTCCAACCTCCTCAAAAAATGGAGAGAAGAAATGAACAGAAGCTTTCTAAAAAAAAAAGAAAGACAAATGGGCAAAAGGCAAATGAAAAAAATGCTCTACATCTCTAATCATCAGGGAGATGCAAACCAAAACTACAATGAGATATCATCTCACACCACAGAGACTGATCTACATTCAAAAGAACAAAAGCAAACAGTGCTGTCATGGATGTGGGGGGAAAGGGACGTTCTTTCACGATTGGTGGGAATGCTGACTGGTCCACCCTTTCTGGAAAACAATATGGACATTTCTTCAAAACTAGAAATTGACCTTCCATATTACCCTGCAGAACAGTGCAGTCTTCTGCCCCCACGCCTGGGTGTTCCTTCCCGGGGCCCCTTGGAGGGGAGCGGGTTGAGCTTTCCTCCCCGCCCCGACCAGGGCTCTGGCAGCCGAAGACCTCCAGGACCAGCCACCGCCATGCTGAGACCACTCTCCGCACACATGAAGGTACTGGCAGAGGGACAAAGCCACGCGGGTTCTGGGGCCGAGACCTCCAAGCCTACTCGGATTGGAGTCGAGCATCTTCCACCCAGATCCTCCAAATTCCAGTAGGCGGGGGTCACACCCACCACCTGGCCCCCTGGCGCCGTGTAATACCATCAGCGGCCAAGACTCAGAGACTATAAAATCCAGATCCCGGAACGGCGCGGCGGCCGTGCGACGTCTTATCAAGACATCTTTTTATGACATCTTATTATCTCATTCCTTCTTTGGACAAACTCGCAGGCTATCGAATGTAGCCTGCCCACAGGGCAGAGTCTGGCAAACTCCCCGTGGCATACCAAATATGCCAAATACCAGTAACAATGATGGGTCTCATTCTCCTAAAGAGCCTTGAATATAATCTCAGGGCTAGGATGAAAGAGACGTTACTGGGGTCTGCTCGAGGCAATCGACAAATAACAGGATGATGAAATGAAAAAAAATGAAATTACCCTGCAGTACCACTTCTGGGAATATATCCTGAGGGTGCAAAAAAAGCAGAGTAGAAATGACATTCGCATCTGTATGTTTATTGCAGCACTGTTCACACTAGCCAGAATCTGTAAGCAACCCAAGTGCCCAAGAATAGATGACTGGTTAAAGAAACTTTGGTACATCTACACAATGGAATACTATGAAACTGTTAGGAGAGATGAATTCATGAAATTTGCTAATAAGTGGATATACATGGAGAGTATCATGCTAAGTGAAATGAGTCAGAAAGAGAGGGACAGACATAGAAGGACTGCACTCATTTGTGGAATTAAAATAATATAATATGAGACTGATATCCAAGGACAGTAGACACAAGGGCCAAGAGGATTGCTACAAAGTTGGAAGCCTGCCTCATGAGCAGAGGGGAGAAGGCAGCTGGAATAGAGAAGGGATCACTAAGACAATGATGGTCGGAGGGATCAATTGGGATGGGAGATGTGTGCTGAAAGTAGAAAAAGGACTAAACATGATAACCTTTCAGTATCTGTATTGCAAATCATAATGCCCAAAAGTAGAGAGAGAGTATGGGGGAAGTTGTCTGCCATGGAGGCAGGGGGAGGGTGGGAAAGAGAGGGGTATACTGGGGAGATTGGTGGTGGGGAATGTGGGGAATGGTGGGGAAGGATGGGTGTTTGATCATTGTATGATTGTAACTCAAACATGAAAGCTTGAAACTGTATCTCATGGTGATTTAATAAAATTTTTAAAAAATTTTAAGGAATGTTTCTCTCTTATTTAAGCCTCTGCATCTGTATCTTGTAGTCTCTTAACAAAGATAAGATTTAGGATAATAAAACACAAACTGCATGATAATTTCAGCTCTATCACTTACTATCATCCAACTTTCAACAAATTATGTGAGCTCCATAAGCTTGTTTTTTTTTAGCAACTTGAGAACATGTCTTTTTTGTTTGCTTGTTTTTGCTTCCCATAATGATCCAAATTTCTAACACTGTGTCTGCAGAGACTACTCAGCATAAACATTCCACTAAAATGGTTATTATGGGCCAGAGAGATAGTCAGAGGTTAAGGTGCTAACCTCATTCCCGGCTAACCCCAGTTCGGTGATCAGCACTGCATTAGGCCCCAGTGCATTTCCATGAGTGATCCCCAAGCAGAGTCAGAATAAGGACCACTGGGTATGAACCAACCCACTTCCCAAATAGCTGTCATTGCTGTTTCTATTGTTATGACACATGTAGACAAATAATGCCATACCTTCTCTGTCAACCAACCATTTGGTAGTTCTAATAAAGGTGGGATAACTAATCAATTACAGTAGACATTCAAGTGACCACATTTTCTCATCCATATCTTAGAAAACATGATCAGAATCAGATAAACTTATTTTCTGATTTACACACTTATTTATATAAAAATTCTTATATGATGCCATTGGTTAGTAAAGTAAAGTAAGTAAAGGCCCTCCCGTTGATCATCGATTTGCTCGAGCAGGCCCAGTAACGTCTCCATTGGAGACTTTGTTGTTACTGTGTCTGGCATATCGAATACTCTCGGTAGCTTGCCGGGCTCTCAGAGAGGGGCGGAGGAATCGAACTCGGGTCGGCCATGTTGGCCGCTTGTGAGGCGAATGCCCTACCGCTGTGCTAGCGCTCCAGCCCCATAAGATAAATAATAATAGTAACTATAATAATCTTCTTAGGATCTGGGAGATAGCATGAAGCTGGGGTGCCCAACTCAATTCCATCCCTAGCACCACATACCTCCCCTCCCCACCCCCAGCATCTCTAGGTTTGGCCTGGTCGTCCCTGGTACCATGAGGTCTGTGTGTAGCGTATCCACACACCCTTGCAATTGACTCCAGCCTGCTTAGTCAAGAGTTGTTTGGAGAGGCTCCTGAAGTCCCTGAACACCACGTGGAGACCCCTCAAATATAATCTGCTTAAATCTTCCAGTCCTGGAACATCAAAGGCACGTAGTCCCAATTGTTCTTGTTCCCAAAAGATCTTGTTCCTTTCCACTTAATTTACAGGACTTTGCTCTAGCTGCATATGATGCAGAGAGGAAAAAATCTTAACTTTATGACATGTTTACGATTGTGCATTTGTTAATGGCTAAGAAAATCAAAAAAATTCTCATGTTTCCCTGAAGGAAGGCAGTCAGATCATACTTCTACAAAAATAGCAAAGATGAGAGTTTTTCAGAAAATATATTACTCTTATTGAAGAGCACTTAATATTCACCCAGCTGCTTTCATTCCTATCACAAGTGTTACCTGTTTGCCAGTCATGGAACTAATTCAGTCCGAATGGATTCTGAAAAACTGTGTAAACTGTCATTTAGAGAACGGAATAAATCTATGTGCAGGACATCATAGTGTTTACATTTTTCATCCAAAAAAAACATGAGGGAGGGGAATGTAAAAAAAATGAAAATAAAAAATATGGATGATTGCATCTTTCTTCAGTATAATATATACTACATATAATATATTGTATACTATACATACTATATAATATATCATATAGTATACATAATATGATATATTATATACTATATGCTATATAATCCATTCTTTCCAGATAAACCTTCGGAGGCTATAAATACTCTGGAAAAAATTAACTACTAAGTAGCGTAAGTCTAATTTTAGGCCTAAATTCCCACTTTCAAAGTATTATTCATATTGTTTTATGGGTAATATTTTAATGCTACCTTTGTACATAGTTGTTTTACTTCTTAAGATGATTTTACATACATATTTAAGTCTCATCAAGGATAGATTACATGTAGTGAAAAAAAATCACTTCTTGGCAGGGGTATGGTGCCGCCAGCAGGTCAATCTGTACCTGTAAGGCGAGTGCATCAACAGCCTGATGGCACCTTCAGACTTCCAGATACCCTAAAATTGCTGCTGTGCCTTTGGCCAGACTCCCAAAATTTGGGGCAAAGTTTACCAGGAAAGTAAATGGCCAAAAGTTAGCTATGTGGGAGACACACCCACAAACCACCTCCAGCTCAGCTACATAATTGGAGGTATGGCCTCTCTGGTTCCTGATTGAATTGCTTAATGGCAATGATCCCAGAGACTCAGAAATAAATCTCGAAACCCTGCAGCTTTTGGCAGAAATGCGTCCGGTTCCTGCAATAGGTTACCGGTGCTGGGCCACCCCAGGTGAGAATAGGTTTCGTGCCTTGGCCTATTCCCCGTGGCGGTCCAGTGGCCGTCAACCTCCCGAGGTCACTGGACAGTCAGGTTTGGACCTGCAGTGACAAGACACACAGGGCCTCACAGGATGGGGTGGTCCCTCTGCCTGCTCTCCCTTGGTGGCTCAGTGGCCGCCATCCTCCAGAAGCCACTGAAAAGTCAGGTTTGGGCCCACAGTGACGAGACACGCAGGGCCTCATGGGATGGGGTGGAGCCAGCCCTTTCCTCCCGTCCCAACAAGACCCTGAGTCGCCGCCCATGAATGGCCTCTCTGGCTCCTGATCAAGCTGCTTAATGGCCATTATCCAAGAGACTCAGGAGCAAATCTCGGAACCCAGCAGGTTTTGGCAGAAATCCCCCCAGAATTAAGTGTTAAAATTTCAGAATTTCAAAATCGCGTGGCCACTACTGCAGCCACGCGACATCATATGTTATTCATAACCAGCAATAGAAAACAAATTGTCTACTGTTGCCTTTTCAGCAGATCTGAGTGTTGGGGTAAAATCTCAAATAATAATGGTGGGTCTGGTGTCAAGATATAGAATGTGATCAAAGTAGAGAGAGAGAGATGCGGAAATCATCTGCCCCACAGGTAGGGGGAGGGTTTGGGATGGGGGTATACTGGGTTGTTGGGGGTGGAGAATGGGCTCTGGTGAAGGTACAGGTATTTCACTGTACGACCGAGACTTAGACCCGAAAGCTTTGTAACTACTCTCATGGTGATTCAATAAATAAAATTATAAAAATGAAAAAAAAGTAAGATGGAGTATATGCCCAATTCAATCAACTAATCAGTGACTGAATAAATAGCAGTGCTCCTACATTTAAAAAAATCATTACTTGGGTAAATTGAAGAAGACAATCTGAAATAATAAGTTTATTGCAGTCAACTGACATTTGAGAGTTGACTACTTGAAAATCACTGGGCTAACACTTGACATGCATGGTCTCACTTGTTCTTCATAAAAGTCCTAGAGCAGACATCATTCCATTTTTACAAATTTTAGAAAACAAAAACTAAGAGACATTAAATAATATAAAGTGCTTTAAGTAATAGAAATTATTTCAAATCTGAGTTTTTCTAACTTTGAAGACCATATCTTTTACTACCTAACCCAAACTGTTGTCTTGCTTTCTTTATTCTTTCTTTTTTAAAAAAATTTTCTCTTTGTGGGTTTTTTTTTGTCTTGTGATTTTTTTTTTCAGTTTGTCGATCCCAGGTGCTCAGCCTCTCCTGTTTCTGTACTCAGGGATCACGTGTGGCAAGCTTGGGGCACCATATGTGGTACCAGGGATCAAACTCAGGTCAGATGCATGCAAGACAAACACCAAATTGGCTGTGCTGTCTCTGACCCCCAAACTACTAGTGTTTTTTCAATAAATAAATAATAATAGAGCAACATCTCATGTTAAGTTACCAAAACCCTAAAGTGTCAAAGTTTTTAGTGTGAAAACTGACAATATCTAAAATAAGTTCGTCAATTATTGTAGGGAGATATTTTAAGTAACAATTTTCTGCCATTCATAAAGTACCTACTGCACACCAAGCACTTTCTGTTCATCAAATCTAACCTTCACAGTATTGCCATAAATTAGATAACTATCTACATTTTACAGATGAGGGGAAAGATAATCAGAGAAGCCAAGTAATTTGTCCAAGGTTACATACCTAGCAACTAGCATAGCTGTGACATGCCAAGGAGCCACAATACTCATTAGCTCTCTTGCAAAGCCTTTCTCTAAAGTACTTGAAAAGACTGCCTCTTAAAGTAATCATGCCCTCCCCCTGTAATTGTATTTATACTATTTATTAGCTCAGCAAAGTGTTAGTTCAGAGACAATGCAAAAAGTAAATGCTAGCCCAGGCCCTGCCCTCATTACCATAAATTCCAAATTTAGTGAGGTCCGTGTTAATGGGCTTTCTCTATATAGAAAACTGTTTATTAGCCCTGCAAATATCTTAGCCTTGCTCTATCCCCACTAATAAATCTAAAAAGCCAAACAAAGGTGAAAGCAGAAAAATGACCTCAAGACCAAAATAGATGAAAGTGTCTATAAGTTTTACTCCAGCAAAAATTCATAATGCATGACATATGCCAATACAATAATCCACCGTATATGCCAATGACTATCATCAAATTCAGTACTCAAGTTTAAGTGCTGTTTATCAATAAAAGAAAATTTTTCCTAATCAGATGTTCATATTAAGGAAGATAGCCACAGCAAATTGACAATAACAATTAAAAGTCCATTTCAAATCTGTTTGGTGAACAGTGACATGATCTAACAATGTCAGGCTCCCTAAATCTTTGCTTCAATATTGTATAAAAATGTGCAGTAAGTGAAAATCCTTGGATGTTTGACGCAGTTGTCTTTGCTGCACATGTTGTGCTGGTTTCTGATGAAGACATGCTTCCATGTGCATCCTGAGTAAGGGAAATGTAGAATTTGTGACAATCAAGCCATAGCTTCTCCAAGAGTCAGTTCCATAAATACACAGGTTATCGATCTTACAAAGAATCCAGAGAAATTCTACCTGCATTGGGACAGTATACCTCAAGTAATCAGGTCAAAAAAATCAAGATGTTTGCTTGTTTATTCATTTCCTTGTTTTTTTTTTTTTAATTCAATCACCATGAGAAACCAAAGGACAGTAGAAACAAGGGCCAGGAGGCTTGGTTCACGGTTGGAAGCCTGCCTCACATGCAGGGGGAGAAGGCAATTGGATAGAGAAGGGACCACTGTGACAATGATCATTGAAATGATCCCTCTGGATAAGAAATACTTGCTGAAAGTAGGTAAAGGAACAAGCATGCATCGGGCTTTTAACATTTTCTTTATGTCAACATATAAATGAACAATCATGTACTCTATGCATGAGAAACAGCTGCAGGATACAAGCAAAATAATCATAACCCAGAAAAGAACAGACCAAGACTAAGTTTATTTTATTTTTCCAGTCTGATGTGCTGTAAATTAGTTAGAAGAATCATATTTAAGGTCATCTGTAATCTAGCTAGATTCTCAATAGGTAGCCTGCTTCCTGGACAAGGTTTAAAGGGCCATTTTGAGAGACAAGCATTAAGTTTTAGAGAGGCAGAATTGACTCATTTCACACTTCTACTCTAGATGAAGTATAAAAGTATAAGCTTTCCTGCTATATGAATACTAAGGTATCTAAATAGCTGTCATAACTCTGATAATCCTTATTTTGCGCAAGCAATTGATCTGCAAACTGGGCTTACCAAAGAATTACCTTAGAATTCAGTCTTTTACTTTTATTTCTAACTCACTTGGCCAGAGCATCAAAACTGTTACCCATTTTTAACCATCTATTTCAATTTCAAGTTATTGGAAAAGAATATAGATTCTCATTCTCTGGACTTTTTGAAGTCAGAGCGAGATCCTTTCTCGAAGGATAAAATACGAACTCTTTCAGAGTATTGTCCATGAAGACATCCTGCCTCTCTGATTGTTATTTATCAATTTAAACTTTATGAGATACTCAACAATTCCATTTCTAAAAATCTCTTCTACAGAAATAGAAGTACAAGTTTACCAAAACAAAAATACTTCTGGTTCAGTATTGTTTAAAACAACAAAAATATGAAATGATAGAAGTGACCAGCAATTGAAGAACGATTTTCAACAGCCCATCATGCACAGAATACTGATATGAAAGTTGACAGTGAAAATGTCATGTGCTTAATGAAAAATAATAATCTAGAGAAGCTAAAATGCAAAACAAAATATGTAATGTGTTACCATTTGGGGGAAAATACAACTGTGTATGTATATAGGGATTATATGAAATAAAAATCAATCCTAGAGAAATACAAAACTACCTATTCTAATTTTCTAATAATTGTTCTAATTATTTTTATTTTATAATATAAACATATATATTTCTGTTATGTGTAAAATATATATTTCTATTAGATGAGCCTGTCAAGCTACCAAGATTATTCTGCCCGCACGGCAAAGCCTGGCAAGCTATCTGTGACATATTCGTTACGCCAAAAACAATAACAAGTCTCACAATGGAGACATTACTGGTATCCTCTTGAGCAAATTGATGAACATCGAAAGGACAGTGCTACAGTACTACAGTGCTTATAAAGAAATATTTGTGTGTGCACAGAAAAATCAGAGAGTATAGTCAGCTTTGGATGTTCTAGAAAAATGCCATTATTTCAGAGGCATATAAAATACTTAAGTCTCATGATTTTGAAAGCTGGGACTTACCAAAATGTAGTTCCTGAGGAAGGCCTACTTCCTAACTTATATAGTACCTTCTTGCTGGATTCTCAGAGGTATGGAAAGAAAGAAAGAGGAGTCAAATCCTTGGAATAAGTGATTGAAAAGACTTTACACACTATTGTAATTAGGTTGCTAAAAATTTTTTTCTAAAGTTGAAATTCCTTTCCTCACCGGGATCTGAATAAATTAAGAATCGAAATTTAAAAAGCAGCAAAGAAGTCAGAATTCAACCGCTATCACTGATAAATCCAGAGTACAGAAGTAGTTTAGCATTAAAGTCAAAATAAAGCCTGGCGTTCTGGGCCGTCCTTCACGCCCAACCGAGGTCACCAGCTGCCCCCCATGAGCGGCTCTCTGGCACGGCCACGACTCCAGAGCACAGAAACCAATCTCTTAACTATCTAACTTTTAATAGAAATTCTTCCAGGGTTAATAAGTGAAACAGCAGAAATCCAAAACCGCAATAGCGGCCGCGCGACATCATTTTATTCTTAAACCAAGCTGTAGAAAGCAAATCATTTCACAACGCTGTTTCAGCATATCTGATTGGGGGAGGGGCCGTAAACTCTAAACAATAATTGTGCATCTTCTATCGAAACAATGTATCTAGTCAAAGTAGATAGAGTATTAACTAGAACTCATCTGCCACACAGGAATTGGGAGGGGTGGGAGGTGGGGTTCTATTGGGGTTCATGGTTAAAAATAAGTATTGGTAAAGGGAAATGTGTTTGATACTTACATGACTGAGACCTAAACCTGAAAGCTCTCTAACTTTTCCCACAGTGATTCAATAAAGAAATAAATCATTTAAAAAAATAAATAAATAAATAAAGCCTGGCTTTGTAAAGAACGAAGCCATCTCCAGGAGCCAGGCAACATGAGGCCACCAGGAAAGATGTAGGCTCACACAAACTAGCTCTTCTGCAGGTTGAAGGAGGTGGCCATGAGCTGAACTGTTTTGCAATCTTCACACTTACCCATTAGCTAAGTCCATGCTCCCTCTAGGGCAGAGTGAGGAAGTAGGTATATAGTTTTGAAGACAGTCGTAAGAACGATGACTGAACATAGGTTACAACAGGTTCAGTGTGAATGGTGAGAGAGGCAAAAAAAGCAGGGAGGTCAAAAATATTGAAAGAGGGGCTGGAGCGATAGCACAGTGGGTAGGGCATTTGCCAAGCACGCGGCTGACCCAGGTTCGATTTCCAGTATCCCCCAGCACCGCCAGGAGTAATTCCTGAGTGCAGAGCCAGAAGTTACCTCTGTGCATCGCCAGGTGTGACCCAAAAAGAAAAAAATATATATTGAAAGAAAGGGAACAGTAGGAAATTCGAGAAAAGGAATTGTTTGTTTGTGGCAACACCTGGTGATGCTCAGGAGTTACCCCTGGTTCTGCACTCAGAAATCACTACTGGGAGGCCCCAGAGACCATATGGGATGCTGGGGAACAAACTCAGGTGGGCCACATATAAGGCAAGCTCCCAATCCACTGTACTACTGCTCCAGCACAGGAAAAGGAATTTTTAAAGATCAAGACTAGAAAAGAAAAATGGTAGAAAGTAGTAAGATAAGAGTTTAAGCAGAGTGATGGAGTTGTTAGCATGAATGTAAGTGGATAATTTAAGTGGCTAATTTCTTATTGGGACATGAACAAAGGAAAGGAAGAGAAAATCCAAAAGTAAAGGTAAAGGAAGGGAAGCAACTCATATCATGGGGTCTTGTGAAAAGGTGGACCTAGAGTTAAGGGCAACAGTAAAAATTAATCTTCCAAACCGGTCAAGAACAGACTTTGCTAAAGTCAATACAAAATCCAACAGAACCAGGACCTACTAATACATACTCCTCAAACTGAAACTTTAAAAAAAAAATGTATTGTGTGCCATGATTTACAATACTGTAAATAATAATTCCAGGCATACAATGTTTCAACATTACACCATTACCAAAGGGCCAGCATCCCTTCACAAGTGTTGTCCTGTAAAACTTTTGAGAAATCATATCACAGACTATTTGTTCCCTTTGCCTTGCTGATTTGTATAGTTTAGAGTTTATAGTGGTGTTTGTTAATACATGGGTAAATGAAAAGTACATGATCTAGAAAATCACCCTTCAAGAACATAGTGAATGAATATAAAAGGAACCTGTGCTAGAGAGAGGTATATGACCTATATCCCAGACAGAGTTGCCCAACTTATTTCTACACTTACTCCTCTCTAAATACATAAGAGGCCTTAGACATGCCAAGCAGTTATTGAAAAAGAGAGTACAGTCCTATCCAATTAGATGTGAATGTTTTTTTCTTGAAAAAAAATCTCACTGTACTTTATTTAATAAACACATTAAGAGGAACCAGAAATCCACGTAATTTTTGAAACAAACAAACAAACAAAAACCTATCAGGACCCGTGGTGGTGGAAAATGGATATTGGTGGAGGGATGGGTATTTGATCATTGTATAATTGAAATCCAAGCACAAAAATTTGTAAGTCTACAACTGTACCTCATGGTGTTTCACTAATAAAAATTTAAAAAAAAAAAAAAAAACTTTTGAGAAATCATGTGGTTTATTATTTCGAAGATACTGTTAAGGAACTGGGCAGATACAGAATAAGGGTTAGGTCACACCCTTTGCATGCACTGATTCCAGTTTCATCCTAAGCATCGAGCATCACTGGATGTAACTCTGGTGGCCCCTTCACAACACCTGGGAGGGGCCTGTATACCACAAGCAGAGCACGAGCAGCACCACACAAAGTGGTCCTAAAACTGAATCACTGGCCTGATTGGCTAAGTAACTCAGAAGTGGATCCTGGGCCTTCTGGACATCACTTGCAGACACTGCTCCCTGTTCCCTGCCCCAAACGATGTTGTTTAGACTAGTACTGAGGTACTTACATATTCCGTATCATTCAATCATGCATCATAGTAGTTGATTCATATTCTCCTCTCTCTCTGGAAATCCTAAGGAATAAATACCAAAGATGGCCCTATGCAATTTTTTTTCTGTGTGGGGGCCACACTTAGTGATACTCAGGGGTAACTTCTGGCTCTGCACTCAGGAATTGCTCCTGGAGGGCTCAGTGGACCTTACGGTCTGCTGGGGATTGGACCTGGGTCAGCTGCCTGCAAAGCAAATGTCCTACCTGCTGTACTATCTCTCGGGCCCAACCCTGTACAATTTTTTTCCCTGCATTTCTGACAAGCACTACACCGTATTTCCCAAATCACAGTACAGCATTAAGTAAAATCAAACAGACCAAAGAAATCGGCGAATTCATAGTCTAAAAGTCTGGCTCCATACTTTAAACTGATAGAGACTTAGATTTCTGCACTGGAAATGTTTCTGCGCTTTCACTGATATATTTTTCATGTCATGGTTTCAGTGGCTTAGAAGTCCTCTGGTAAGCAGATTCTTCTAGTAAACAGATTTCTATGACTTAAAAAAAGAAATAAAGAGGGAATTGCTTCGTATCTTTCAACAGTACCCAAAGTTATAACCTTTATCAAGATTGAAGTTATGGTTCAAGTCTCCATTTCTCGGAATGGTTTAGCATTTTCAACCAGCTGCCCTCCTCCTAACTGGCCCTTTTTTGACGTCATGCAGGATTTGCAAAATGTGTGCTGCAGCCCATACTTGGGCTTCTCCTGGCTGCTATTAAAGTTGAACTGCATTTGGTTAAGTGTGGAGGCTGGCACCGGAGAGGATCCATAATGGTGATTATCATGCAAATCAGCCTCCTGCAAGTCCAGCTCCTCTGGGAGGCCTTCCAGCCCCACTACCCCAGCGCTGCTTCATTGTCCCCAGAATAAAGCAAACCATCTTTGCTGTGACACCAGACGGACGTGACCAAGATGGGTTCCCCTGACAGAGATTAGTGGGCAGCCGTGAATCTTTCACTCGGGGTAGAAATATGATTTTATTTAAGAAAATAACCATCTATAATTGGGCTTCTGTCACTTTAAATTTTAATGGTGAGAGTAATGTGGAGGTTTTGGAACTTTAAATTATGGCTTTCAGAAGCTTCACACTGAATCTTTCAATTATTCTCTGTAAGTACTTTCTCAAAGCATGTGCCACCATGACATTGATATCACAATTCAAATCTAAATTCAAAACTGACTGCAAGGCTATGAGCTATGTGCTGGCGTGCCTGCTGCCTCATTTTATCTTTGAACATCTGACGAGGCGAGTGAAGAGGCACTCTCCCAGAGCCCGGCCAGCTGTTTGCCAAATATTCAAATAGCCTGGCATGCAGAAGAACCTTTCAGATTTCCTCACATCAAAATTAGCGACGACCCCCTATTTTTCCCATTAGTTTCTGGCTCACCTACAGCCCTCCACACAGGCCTGCCTGACGCACTGGGCTAAGTCCTGGCTCTGGAGCTCACCCACCTCTCAGCTTCCCCTGACTCCAAAATTGGATCCAGTGGATGCTACAGAAAGGCAGCCGGTGCTGATGAGACCAGAGGGGCGAGTTTTCAAGTCCGCGTTTCCTTGAAGTGGATCTGAAAGTGGGGCTGAGCAGAGCTGATATTTGTAGTCTGGGACACAGCAAAGAGAGTGCATGCGTTTTACTTCAAGTACCTTCGTTAGGCTGGAGTTTAAAAATAAAAGAGAGCCTTGGGAAGACAGTAGCACTGTAGCACTGTCCTCCCGTTGTTCACGGATTTGCTCCAGCGGGCGCCAGTAACGACTCCATTGTGAGACTTGTTGTTACTGCTTTTGGCATAATGAATATGCCACAGGGAGCTTGCCAGGCTCTGCTCTGCCATGTGGGCAGGATAGTCCCAGGCTCTCTGAGGAATCGAACCTGGTCAGCCACGTGCAAGGAAAACGCCCTACCCGCTGTTCTATTGCTCCAACCCTGGGAAGACAGTAACAGGAAAGTGAGAAAAGGCTTTCCCCTTTTATTCTGAAATCTTAACTTCCTTGTGGTGTACATTTTCATTCATGATTTTAATATTTTTAAGATTTTTAATATTTCAGATTTTTTTTGAATTTATTATTTTTTAATGTTGGCTGCGTGCAAGGCAAACGCCCTACCCGCTGTGCTATCGCTCCAGCCCAGCAAGCTACCGAGAGTATTCGATATGCCAGACACAGTAACAACAAAGTCTCCAATGGAGACATTACTGGGCCCGCTCGAGCAAATCGACGATCAATGGGAGGGCCTTTACCTTTACCTTTACCTTATTTTTTAATCTCCAGATTTTTTAAATGGGAATAAGTGCTGAATTGTTTATATTGCCTCGATTATTTTTAAGTGAGCCCATTCCCTCGGTAAATACAGTTCCAAATTTACGACAGCAAAGAACTAAGTCCAGCTGCACACTGAGTCTGTGATAGAAAATAACCCTGATTTCACTCTGTTGAGCTCCTGCAGCAGCTCTCAGCTGGATCACTTCTCACAGACTGTGGTCTGCACTTGAGGAGAGCTGGGTTAAAGGAGAAAGGGACCAAGCCGCCATGTGCATAAGGAATCAGCCTTGACTCAAAGGGCTGGTCACATTTCCTGAAACTGGAACACGACACCCAGGTTGCCAGCTGATTGAGAGGGTTTCTTGATTTCTTCCAGAAAAGTTGGGTCTTTGCTTCGCTCATTTCCTGTGATGTGCTTACACTCGAACAGAAGGGGACCAGCAGGGAGGCTTTCAGGGCACATTGAGGGTGAAGCCCAGCACACAGGAGTCCTGAATACCAGATGTCAAGCCAGTGTGTGCGGAGGATTGCGCTTCTAACGGATGTATAAACACCAAATCCTGGGCTGAGGCAGCTCCGCTGTCCTGATCTGGGCTTTTCCTTAGTGACAGGTAAAGCCTGATAGAAAGTTATTTCATTTCAAAAAGAATAATAGTAACAAAAGCTGATCATCTGGGTGTAAAAATTATCTGAAAAACAAGATAGGCATCTGCTTGGCATTCCAGTTCTGTCCATCAAGCACACTCATTCCACCAACAGAAATCATCCTGAAGCACGTGGAAAGCTCTAGTGCCACAGTGAGAAACCTGACCGACATCAGTTACTGAAAGCAGTTTTAGAATATGCTTCTCATTAAGTGCAAGTGGATTTTCTTCTAGTACATATACCATTTACAGAGAAACAAAAATTTTTAAGCCCCCATTGATTTTGAAGTCCAAAGCAGCATTATTACAAACCTATTTGACTTGAATATTTAAGTCCAGCATAAAACAATTCTACGTGTTATTCACCCAAATACTATAGTTTGATGAACAGGTTATGATTAAAGAATCATTGTCACCTTTCTTTCTCTGTAGAAGTTAGTGAATGGCTGATCACTTAATCACTTAACTTCCCGTTAGTCGTCGATTTGCTCGAGCGGGCGCCAGTAACGTCTCCATTTGTCCCTGTCGCGTGCTAGTGTAGCCCAATGGCATCTCTTCGCTCCGGGAACATGGAGGGCCTCAAACCGATCGTTCATGATCTTGACAAAGAAGTCTGACCATCTGGTAGGTGGGCGGCCACGCGGTCTCTTGACATCCCGTGGAATCCAATCAGTAACAGCTCTGAGAAGGATGAGAATGGCTGATACCTTCTTCTAAAGGTCTCACTTTCATAGTGGTCTACATTTCAGACAACTTTTTGCTCTTTTTATTAACTCCCCTACTCATTTCTCTCTTCATATCACTCGAAATCAGTGAGATACGAAGAGTTGTCAAATAAAGTCATGGGTTTGTGTACTGGAGACTATTTTGTCAAATTACACAGATGCTGTATTTCTTTTTAAACTCATTATGATGTAAAACCATTTACTGTTTCTATCTGGGTAAGTCATTCCCCTTAAGAGTTTTGGGAACGAAAAAATAAATAAAAGCTGAAGATCTCAATACTGAAATACTTTCCTCTGATGATAGTTTATACTCCTGTGACTTCAAGTATGTATTATCAATGTGCTTAAGATTTCAAAATAATATTTAATCCCTCAATACACAAGTAGCCAGTGTTCCTTTTTCAAATGATCTACTAAAATGCAAAAAGTACAATATCAGATTTTTTTTTTGCTTTTTTTTCCCATTTTTTCCCAAACTTTTCTTAATAGTTTCCAGTCAGTGGATATTTTACACTCCCTTTTCCCACACCCACTTACATAAAATTAGTCACCAGTTTCCTTCTCTTCTTCCTCAGAAAAACATCTTAAGTCTGTCTACCAAGGACTTAAAGACAGGACACATTCCTGACCTCCCTCTCCTCAGTGTAAATTATTCTTCATAACTCCTAATACCTACTGATTAAAGCAGGAAATTCTAGAATGCAGCACTATAAGATAGCAGATAATTTTTGATAACAGAGACTAACTTTTTAAGGGTTTGTATATTTGATAAGTTGTTAAAAGTAAAGTTAACATATCAAACTATTTTAAGTTAACAGTAAGTTGCTTTTTAAGTGACTTTAGGTGTAAAAATTGGATAACTTAAATTAAGAAATCAAATTCAAAGGCAGTATTTCTCTTTTAGAAGAGAAAAGTAAAATATTAACCAATGAAATCTGGGAAGGTATTGCAAACGTTACACATCTTCTTCCTCTCCTGTCCCTGTCTCTTCCATGGTCTCTCAACTCTACTTATAACCCTCAATGTGGCTCTGCTATATAGCAAAACATATGGGTGGTTCAGTGGTAGAATTCTCGCCTGCCACGCGGGAGGCCCGGGTTCGATTCCCGGCCCATGCATCTTAACCTAGTGATCAAAATAACCTTTCACTTAGTTTACAACTGTGTAAATCAACTGGGACGTTCCATCTGGGTAGCCAACATACTTCCCTGGATTCTCCCATGTCTGCGGTCTAATAGTGGGTGAGCTGGTAACAAGATGATCCAAAATGATCCCACTCACGTGTCTAGTGGTTGCTGGGCTATCAGTCAAAGCCTTTGTTCTCCTGCAGGCAGCCATTCATGCCCCATCAGGATAACCTGGGCTCATTCATTGACAAGATGATGTCAGATTCCAAGAGTAGAAACCCCAAAGCATAAGCACTTTTTAAGCTTCTGTTGATTTTACATTTGCTAATGTTCACTGGCCAAAGCAAGTCACGTGGTCAATCCAAAATCAGTGACAAAGAAATAGATTCTGGGTCAGAGAGATAGTACAGTGCCTTGCACATGGCCAACCTGGGATCAACCCCCAGCACCACATATAGTTCCTGAACACCACTAAGAGTGATCCCTGAGCACAGCATCAGAAGTAAATCCTAAGTACCGTCAGATATGGCTCTCCTACACCCCCTTTCAAAAAAAAAAAAAGAAGAAAGAAAGAAAAAGAAATATATTCTACTTAATGGAAAAAGGTGCAATATCACACTGTAAGGATTCAAATGTAGAAAAACAGACTTTATATGATCATTCTAATAATTTACCACTCAATAAAGCCCAAACACACAGAAGTATTCACACACATGCTCGTGATGTTCCCATCACCTAAAATAAATTATCAAAACCCTTATTCCCTGCAAGTTCTTATCTAATGTCCTTCAAGTTCCTCTACAAATCATTATTCCCTGATAATTATTCCGTTATTACCTTTCCATGATCCTTTACACATGCTTCTGTATAACATTTGTGAAATACATGATCATTTTTAAATCTCCCTAAATAGACTATTTATAGTACCAACACATAACACACTGTAGCGCAGAGCTTGGCAAAGAACAGGTTTCAATAGATGATTACTAATTTGAATTTAATGGATTGAATAAATTCAAAACAAGATTAAAACTTTCCACAAAAAAAAAAGCACTACATTTAGTGCCAGAGAGATAGTAGAGGAGTAAAGTGATTTCCTTGTATGGTGGGCTGGAGCGATAGCACAGCGGGTAGGGCGTTCGCCTTACAAGTGGCCGACCTGAGTTCGATTCCTCCGCCCCTCTCGGAGAGCCCGGCAAGCTACCGAGAGTATTTGATATGCCAAACACAGTAACAACAAAGTCTCCAATGGAGACGTTACTGGGCCCGCTCAAGCAAATCGACGATCAACGGGAGGGCCTTTACCTTTACCTTTACCTTGTATGGTATGCAACTTCGATCCTGGCACCACATTTGATACCCTGAGCACTGCCAATAGTGCCCCCTGAGCACAAAACCAGGACTTTTCCCTGAGTACTATCAGGGAAATAATCTAACCCCACCCTTCAAAACAAAAAAAAAAAACTACACTGCAAAACTCAAGGTTCAACCATACAAAATCAGCCCGATTTGTTAGAACTAATTAGATCCACCTGTCTAATTTGAAGGGAACAGCCGATACTCTCAGTATTTCTCCTGTGGAACTGGCACAAAGCCTGGACCTCCAGCATTGGATTATGTTTAGGTTTTGAAAGGTTTTCCTCAAAGAACATAGGTTTGGGAGTCGAAAACAATAGAACTCAAAATCCAAGGCGGTTTTTTGTTTGTTTTAATGAACCTAGTAATTTAACACATTTCTTCACTCTATTACTTTTATATCCATAGAGCTATCAGTATTGAACAACATGTAAAACATATAATACAGCGACTACCTATATACTACCAAAAATTCATATCTAACTTCCATATCTCCTATTAGAAAACGATATGGCCTTGGATAACCTCCAACCAATATCATTGGCATAATGAGGAGACAGAAAAAAGACTATATTGTTAGAAGCAGTTAAATAACTTCCAGTAATACTGAGAAATTGGTAAGTTAATAGTAGTTAAACTAAAACAGTGTTAGGGACTCAATCAGTAATATAAATTCACCCCTGCCCCAAGCGAACACAATAACCATTTCTAGTGATACAAGCCTAAAGAATCTTTTCATAATTTTGCTTGGGTGTCAATATGAAAATCAACATCCATACACATACTTAAGTTATATTCCTGGAAAGACTGTTTAGAAAGACAGGTTATTTTAATTCTTTTAATGCATAATCCCTCACTCTATTTTTTCTTTTCAACTTAAAGTTATGAAAATAGCAAAAAATTTTTTTCTCCTGAAGGATTCAATTTATAAAATGATAAAAATAAAAGCATATTACAAATACAGTTCCCAACTTCAAATTAACATTTGAAGTTAATATTAACATTCCATTAGAAATGTTATAATTTAAATCAATAAATAAAAGTGAATTTTGACCCAATGAAGTTGATTTCAAAGTGAAGTCCTATTTAGCATATTTTAATAAAATCCTTAAGCTTCCAAAGTCCAAGTAGGAATTTGTCTCTCCTAAGTCGTCTCTAAGTTGTCCAGAAGCCATTCTCACACCTCACAGCTCTGCAACACTGAACTTATGGCATTCTTTTATCTTTTTTTTTTTTTTGCTTTTTGGGTCACACCCAGTGATGCTCAGGAGTTATTCCTGGCTCGACATGCAGGAATCACTCCTGACGGTGCTCAGGGGACCATATGGGATGCTGGGAATCGAACCCGGGTTGGCTGAGTATAAGGCAAAAGCCCTACCTGCTGTGCTATTGCTCCAGCCCACTTATGGCATTCTTAATCAATTTGCTTTTATATCCATAGAGTTATCAGTATCTAACCCTGTATGTGAATCTCTAACCCAGGATATCTCAAACCAAATACACTATAAATTTCCTACTACTCAGGATTCTGCTTTCAATATTTTTCAAATCTACTTCTCTCTCACTCCCAGAACTCAGACTGCACCCATTAAATGTTCACTTATGGTTGACAAAGAAATATAAAATTTGCATTTGGTGAGTTCCTTCAAGTTCACATCCAGACCTTTAGTCATCTTCAAGTCTGAAAGCTCATGGGACCCCAGCTAGGCATTTAGAAACAATAGATTCTGTAGAGAAAATTTTAGGTAAGCTCATCATAAGCTGAACAGTGACTCTTTCCCCTCCTCTTAGTAAAGTGATTGCTGGGAGCAAAAGGCAGCAGGAAGAGTGGTGGAAAGGAGACAAGAGAGGGACTTGCATATATTTTAGATGTATTCATATGTCAGAATACTAATTTTCAGTATTTATGCTCATAGACAGAGGAATCAAGTAAGTATTTAATATTAATATTTGTTGTTCTCCTCCAGTTTCCTTTCAAATGTTTATATTTTATTATTTTATTGCTGGTACAGGATCTCACCATTCTACAAAGAAGTGATCATTGATGTCAGGAGAGGGGTTCGGCAGGGTGATACCATTTCACCAAAACTCTTCAGTGCCACCCTCGAGAACATCATGCGACGACTGGAATGGGAAGGAATGGGAGTGAAGATAGATGGTCGGCAATTACACCACCTCTGCTTTGCTGATGACATTGTTTTAATAACACCAAACACCAGCCAAGCGGCACAAATGCTGGCCGACTTTGACCGTGAGTGTGGAAAGGTAGGACTACAGCTGAATCTTACGAAGACAATGTTTATGAGAAACAGCC
This sequence comes from Sorex fumeus, assembly GCF_029834395.1. Taxonomy (NCBI): domain Eukaryota; kingdom Metazoa; phylum Chordata; class Mammalia; order Eulipotyphla; family Soricidae; genus Sorex; species Sorex fumeus. Next base: position 8,527,095 of record NW_026606075.1, on the reverse strand, counting down.
TCGTTCCTGATGCCCCATTCGCTCTCAACGGAATGACCATCACTGAATGCAACAGCTATGTGTACCTAGGTCAAGAAGTCAACATGACAAATGACCTGGCACCCGAGCTGCGCAGGAGGAAGAGAGCAGCTTGGAACGCCTTCAAGAACCTCGAAGAAATAGCTAAGAGGACGAAGAACCTCCGGCTTCGGGCACATCTCTTTGATTCCACTGTTCTTCCTGCATTAACATATGCCTCAAAGACCTGGGCCCTATGCAAACAGGATGAGAACGCTATTCAGGTCTCCCAAAGAAGAATAGAAAGAGCTATGCTTGGAATAACACGTTTCACTCAAATGAGAGAAAAAATCCGGAGTTCTGACATGTCGATGATCAAGAATCAGGGACGCTGTCTCATTTGCCAAGGTGTCAAAAATCAGATGGGCTGGTCACGTAATGACATTTAAAGACGACCGCTGGACTAGAGCTGTTACTGACTGGATTCCACGGGATGTCAAAAGATCATGTGGCCGCCCACCTACCAGATGGTCAGACTTCTTCGTGAAGATCATGAACGATCGGTTTGAGGCTCTTCATGATCCCAGAGCGAACAGATGCCATTGGGCTACACTAGCACGCGACAGGGACAAATGGAGACGTTACTGGCGCCCGCTCGAGCAAATCGACGACTATCGGGAAGTTAAGTGATTAAGTGATTGCTGGTATAGAGCAGGACACATAACATAATAAGGATAGAAATTATGTATCATGTTGCTTTGCCAGCTATCACAATTGTATCATGGTGACACAAGGAAACTGAGGAACTATAGCCTGGAGCAATAGTTTAGCAGTTATGGCATTTGCCTTGCATGCACAGCCAACCTGGGTTCAATCCCCAGCAACCGATATGGTACCCCGAGCCTGTGAGGAAAAAATTCCAGAGTGCAAAGCCAGGAGTAATTCCTGAGCACTGCTGGGGGTAGCCACCAAAAAAATTAGGAAATGTAAATGATTATTAGGAAACTACTTAACGGTACATGTTCTTTGCATCTTTTTTACTTTAGAATCTGATGTATTACAGAAGCAATAACCACTAAATAAATTTAGGTAAAACTTTCATAAATATTTTTATAATAGTCACAAAGAATATGATATACATGCTGATTACAAAACCAAATAGAACTGCAAAACTTAACTATTAACGTGGGGCAGGAGATATATTACAGTAGATAGGATGCTTGCCTTACACATGGCCAACCCTGGTTCAATCTCTAGCACTCCACCTGGTCCCCTGAGTGCTACCAGGAGTAATCTCTGAGCACAGAGCCATTACTTACAATCTCTGAGCAAGTTCTGAACACGGCCAGGTGTGGCCCTCAAAACACACCAAAATTTACTGTTAAAAATAAGTATTTCCATTTAAAATGTGATTCTTATAATTCGTAATAAGAGATACTGGTTGACGGTCCCATTAAATTTAGATACTTTGTGGCCTCAGGTTGGAGTGATAGTCCAGTTAAAGTGTTTACTGAGCATGCTGTTTAATCTGGTTTGGATTCCCAGCATTATGCAGAGTCCCTCAAGGGTGGCCAGGGATCACTCCTGAGAACAGAACCAGGAAAAATCTTGAATACTGCTTGATGTAGCCCAACCACCCCCCAATCCAGTACATTTTGACTAAGATATAATTATTTTATTTGCTCTGCTTCTACTTCTACATTTTAAAATATGAGATTGCTCCATATAAATGGATACTTTATTTTGACCTATTGAATGACTTAGTTAGAAGTATCTAGAAAATATTAGGAACTTAGGAAAACATCAATGAGAGACTAGAAATTTCTTATGATTGCATAGGTGCTTCCAATTATATAGGTACTTATATGTCTAAAGTTACTGAACAATAGTTTTTCACTTATAATAGTTACCTAAAGTAGTAATAGTAAGGTTTTAAATCTTGCACTAAACTTCAACAAAAATGCATCTGCAAGAATAAACACCTGAATGACTTTGTAGCTTATAATAATCAGATCTGATTAGGCCTCTCAAAAATATTTACTATTTTTAAAATAGAAAAAGAGTTTTCCTCAGTGGTTTTGGTCTAGAAGTTAAGAATGTATGAAGTCGATTAAGCAAAAAGCCAAGGATTACTGCAGCAAATAATATAACAGCTCTGGAGAATGACTGATGATCTTTGCAAAAGCCCAGACTAGTTTCATCTTTCTTGAGATTTTATCATGATTTGTTCTTAGTCACATAGAGTTTCAAAGACAAGCAGCGGTAAGAAGTATTTAATGTATGCTACTTGAGAAGACTTTGTCAGACTGAATTTATGTTATATGTATTCATATCTGCTGTTCTTATATGTGTAGTTCTTAAGCTTTCTTTTTTCTTGTTTACAGTAATGGGTCAAACAGATATGACAATTATAATAACACTACACACTAAAACCCTACAAAAATAACATTTCTGCTTCCTTGCAAGGGATAACATTCATTACAAATTTAAATGAGAAGCAAGTACCTTAATATAAACACGTATTCTTTATTTGTTGCCTTATTTGCAAATCTTACAACATATTCCTCACCTTTTAGCATATATTATCCATGACAATTCAATCTATCCTTTAAAATATGCAGCAAGTCACAGAAGTTCTCTTCAAATTGAAAGGAAATTTTAAAGTGAGGATGGGTTTAGAAAACATTTAATTCATCCTATTAGAAAAGGACATTCTAAATGGTTTCTGAGCACTTTTGCATCTTCTTACACACAGCAAATCAGCTCAGATATCTTAATCAGTGACTAGAAACATATCCTTATCAGTAACATATTCATGAAATATGGTATGTGTATGAGCTGCAAATGTTTGGCAGAGACCCAGGAATAAAAAAGAATATGGTAAAGAGTTGATGGAATAGCTTTGTGTTTCAACTCTATTCATTTTGGGAATTTTCTATCATCTCTGTTCTGTTTGAAAGGATAATAGACAAACCCAAAAGAATGTCAGAATTCTACTTGATTCCATGTATATATAGATATACACTCTGTACAATGATCCAGGATAGAAGCATACACAGTGGGGAAAATAAGGACATCTATACATTCTCACTCCATTTTCCTCTTCATGATATTATCTTATGCAAAGTTTAGCGCTTTTCTGTTTTGACAATCCTAGCCCTGCCTAAACATAATTCCACAAAATCAAGAGTAGTCCTTGACGATTAATTTCTGAAGTCAATGGTCTTCTCGAACTGGGCAACTCCCCTTACAAGCCACAACAGCAGACTGCGTGCATGAAAAAGCAAGACAATTCATTAGCCAATTCTGCAGCTACTCAAAGTCGTGGGGGATGTCAGCCCCTGCCTGGTGCTTCAATACTAATGAGAGTCATTGCATATTCATAACCCAAAATACAGTCAGCTTCTTGTAAAAACTTTTGTCACCCAGACTTCATGGCAAGAGCAAAGCACTGCACAATTTGTGTCGTGGTACTTCCGCCAAGTGAGTGCAAGAGCAAGACTGATTGTTTTGCAATGTAGGCTGACTGTGAACTAAAAGATGCTGCCCCAAGGGTCTTAAAACTTCCAACTTTGATTGCAATACCCCAAATAATCAAAGAAACAAACCCCAAAAAAGCAATGATGGTGAATTTGTATATCCGCATTTATAGATACGCATTTCTATATCATATATTTTTAAACATCTATAAAAGAATACTTCAAACAGGGGATTTGGCTTATTGAGTGTTAAGTGTCATTATCTATTAGAGATGTAAAACCATTCACATCTATTCTTTTAATGCTGAAAGAAGAATGGCATACTCTAGTAAACTTGTTCTCGCATTTCAGAAACACCTCAGCAAAACTTAATGGAAACAGATTTCTAAAACTGTCTGGTTTCCCGTCATTATCAATACCAAAGCTTAGTGAACTGAACTTGTCAGCTCTGCCAAGTCTAGAGCTACCTGGAATCCAATTTCTCAGGCAGCTTTTTTATGTTGTTGTCACTCCCTTGCTTTATCTTCACTATGATTAGTTTTCAGAACTGAGCCATTGCATGGGCTTGCCAGGAAATCCTGAGGGGCAGGAACTGTACTATTCGACCCAAAAAGACCTATCTAACACAGTTGCTCGCATCTCTTGGAGTGAGAGGAAGAAAATGTATTAGATCCCACTTCAAAAAAGTCTTAAGCATTTCTTTCACTCATAATGATGTGTCGTTAGCTGAAATATCAGCATATTTTAACATTTTTTCTGACAGACTATAAACTATTCGTAAAGATTAAATAAAACAGGACAGTGAAAGAAAATTTTCTAAATTTGGCCACAGTCAAGTTGCTGTAAGTTATTTCCAGCTGCATAATGTGTGTAAATATCTGCATTGCTAAAGAAAAATCAGAAAATTGAGAGGAAGGTGGGGAGAGATCATGAGGTGCTATGGGGGAAGGGGTTCACCAAACTGTTCTATGTCTTACTAACCGACACACAAGTTTCAAAAATAGAAGGATTTGTGTTTATGATTGATTGAGGTAACTGATTATCCACAGATATTTTAAGTGTTGAGACATTAAATTGTCAGCTCTATCAGTTTGATTGCAGTAAAACATGAAAACATTGACTTTTGTCTAGTTAGAGAAATTTATTTTTCCCAGAATGACAATCCTTTAAGTAGAAGCCAGGCAACTTGCCAGCTTGCCATGTCATACACTGAAGTTTGCAAATGCAACCCATATTTTCAAGTGTTTTTCAAGGTTCAATGAATGGTGTATAGGTCTTTTGCAAATAATCTTATAATAAACAGATTCCTGCAGTATGCTTCCTTCTTTAAGACTCTGAAAAGTACTTTTCATTTTGAAGGGAAAAAAATTGCAGTTTTGTATTCATGGAAAATGTCTTACCAGTGCTCTTCAGTTATTTAAAGTATCTCTCAAAAACAAAATAACCCTCTTTGGACCACCATGCTGTGAATAAGTTTGATTAATATGTTTTATAAGCCTGAAATAAATGCTCATCATAACTGTCAGTAAGCTGACAGCTTTCAAAAGTCTTTGTTCTCAGAATGAGTAATTTGTCTGATCTTCTCTAAGATACCAGATTCCAGTCTAACAGGAAGATGTTACAATCAAGTAAATGCTACTGAAATTTGATTGCTGTTAAATCAAACTTGTATTCTGGTTCTCTGCAAGCATTCTATGTGTACAAACTACTTTACAAAATAAAAGTATCACATCTTGGGGCTGTGCTGAATGATTAGAGCATATACTCTGCATGTGTAAGGAACTGGGTTCAATTCATGGCACAACAAACAAATAAACCAAGTATTCAAGAATAAAAGTACCGGGAGTTGAGAGATAGTTCAATAGATAGCAGACTTGCCTTGCATGAAGCTGACCTGGTTTGGGGGCTAGCACTATACATCATCTCACAATTCCTGCCAGAAGTGTTCCCTGAGTGCAGAGTTAGGAGTAAGCCCTGAGCACAGTTGGATGTGATCCCAAAAACTAAAAGGAAAAAAAGAGAAAAGGTACCACATCTTATTTGTCATTATTGCTTCTCACTACACTGTTTAAAACCTAGCCCATTACAAGAGCCAGAAATATTGGATTATATATATATATATTTATATGTATGTGTGTATTAATATGCATGTGTATATGTATAGTAACTTCTCTTACTAAATCTATGACAGAAATTTTTACTAGACCAGATTATTTTAGTGTTAACACCAATCAAAAGTTAGATGTGGCCATTAATTCTACTGAAACACAAACATCATATTTGCTGTTCATTTTTCAAGCATTCATTCATGTTCATACAAATATAAAATATTTTAAATTTGTGCAGACCATTGTGACCTCCCGTTTACCTAAGCAGCTAAGCAGGACCTCACCAGCTAGAGTAACACTTTCCCTGGGTCCTTTAGCTGACCACTTTGCCTTCCAGAGCATTGGATTTGATTTTCCTACTTACCATATTGTAGAGAGTAGGAGAACAAATCATTAAATAAGTGGTCATTTAATGATTCGTTCTCCTACTTCTTTAATCAAATTACTATTATTGCTATTACTATTACATTCTGTGACAGAGCTTTATACCCTGTTTATACAATGCCTATGTTATCAGCACATTTTTCTCAACAATCTGAGTCTAGTTCCTTTTACTCTATACCCATAAAGACTAAAATTGCAAATATTCCACTTAATATTTTATTTATGCCATTTGGGCCACTCACATCTGTACTCAGAGCTTATGTCACCTGGCCCTGCACTCAGTGTTCACGCCTGGCAGGGTTCAGGGGACTGTACAGGGCATCAGGGATCAAACCCAGGTTGACCACATGTAAGACAAGTGTCCTACCTACCGAGCTATCTCTCCAGTTCCTTCATATCTTTTTAAGTTATATTGCTCTAATCTCTAAGAATCACTTTATAATAGTCCATTTTACTCCCATGTTATCTTTGTTCAAAATAAACCAGTTTGAATTTTAATATTTGCTAAATTGCCAAAAGAAAATTATAGGTGCTTAGAAACATTGTGCATATTAGTGCTCTTTTTTTAATTTAATCTGTGTATTATTCACCTTCCAATGAAATTCATTTTTATTCCTTATCTCATCTCTACAATAAAAGAACCACTTCTAATTTCTAACACTTTGTGGCACTTCTAAAAATAACGTTCTTTTATGTTTTATATGGGCTGGAGCGATAGCACAGAGGGTAAGGGTGTTTGCCCTTCACATGGTCGACCCAGGTTTGATTCCTCCATCCCCCTTGGAGAGCCCAGCAAGCTACTGAGAGTATCCTGCCTGCACGGCAGAGCCTGGCAAGTTCACCGTGGAGTATTCAATATGCCAAAAACAGTAACAACAAGTCTCACAATGGAGACGTTACTGGTGCCCGCTCAAGAAAATCGATGAACAATGGGAGAACAATGCTACAGTGTTACAGTGGTGCATGTTTTATATATATATAGCCTAACCCTATTTTGTTAGGTTATACCTCATCAATCATAAGATTTTAGCATTAAGTTCACAAATTCAATCAAAGTAAGATGAGCTATAGGCTGGAGATATGCTGTGGTGCTATAATGCAAGCCTTAATCTGTGAAGCCCTGGGCTCAATCCTTAGTAGTTACCCCCAGAAAGATTACTTATATTGTTTCATTTCATTAGATTTTTTGTTTTCTTTTGTCTGTTGCTTCCTTCAAGGAAACAGTCAAGTTAAAACAACTTATGTTCTTCATATGTTTATAATAATTCTATAACTTAAGTATTATGTAATGTTTTGTCGACTTTTAAATTTTCTTCTTTAAGTACCAAAAAGATTACACTGTTGAATCTAGAAAATTAATACATAGTTCATTTGGCTATTTATATTCTTCTCTTTGTCAGATGAGGAGTGCTATTTCCAAAAATACTTAGATTATGGCTGGAGCGATAGAACAGCGGGTAGGGCATTTGTCTTGCATGTGGCCGACCCAGGTTTGATTCCTCCATCCTCGTCGGAGAGCCCGGCAAGCTACCGAGAGTATCCCACCAGCTTGGCAGAGCCTGGCAAGCTCCCTGTGGCGTATTTGATATGCCAAAAACAGGAACAAGTCTCACAATGGAGACATTACGTTATTGGTGTCCGTTCAAGCAAATCGATGAACAAAGGGAGGACAGAGCTACAGTGCTATGCTGACAAAATATAACAGCTGAAGGAGCCATAAGAACATCGCTTTTATCTATTGGAGGATTAGGGGAGTGGTTACACCCATTGGTGCTGAGGGGCTGTGCCTGGTACTGACATCTACAATGGGCCTGGGGAAGCACAAGCTATGCCAAGGACTGAGCACTGCAAGACAAGCACCTTAATCACTGAACTCTTGCTCCAGTACGGTGTTTTTCACATTGCACTTCTGACTGCTCTAATTTGTCCTGAATCTTTTTATTTAATCATCTGTGGTCCGACTTTTAAAGTTCACTATGATCTTGTTAATATAGCATCTCTTATCATTATTATGAACTTAAACTCTTCTAGACGGAATTCCCATGCCTGGTTCTAGCTGTTCTTAGAAACCTAAAAACATAAAAGTGTATTTTATTGCAGCTATAGTATTCACACCAGCTATCAAATGAACATCTAGCAAGTGAGCCTGAAAGGAATGTCATAATATAACCAAACTCTTGAATAGAAAAGACCTCCACCAAGAATGCTCTATTCAGCTTACACTCAGATTCACAAGGGTGATTTTAAAAAAAAAACTTTCATATAAAATACATAGTTCAAAGAATAAAATGCATGGTCACTAAATCTTCTCTGTAAGAAATAACAAAAGAGTGTTCTGTGAGAGCAGAAGAAACCATACTCGGAAGTAGTAAAGAAAAAAAAAGAACTTAAAAACATAAACTGTGGGAAGAAAGAGAATAAAAATGGGATCCATCAGAATAAATTACTTGCTTTAAATTTAAAATTGGATATTAGCTTAAAACTTTAGGCATAAACTTCACAGTAGCCTCAAGACTTAGAAGGAAAATACTTGGAAGAAACAAACAAGAGAAAGCATGGAAACTGGGGCAAGGGAGAAAGGACAGGGTTGAGGAAGCCTGGAAGAATGCACCCGACTGGAGTTCAATTCTCAGTATTTCACAGCCTCCCAAATATTACCAGGTGTGGGTCTAGATGCCCCTGCACATCATCAGTTATTGCCCTAAAAGTCCTGGCCACCGCCAGGTTGGTTAGTCACTAGTGGTTTCTACAACGACAGGGGCCAAGAAGCACCATCCTCAGGCCCTAGCAATGAATCATGGCCCAACTGGCCAAGTGCTGCTGGATGTGGCTACAGGACTTTGAGAGAACCCTCCCCCAGGGGGGAAAAAAAGTCAAAATCACAGAACCTGATCACTACACAAAAATCAACAAAGTATAAGGGGAATAAATAAGACAAAAAAATAAATAAAAACTTTAAAAACACCTAGAATTCATCTTATTACAATAAAATATTATAAAAATAATCAGTCACTGTCACCATCCTCCCATTGTTCACCGATTTGCTCAAGCGGGCCCATAACATTGTGAGACTTGTTACTGTGTTCGGCATATGGAATACATCACGGGAGCTTGCCAGGCTTTGCCATGCAGGCGAGATATTATTTAATAATAAAATAAATATTTTATAATAAACTCTTTTAGGTCTGTAATTTCACTGAGTACCAATGGCCTGAACTTACAATCAAAAGGCACAAAGTGCTCAGACAGATCAGAAAACAAAACCTGAACTTTAACCTTTTACAGGAGACACACTTCAATGTCAATGATAAAAGTAGGTTCAAACTAAGTTGGAAAACACCTAAAGAAAAAGTTGGTAATAGCCCCCCCCCAAAAAAAGCACAGATAAGATTTATTTTAAACAAAAAAGATTTTAATCTAAAAAGAAATATTGTTCTTATCAAACTAAAATAATAAGAAACAGAAATGGGCATTATATAATAATTAAAGAACCAACACATCAAGAGGACTTAACACTCATTAACATATATATACCAAATGGAGAGGGAGCAAATATATAAAGCAACTACTAGCAGGTCTTAAGACAGATGTTACAGCAACATAATAGTAGTGAGACTTCAATACATACACTCATCATTGGACAGAACAAACAGACAGAAAATCGATAAGAAACTATGGCCCTAAATGAGAAGTTGGAAGATCTGAGCTTAATACACACTCACAGGACTCTCCACCCCTAAAAGTTAAATATACATTCTTCATCAGTCCACACAGAACATTCTCCAAGACAGACCACATAGTGGAAAAAATCAAATGTCAATAAAGTCATGAAGATTTAAATAATCATCAAGTAACTTTTTTTTCAAGTAACTTTTTAGATCACAATGCTATACAATACAATTAACCATAAAAAGAAAGCTGAAAAAAATTCAACCACCTAGAGACTATATAACATGCTGTTTAAAACTAACCAATGAGAAAACCAAACAAGAATAAAAGAATTCCAAGAAACAAAATAAAATGAAGACATAAGCTATTAGAACTAATGAGACACAGCAAAAGCATTACTATGATAATACAGCAATATAGGTTTACACTAGGAAACAAGAAAAGCTTCAAATAATCTAACTTACATCATTAGAAAACTAGAAAAGAACAATAAATAAAACCCAAAGTCAGTAGAAGGAAATAATAAAAATTAGAATGGAAATTTAAAAAATAAAAATAAATTGAAAAGAAAATACAAAAGATCAATGAAACCAAGAGAGCTTATTCCCTGAAAAGCAAAAACACTGATAAATCTTTAGTTAGGCTCACCCAAAAAAGGCAAAAAACTATCAAAAATAGAAAAAGAAATAAAAAGGAAGATGCTAAAACAGATACCAAATAAATTTAAAAGAACAAGAAAATTACAATGACCAGGGTGTATGGTGCCGCCAGCAGGTCAATCTGTACCTGTAAGGCAAGTTCAACAGCAGCCTGATGGTGCCTTCAGACTTCCAGATACCCCAAAATTGCTGCTGTGCCTTTGGCCAGAACCCAAAAACTTGGGGGTAAACGGCCAAAAGTTAGGTATGAGGGAAACACACCCGCAAACCACCTCCGGCTCAGCTATATAATTGGAGGCAAGGCCTCTTTGGTTCCTGATTGAACTGCTTAATGGCCATGATCCCAGAGACTCAGATATGAATCTCAGAACCCAGTGGCTTTAGGTAGAAATGCGTCTGGTCTCTGCAGTAGGCTACTGGTGCTGGGCCAACCCAGGTGGGAATAGGTTTCGTGCCTTGGCCTACTCCTCCTGGCGGCCCAGTGGCCGCCATCCATCTGAGGCCACTGGATAGTCACATTTGGGCCCCCAGTGACGAGACACATAGGGCCTCACGGGATGAGGGTGGAGCCAGGCTTGTCCTCCCCACCCCAACGAGACCCCAAGTCATCACCCATGAATGGCCTCTCTGGCTCCTGATCAAGCTGCCTAACGGCCATGATCCCAGAGTCTCAGAAACAAATCTCGAAACCTAGCAGTTTTTGGCAGAAATGCATCCGGACTCCACAGTACGTTACTGTCGCAGGGCCATCCCAGGGAGGAAAGGGTATTGTCCCTCCGCCTGCTCCCTCTTGGCGACTTGGTGGCTGTCATCCTCCAGAGGCCATTGGACAGTCAGGCTTGGGCCCGCAGTGACGAAACTTGTTGGGCCTCACGGGATGGGGGGGGAGGTGGTGCTGAGCCTGTCCTCCCCACCCTAACGAGACCCCAAGTCATCGCCCACAAACGGCCTCTCTGGTTCCTCATCAAGCTGCTCAACGGCCTTGATCCCAGAGACTCAGAAACAAATCTTGAAACCTAGCAGCTTTTGGCAGAAATGCGCCCTGTCCCTGCAGTAGGGTACTGGTGCTGGGCCAACCCAGGTGGGAATAGGTTTCGTGCCCTGGCCTGTTCCCCCTGGCGGCCCAGTGGCCGCCATCCTTCAGAGGCCACTGGACAGTCAGGTTTGGGCCCCTAGTGATGAGACACACAGGGCCTCATGGGATGGGGGTGGAGCTGGGCCTGTCCTCCCCGCCCCAAAGAGACCCCAAGTCATCGCCCACGAATGGCCTCTCTGGCTCCTGATCAAGCTGCTTAATGGCCATGATATCAGACTCAGAAAACATGTCTCGAAACCAAGCAGCTTTTGGCAGAAAGGCGTCTGGACCCTGCAGCAGGTTATTGTCACGGGGCCACCCCAGGGGGGAAAGGGTATTGTCCCTCCACCTACTCCCCCTTGGTGGCTTGGTGACCGACATCCTCCTGAGGCCACTGGACAGTCAGGTCTGGGTCCGCAGTGACGAAAGTTGTTGCAGCTCACAGGATGGGGGTGGAGCTGGTCCTGTTCTCCCCATCCCAACAAGACCCCAAGTCATCGCCCACGAACGGCCTCTCTGGCTCTTGATCAAACTTTTAAAACCATGTTTGAACATATATTTAATCACCCTTTCATTCTCAAAGCTTCCCTATATTGCAAAAAATCTAAAAGACAATAGCTTTAACTCATGAACAAATCGATTAAATCAGAAGCATTCTCTTACCCTTAACTAGTTTGTTCCACCATATGAATTGGTGTGTAGTCTCCGGGTGGTTAGGGAAAGTTCCGGTGGTTCTCATTCTCTCTGCCTGCTTTTGGTGGTCTCTGGTCGCACCCCTACCCGGGGCAGCCCATGCAATGGGCAGATGAAGGAGATGAGCGCCAGGCTGGTTGGTGATCAGTTGCCTTTTATTCCGTTCTCCCCACACACCTGTTCAGTCTCACCAAACTCCCCATTCTAATCTCACAGTCCCTCATTCCCGTCTCCTCCTGTCTCTCTCGCTTATCTCTCCATGCTCCATCTCGCAGCCGTGTCTCTCTCTCCACAGACCAGCTCCTGCATTCTTCCCTTACATTCTTCTCCCTCAGTCCCCCTTGTTAGTCTCGCCTTGCTGCATGTTGCTGCCCTTGTCTTTCTCTAGTCTCTCATCAAGCCATCTATCTGCCTTTGGGGGTAGCCACCACACCCTCAGGTCTGGTAGCACAATCAACATACCAAAGGCCCTTCCTGATTGCCCATCAGGCTCAGGGGCAGAAATACCACCTAGGGGTGTTTCTCCTCTCCTTAGTCCAATAATTTAATTAACATCATAATTAGCATCTTAATTTTACTTCTTAATATTAGTTATTTTGTATGGACACAGTAAGAGATATATTGAGCTTATAGAGTGGCCCACCTGGGGACATCTCATTATAGATCTCAGACTACAGTACTCAGGCCAGATTAATCTTTCCTAACTCTAGCAGCGTCTGAATCTAGTTATTATTTTTTGGATCATGACGGAATGTGTCCATGACCATGCTCTTAACTTATAGTTAAGTATTATGGCACTTTGGCCAGGCCCATTTAGATGCCAGTGTAGCTCACAGCTTGCCCTGGGTCCATCCAGTCCCTCATCAGGACCCTGCTTTTGGGGTGCTAGGAAGTGAGGGCAACTGAGGCTTAAGTAGAGAGAATTGATGCCCAGGGGTGAATATCATTCAGAGTCAACTAACTCCCAAATTACAAAAGGATAGCATTAACTGTCTTCCTGTATCCACAAAAAGAAAGGACATTGCTATGAATTAACTATCCAAAGGACTTAAGGAGAAGAAAAAAGCAATATTTACAAGTTACAGAGCACAAAGAAAGAGGTTACAAACACACACTGAGGGATGGGAGCACTGTAATGGGAGTAACTCAATAAACCTAAGATCCCTGTGGCATGGTGGAAAGGACAAACCAATGTTATCCTACAAACTGGCATATGTTTTAAGTTGTTATATCCACAAGTCATTGGAAGTGATCAAAACAAAGTAGATGATACCCTACTATTTCTGATTTCTTTAAGTAATCTTCCATTTACTTCCTTGTTACACACAACACACCTTTTCACCTGCTACAAATTAGTTTAAATTTTAAGTCAACTTTCTTCAAAATAAAGAATAATGTAGATAGCCCACCGGGTAGGACATTTGCCTTGCACGAGGTCGACCTGGCCGATCCGGGTTCGATTCCTTTGCCCCTCTTGGAGAGCCTGGCAAGCTACCTGTGACATATTCAATATGCCAAACACAATAAAAACAAGTCTCACAATGGAGACGTTACTGGGCCCGCTCAGACAAATCGATGAACAAAGGGAGGACAGTGCTACAGTACTATAGTAGAATTGTTTTACTTTTGCTATAGAACATTCTGTAAAAGAAAATCTATTTAACCGTTGACTATTTGTTTTTCCCAAATAAGTCTTCAAGACATGTTTTTAAAAACTAATAAAAGAATAATGGATAATAATCAACACCAAATAGATAGCCACAATTACTTTATTTTACAAGTAATCAACTGCTGTGTTCACTTTCACCAAATAAAAAACTCACTTTTTTATGAGCATACTAGATCAATAAATAATTCAATCTGATTGCATTGCAAAGATTAGAGTTAGATAAAATACACAGTAAATTCCTGGGTAGTTTACATATTTTGACTTGCCTGAGGTAAACTCAGAAAATCATGACAGTATTTCTAATATTTTGTAGATAACCTTAAGTTACTCAAACTGCTTGTTTTTTTTTCTTTTCAAAAACTACAAACATATTTCACAAGTATATATTTCTATCTGCTATATTGAGGACACGAACCATGGCTAAATTTTCCTCTAGACTTCAGTTTTTCTCTAAATTACATAACAAATCTCAGACCCGAGCAGCTTGCTGCAGAGATGGCTCTGGACTTTGCAATAAGCTATTTTCACCGGGCCACTCTAATTGGGGGCAAGTGCCATCCCTCTGCCTGCCCTCTAGGAATCCCGGCAGCTGCCATCTTCTAGAACTTAGCAAAAAACTCCAGGTACGGGTGGCAGTGGCGGCAAACGTCAGGCCTCACAGTACAGGGGAGGAGTCGGTCCTCCTTCCCCCTGCCCCAAAGGGGTTCTGAGAAGACTCCCACACACAGCCACCATCTACTTAAACTCCCACACGGCCATGATCCAGAGACACACAAATGAATCTCAGACCCAAGCAACTTGCTGCAGCAATCTCTCTAGACCCTAATTATTAAAATTTTAGAATTCTAGAGCTCACAGCCACGAATAACAAGCAATACAAAACACATTGTCTAGCATTGCATTTTCAGCAGCTATGAGTGGTGGTAGGACTGGGCTCAAATATCGAAGGTAAGCAAAGTAGAGAGAGTGTTGTGCAAATTGCCACACAGGCAGGGATAAGTGTGGAATGTGGGGGCAAGGGGATACTGGGGACTTTGGTGGTGGAAAATGTGCACTGGTGAAGGGATGGGTGTTAGATGATTTTATGATTGAAGCTCAAACATGAAAGTTCTGTTATTGCACCTCACAGTGAATCAATAAAAAGGGGAAAAATAAATAAATAAATAAATAACATAACATAACATAACATAACAAGGGGCTGGAGCGATAGCATGGTGGTAGGGCGTTTGCCTTGCACGCAGCCAACACGGCCAACCGGAGTTCGATTCCTCTGCCCCTCTCGGAGAGCCCGGCAAGCTACCGAGAGTATCTCGCCCGCACGGCAGAGCCTGGCAAGCTCCCCGTGACGTATTCGATATGCCAAACACAGTAACAACTAGTCTCACGATGGAGACGTTACTGGGCCCGCTCGAGCAAATCGATGATCAACGGGAGGGCCTTTACTTTACTTTTACTTTACATAACAAACCATTGGGTTTTCAGGATACTTCTCCATGGTAAAGTCAAAGCACGTATCTACATATGAACATGAAAATGTTTACCAACAGCAAAATGATAATGCACCTCATTGTATAAGAGAACAAATTATCAACACCAGACTTATTCTCAAGGATCTGTGACAGACATTGAACTATATATTTTTAAAACAATCTTCTCACTTCCTAGAAAATTCATGATTGGTTTCCCAATGTTATACTCTAAAGGTTTAACTTACTTTTTAAGCACTGCAAAATCTAGCTGATTTTAGATGAGAAAAAAATATGGCTATACATTTTTAAATATGCATATATACATATATGTGTATATATACATATATATCCCTTTAGGTATTTTATAAAAATAAATAAGTTGATTTTTGTTATTTGGGGGTTTGGGGTTTTTGGTTTTGTTTTGTTTTTGCTTTTTGAGTCACACCTGGCAATGCACAGGGGTTATGCCTGGCTCTGCACTCAAGAATTACTCCTGGCGGTGCTCAGGGGACCATATGAGATGCTGGGAATCAAACCCGGGTAGCCGCGTGCAAGAGTCCCCGAATGAGTTCGTTTTAAATTCTACAATTTATTTGAGATCTATAGTGGAAAAAGAAATAAGTGTTTATCTAAGCTTTTAGTTCTTGTGACATTTTCATTGAAAAATGTATAGTGATAAAGCCATTAAAGGAATAAATTTCAGGGGACAGAGAACTAAAGCACAGGGTAAGGAACTTGCCTTGCACAAGGCTACCTCAGATACAATCTCTGGCACCTCATATGGTCCCCTGAGCACTACAACAAATAACCCTGTGCAGAAGAAAAAGTAAAAGAAGGATGAGGAGGAGGAAAAATAGGAGGAGAAGAAGGAGGGAAAGGAGGAGGAGGAGGAGGAGGAGGAAGAGGAAGAAGAGGAGAAGGAGGAGGAGGAGGGGGATCAGGAGCAGGAGGAGCACGTAACAAATGTTTTAAGTGAAGAAAAAAAAGTTCTTGCTGGTTTTAAGTGAAATTTGTTATCTCTCCTCTAAAATATTTCACTATGAGGACAGAGCAATAGTACAGCAGATAGGGTGTTTGCCTTGCACATGGCAGACTAAGGTTCAATCCCTGGCATCCCATATAGTTTCCCACACAGAGTGATTCCTGGATGGCCAAGACAAACTAATCCCTGAGCATCACTGGGTGTGACCCCCCCCAAAAAAAATAAATATTCTGGGGCTGGAATGATAGCACAGCAGGTAGAGCATTTGCCTGGCACACAGCCGATCCAGGTTTGATTCCCAGCATCCCATATGGTCCCCCAAGCACCATCAGGAGTAATTCCTGAGTGCATGAGCCAGGAGTAACCCTTGTGCATTGCCAGGTGTGACCCAAAAAGCAAATAAATAAATAGATAAATAAATAAATAAAATAAAATAAAATGAAATATTCCACGTTAACTTAGTAATCATTTTTAAATTATAATATCACTTATCTCATAAAAATCTCTTAATACAAAAGAACTCTATTCATTATAGATATATAACAAAATATAGTTCCCTTTTATTTTGGTCTATAATTAAGCCAGCATAGTACCAGTATTACTATGGCAATTAAGTAGATATAATATATCTAAATTGGGACATGTCATTAACTTTAAGACAAGATGCATTATTGTCACTTATTTCTTTTTACTTTATTAATATGGCTATTAGAAAATTGTTAAATTCATATATGACCAACATATTATTTCTGTTTCAAAGGATTTGTATACAGTTGACAAAATCCATAGTTATGAGGCCAGAAGGATGATGTGTCAAAAATGTCCTGTTATCACTATTTTCAAAGTTTTAAGGCTATTAGTGACATTAAACATCATGAAAGGAATACTGAGCCTGTGTGATTCAGTTTATAGTAAAATGATAAATCTTGCAAAAAATGATTGTATACTGTTTAATTAGGTAATCATCTGCTATAATCGTCGCATCAATATTTGCCAATCTTTTATTTATTGTAGTTTTTATTTTTTGAGGTTAAAGTGGTTTAAAATACTGCATATGTTTAAGAAAGCAATGTTTACACCTCTTCTATGTTACCACTCCCTGTTCATCAATGAAGAACTACCATAGTTCATTGGACGTCCTCCACACTTCCACTCCTCATTCTATCCTTTACTATTTTAACATAGCCAAAGTTTATACATATTTTTATGATTTCATTTATTAAAAAACCATACTGAATATTCTTATAAATTCCTTACTGTCACTGTCACTGTCACTGTCCTCCCGTTGTTTGTTCATCAATTTTCTCGAGTGGGCCCAGTAATGTCTCCATTGTGAGACTTTGTTGTTACTGTGTTTAGCATATCGAATACATCAGGGGTAGCGTGCCAGGCTTTGCCATGCAGGCGAGATACTCTCGGTAGCTTGCCGGGCTCTCCCAGAGGGGAGGAAGAATCAAATTCAGGTCGGCCATGTTGGCTGCATGCAAGGCAAATGCCCTCCCCGCTGTGCTATCGCTCCAGCCCTATCTACTAAAATTCTTAGATAAAATGAACAATTTAAATTCAGAAACCCTTTGGGTCAGAGAGATAGTACAGAGGGATAAGCACTAGCTTTGCATGCAACTGACCAGGTTTGATGCCTGACACCACTCATAGTCTCCCCAAGCACCATCTGACTCAAGCCCTGAGCACAGAGTCAGGAGTAATCCCTAAGTACAACCAAAATCTAAATAACAAAAAATAATAAATTCAGAATATCAAAATGCAATCATTACCTTGCTGTTCGAAGGCATTTCACCCAATGGTGATTCTGTGTGTCTCAGAGTAAAAATAATGTATTCCTCCATGTTATAGGATATGTTGTTTCCTGGTAAAGATAAAAAAGGATTAGACAGGTTTAGTAGCAGCCCCATAAAGGACACAAAAACACACAGAAGAAAGGCCATCTAGACTTCTATGTTCATTGAAACACTATTCACAATAGCCAGAAGCCAGAATTAACCCAAGAACAATGTGCCTCATGCTAGGGGAAAAGGGAGCTCAGATAGAGAAGGGAGCACCAAATAAAGGGTGTTGGGAGGTTCCTCCCAAGATGGGAGAAGCCTGCTGAAGTAGACTCTAGACCAAACATGATTGCCAGTCAATGCCTCTTTTGCAAACCACAACACCCAAAAGGAGAGAGAGAACAAAAGGAAATGCCCTGCCACAGAGGCAGGAGGGATGGAGGGATGGGGATGAGAGGGATACTGGGATCAGTAGTGGTGGAAAATGGGCACTGGTGGAGGGATGGGTGCTCAATCATTGCATAATTGAAACCCAAGCACAAAAATTTATAAGTCTACAACTGTACCTCATGGTGTTTCAGTAATTAAAAATTAAAAAAAAATAAAGAACAATGTTCCTGAGAACAATGACTGGTAAAGAAACTATGATATATCTACACAATGTTAAACTATGCAGCTGTTAGAGAAAGTGAAGTCACAAAATTTGCCTATAAATAGATGTACGTGGAAAGTATTATGGCTGAGTTAAATGAGTCAGAAGGAGAGGGACATTGTAGAATGACTGCACTCATTTGTAGGATATAAAAACATAGTATGAAACTAATACCTAAGGACAGTAGAAACACAGTCCAGGAGGATTGGTCCATAATTGGAAGCCTCACTAGGTCCTAGGGGAAGAGGGCAGTTGGGATAGAAAAAAGCCACTATGGCAATGATAGAAATGACAACCCTGGATAAGAACTGTGTGCTGAACGTAGGTAAAGGAACGAACACAATATCCTCTCAGTACCTGTATTGCAAAACATTATGCCCAAAAGAAGAGAGAGAGAGAGAGAGAGAGAGAGAGAGAGAGAGAGAGAGAGAGAGAGAGAGAAACTGCCATAGAGGCAGGCTGGGTGTGGGGAGGGAAAACTGGAGTTATTGATGGTGGATAATACGGTGGAGAAATGGGTGTTGGAACATTGTATAACTGAAACCCAATCATGAACAGCTTTGTAACTGTGTATCCCACAATGATTCAATTACCAAAAAGGATAGGGGGAGACACATTCACACACATACACATTGTGTGCATGCCATCCACCTGGACCACTTTCTGTATTTCAAGATTAGGTGAGTCTATATAAACTTGAAGATGAACCGTCCTACTTTGCCCTGAGTAATAAACTATCTAAATCTTTCTGGGTTCATCATTTCTTGGCAGCAGGGATCTATTAAAGTATAGTGCTGCAACTATTTAATGTCTTCTCAATTTTGATACAAACATCATCTATTTCATCGCCCAAATTAGAAACCTGATCATCAGTCTTGACTTCTACTCCCTCATTCACCAGTATCACCAAAACCTCTACTTTTTTATTCATTCCCAATCCCTTTACCCTCGTTTAGGTTACTACACTCTCTCACCTAGAACCCTAAACTGTGTCTCAGCCACCAGAGTGGACTTAATTCACCCAATGATCAGCGTACAAACAAAATGTTCAATTTATGTCGTGTATTTGCCCTCCTGATTAACTCGAAATTACTTAGAATGAAAGATATTCATGGAATTTTACCTAGAGCATTTCTTGAAATTCCACTGGTGATTGTCTCATTTGCAGTATAGACAGTGGGTAGAGGGAGGGCCAACTAGGAGCAATGAGGGCTTAGTCCACTTCTAACATTAAAGGGCAAAGGAAAAATTGGTGTGGTGGAGTTTAGTGGATTTTTCTACATTCTTCTCTTGCTTAATCAAGAAGATCTGAGCCCAACAGAAAGCAACAACTTCCTCTGTTGTAGCTGGTAACAAAAAAATGTGGCCTAATATCGTCAACAAGAGCCATTATTTTTATTCATGTCCAGTCACACTAATACTGATAAAGAGAATGTTCAAACCTTGAGCAAATATTGCCTTCTTGTGAGTTAGTGGATGAATGATTGATGTCTTATCAGTGCTTTTTGATTCATGATAGTCAATGAAAGGATCTCTTTTCTTTTAAAATGCCTTATGTTAAACATGGTTAATTTAGATAAATCATATTTATGGGCTAGAAATAAATCAGATGAGTTTCAACATGACTTTATGTCAGGATTAGCTCCTCTTTTCCATGACTTTTCTTAGATTTTATCTTTCCTAGGAAGTATTTGGCTCCCATAGCAGGTTTAGATTTCTTTTATTTGTGCTTACTCATGCTTACTTATGTTTTATAATTTAATATATAGTATTAAATTTATCTATATATTTTTATCTTCCCAACTAGATTACAGCTTCCTTAAAGACAATATATCTAACTCATTATTGTTAATTCAATGCCAGTAACATCATGCCTAATACATAGTAGCTACCTGGTAAGTAAATTTTAACAAAATAAAATTTTAAATCATATTTTAAAGACTAAAAAGTCAGACAGAAATTTTTAACCTTAAAAATAATAAATATTTAGATTTTAGATCTTTATTTCCTTCCAGACACTCACACACAAACACACACACACACACACACACACATGCACAAATACACAAACATGTCATATCATTGTCCACCTTAATTTCAGCATCCCTCACACTTCTGGGTTTGGAATTTCAGAACTACCAAACTCTATGAGTAAAGAAAGACTGAAATTTTCCCCCAAAGACTTCCTCATGCAAGGCAGAATGTAAGGTATTGTCTATATAAATCAAGAATATTTTCCAGTCTAGAATATATCCTAGAGAGGCAAAAAAATGTATAGTCGAAGTGACATCTGCACTTGTTTGTTCATTGCAGCACTCTACAATAGCCAGAATCTGGAAAAAACCTGAGTGCCCGAGAACAGATGACTGGTTAAAGAAACTTTGGTACATCTACACAATGGAGTATTATGTAGCACTTGGAAAAGATAAAGTCATGAAATTTACATACAAGTGGTACTACATGGAAAATATCATGTTAGGCGAAATGAGTGAGAAAGAGAGGAACAGACATAGAAAGATTATATTCATCTGTAAACATAAAGTAACAAAATAGGATACTAACACCCAAGAATAGCAGAGATAAGTACCAGGAGGTTTACACCATGGCTTGAAGGCCAGCCACACATGCTAGGGGAAAAGGTAGCTCAGATGGAGAAGGGAGCACCAAATAAAGGGTGTTAGGAGGATCCGCCCAACATGGGAGAAGCATGGTGAAAGTAGACTATAGACCGAACATGATTACCACTCAATGCCTCTTTTGCAAACCACAGCACCCAAAAAGAGAGAGAGAGAGAACAAAAGGGAATGCCCTGTCACAGAGGTAGGGTGAGACCAGGGGAGGGGGGGATAGGGGACAGGAGGGATACTGGGATCAGTGGTGGTGGAAAATGGGCACTGGTGGAGGGATGAGTACTTGATCATTGTATAATTGACACCAAAGCACAAAAATTTATAAGTCTACAACTGTACCTCATGGTGTTTCACTAACAAAAATTTTCAAAAAGAGAGAATAAATATGTGAAACCAATGGAATAATCCTCAACTATATGATGAATTAAAAGAATAAAGCAGAAAACAAAACAAAAAAAAGAATATTTCCCAGTCTATAAGTAATTTTTCATCAACTTTTATGGATGAAGGATCCTCATTTTCCCTCATTTTCTTCTTGAAAGAAGTAATTTCTGGCCTCTATTTTGCATTTTTGGAAGTCTTAGATTCATGTTAGGCTTTCTTATAAGAGCAGTTAAAAAAGCTACTCAAGGGACCAGAGCAATAGTACGGCAGAAGCAAGTCCAGTTTCAATCTCTGGCATCCCCTATGGTCACCTCAGCACCAACAGGGATAAATCCTGAGTGCAGAACCAAGAGTAACTTCTAGTATGTTCCCCCCTCCACGAAAAAGAAGCTACTCAGCAAAGTAAAAAAAAATTTATAGCAACTTTTGAGGTGCACCATGGCAGGTTTCACAAGTACCTGTGACCCTAGTTGTATCAACAACTAAAGAAAAGAGGTGCTCTGGAAATCACTTGTTGGTTAACACAAATCTAAATTTTTTGAGTTTTCTTTTTCTACTATTTGATCCAGAAACTAAACCCTGATTTACAGTAAGATCTCTCCAGTCCAACTTTACATTTATAGGACCTAATTTTTTTAGAGCAATTTCCCAAAATAGGCAATTCTGTCCCCTGGGGGCATTGATACAATCTGGGGGTGGATAACAGTTGCCTCCGGTGCAATTGTGGCGGGGGAGAAAGGGACATTTTCTGTTTTTTTTTCTATTAAAGAAGGTATATTTCCAGGGGAGTACTAAGCGATTTGATTTTACCTTAAAAGGAAGCAGTAGAGCAAATAAGTTGGAGAGCCTCTGTTTAAGATATAGACAGCAAAACTCTTTAACCTACAGAGCATTTTCTTCATAGAAAGAGAAGTATGAACCTACCATTTGAGATTAGTGGGTTCCCTAATGGCTCCATAATTGCTTTTTAAACTTGTTAACTCATAATTATTTAGATTGAGATAATTTGAAATTTTCTGAGCCTTAGCTTCCTTTTTGCCATGAGGGTAAATTAAATAAGAGTAAAATGTACCAATAATATTATACATTACATTGCTGATGATCAACAAAATGTAACCATTATTTTCATTAGATTTCTTAGACCATGGACCCAGGGAGATAAATAGCACAGCGGGTTAAGGTGCTTGACTCAAACCCTGATTTAATCCCTCACAATACATATGGTCTCCAGAGAACCACCTGGAGTGAACCCTGGACACTGAGATAAGAGTAAGTTTTGAGTAGCACTGGGTCTGGTCCAAAAACAAGCAAAAGTTCTTTATATCAGGGGTTAGCAGACTACAATCTGCTAAACCCTGATATAAAGATCAATAATGACAACAAATTCTAAAATATTAACTATCTGACCACTTTCACAAAAAGTTTGTTGACCCTTGCTTTTCATTACAATTTCCAAATTAGTAATACACCCTTGTAAACCTCTGAAAACCAAACAATCTTTCTGTTCCCGGTGTCTGAAATCACCTGACCAATAAACCAAGTTTATTTTAGATAGTTATCAGCAAAGCAGAGGTGGTATAGTTGCTGACCATCTATCTTCACTCCCATTCCTTCCCATTCCAGTCGTCTCATGACGTTCTCGAGGGTGGCACTGAAGAGTTTTGGTGAAATAGTATCACCCTGACAAACCTCTCTCTTGACATCAATGATCACCTCCCTGTAGAATGGTGAGATCCTGGAAGTGAATACGCAATACAGCTCACAGAGGATCCTGATGTATTGACTTTGAATGCCCTGTTTGGCTAGGGCCTTGATGACCACTTCAGTCTCAAAGAATCAAAGGCCTTCTTTAAATCAATGAACGTTAGACAGAGCGGCATCTTGAACTCCTGAGAAACCTCAATGGGCTTGGTTATCATGTGGATATGGTCGATTGTGCTAAATCCTTTTCAGAAACCGGCTTGCTCACATGGTTGTTCATCTAGTGTTCTACTAATCCTATTCAGGATGACTCGAGTGAACAGCTTATAGATGACAAGACAACAGGCAGATTGGGCGATAGATGCCAATCGTGGATGTCTCCCTTCTTGAACAGTAGTACAGTCCTGCTGGTTTTCCATTGGGACAGAACCTTGCATTCAGACAGGTAGCATATGAAGAGCCAAGCCAGTGTATTGATGAGTAGTGATGGCAGGTTCTTCAGGTGTTCGGGTCTGACCTTATCTGGGCCAGGTTCTGTTCGATTCCTTCCCGACGAAATGGCATGTAGGATTTTGGAAGGAAGAACTTTGGGAATGACATATCCATCCTGTGGAATTTGGTATGTGGACAGGTGGACACGGCTATCAAAGAGATCTGAGTAGAAGTCATGGATAATCTTCTCCATTGCCCTTCTGGAAGATGTGATAGATCCATCAGGACGTCGGAGGGCAGTCATCTTGGTCTGTAGTTGGCAAAGGACAGGTGGGTGTTGTGAATGTTTTTCCGAGCTTCTGCCGCATCTGCCAGCACTGCTGCTCTTCTCTCTTTGAGGTCTTCCTTTATTGCTTCTCTGCACTGCTTTGCGAGCTCAGATGTTCACTGCGGTTGCCTGAGGCTTGTGTTAAGCCATGTTGCCGAATGAGCTCGAGAGTTTTCGAAGACAGTTGTCTTTTTGCGGCTATCTCTCTCTCTCGGCGTTCCTCGCACAATCATGGAGGTGCTGAACCAGTTGATCGTATTCCTCATCAATGTTGTCAACAACGGCATCTTGACATGTTTCTGCAATAGTGCCAAAGAGCTCCCAGTTGCTGGTCATTCTGGGAGTTCTCTTCTTAAACTTGTGCAGCCGGGCCACAAATGTTAACCGACTTCGACAGTGAGTGTGGAAGGGTCAGACTACAGCTGAATCTTACAAATACAATGTTTATGACAAATAGTCTCGTTCCTGACGGTCTATTCACTCTTAATGGGATGAACATCTCTGAATGCAACAGTTATGTGTACCTAAGTCGAGAAGTCAACAAGACGAATGTTGTGCAGGAAAAAGAAAGCGGCTTGGAACGCCTTCAAGAACATCAAAGAAATAGCTAAGAGGACAAAGAATCTCTGGCTCCAGGCATATCTCTTCGATTCCACCATTCTTCCTGCATTGAACATACGCCTCAGAGACCTGGGCCCTACGCAAACATCATGAGAACGCAATTCAGGTCTCCCAAAGAGGAATCGAAAGAACTATGCTTGGAGTATCATGCTTTACTCAAATGAGAAAAGAATCTGAAGTTCTGACCTTCGTCGATGGTCAAGAATCAGGGACACTGTCTCATTTGCCAAGGCATTGAAAATCAGATGGGCTTGACACGTAATGAGATTTGGAGATGACTGCTGGACTAGAGCCATTATCGACTGGATTCCATGAAAAGACCACATGGCCGCCCACCTATGAGATGGTCAGACTTCTTCATCAAGACCCTGAACAATCGATTTGAGGTTCTTCGTATTCCTTGCCACTGGGCTACATTAGCACACGACACGGATAAATTGGAGACGTTACTGGCGCCCGCTCAAGCTAATCAATGAATAACAGGATGTCAAGTGATCAAGTGATTTTAGATAGTATGGAAAGAACAAGTAATTTTATAATGGCCTTTACTATACTCACATCTTTGTATTCAGAGTCACAAAATAATGGTTCGTCTCAAGGTTCTTTTCATCTGTTCTCAATTAGTGATGGAATTTGGCTAATAGGAATAACTAATAAAGATGGCTATTCAAAATCCAACTCTTTTTTGAACAACTTGATTGTTTATATTACTTGCATAACTATAGCACTATAGCACTGTCCTCCTGTTGTTCATCGATTTGCTCAAGTGGGCACCAGTAACATCTCCATTGTGAAACTTGTTGTTACTATTTTTGGAATATCAACTACAACTCTCTGAGAGGGATGGAGAAATCAAACCCAGGTCGTTCACATGCAAGGCAAATGCCCTACCCGCTGTGCTACCCAATTCTGGCTTAATTTTTTTAAGAGTGAAAGGCAGGAGTATTAGAGAAATAGAACCATCAAAAAGAAATGTATGTTTGTATGTTGATACTTGTACATGTATATATGATGTGCATAAAGAGATTTAACATAATGAGCTAGCTCACATAATTATAAATCTGAGAATTCTCAGGATCTACTATTAGCAAGCAAAGGCTCAGGAAAGCCAAAGTTAAAGTTCTACCCAAGTTCAGGCACAGTTCAAGTCCAAGTACCAAGGTCTGAGAAACAGAAAATCATTAGCCACCAGTAATAGTCTAATGCCTTTTGAATCTGAAAGTCTTCAGACTTGATTCAAGAGAATAGTCCAAATGGAAAAGACCTAAGTAACAATTTAGTCAGACAGAAGTTCCTTCTTACTCATCCTTATTATTCTAGTCATATTTTCCACTGATTTGAGGAGACTCGCCAACACTAGAGAAGAAAATCTACTTTAATCAGTTTACAGACTCAAATGTCTATCTCACCAAGAAAAACCCTAACAGACATAATCAGAATAATATTTGATTAAACATCAGAGTGCCTAGAAAGATTGATGTATAAAATTAGCCAACACATTAGACAGGAGTTAAGAAACAAGTAGTTCTATCAGGGAGAAGATACAGGATTATCATAGTCACAACTAACACCCTTAAATGATTTTTTATTGTTGTTGTCACTGTCACTGTCACTGTCCTCCTGTTGTTCATCGATTTGCTTGAGCGGGCCCAGTAACGTCTCCATTGTGACAATTGTTACTGTGTTTGGCATCTAGAATACATCATGGGGAGCTTGCCAGGCTCTGCTGTGTGGGCAGAATACTCTCGGTAGCTTGCTGGGCTCCCCAAGAGGGACAGAGAAATTGAATCTGGGTCGGCCAGGTCGACCACGTGCAAGGCAAATGCTCTACCTGCTGTGCTATAGCTCCAGCCCTTTATTGTTGCTACAGAAATTAATACCAAAACTATGTGCTTTGAAAACGTTTATGAGGTATATAAGGAAACAATACTAGATAATAGAAATCTAGTAGTTAGTGCTTCCTGAAGCTACAAATATAAATATATAAACACATATTTATGATATTGCAAAGGATATGATTTATGCATAGCCTCTTGAAAACAAAAGGGACCATGCTCAATTGCCTGCTTTTATGAAAGTTAGAAATAATGAGAAATACTGAGATCTCATTAAATTTGAATGTAGTCTCAGCTAATATCTCCAAGATGGTGTGGAAAGAGCATCCCCCATTTTGCTTCATAAAGAAACTTATAGTTTCTTCTGCACTGTACCACTGTCCTCCCATTGTTTATCAATTTGCTTGAGCAGGCACCAGTAATGTCTCCATTGTATGACTTGTTACTGTTTTCGACATATCGAATACTTCACAGGTAGCTTGTCAGGCTTGCCAGGCTCTCTGAGAGGGACAGAGGAATCGAATACTGGCCGATCAAGGCAAACACCCTACCCGCTGTGCTATCGCTCCAGCCCTTAATGAAACAACTGGCAATTAACTAGAAAGAGATGGTGCTGAAAGTTCGGCAGCTCAGGATGTGACTGAAGCTTCATATAGCTTAGAGACCAACACAGACAGCGCTAAATACATGGAGAAGACACACACTTCATTAAAAAGATTGTTGAAGAGAAATATCTAGAAGTTCAAGGAAGAAGACACAGAGAGAGCTGGTCCAGCCAGAGACCCTAGGAAGCAGAAGTACATGCCTTCAAGCCAAATGAAGGCCATACTAAGAAGCTGGGGATTTCCATATGGGCCCCACACCCACCAAACCCGCCTATAGCAACTGCAATCTTAGGAAATGCACTAATAGCAGCCTGCCAATGCTCATACATGGGGTCCCATAAAGAGCAATACCACAAACACAAACCACTAGCACGTTGGCGACAGTGACTAGACCCTTTTTTCCTTCCCATCCTGCTGATACAGCAACTACAAGTAAGCATTTAGAGAAGCCAGTTTAGACCAAAATTAGATAAAAGAAGTCTAGATATTAGAAAGGAAAAATGGGTTCCATTCTCTAAGTTACTATCAAATTAAGTAGATATTTAAAATAAATAGTGAGATATCATTTCATACCAATACAGTGGCACACTTCACAAAGAACAAAAGCAAGCAGTGTTGGAGTGTTGGTATGGATGCAGGAGAAAGGAGACCCTCATTCACTGCTGGTGGGAATGTTGAGTGGTACAGCCTTTTTGAAAAACAATATGGACACTTCTCAAAAACAAGGATTTGATTTAGCAATCACTTCTTGGCATCTGCCCAAAGATCCAAAAACTCTATTCAGAGAAGACTTTGGCATTTCAGTGTTCATTGCAGCACTATCCACAATAGCCCCAAACTGGAAACAGCTTACGTCAGAGAACAGAAGACTGGATAAGGAAAGTATAGCACATATATACAATGGAATATTACTCGGCTATAAGAAAAGATGAAATAATGCAATTTTTCTGAAACATAGATTTGCAGAGTATCATGCTGAGTAAAGTTAAAAAGAAAAGGGCAGACACAGAATGATGTTTTTCATATGCAGGATATATAAAGAAATGTAGTTGGGGAATGACAAATGCACAAAGGCAACATAAAATAAGAGAATTGGTCTTTGCTATGATGGGGGGATGACAGTGGGGAAGATGAAATGGGGGAGGGACACTGAGATAATGATGGGGGGAAGCTGACACTCTGGTGGATGGTGTGGTGCTGGAATGATTTATGCAAGAATTCCTAGTTACAGCAATCAGGCAAGAAAAAGAAATAATCAAACTAACAACAAACACTTTAGTAAATTCTTAGACAAGGACTTAACAATCCCGTGATGAGATATAATAATTTTCACATAAAAATTGGCTATTTATACTTCTTGATTTCAATATGTGAGCTTTGTTATCTAATCAATTTCAACTTTAGAATTGTATAAACAGCTGTGGCTTTTGTCTACATTAAACTTGAAAATTATAAAAAACAAAGTGGGAAAGAAGAAGTTAAATTATCACCATTTCATTGACATGGTCATGTTTATAGAAGACCCTAGAGTCCATAAAAAATGCTTCTAGAAACAATAAACCAATACAGCAAAGTGGACAGCAAAAAAGTGAATATATAAAAAATCATTCATGTTATTATATGCAAATAATGAATCAGAGGCAAAAAAGACCAAAGGGGCTATCCCATTCAAAATAGTGTCCAAAAATATCAAGTATCTATGAATCAACTTAAAAACAGACATAGGAGATTTATACTATAAGTAAGTAAGTATAGGCCCTCCCGTTGATCGTCGATTTGCTCGAGCGGGCCCAGTAACGTCTCCATTGGAGACTCTGTTGTTACTGTGTCTGGCATATCGAATATAATAAATATAATATAATATAAATATAATATAATATAATATATAAATAATAAATAATAAATAATAAATATAATGATGAATAATAAATAAATATAATATAATATATTATATATAATATAATATAAATATAATATAAATAAATATCGATTCGATATTTATACTATGAAAACTTTAAATCATTCAAGAAAGAGACAGAAGTTATTAGGAAATGTAAGAAAAAAATGTTTTAGGCTCATGGGTTGGAAGAACCGCTATTGTCAAAATTACCATCCTAGATAAATTACTATATAGATTTAACACAATCCCCATGAAAATTTAGGGGACATTTTTCAAGGATTTAGAACAGTAAGTAATAAAGTTTGGTGTGATCAGAAGAGACCCCAAATAGCTAAAGTCAAACTGAAAAATTGAAGAAAAAAAAACTGGGAGGAATCTCATTATCTAACTTAAAACTATACTCTAAAACTATAGTGATCAAAATAGTATAGTTACTAGACTAAGGATAGGCTTTCTCACCAATGGTTGGGAATCAAACACCCAAGGAAAAAAACCTATATCTATGGACAGCTAATTTTCAACACAGGGTTGAGAACACAAAATGAAGTAAAGACAGTCTCTTTAGTAAATGGTGCTGGGAAAACTGGATAGCCACACGTAAAAAAATAAAGTTAGATCCATATATTAAAAATTACACAAAAATAAATTCACAGTGGATCAAAGACCCTGAGACCATACAAGAATCTATAATGTACATTAAGGAAATTATAGGCAGAATGCTCCAAGAGTAGAACCTCAAAGGGATTTTCAGTGATATAATGCCACTGTCAAAGACTACTGAATAAAATATGAACAAATAGGACTATATTAAATTGAAGAGTCTCTGCCTGGCAAAAGAAACACGGGCTGAAAACTAAATAGCAGCTAACTAGATAGGAGAAAATATTTACATTCAACACATCAAATAAAGAGTTGATATCCAGGATGTGTAATGGACTCACAAAAATCAACCTCAAAAAGAAACCCAAAACTCTATCAAAAACAGGGAGTCGAACTGACCAGGCACTTCTTGGAGGAAGACAGACAGACAGCCAGTAGTCACATGGAACAATCTCATAACCTATTATTAGAAAAATATAAAACAAGATAACAGTGAGATATCACCTCACATCAGTGAGAAATAGCACATATCAAAAAATACTAGGAACAATCTGTATTGGTAGAGATGCCGTTAAAAAGGAACTCGCATTTATTGCTGATGAGAATGTTGTCTAGTTCAGCCCTTGTGGAAAACGGTTTGAAAATTCCTCAGTAAACAAATAACTGGGCTGTCATGCAGCCCAACAACTTCACTTCTTAGTATTTCAAAATCATGAAGTATATCTTATATCAGATTATATCTCCAGAGCACATAGAGAATTCAAAATTGCTATAATATCCAAGGCTACAATAGCCCCCTGGACTGTTACAGCACACTGCGGTTGCAGGAGCAATGACAGTATCACCCACATTGGGAAACACTGCTACACAATGGAATAATATTTATGTTTTAAAATAAATATGAAATCCCATCATTTTTGTTATGGATTAACCTAGAGAATATTGTGCCTCGTGAAATTAGGAAAACGGGAAAAGATAACCACTCTTTGATTTTCTTCATATATAGTAATGAGAAAAAAACAATAAATGAGTTAAATAGGACAAAAATAAACTTTTGGACTATAGAACCAGAATGGTTACTAGAAAGAAAGGGGGTGGGGATAGATAATTTGGGACAAAGAATAAAGTAAAAAAAATAAAGTAAAAAAAATAAATAAATAAAAAGAATAAAGTAAAAAGAATAAAGTAAAAAACAGACTGGACTTTTAGAGATAAACTTAACGTGCTTAAGTGATAAACTTAATCAAGAGATGTATTATAATGTATGATAATGTATTCACATGTTAATTGTCAACATATACATAAAATGCAATGTTACTTTAAGGTAAAGGTAAAGGTAAAGGCCCTCCCGTTGATCGTCGATTTGCTCGAGCGGGCCCAGTAACGTCTCCATTGGAGACTTTGTTGTTACTGTGTCTGGCATATCGAATACTCTCGGTAGCTTGCCGGGCTCTCCGAGAGGGGCGGAGGAATCGAACTCGGGTCGGCCATGTTGGCCGCTTGTAAGGCGAACGCCCTACCCGTTGTGCTATCGCTCCAGCCCAATGTTACTTTAATGGAAATTAAGTGAAAAATAAATAACAGAACCTAAAAACACTGGTTTATATTCCTATTTATTCCCATAGACAACCATACACACACACAATTTTAAGTGTATATTTACCAGGATATTTTATTTTCTCTCTATCAGCACTCTATTTTGTATAATTGTTAAGATCTATACAAAAGTACATTATAGACTATCTTGATTTTTCTCTTCTTAGGAAAAAAACTCAGTATGAAGACGCATTTTAACCTAATAAAATACCAATACAAATTAATTAATTTTTTATTTTTCCAATGTTCACATTCTAATGCATTTATTAAACCTATTTTTCTTTTATATTTTAAAGGTAATAGTAAGGTACCATGAATTTATAAACTAGTCAAATATACAAGTCTTGTGGTAAATCTTACCAGTGTAAGATTTTTTTAATTCTATTGCAAATATCGCTACATTAAAAAAAAAGAGTGAGCAAATGTTTTTAAGATTACAATACTTTCTGCTCTATTGCTTTGAATCCAGAAAAAAAAAAACAAGAAAAAGTTCAAAAATTCTATTTTCAAGGGGCCAGAATCATAGTCGCAGGAAGTATGCTGGCCAACCCAGATTTGATCCCCAGCACCACATATGGTCCCTCAGCCCACAGGAGTGACCCCTGAGTGCAGAGCCAGGAGTAAGCTCTAAGCACAGTTGAGTGTTCCAAATAAAACCAAAAAGAGGAAAGAAAGAAAAAAAGGAAGGAAGGAAGGGAGGAAGGGAGGGAGGGAGGAAGGAAGGAAGGAAGGAAGGAAGGAAGGAAGGAAGAAAGAAAGAAAGAAAGAAAGAAAGAAAGAAAGAAAGAAAGAAAGAAAGAAAGGAGAGAGAAAGGAGAGAAGTGGAGAGGAGGGGAGTGGAGGAGAGAGGAGGGAGAAAAGGAAGAAGGAAGGAAGGAAGGAAGGAAGGAAGGAAGGAAGGAAGGAAGGAAGGAAGGAAGGAAGGAAGGAAGGAAGGAAGGAAGGGAAACTACTTTCACCTACTCGAGGATTCTGAGGCCAGAGAATCGCTTGAATGAAGGAGTTCTGGGCTGTAGGCATTCTATGTTGATAGGGTGTCCGCACTAGTTCAGCATCAGTGTGCTGACCCTCTGGAAGCAGAGGACCACCAGGTTGCCTAAGGAGGGGTGAACCAGCCCAGATCAGAATCGGAGCAGGTCAAAACTCCCATGCTGAGAAGCATCCGGAAAGTAGACTAGACTAAATATGATTGTCACCCATTGCCTCTTTTGCAAACCACAACACCCAATAAGAGAGAGAGAACAAAAGGGAATGCCCTGCCACAGAGGCAGGGTGGGATGGGGGGGATGGAGAGGGATGGGGGTGGGAGGGATACTGGGATCCATGGTGGTGGGAAATGGGCACTGGTGGAGGGATGGGTATTTGATCATTGTATAATTGAAACCCAAGCACAAAAATGTGTAAGTCTGCAACTGTACCTCATGATGTCTCACTATTAAAACATTAAAAAAAAAACTCCCATGCTGATCAGAAAATTCACTCTTAGAAGAATAGATTAAAAGTATGGTTCTCTGAGTGCCCGAGAACAGATGACTGGTTAAAGAAACTTTGGTACATTTACACAATGGAGTACTATGTAGCTGTTAGAAAAGATGAAGTTATGAAATTTGCATACAAGTGGTACTACATGGAAAGTATCATGTTAAGCGAAATGAGTCAGAAAGAGCAGGATAGACACAGAAAGATTGCATTCATCTGGGGAACATAAAGCAACAAAACGTGAGACTAACACCCTGGAATGGCTGAGATTAGTACCAGGAATTTTGCTCCATGACTTGAAGGCCAGCCACACGTGCTAGGTGAAAAGGAAACTCAGATAGAGAAGAGAGCACCAAATAAAGGGTGTTGTGAGGACCCTCCCAGGGTGGGAGACGCATGCTTAAAGTAGTCTATAGACCAAACATGATTGCCACTCAATGCCTCTCTTGCAAAACACAGTACCCAAAAGAAGAGAGAGAGAACAAGGGAGAATGCCCTGCCACAGAGGCAGGGGGGGACGGGGGGGGGGGATGGAGGGTGGGAGGGATGCTGGGACCCGTGGTGGTGGAGGATGGGCACTGGTGGAGGGATGGGTACGTTATCATTGTATAACTGAAACCCAAGCACAAAAATTTATAAGTCTATAACTGTACCTCATGGTGTTTCACTAATAAAAAAAAATTTTTTTTTAAAGTATGGTTTTTTTTGGGGGGAGGTTATACATCACAAACAGTTTTATAGTACATTCCTAAAAGATTTAGGAATGTAAAGTCAGTTTAACATTAGAAAATCAATGCAGATAATTTGTCACTTTAGCAGATTAAGGAAAAATGCATGCAATTTTATATGTAAATGCGTGCATTTAAGGAGAAAAATCAAAGATTTTCTTTTCTTTTTTGTAGGAGTACAGCTATTTTTTTTTTATTTTTATTAGTGAAACACCATGAGGTACAGTTGTAGACTTACAAATTTTGTGCTTGGGTTTCAGTTATACAATGATCGAGTACCCATCCCTCCACCAGTGCCCATTATCCACCACCATGTATCCCAGTATCCCTCCCATCCCCTATTCCCCCCTCTCCTGGTCTCACCCTACCTCTGTGACAGGGCATTCCCTTTTGTTCTCTCTCTCTCCTTTTGGGTGCTGTGGTTTGCAAAAGAGGCATTGAGTGGTAATCATGTTCGGTCTATAGTCTACTTTCACCATGCTTCTCCCATGTTGGGCAGATCCTCCTAACACCCTTTATTTGATGGTCCCTTCTCTATCTGAGCTGCCTTTACCCCTAGAGTGTGTGGCTGGCCTCCAAGCCATGGAGTAAATCTCCTGGTATTTATCTCAGCTATTCTTGGTTGTTAGTCTCCTATTTTGTTACTTTATATTCCCCAGATGAATACAATCTTTCTATGTCTATCCCTCTCTTTCTGACTCATTTCGCTTAGCATGATACTTTCCATGTAGTACCACTTGTATGTAAATTTTATGATTTCATCCTTTCTAACAGCTACATAGTACTCGATTGTGTAGATGTACCAAGTTTCTTTAACCAGTCATCTGTTCTCGGGCACTCAGGTTTTTTCCATGTTGTAGCTATTGTAAAGAGTGCTGCAATGAACAAACAAGTGCAGATGTCCCTTCGACTATATTTTTTTGCCTCTCCGGGGTATATTCCCAGGAGTGGTATTGCTGGGTCAAATGGGAGCTCAATTTCTAGTTTTTTGAGAATCGTCTATACTGTTTTCCAAAAGGGCTGACCCACTCGGCATTCCCACCAGCAGTGAAGGAGGGTCCCTTTTTTGCCACATCCATGCCAACACCGGTTGCTTTTGTTCTTTTGGATCTGGGCCGGTCTCTGTGGTGTGAAATCATATCTCATTGTTGTTTTGTTCTGCATCTCCCTGATGACTAATGATGTAGAGAATTTTCTCATGTGCCTTTTAGCCATTCGAATTTCTTCTTTGTGAAAGTTTCTGTTCATTTCGTCCCCCATTTTTTGATGGGGTTGGATGTTCTCTTCTTGTGGAGTTCAACCAGTACTTTCTATATCCTTGATATCAACCCCTTATTGGATGTGTACTCGGCGAATATCCTTTCCCATTCTGTAGATTTTCTTTGTATTTTGGTCACTGTTTCTTTTGAGGTGCAGAAGCTTCTTAGTTTAAGATAGTCCCATTTGTCTATCTCTGTTTTCACTTGCTCGGCCAGTGGCATGACATCTTTGAAGATACCATTAGCTTCAATGTCCTGGAGGGTTTTGCCAACTTTGTCTTCAATGTATCTTATGGATTCTGGTCTGATGTTGAGGTCTTTAATCCATTTTGATCTTACTTTTTTACATGGTGTTAGGCATGTAGCTGTCCAGTTTTGCCAGCACCATTTGTTAAAAAGACTTTCCTTAGGAGTACAGCTATTTTTTCAGCCATTGATTAAACTGACTAAACTGGGCATGAACTCCACATCACTTTTATTTTATTTTATTTTATTTATTTATTTATTTGTTATTAGTGAAACACCATGAGGTACAGTTGTACACTTACAAACTTTCATGCTTGGATTTCCATATAATCGAGTACCCATACCTCCACCACCAATGCCCATTCTCCACCACCAATGATCCCAGTAGCCCTCCCACCCCCTCCACTCCATCCCAACCTGCCTGTGTGCTAGGGAATTCCCTTTTGCTCTCTCTTTCCTTTAGGGTGTTATGGTTTGCAATAGAGGTATTGAGTGGACATCGTGTTCTGTCTATAGACTACTTTCAAGAGACATCTTTCATCCTGAGAGAATCCTCCAAACACCCTTTACTTGGTGCTCCCTTCTCTATCTGAGATGCCTCTTCCTCCAGCATGTGCTGCCAGCTTCCAAGCCATAGAACAGACCTCCTGGTATTTATCTCAACTATTCTTAGGTGTTCAACTCCCATTCTATTACTTTATATTCCCCAGATGGGTGCAGTCTTTCTATGTTTGATATTTCTTGTTATAGCCAAAAAGAATCCCAAACATCATCACTGTCACATGCTCATTTTCAAGTTAACAGATGAAAACAAGAATAAAAGGCATTACCTTTCACTTCCTATATTAATAATTCTGACACTCAAATATTTCATTTATTTTATTTTTATAGTACTGGAGCGATAGCACAGTGGGTAAGGCGTTTGCCTTGCACGCGGCCGACAGGGCCAACTGGGTTCAATTCCTCTACCCCTCTCAGAGAGCCCAGCAAGTTACCAAGAGTATCTCACCCACATAGCAAAGCCTGGCAAGCTCCCCATGACATGTTCAATATGCCAAAAACAGTAAAACAAGTCTCACAATTTGTTGTGAGATGTTACTGGTGCCCACTTGAGCAAATCAATGATTTGCTCAGGAGGACAGTGCTACAGTGCTATTTTATTTTTATATATTTATTTGTTCCCTCTCTATAATAATTCATTAAGATACAATTAACATTTTAGCTTCACTAAGGTATAGTGTGTTTAAAATATTTTATGTATATAGTTTGATGAATTTTAGTGCATAACATACCATCATTACAAGGTACTATAAACATATCTATCATTTCCAAATTTTTCTTTCTTTTGTTTTACTTTTATCTATGGTAAGCATAAAGTATATCCTCATAACATATTGTATAGTGCCCAAAACTATATTTCAACTATAAGAATATGTTGTACATCTATCAACATCTTTAACTTATATCTCATATCTTATTTTTATATCCTCATATCCAATTTCTTTTTAAAAAATTAATATACCCACTAAACTATTTGCTAAAATCCTTTTTGGCATTACCTTTTTCATTATGGATCACCTGGTGCTTATTAAAGTTAAAATAAATTAAAACTGACAAGCAATCCCCTCAGGGTTACAAATGACTGTGTATATATGCCTCTCCCACACTTAACAAAATGACACTGGGTTTGGCATTCAACTGAACTTCTGAAGAATAATTTCAAAGATATTAAAAGCAGCCAAATAATAGTAGCTATTAATTTTAGTCAAGTACCTTCCAAAGTATTATACCCCAAGAGATCAACTTATTCATTTGAAAATTCTTCCATATGAAATTATAGGTAGGCTACCATAATCTCCGTAATTCAAAATGGAAATGCAAATCACTGCTTTAGGAGAAATTCAACTTTGTCCACTGATTCCAATGCTCAAGTAAAACTAAAATCAAGGAGAGAAATATATTTTTCACTCAGACAAACTTACAAGCTACCATACACAATGATTTATAAATTACATGATGACCTATTTACAGCTCATTCCTATTACAACCATAAATTTGAGATATACGGGAAGATCAGAAGTTAATTCTACAAATTAAACACTAAAAGCCTAGAGCATTAATCCCATCTCCAATTTTTTAATTTTATCTTCCAAGTTCTCCACACCTACACTTCTGACTCTATCATTGCACAGTTAATTCTAGAGTACTATCAAGTCTGATAAGGTTAGTGTAAAATTATGAATAACTAGCAGTATAATTTTGTTCTCTCTGTTTTAATCCCAAGACTGACAGCTGCTATTGAATATAACTCACAACCAAAAAGAGGATTTATAAGATAAATGCAGAAAAGTAATAGCAGCAAAACATTTGACTTGTCATTTTTGCTAACATGGTTTTAACTTAATGAAATGTGACATTGTTATTAGGGTAGTATAATAAACAAATAAATAATGAAAAGAAGTCCAACATGCAATGAAAATATGGAAAATCCCTAATGATGACAACAGCAAAAATGAAAAATTATGTTTTCTCTATTTTTTCACATGCCCTTTGTGTTAACTTAGTATATGACCTTGTTATCTATGTAGTATAATGAAAACAAAATTTGCTGCCAGTGTTTGTAGACAGTGGTTTTAAAAATAAGAGCAATTATATTTCTCTATGATCGAGAGTAATTATCACACAAGACCCAGTTCTCATTCTCTATGTTAAAAGCAACACTAACTGCAGCTAAACAGAAGAAAAATATCTAAATAACGCTCAGATGTAGCATATGCCAATATTTTACATTTTCCTTAAAAATCTCAAATCTTACACACTAAAGCACTGCTAAAAAAGAAAATGTGTTAATGTATACATTTATTTTGTGTTATATTTTTATAGGTATATATATTCCTAGTAACATATTTGTATCTGATATTATTCATATAAATAAAAGCATAGAGTCATTTTAAGAATTAATAGAAAAACAGACATCTGCATGGAACATTTCCCTCATTAGATACTATCGTGTTAGCATATTTTTCCTATTTCTGATTTTACTACAAAATAAAATGAACTGATTTTTACCCTTAACTTTCTCTATAATGTATATTGCCAATAATGCAAATACTTTAATTGTACATTAGATGAATCTCATTTTCCTCTAATAATTGTTACGGAAATTAGTCCCAAAGCAACCTCATAACACATACAAAAAATCAAGACATTACTATTATACTGGCATGCCTCTTAGCACTGATACAAAATAGTACTTTAAGCTTACTTTGAAATTAATAGCTATCTTTTCCAAAGTGCTACACAAGATTATGTTAATAGCCAGAATATTATTCAGCCTATTCCTAGTTTAGAGCCAAACTGAATGAATTAGAAAAGAATCAGTTAATCAAAATATATACACCAATCAGTTGACTTAACAACTAGCCAAATTGTACTAAAAAACAAGGTATACTTGTCAGAAGTCACATTTGGAGTCATTAGTAATAAAAATTCTACTTTTCTAGAAATAAAGTTAGTGTTGATTCTCTTCAAACAAAAGTTAGGGTTGATTCTCTTCTTAGTATACCTCTAAGAATTATACTAAGGGGCTGGATAATACAGTGGGTAGGGCCCTTTTCTTGCATGTTTCCAACTCAGGTTCAACTCCAGCAGCTTATTTGAACCCCCAAACACCACAGCCAGGAGTAAGTGCTAAGCACTGCCAGTTGTGACCCAAACACTGAAAACATTATCCTATAAATCATTAGAAATCAAATAAAGCTTCATCTATAAATATGTCATTCAAACCTCAAAAATCTTAGTTTTAAAAACAACACCTTAACACCATATAGTCATTTAAATCACAAAAATAAATAAAATGTATTGACCATAAATGCTCAACACATATGTAACTATATGTATATATATATTTATACATATACATAGCCAAAATAGTCACAATGATTACCTTTAGTCAATGTTATAAGAATATATAAAAAGATACATAGACACACATAGAGATAAATTTTGGGAAGTGATATTGATATTAAAGATTATTTGCATACTATAGTTTGAACTATTAGAAAGTTTTGTTAGAAACTATATCATAGATTATTAGTCATAAAATGTTTCTACTATACAGTGAACATTGCTGGTCATAAACAAATGAATATCAGCATTGGCTTCTGAATCACCAAAGATAGATTGTTCTTGGGTTGGAGCTATAGTACAGCGGGTAGGGCATTTGCCTTGCACGTGGCCGACCTGGATTTGATCCCCAGCATCCCATATGGTCCCCCAAGCACTGCCAGGAGTAATTCCTGAGTGCAGAGTCAGGAGTAACCCCTGAGCATCTCTGGGTGTGACCCACCAAAAAAAAGAAAAAAGAAAAGATAGATTGTTCTCTGACTGTTCTCTGATAATATCTATCAACAAACAAATTACAACATTTATATACACAATTTGTATTTCCATCTAAGAGTAAATTTATTTAATAGCTGCAGTTCTTAGTAGGGACAACTAGTACAACGAAACAACATGACAAAAAGGCCAGAGAGATAATACAGGGGGTAGAGCATTTGCCTTGCATGTGGCTGATCTGAGGTTGATCCCTGGCATCCCATAAGTTGCCCCGAGCATGGCCAGCGGTGATTCCTGAGTGCAGAGTCAGGAATAAGCCGTGAGCAATGCTGAATGTGACCCGAAAACAAAACCAAATAAAAAAAAACTACATTAAAAAATGATAGAAAATACTTGTGTGCATAACAACATGATACTAACACTTCACATATTTTATTTAATGCTATATAATGAGATATTATTATCCTCATACTTCAGTAAAGGATAATAATATATTTAAAGCTCAAAGAAGTTAGGGAGTTTATCTCAGTTTACAAAGCTAGAGAATATGACACTGAATTTGAATGCAATTTTGCCATATACAAAACCTAATATCTATGAAGGAAATTAAACCAATAATGCACTGAAGAAATTTTCCATATTGCATAAGAAGAGTAGCACTGCACTGTCCTCCCGTTGTTCATCAATTTGCTCAAGCGGGCACCAGCAACGTCTCACAACAAATTGTTACTGTTTTTGGCATATTGAATACGTCATGGGGAGCTTGCCAGGCTTTGCCATATGGGCGAGATACTCTCAGTAGCTTATCAGGCTCTCCGAGAGGGGTGGAGGATTGAACCCGGGTTGGCCACATGCAAAGCAAACGCCCTACCCACTGGGCTATGGCTCCAGCCCATTGCATAAGATAATGAACTTAAAATATTTCAACTATAAAGCATCAAATAATGTTTCAAAAGGCTAATTTATCATTAATTAAACAGATTGCACATAGACAAAAAAATCAAATAAATGTTTTAACCAATAATCAACATTATGATGCCTACTATTAAATGTATTTGTAAAATATAGGCATTTAATATGTACCTGTGACATCAACACAATTTAACCTGAGTGCGCTAGTATTAAAACAAATAAATAAATGCCCCTACCACTTTCAAAAAGCTACACAAACACACACTAACTCAAGATATAAAAATTTACTAAGTTTTAGTATGTGATTTACACATTAGACAAATGTTGATCATTAGGAGGAAAAGGAGTGTGAAGAGCTATTTGCATATCATTGGAATTAAAGAAACTCCATACAGAGTATGGCATAGTGGTTAGCCCCTAATAAAAACAATATTATATTACTTAAGGATCTAAATTGAGAAAGGGCCAGAGAGACAATATAGCAGGCAAGGCATTTGCATTACACATGACTGAGCCAGGTTCAATCCCCAGCACCCATTATTGTCCTGCTGTGTCTGCCAAGAGTGATCCCTGAGTGTACAAGGCAACCGCCCTCCCCACTGTACTATGGCTCTGGCCCTTCACTGAGCTTTAAAGAGTTTAAAGAATGAAGATGTTTTCAAATATTTTCCAAAAAATTACAAAGTAATTTCTGAAAAATGCATCAATCATTTGTCACAGAGATTCCAATGCTATGACTTTCTCATCTGTTCCTAGAACTAACCATAGTACTGGAACAGTACCGGTCAATAATATAAAACTGTATACATACTTCAGCAGACTGTACCAAATTCTTTTTCAAAATTTTAATGATATCCCCTCCTTAACTCTGATTTTTTCCAAGATTAGTATATTTTTTCATCACCTCAAAGGGCTATATGACACCAAAATGTTAAAAGCTACAGAAAAAAAACAAAAAGATGAACAGCTGAACGCAAACTCTATCTCAAACACAGAGAATCTAATGTACCTATAGAAATAGTTCAGAAAAGAAAAGTCAAACTTAAAGGGAAAGGAAGGCTTTTTTTTGGTTGCATTTTTCATGTTTACTGCCTTTGTTGTGTTGCCTATTAAACAAAATTAAAATATTTCTGAAATTTTTAATTGAATTTAAAAGGCACAAATGAGACCTTTGATACAGTTGCAGCAATAGGACACATTAGAACAAGATGAGTCAATATGAAGCATTTTTAGAATGCATCTTAGTTTATTAGATATTTGTTTTAATAATTTCGATGATCCTTGGCTATTATAACACAGCTATTATAACTGTAGCACTGTCCTCCCATTGTTCATCGATTTGCTCGAGCAGGCCCAGAGCTATTATAACACAGGCTATATATACACAGCACAAATGCTATCTGCATTTCTATGATCTTTGCAACACTATTCACAATAGCCAGAATCTGGAAACAATCCAAGTGCCCAAGAACAGATGACTGGTTAAAGAAACTATGGTATATCTACACAACGGAATACTATGTAGCTGTTAGGAAAAATGAAGTTATGAAATTTGCTTATAAACAGAAGGACACGGAAAATATCCTGGTGAGTGAAATGAGTCAGGAGAGGGATAGACATAGAATGATTGGACTCATTTGTGGGATTTAAAAAATAACTTAATATGAGGCCAATACCCAAGGACAGTATAAACAAAGGGTCAGTGTCCTCGGTTGGAAGCTTACCTCAAATGC
Organism: Sorex fumeus; assembly: GCF_029834395.1. NCBI lineage: Eukaryota > Metazoa > Chordata > Mammalia > Eulipotyphla > Soricidae > Sorex > Sorex fumeus. The sequence goes on along the minus strand of NW_026606075.1, from coordinate 8,485,148 downwards.
TAGGAAAGAAGGTAGTTGAGGTAGAGAAGGGAGCACCATGACAAAGATAGTTGGAAATGATCACTCTGTAAAGAACTGTGTACTAAAAACAGGTAAAGGAACAAACATGATAACCTCTCAGTACCTGTATTGCAAACCATAATGATTCAAAGGGGGGAGAGAGAGAGAGAGAGAGAAAAAGACAGAGACAGACAGAGAGAGACAGAGACAGACAGAGAGAGACAGAGACAGAGACAGAGAAAGAGAAGTAAAAAGTGCCTGCTATAAAGACAGGCTGGGGAGAAAGTGATGAGAGGAAAATTGGGGACACTGGTGCTGGGAAATGGACACTGGTGGAGGGCTGGGTGTTGGAACACTGTATGACTGAAACCTAACCTGATAAGCTTTGTAACTCTATCTCACAGTGACTCAAAAACTACAAATAGATAAATAAAATGATAGACAAACCTTACATGATAAAATAAAATGTAGATATATTTCTTTTATATTATCCCTTTAAATATCACCAGAAATTTTATTTTATTTTGAGCATACCTATTTTGTACATGAATATCGTCCTTGCATCACCATCCTCTTGCCAAATATAACTAAAATGCTATAATTCCAGATCATTACATTAAACTAGAGCCAAGTTCTAGGCTTTACACTGTCTGATTACTAAGATCACATTAAGTTTGCTACTAGGGGTTTAGTCACTGTATCAACTACTGGTATTAAATCTTTGAGTGCAATGAAAGTTAACAATGCTATTTTTATGCTATGCAAAAAAATCATTCTGTCTGTTTTCCCTTTTTGATTACAGTTCATTTAAGGGGAAAATGTTGCTATATGGTTTGACAATGTTTTATGTGTCTTCGGCTGATAGAACACACAAAACGTTTGAATAGGCCCATTTATTTGAGCAGACATATTAAATAATACTTTAAATGTGAACATCCATGTCATAAATTTTGTAGTCTCTTTAAAGTAGGATAAATCTGGTATTTAAAATAGTCTTTGTTCAAAGTCATTTTTTTTCTAACAGTCATAAAGGGACTCTGATTTGTGCTGCATGAACAATGCCAGCATCATCAATTTAATGTTATCCATATGGGCTTCTAATAATAGATAAAAGTCTACATTTGTATTATATGTCTTAGAGACATTTAAAATCTAGATAAGGGAAGGCTGATTTCATTGGCCCCATAGTTAAAGGAAAGCAGACCCTAATTAAAAGAATTCTGTTCTGAATTAACTAGTTTGACATGTGCTAATTGACAGTTCCTGTGAAATGGTTCTAATTAAAGTCAATATGTCTTTTTCAATTAAAAGGAAATTAAGAATATACTAATATACATTAACAACTTAATCTGCCTTCAATATCCCATACATCAGCTGCTTCCCACCCCACTAACGTTATTGGAGAGCCATCTGACATGAATCATGCACTGTTTGCTTATGGTATCTCGTTATTACTTCACACAAGCTCAGCAATAGGATACATCCCCTCGAGGAAGAGGATAACCTGCACATGCTTTAGTGTTCAGCACTCCCGAGTCTTAGCCCATCAAAAATAAACCCACCTTTTTGAATTAAAAAAGGACATTCTTCATAAGAATCTTCACTAACTGAAAACACAGACAAGTGTTCTCAATTAGTCTTTTTAATATAGACCTTCGAGGTAATTGTATTCTTCTGGAAAGAAGGCTGGACTATGTTTTCATCATTTGGCTTCGTTCAAAGTTAATGCTTGGTCTGAACAAAATACAACAGAAACATCTTTCAAATTTGCTCTGCTGCCCAAATAAAACTTTGGAGAAGCTCAGGTGGGAATATTTCCTGTTGTATGTACAACAGGAAAAAGAAAGCAAAACTGATTAATGACAGAACTAACAGAAGGCCATCATACCCAATTTAAAAATGTAGTGCTAAAAGAGCTATTTATAGCAACATAATTAAATATTCAAATGTGGATTAACTGAAGCTATATTATTAGCAATTTTTTACTTTGTTTTTATTTAGTATTAGTAATTGTAAGGTTACAAACAGTAATATTAAACTCAAGTATCAATATTAGTGTACACAGTATTAACATATCTTGGACACTATGGAAAATATGAATACCACTTGTTTTTACCAGATGATTGTAAAATATACATTTAGTTGTAACAAAATATCTCATAAAGGTTTTATACTATCAAGAATCTGTATGCAATTCCTTATGAAAATCTTTTTATGATAGAATTATTTTGATAGTAGTTTTATCATAATCTATTTTTCCCAAAGAATACAACCACAAAACATAACTACCTATAGAAATGATAAATTAGTTTATATAGCCAAAACTACCTTATTAATACATATCATATCGTTTCATACATATCATGAAGAAAGTAAAGGTCATGTCTACATTTATGCACTTACATTTTTAAAGGTTTAAAACTGCAAACTACCTGTAGAATTCAGAGTACATGCTGGTGAAATAGAGAGTCACTTAACCAGTTTAGCCAAAGATCTCTTATTTAAAGCATTTTCCCAAATGTATTCTTTTCTGAGTAGTTACCAGAACTTTAATGAAAACAATCTTGAGTGAAACTCTAAAAACAGCTGGTCTCATTTGTTAAACTATAGCGCCATGCCTCCCCGGGAGGGAAAGGGTGTTGCTCCCTTCTGCCTCCCCCCCCCCCAGCAGCAAGGTGGCCCCCCAGCACCTCAGAGCTTATGAGAAAACCAGGTATGAGTCGGTGGTGATGGGGCAACTGCAGTCTCATGGGAAGGGGGGCGGTACCAGCTCATCCTTCACGCCCTACTGAGGTCACGAGTTGCCCCCCTTGAGTGGCTCTCCGGCACGGCCATAACACCAGACGCACAGAAACCAATCTCGTAGTTATCTGGTTCTTTGCAGAAATCCAAAATCACGTGGCTGCTATCGAAGCCGTAAGACATTACGATTCTCATAATCAGCTATAGAAAACAAAGTATTTCACAATGCCTTTTCAGCAATTCTGATTGTTGGGGGGGAAATTCTAAACAATAATGGTGCACCTTTTGTCGAAATAATGAATGTAATCAATGTAGAGAAGAGTTAAGTAGAAATCATCTGCCTCACAGGCATTGGGAGGGGTGGGGGGGCACATTGGGGTTCTTGGTGGTGAAAAATGAGTACTGGTGAAGGGAGAGGAGTTTGTATGACTGATAAACCTGAAAGCTTAGTAACTTTTCCCACAGTGATTCAATAAATAAGTATAAGAAGAAAAAAATAAATAAATAAAATTATGAAAAAAAAAAGGTGAAGTTCATGCCCAATTCAATCAGCTAATCAGTGGCTGAATAACTAGCAGTACTCCTACATAAAGAAAAAAAATAAAATAAAAACAGCTGGTCAAGTGAATTTCCAGAATGAGCAAATACATGTTAATTGACATTCAATAGATCACCTCCTTACAATTATAAATATAATCAGACTCAAAATAGTAGAAATATAGTGCTTTATGACAATGTGAAACCCCTACTTTGAGCTTTAATCCTAGGATCTTGCTCCTCGAGCTGGCAGAGATTGGAAATGCTACAATAACAGCATGTACTCAGCTTTTTGAAATGGGAGAGAAGCCAGTACAGCAACTTTTCTGCCCAATTAAAGATCATTGTCTATAGCAGACCTACACAACATAAGGTCTGCGGACTGCACAGAGCCATGAAGCAATTGCTCACGACTCACCCACAGATTCGGGACAGGGGAGTAAGCAGGGAGATGGCAACATGGCAGCCTCGTGGGTAACAAAAGAGTCTTCCACATACCCCTCCTCTCTGTTCCACAGACCCCGCAACTGTCAGTTATATTGATAATGTCCTTACCTAAATTTAGGATGAAAATCGGTGTTAATCTACAAATTCCTTTTAAAAAGAAATTCATTGTATCCATGCTTAACTTGTTAAAAAATAATAACAATGGCAAGAGCTATCCAGAACAAAAAAACAGCATATTCTGTAACATTTTTCTGACATTTTCCACTCTGAATCGTCAAAAATGTTTATTGATTATCCTCTTGGTTTACATTTTCTGTAAGAACTTGTTTCCGTCTCCTTCTCTCGAATGCAACATTTAGTTACCAATGGGTGGTTTATAACTTACTATCCACATCAGAACAATTTTAATAATGCAAATGGAGGGCAGTGGTGGTGCGGAAGTTAGTAAGTCTGTTTTAAATCAGTTCCTCTACCAAAACAACTGAGCTGGTGATAAGTGTCAGAATCAACTAATTCAGAACTCTGGCACCTGACTGAGCACTTGTAGCCTCCAGAGAAGTCTTGTTGAAGAAAGAAACATAAAGTGTGGTGAATTTCAGCTTTACTCATAACTGCTGAAATTCTTGAGCCTGTATATAACAATGGAAATAATAAGCTGAATACTTGATGCAGTCTTCTGGCATCAGAGTGAACAATAGGGAAGTTGTTCAAAAACCAAGATTCCCTCTTTCACTATTGGGAGGACTATCATCTGATTCAGCCTCTACTGAGTTCAGAGACTTCTGAAAAACATTTAAAATAGAACTTCCATATGACCCAGAAAATCTATCCTCAGAAGACAAAAACATAATTCTGAAGAAAATATATTTGCACATTGTTTACTGCAGCACTATTTACAATAGTAAAATCTAGAAAGCACCCAGGTGCTTCCTACGAAACCATTCATTCAAAAGGACATATGCACACTTAGCACATTATTCATTGAAACAGCACAACAGGTAGGCTGTAGAATCAACATAAGTGTCCCATGACAGATGAGTAGATAATGAAGTTGTGATACATACATCAATGTATACTTATATATACACACACAATGGAAAACTATGCAGCTGCAAAGAATGATGAAATCATGCACTTCACTGCATCTTGGATAGAATTGGAGGATGCATTAGGTGAAGAAGGAAGATGGATAAGTATCAAATGGTCAAAATTATCTGTAACATATAGAAGAACGGGATGAGGAAGTACAAAATATCAAGGGAGGGATACTTAGATTCCCTTGACCCCATATTACAGAAGTAAGAAAGATGGGGGGAAATAAATAGAGGAGGGAAGTAAGAAAGACAGATGGGAAGTAACAGGGGCAGGAGTCAGGAGCCTCTGGCACATTAATAGTGTAGAATTGTGATATATGGATATATGCAAACCACAGTAATAGCAACTCTGTACACATAAAACCCAAGCTACAATAACCAAGCCTAAAAACGTGCATGTGAAGGAGGCAGATGGAGGAGGGAGGAAACCTGATGATATTTGTGGAGGGAAGTTGACACTGGTGGTTAGATTTGTGTAGGAGAATTGTATGCCTGAAACTCTATGAATAAGTTAATAAATAATGTCTTGATCATATTTTTTAATTTTTAAAAATAGTTATGACATGTATGCAAAATTATGACATTTAGGTAAAAGTAGTAACATCCATTTATAAGGAAAAGTAAAATCTGCAATTCACTGTAACTTTGATGGAACTGGTGGATGTCATATTTGGTAAAAATGAGTCAGATAGAGGACAAATACAGGATGTGGAGTAAAAAGAAACAAAATAAAGAAACATGCAATACCCAATTAAAACAAACCCTAAATATTTGCCTATATAACTGAGCCTGCTAGACTAGAAACAAGAAGAGACCTAGAGTCAGTTATGGAAGGGTATTGGTACTTTGGTGGTATCACTGTATCACTGTATCACTGTCACCCTGTTGTTTACTGATTGCCTCGAGCAGGCCCCAGTAACATCTCCTTCGTCCTAGCCTAAGATTTTAAAAAGTGCTACATTCGAGGCTCTTTCAGGGTGAGGAGAATCTGACCCACCATTGTTACTGGTTTTTGGCATATTGAATACGCCACGGGGAGTTTGCCAGACTCTGCTGTGTGGGCAGGATACTTTTGGTAGCCTGCCAGGTTCTCAAGAGTAAGAACTAGATAATAAGATGTCACGTGGCCGCGAATGCAGCCACACACTTCCAGGAGCAGGGTTTTATAATCTCTGGGTCTAGGCCGTTGATGGGATTACATGGTACGGGGGGCAGTTGGTGGGTGTAACACCTACATACTGGAAGATGGGGGGTCTGGGTAGAGGAGGCCCCAGTCCCAATCTGAGCAGGCTTAGATATCTATGCCCTGGGTCCCGCACACCTGGGTTCCTCTGCCGGTTCCTTCATATGTGAGGCTCGTCCAAACGTGTGGAGAGTGGTCGTAAGCACGTCTATGGCTGAGCGTAATAGGACAGGGAATGAGACAATATGACATGAATGAAAAAAAGTGGTCACTCTACAGAAGAGGAAAAGCTGAAGGTAGAGGTCTTCAGCTGCCGGGGCTCTGCTAGGGGTGGGGAGGGAAACTCAACCCACCCTTCTCCAAGGGGCCCTAGTGAGGACAACCAGGCATGGAGGCAGGAGAATTCGCTGTTCTCTTCCGGGAGCAGGGTTTTATAGTTTGTACTTTGGTGGTCCTCCGCCCCTCTCGGAGAGCCCGGCAAGCTACCGAGAGTATTCGATATGCCAGACACAGTAACAACAAAGTCTCCAATGGAGACGTTACTGGGCCCGCTCGAGCAAATCGACGATCAACGGGAGGGCCTTTACCTTTACCTTTACCTTACTTTGGTGGTAGCACAGTAATGCTATATGCTTAACAGATTAGCATTAATATTATTGGAAATACTTATACCTCAACAAAAAATGTATTTTAAAGTAATAAATGATTTGCTATAAACTTAAGAGAAAAACCAGAGTTCTGTGTTTTGATCTGCTTTTCAGTTCACTAAGGAATAAGCAAGTCTGATCATTGGCTCAATCTTGATAAGTTAAGGAAGGTTCCCTGGCAACACTGAAGGCTATTAAAGCAAAAGAATATTATTTTAAATAATATTTAAATAATCTTTCTTCGCTTATTGAGTTCGGGCACTAAAAAAAGTACCTTTCATGTTGCTGGCAGGCTATCGAAATAGCAAACCACAGGTTTTACTTTTTGGAAAACAATATGGACATTCCTCAAAACACTAGGAATTCGGCTACCATAGGACCCAGCAATTCCACTCCTTGGGCCCAAAAGCACAATACAGAAAATACATATAAACTCTTATCTTCATTGTAGCACTATTAATGATAGCCAAAATCTGAAAACAACCCAAGTACCCAAGATCAGGTGACCAGACAAAGAAACTATGGTCCACTTACACAATTGGAATACTATTCAGTCATAGAAAAGAACATGTCATGCAATTGGCTGTGAAGTAGATATACCTGTAAAGTATCATTCTTAGTTGTTAGTCAGAGGGAGAGAGACAAACATAGAATGTTTTTTCTCATATGTGGAATATAATGAAACATCATAGGGGAATAACAATTGCCCAAAGACAATAGAAACAAAAAGCATGAGAACTGGATTACAGTACAAAAGTTGCCACTGGGGGTTGGGGGGAACAGGGGGCTAAGCGTAATAGGACAGGGAATGAGACAATATGACGTGAATGAAGAAAAGTGGTCACTCTACAGAAGAAAAAAAGCTGAAGGTAGGTATAAAGTGGGGAGGGAATCTGAGGACATTGGTGGAAGGAAGGGGTCACTGGTAAAGAGGTTGGTGCTGAAGCATTGCATGGCAGAAACTCAATAAGGAAGAACTTTGTAACTTTGGTTGGTTTTTTGTTTTTGTTTTTGTTTTTTTGCTTTTTGGGTCACACCCAGCAAAGCACAAGGGTTCCTCCTGGCTCTGCGCTCAGGAGTTACTCCTGACGGTGCTCAGGGGACCATATGGGATGCTAGAAATCGAATCCAGGTTGGCCGCATGCAAGGCAAAAGCCCTACCCACTGTGCTATTGTTCCAGCCTCAGAACTTTGTAACTTTGAAATTCACCAGTGACTCAATTTGTATAATGAAATTTTTTTAAAAGCATAGGCTTTAGCGACTACATACAACAAGGAATATAGTCTGCAAAAGAAAAACTACAGAACTTTGGAAAGCTCACTAACCCAGCAATTGATGTTAGAACAGTTATTAAGATAACAGCGATACAATGTTATCATGTTACAACATCAATACAGTGTTGACAGTTGAGAATTTCCAAAATTATGATATTCAGTTTTAGTATCTCAACAAAAACGTTATAAAGCATACAAAGACATAATACACACAGGAGAAAAAATAAATTGACAGAACGCATCCAGAGAAAGTTCGTGTGTCTTATTAGACAGACTTGAATTTTGCTCACAAAAGTATGTTTAAAAATCTGAAGAAACACATGAGCAAAGAACTACAGTAAAATATAAGAACTATGTGTGGAAAAGTAATCTACAATTATTGAAAATACCTCAGAAGCCAACACCGGGAAATTTTGGGCTGCTTTCTTTGATGTTCTCTATGCATTCATGTCCAATACTGAGGTATTTGATGTACTCTCTGGATTAATTCCAATACTGAGATATTTGATCCATGTTTAAATTAATTTTTATATACAATGTGAGACAGGGATTCAAATTTCTTTTAATTTTGCTACCCAGTCCCCAGCACCATTTGCTGAGGAAGATCCTCTTGCTCTGCTTCATGAACTTAGCTCATTTGTCATAAATTAACTGTCCACACATCTGTGGGTTTACCTTTTGGGCTCTCAATTCTATTCCATCAGTCCGAGAGTCTGTCTTCATTCAGTACCACAAAATTTTAAATATTAAAGGTTCCACACAAATTTTAATAGTATTTATTATATGTTATTAAAGAATGTCATGGAACTTTGATGGGTGTTGCCTTGAATCTGCATAGAATTTTAAGTATTATAGTCATTTTAATGATGTTGGGTCTTTCTATCCATGAAAATGAAATATATTTTCATTTCCTTGCATTGCTTCTATTGTTTTCTTTTATTTTGGGCGGGGCACACTCATAGATGCTCAGGGTTTATTCCTGGCTCTGTATTCAGGAATCAATCCTGGCGGTGCTAGGGAAACCATATGGGAAGCTGGGGATCAAACCCAGGTCAACCACATGCAAGATAAGCACCTTACCCAATGTACCTGTTTTCTATAGTTTTATCATTTTCAAAAGTACATCTTTTTGCTTCCTTTCCTTATTCCCAGTTCTTGGTTTTAGGGAGCACAATTATAAATTAGTTTTTAATATCGCTTTCCTTTACCTCATTTGCATATTAACATACGACCACTTTCTACATATTAGTTTCATACATTGCCACTTTATTGTTTTATTATTTCTCAAAGATTTTTGCTGAAGCCCTTAAGGTTTTTCTAAGTCTAATATGCCATGTATAGATAGTGACAGTTTGATTTCTTTTCCAATTTGAAACCCTTGAATCTTCCTTGCCTAATTTCCGTGACAAAGACTTTTGATACTATATTCAAGAGAAGTAGAGATTGTGATCATTCTTGTCATGTGTCTAACCTTAAAGGAAAGACTTCAGATGTTTACCATTGAGTATGAGTATGATGGTAGCTATAGATTGAGATATATAAATTTTATTATGCTGAAGTAAGTTCCATCTATTCCCATCCTGTTGAGTTTTTACCAAAAATAGGTTGAATCCTATCAACTGGTTTCTCAGCATCATATTATCTTAAGAATTTTATCTTCTCTTTCATTAATGTAGTGTCATATTAATAGACTAGAGAATCCTTGCATCACTATAATAAATTCCATTTTATTTCCATGTATGATCATTTTAACATAATATTGAATTCAGTTCACTGTGATTTTTTATTATATTTTCATCTATATCCATCAGATATCTGTCTATAGTCTTCTACTTCATGTCATATTTCATGACAGTTTTCTATTTCAGTGATATCTGCTTTTCATATCAGGGTAATATTGGTCTCATATAAAATGCACTGTAGCACTGTCCTCCCGTTGTTCATCAATTTGCTCAAGTGGGCCCAGTAACACCTCCATTGTGAGACTTGTTGTTACTGTGTTTGGCATATCGAATACGTCACGGGTAGCTTGCCAGGTTTTGCCGTGTGGGTGAGATACTCTTGGTAGCTTGCGGGCTCTCCGAGAGGGGTGGAGGAATCGAACCTGGCTTAGCAGGGCCGTGCACAAGGCAAACGCCCTACCGCTGTGCTATCACTCATATAAACTATGTGGGAAAATTCCCATTATACTATAAGGAAAGTTTTGGAAGAATAAGAAAAAGATCCAATTTTCAGGTTTTAAAGAACTCTCCAGTGAACCTATCTAGAACTGAGATCTTGTTTTAGAGTAGAGTTTTGTTGTTTGGTTTTGTAAGGGGAGGCATGCTATAGCTTACTCCTGGATCTGTGCTCATTAATTCCTGACGGTGCAGGGGGGGGGAGGGGGGGACCATATCCAGTGCCAAGGATCAAACTGTGACCAGTGCATGCAAGACAAGTTTCTTAACCCTGTATTACCTCTTTGGCCTGGGGGATTTTTTTTTAATTATTGCTTCTACTTCCTCACTAATAATTGTTTATCCCAGTCTCCTGCTTCCTCCTGATTCAGTCTTGGGACGTTTTAGGATTCTAAAAATTGTTCTATTTCTTCTACATTCTCCAGTTTAGTGGCATGAAATCCTTCATAGTTAATTTGCATGATATTTTGTATGTCTGTGGAATCTATTGTAACTTTACCCTTCTGCTAAACGGTTCTGGGTTTCACTGGCCTTTCATATTTTTGTTTCTACATTATTGATATCTACTGTAGATTTTATAATTTTACTCCTTTACTTTCTTTGGGGTTCTTTATCTTGGTTTGGTTTGGTTTAGTAGTTTCTTGAGATGTGAGATTATTTATTTGAGCCTTTCTTTTTTTTCTGATGAATGCCTGCATTACTGTGACATTTCACTTCAAAGAGTTTTTGCTATTTTGTATGTTGCAGTAGCTCATCTCTTCATTCTCTTTTATTTCCAGAGACACTTTCATTCCTCCAATTTCTTCTTTGACCCAATGAACACTGTTTAATTTCCAAGTGTTGGAGTGTTGCTTGATTTTCATTTTTGTTTTATATCTACCTTGGAAGCATTTTGATCTGAAAATATAATTAGTATGATTTCTATCTTCTTGATTTCATGAACAATAGTCTTGGGATCCTGAATGTTATCTATCCTAGAATATGTCACGGGTTGACTACAAAAAAATGTGTATTCTGCAGTTGGGGGGGGGGGAAAGAAATTATAGGCCTACTAAGCCTAGCTCTTCAATTTCTTCCATTAAGACCAATATTTTCTTATAGCTCATTTTTCTTTTTTATTGATGAAAAGAAATTGATTTCATTCTTTTTAATCAATCAAATAGTGAGTCATAGGGTATTAAAATCCACTACTACTGTTGATATTGATATTTTCTTTCAGACCTATTAGTAGCTGCTTCATATATTTTGATGCTATTTCATTTAGAGCATGCAAGTTAACAGGTATTAAGTCTTCTTGGAAGTTTGATTCCTTGACTATTCTATATAATGCACACCTAAGTCCTTTATAACCTTTTCTAATTTTATGTCTATTTTCTCTGATATAAATAAGCACATCCAAGCATTTTTAGAGTATTTGCTTCTGTGATTATTTTACTTTGATCCTGTGTTAATCATTAAAGTACAAGAATGCCTCTTGTAAGCTGCAGAATTCTGGGATCAGTTTTCTGCTCCAACTTGTCACTCAGTGTCTTTTGATTTAAGGCTCAGGCCACTGATGTTAAAAATATATATTATATGAAACCTCTATCATCTTTTTTATAAGGATTTTGAGTGGTTGTGAAGTTCACCTTTGCTTCTCTGGATGTCTTGCTATTGTTGTTCTTTGATTTGTTTGTTTGTTTGTTTGTTTGGGTACCACCTCAGTTATTCTCATGGCTTACTCCTTTATCTGTGCTCAGAGAGCATTCCTGGCAGGGCTTGTGGAACCACATAGAATGATGAGAATGAAACCTGGGTCAGCCTCAATCAAAATATATACCCTATGCACTGTACTATCATTCCAGCCCCATTCTCTACATGTCTTTTATGTTCTTCTCCTATACTTTGATATCTACCTTTTTATGTAAAAATAAAGTTCTATTTTCCTATATATGTTTGTGTCTTCTAAATATATTTGTCTTTAGATTACCATGTAGCTTAACCTATGAAGTTCTGAATACATAAACCCTCTTAAGTCCAAAGCAAGTGAGCCTTGAGTTTACTATACAAGACTTCATTATTACTTTCTTTTCATCCCGCATTTTGCGTTTTAGCAGCTTTCTGCCTCAAAGTAGGGGATCTTTGCCTTTTACAGAAGCCAATTCAGTGTCTCTTGCAGAGCTGATTTAGTAAGTATAAAATTCTTTTAGATGTTGTCTGCAAGGTTTTGTGTCACCCCTTCAAATTTGAGTGACAGTCTAACTAGAAAGAAGATTCTTGTTTGAATGTTTATCTCATTCAAAGTGTTTGCTATGTCATATCATTCCCTTCTGGCCTACAGGGTTTGCATGAGAGATCTGTGGGAGTCTTAGGGGGATTCTCTCATATGTAAGTTTTTGCTTTGATCTTGCTGCTCTTGGAACTCTCTCGTTTTTGACTTGTGCCATTTTGACCAAAATGAGTTGGTGTTTTTCTATTTGGGTTAATTTTGTTTTGAACTTTGATTTTCTTGGATCTATCTTCAGACTGGGAAACTTCCAGCCAAAATTTCTTCAACAGATAATTCTCGTTCTCTTTTTCTTCCCCTTCTACTACTTCTATAATATAAATGTCATTCATCCTGAAGCTGTCCCATAGGTGCCTTATGTTGTGCCTTATGTTTCTGTTGTTCTTAATTTTTTTCTTTTTCTGTTCTTCATTGACGGTTTTGTGTATCTTATCCATAAGCATACTAATTTGTTCCTAAACTCTGTCATGTTGCTTCAGAGCCCATCCATTGCATTTTTCAGTTCTGAATCAAGTATTCTTATCATTTCCTCTTTCCTGGATGGAGCTCTCGCCCATTGCTATCCTCTTCATCAGGGAATGTAGAGAGCACTTACATTTGAATTCCGCATACAGTCTATTGCACTAAGTTTGTGCTAATTTGAACTGCGGCTGTTAATATATAGTAACAAGCTTTAAAAAACGAGCTATATCGTAGGATGAACTGACCAGTACTGCCTCCCAGTGTTTGCAATTGCCAATGCCACATGAGGCTGTATTGTCATGTTCCACGTGTATGAACAAAAGTGAAAATAGAATTTTTTTCCCTAGTCTTTGGAGAAAATCTCTTTTCTGATTCCAGAAACATGCCTATACTGAGATATAATGGAGGAGAGAGGGGAAATTTATTCTTGCCTCAAGCAGTACACCCTGCTGCTTCTGCCCTCAAGTTGAAACAGCAGTGGGTTGCTTCCCTGACCCACTGACTGGGGTCACAAACGTTTGCCTGCTCTAACTGCTACTTTGGACTAGATAGTTCACGGCCTAGACATTACCTGTAGATCAGATTTTGTCAGGTTAGAGTTTCAACAGTGCTTATTTTCAGCCGACTACTTCTCTTCCCAGAGCACTTTTCTGAAGCACTCTTTCTCTGCTCCACTGGCTCATTCATCCATAGAGAATCTTTCAGAGCTAGTCACTGGGGACTTGATGTCCTTCAAAGGGAATTTATGTTTTATTCTTGGTTTTGATACATATTTTTGTCAGTTTTATTTGGGGGTGGGGGTTCCACAGGGTAGACCTGGTGCAAATGCATCTCTTCTCCACAATCTTGGGCCTTCCCATCAGTGTAATTTTCTTGGATGCTTTCAAATATAATGTGCTTTTAAATTGTGATATTATATTTACATGGATTTAAACAATATTTTCTTCAAATTTTTATGTCTGTGGCTCTTTTTAGTACTTTAAGATTTCTATTTTAATATCTATCATGACTGGTTTGTCTTTTTCATTAATAAAACCAGAAGTACAATCATATATTCAACTGTAGCATCAAGTTATAATTCTGAAAAAGTGATAAAATAAGACCAGTGCATATTTAAGGGGGGAAAAAAGAACCTCTCCAAATTCTGCATAAGACGTAAGCCTTAAAATGCATCAGTCTCTAAATTAATATGAATGTTTATTTTCACCAAAAAATAGCAATATCAAGACTTGATGAGAATTATATAAAGGTGCTAAATTTAGAATCCCAAGATAATACCTGATATTTTTTTTTCTACTTGGAAAAAAGAAAACTTATTTCTAAAGTATTTGATTTTTAAGATAGAAATATGTGTACGTACATGTAAAATGTTGTAATAAGTAATATTTGTATATACAAATTTATACAAATAATTTTCTAGATACATAAATTTACTTCAAAACACCACTTATTCAACATCTCTGGAAATGGTTTATTTTGAAATTTCTCAATAAATTTTCTGAATTTATTTTTAAACTAGGAAAAGAATGATTTTTGATACTATAAATTACATTATTCATTTATAAAATTTGTGTAAAACATAGACATATTACTAAAAATAACTAAAAGTACTAAAACTATGATCTAAACATAAAGAACTTAATATTACTATTACAAAAAATTGAATAAAAATAAATTAATGAATTATTTCTCTAGGACTAATTATTCATTTATGAAATATTATGAGGTATTGCTTAAAGTTAATAAAGTCAAGGTAACAAAAATAATTTCATAATTATTTTATCCATTCATAAGTAGTGATGTGAGAGAAACATAAAACCCACATTTCATCTTTTTGGGGGTACAGGGGGTTAAGGCCACACCTGGCTGTGCTCAGGCTTACTCCTGACTGCACTCAGTGATCACTCCTGACAGGATCAGGGGACCATATGGGGTGCCAGGAATTGAAGCTGAGTTGGCTTCTTGCAAGTCCTATGGGCTGTACTATCTCTTCAGACCCTTCATCTTTATTTTTATGTAAATAGTTAGCAACACTTTCTGTTTATGTCTTGTCTTGATCAAGAAGGCTTGTCTGTAAGGAAAAACAACTATTTCTTTATTAATGTTAATTAAGCACATCTTACAAATTCTATACGCAGGGAAAATAATATTCTTACAAGATCTATTCAAAAAGTCAGAACTGAAAAACACATAAAGAAGTCGAAACTGGGGATATGCATAACTTTGCATCCATGAGTATTACTTTGATTCAAGTACCAAAGTACTTTTCACTATTCCCTTCTCACTCTACCATGTCTCTCTGCCTGGTGCATTCTTAAATGGAGAGGGGGGTTGCATGCTTTTTAAATATATACATCTTAGAAACTATCTGCACTGTTAAGTAGGTAAACGTATCCACATTTACTTGTTCATGAGTTGAACACAGAGGGGAAGAAAGGTGTTTTTAATGTCTCTCTGGTTTTACCACACAAAGTAATTGTTGCCAAGCACTCTTGGTTACATGCCATGATTTCTATGTTTTTCTTTTTCTCTTACTGTTCTTGTTAATTGCATATTCATTGTTGCTCAAAGTTCAGCTTTCTGATTGAATCTCTATTAATGCAATTTGTTGTACATGCATGAAAAAAGCTGAAGCAAAAATGGCTTGGATAGCAATGAAGATATCATAACTGTGGATAGATGCTTCATAAAAATAAAATCTCCCTACTTCCCTCAACTACAAAGCTGTGATTAAAACTACAGCAACCTGAAACCAAATATACTATTGTATATTTTCACCAAGTTGTCAATCTTTCAATTAGTTGGTTTATGGGTTTGAGGAAAAAATATGCTTCCATTTTCAACATGTGGATGAAAGATACCTGCTTTGGCAAAATCAATTAAATGAAAAATTTATCTTTCTCTCCTGATTTTATATCACTGAGAAAGAGTGACAACTACAGGACTTTGAATAATTCCTTTCTTACTTAATTCTTAGTTATTAATTTATTTGTTTTATTGTCTACATGATTAAATTTATATTTAAATGTAAATATTATGTTCATAGTATATTTATAGAAGACCAAAATTTAAATTAAAATAACTTCACAGGATGACATTATGGATGTGTGGGAAAATGACCACAAATGTCATAGTCAAAAATGTCAGAAAAAAAACATTGAAAAAATTATAGTAGAAAAATGTCATAATTATGGTTTTAAGACATGTTATATATGTCTTACATACATTTGAGTGTATACTTTTTCAACTAGTTAGAGAAAAAGGGACAATGGTCATATTTAACATAAAATAAAATTCGTTATCTACTTCTGACATGACAATCTAAATTGTTCTTGCTCTAAACACAAATAAATGTTGCATAAAATAGAAATAAAAAATATTAAATAACAGCTTAGGAATACCCAGGCTCCAGAAACAAAGAGAGAACTCAAGTCAGAGTTACAAGAGTGCAAGGTGACAGGATGATATTTGAGGGAACTTCAGAGCAGAATCAGGTTAGTAGCTAAGATTTTTTTAAAGTTCATGTGTAGAAGAAGAATATAGGTTCCACAATCTCTTTGGGCGGGGATGTGATGAAAGGCAATTCTCATATACTGCTGGTGGGAATGTTATCTGGTCCAACCCTAATGGAAAATAGTATGAAGAATTCTCAACAAAATCAGAATTGAGCTCCCATATGACCCAGTAATTCCACTTTGGGGTATTTAGCCCCAGGACAGAAAAACATGTATTCAAAAGAATGTAAGCACACTATTACTTGCTGCAGCACTCAGTACAATAGCTAAGATTTGGAATCATTTCGAGGTGTCCAACAACAGATTAGAGAATCGTGAAGATGTGGTATATATACACAATGGAATACTACACAGTTGTAGGGGATGATAAAATTGTGTAAATTGTGGCAACATGAATGGAACTAGAATATATCATGTCAAATGAAGCAAGAATAAGAAGGATAAACACAAGATGATATCACTAATATGTGGTCACTGTCACTGTCACTGTTCTCCCATTGTTCATCAATTTGCTCAAGTGGGCCCAGTAACATCTCCATTGTAAGACTTCTTGTTACTGTGTTTGGCATATCGAATACGTCACGGGTAGCTTGCCAGGCTTTGGTAGCTTGCTGGGCTCTCGGAGAGGGGCGGAGAAATCGAACCTGGGTTGGCTGCGTGCAAGGCAAACGCCCTACTCACTGTGCTATCGGTATTTAGAGTAATTGAATGAGGGAATTCAGTGGTTTAAAGTAAGGGATGCTGGGCTGGAGCGATAGTACAGTGGGTAGGGCGTTTGCCTTGCACGCAGCCAACATGGTTGACACAGGTTCGATTCCCAGCACCCCATATGGTCCCCTGAGCACCGCCAGGAGCAATTCCTGAGTGCATGAGCCAGGGGTAACCCCTGAGCATCGCCAGGTGTGACCCAAAAAGCAGAAATAAATAAATAAATAAATAAATAAAGTGAGGGATGCCTAGATCACCCTTGTCACAGTGCTTATGGAGGAGAAGAATAGAAATGAGTGAAGGGGAGAGACATGAGGAGCAATGGGGATTTCGTAAGGAGATTCAGTACAAGGGTGGTATTAAGGAGCTAAATATCCAAACAAAAGAGTCAAAAACACCAAAATCATGAGACCCAAACGTTAACAACCAAACTTTAAAAAGTGTCTGTCAAGATGCCAGGCTTGGGAGGTGTGGGGATGGAGGCTCTGGGAAGTAACCTGGGAACATTGGTGGAGGCAAGTAAACACTGGGGATGAGATCAGTGCTGGAACTTTGTATGTCTAAAACTCCAAAATGAATAGTTTTGCAAATCATGATGTTTTAATAAAAGATTTTGAAAGATATACAGTAATATACAGTTACTGGCCCACACAAGTAAGGGCATCAGAATAAAACAACGGGGCTACCTGAGGTGAAAGTTTGGTCATCAAAAGATTGCTTCTTCTATAGAATCAGTAGAGGACTTGGGAATTGATTTCGGTGATACAGCACACTGCCTCACAGATATGAAAACCTGCAACCCACCCCAACCCATCCCCCAAAAGAAAAGTGTTTTTTTAAAAAATGAAATCTCTGCTCACAAACCGGGAGGTTTTGAGGATATCGGGTCTCTGTAAAAATATCTAAGTAAAAGCTTGCTCAAGCCCATATTCTTTCTTGAACATCAATCTTAACTACTTGCCTCTATGTTTCTTGCCTCGGTTTGTTTATTTCCCATCTGGAGAAGCCTGTGTTCTCTCTTGTACATATACTTCTTTCTTTCTCTTCCATCACATCCTTCTAAATACATTTCAATAAAAACTATCTTGCTTCAAAAAATATCTAGAAAAGTAAAATGTTTTCCATGAGGCAACAAATGTAGATATAGTCTTGGAGTACAAATCTAGTAGGATATCCCATGAAAGATATAAAACAGATCCTATTAAGAAATGTTTCATACCTGTTATTATGGTATGAACTCCAAGAAACACCAAATTAAAAAAACATGGGTACAGAACAATTTGAATAGTCTGAAAGCATTTAACTAAGAATAAACACATATATGAATACAACTATTAAAAAACTCAGTATTTCAGCTTTCTCTGATTCAATTATTCAAAACTGAGTAGTTGATGAGAGCAGAATATTTACAGAAATATTCCAGCTAATAAATGAAAAGGAAATTTTTATTTTATAAGCGTTAATGGTTATAAACCTGGGCAATGATCAACAAAGGGTGCTAAAATAACTAACTAAATAACAGATGAGAAACTTTCTATGATTGACAATAATGCAAAAGTACTCAGTTTTAATAACACACAATAAAGATCAAGAAGTTATATGCTTCCTGATATGAAGCTATAGAGTATATAACACTACCTATGAAATATTCCTTCTGCATACCAAAAGACATACACTACACACACACACAAACACACACACACACACACACACACACACGCCTATGCAGACTCTAGACCTATCTAGATCTATATACTAGATTACAGAAAACTGAAGAAACAGGCATCAATATTTGATACCACTGAGGATTCAATCACAAACTCCTAAAAATAGGCATGCAGAAAAAGAGTTAACACAGCAGGCCTAAAACTGCTATCCTTAAAAGTCTATTTGCAGGGCTGGGTCTTGGCTAGTATCTGGGAACTGGATTTCAGTCAGTTTCCCACTATTCCCATAAACGTGCTTACTTTGCCTAAACTGTTTGTAAAATGTTGAACACCTTCTCTCCCTCTAAGTGTCTAAAATCTTGGCACATACCAGGCAAAAAATTCCTTTATAAACAGTCTCTAATAAAAAGCAAAGAACTAAGTCTCTAGTCAGTTTCTCTTCAGAGTGTTGTCACAAGTTGTTCCTGAGGGAATTCAGTATATCCTGTGTGACTCCACTAGAAGATTCAGACGTTTACACATGGTTTCCTTCAGAGTTAGGCCTGTTCTCTTTTCCCATTACTGTTACTGCTTTGCATTCTCCTCTTTAAGGAAACACAGCCTGCCTTTATATCTGTACTCTGAATTCTGTGAGTCTTCTTAGTAATCTGGGGGTGGTCTTCAGGAGTGAGAAAGTTCATAGACCAGTGAGCTCACCTCTTCAACAGACAAATTATATGAGGAAGGGAAAAAAGATGGTAAGTCTTTAAAGAAATGTCATGGTAAATCATTTTAGTTTTCAGTTTCACTTTCTCCAGTAAAGACAGCAAACATGAACTAGAAAACAAGTCAATTTGTAATTCAAAGTCATACAATGTAAAAGAATTTAAAATAAATTTCCAAATAACTTGTGAACAATTCTGTGACTTTTAGTTATACAGGTGAAGTCATTCAAATTTGTAACTAAAACTATTTTGAAGTGTTATGTAAGAAATTTAATTTTACTCAAGATCATTAAAAACCCAATGTTATTCATGAAAATCAAAAAAATTGAGTAGTCAAATGTCTAGCCACAAGAAAACTCTGGCCAAGATTGTTCATAGATAAGTACTTTCATGTCCTAAAGAAACAGAAAACACTTCTTTTAAATAAGATATTACAGAGAATAGAAAAATGGAGAAAATTATCCAAGGTCACTTTAGAAGGCAGAATAATCTTTTAATTTATATAACGTGTTTTACATTAATATTTGTATCTATGCTTTAGAAATACAATGCTGTTACAATCTCGCCACCACTGTCCGCAGGTCCCTTCTTATCCACCCCCTCCACATGTGGTAAACTCTGTTCTGTTGACAAAGTCTAAGAATTTGTTTTTATTGGCTTTTGCCTTGCTTCCCTTCTTTCTATTTAACAGATTAGTGATATCATCTGGTATTTGTTCTACTTCTGACTTACTTCACTTATCATGACAATCTCTACTTTTACCCATATATTAGCTTAATGAAAGATTTCCTATTTTTATAACTGTTTATATTCAGTTATATTACACTGGATATATATACACCACAATTTATTTATCCACTCATCTATTGTATAGGAATAAAAAAATACACCATTATTTGCAAGTAATATTGTTATATATGAAGATCCAAGGGAATCCAAACTGTCTGAGAGTTCAACAAGGTTATTGTATACAAGATAAATATACCCCAAAAATAACATTTTTATACATAACATGCAACAAAAGATCTCAGTTTAAGAGAGAAAATTAGAATGTATTTAATATACCTAACTAAATCTTTCTAAGACTTCTGTGAAAGAAGCACTGGAAAGTTACATGAATGAGAAGACAGGTATACCATGTTGGAGACTAGAAAACCAAATAAAATATCAAATAATTTATTTTAAAGTCTATTCTAAATAAATTCCAATAGATATGCCATAAGGGTTGCTGAAAGAACTTAGATACAACAGTATAATTCACATGAGGAAATGACAAATGAGAAATTCTGAAGATAAACAAGGTAAGAAGACTCACCCTGCAGCATCATCATATTATAAAGCTTTGATACTTTAGATAGCATAAATGGACATAGAGATAAACAGATGAACCATACAGAAGAGAGAATGAATTTTTAAATTTCAAGTTTCATGCCACTATGATCATCAAAAAGTGATATTTTTCTACCTATACATATTGATTAAAACATATTTTGTGCCCTAATTTATGATCTAGTCTAGATAATATTTCATGAGCACTTTTTAGAGGAATCTATAATCATTTCTTTAGTGATGGACATTTCAGTATATATTATGTCCATCTCATCAAATAATTTAGTGGCATTATTTTATTGCTGACTTTTTGTCTAAGTGATATAATCATTGACAGTTTTGGTGTCTTGAAATTATCAATGATTATTATACTGCTATCAGTGAATCCCTTGAAGTCATAAAATAAGTAGTGTTTTGTGGGGCAAGATAATACAAAGGTTATGCTGCTTGAACTGCATACATTTTGTTCCTAGCACTGCATAGGGTCCTCCCAAGAAACACCGAGAGTGACTCCTGAGCACAGAGCCAGGAATAAGCCCCAAACACTGTCTGATGTAGCCCAAAATATGTTTTGTATATTTGGGTGTCCCCCACAAGAATAAGTGGTTCTCATGTATTCTTAATGAATTGACACTACAATCTTTTCCAGTTTAAATGTTATTTTTATTATCTATGAGCAGTTCATACTCATTTTCTCCACTTTACTGAATGAAATACCTTGTTTCAGCCTTTCACTTTGAGCCTATATTTGTCTTTATAACGGATTTGAGACTCACATGCATTATATTGGTGTGGGGGAGGGGACATACCAGTGTTCAGGGATTGCTACTGACTCTGCAATCAGGAATCACTCTTGGTGTTACTAGGGAACTATATGGGATAATAGGGATCAAACCCTAGTCAGCCACATGCAAGGCAAATGTCCTATCCACTGTACTTTCTCACCAGCCACTATTGAGTCCTGCTCTTATACATCTAGATTCTCTATGTCTTTGATTGGTTAGTTCAGATCATTCATATTTGGAGTGATTAAGATATATGGACTATAGGACAATAGGTACTGCCTCATTAAAACGGTCCGGTCACGGTCCTCCCGTTGTTCATCGATTGGCTCAATCGGGCCCAGTAACTTCTTCATCATGAGACTTGTTGTTACTGTGTTTGGCATATCGAATACGACATGGGTAGCTTGCCAGGCTCTGCCGTGTGGGCGAGATACTCTCGGTAGCTTGCCGGGCTTGCCGAGAGGGGTGGAGGAATCGAACTCTGGTTGGCCATGTTGGCCGCGTGTAAGGCAAACGCCCTACCACTGTGCTGTAGCTCCAGCCCACCCAGGGACTCCTCATTAAAAGAAACAAATAAATACCATTTTAATAGTAGTTTTGTTTGTTTTAGCTATCTTTATATTTATGGTAGGTTTTTTTGCTTGTTTGTTTGTTTTTTCTTTTTGGGTCACACCTGGCAATGCACAGGGATTATTCCTGGCTCTGCACTCAAGGAGTTACTCCTGGCAGTGCTCAGGGAACCAGATGGAATGCTGGGATTCGAATCCGGGTCAGCCGCATGCAAGGGAAACGCCCTACCCACTGTGCTATCTCTCCAGCCCCATGGTAGTTTTTTTTTAATTTTTTTATTAGTGAAACACCATGAGGTACAGTTATAGACTTATAAATTTTTGTGCTTGGGTTTCAGTTATACAATGATCAAGTACCCATGCCTCCACCAGTGCCCATCCTCCACCACCACGGGTCCCAGCATCCCCCTCACCCCCCATACCCCCCGCACCCCCCGCCTCTGTGGCAGGGCATTCTCCCTTGTTCTCTCTCTCTTCTTTTGGGTACTGTGTTTTGCAAGAGAGGCATTGAGTGGCAATCATGTTTGGTCTATAGACTACTTTTAGCATGCTTCTCCCACCCTGGGAGGGTCCTCACAACACCCTTTATTTGGTGCTCTCTTCTCTATCTGAGCTTCCTTTTCACGTAGCACGTGTGGCTGGCCTTCAAGTCATGGAGCAAAATTCCTGGTAGTAATCTCAGCCATTCCTGGGTGTTAGTCTTCCTTTATGTTCCCCAGATGAATGCAATCTTTCTCTGTCTGCTCTTTCTGACTCATTTCGCTTAACATGATACTTTCCATGTAGTACCACTTGTATGTAAATTTCATAACTTCATCTTTTCTAACAGCTCCTATGGTAGTTATTTTTATACTTGATTTTGTTTTTGCATTCAGATGGATTTCCCGGGCTGAAGCGATAGTGCAGCAGATAGGGAGTTTGCCTTGCATGCAGCCAACATGGCCAACCCAAGTTTGATTCCTCCGCCCCGCTTGGAGAGCCTGGCAAGCTACCGAGAGTATCTCGCTCGCCCGGCAAAGCCTGGCAAGCTACCCGTGACGTATTCGATATGCCAAACACAGTAACAAGTTTTACAATGTTACTGGGCCCGCTTGAGCAAATCGATGAACAACGGGAAGACAATGATAGTGATAGTGATGGATTTCCCAGCTGAATCCCTCAATTTCTCCATTTTTCTTCTGTGACTCTACTCTTTATTGTGTTTTGTGGTTACCCATGAGGGTTTCATTACCCTATCTAACATAATCTTTTTTCTACAAGCATTGATTTGTCATCTTTATACTAAATATATTCTTTACCATTCTTCATCCCATTATGCTTCCTTTCATTGTCCCACTTTTATCCTTCCTTATATTTCTGAGTCTATATCATTATCATCGTGTTCAAGGCTTAAGAATGGGAATCAACCACCATATTTGATTGATTCAACGAACATACACTCCACAGATAGAAAAGTATACACATGCAAGAGGACTCACACAATTTAAAACCAAGCTGCTCAAGGATCAGCTACACTTCACATTAAGTCACACAGTGTATTTTATATGTAGTATATAAAGATAAACAACAAGGTTAAAAGCAAGAGTATAAAATTTGTTAACTAAAAGGAACTTCATCCCTAAGAATATGAATGATAACCCAAAAAAATAACTCATATAGTAGAGCATATGGTCTTCCATGTGCAATGACCTGAGTTTAACTCCCATTGGCACAAATTCCCCAAATACTGTTAGGCGTACTCCTACTGACCCCTGAGCACCCCCAGGACAAATCATTGCACTATCAAGCCTAGTACTAAACTGGCAGACCCACACAGCCAGAACAAGTATTGCCAGGGATGCCTGCCTACCTCCAAGAACCACTGAGAATGGCAGGCCCCTATAAAAATTAATTAATTTTAAAAAGCACACACAGGACTTAAAATCCTATATTAAACTTCTCTCTAAACCCCTACTGACTATAATGCAACTACTTTATTAGGTAGGAAGGACTATTCCATCCTGTCTATGAAAGTTCAGGGTTGGTACTTCTCACATGAATGCTAGTAAGGGGTATAAAGAAATAATAGCACTGCAGTGTAACACTGCCCTCCCGTTGTTCATCGATTTGCTCGAGCGGGCACCAGCAACATCTCACAACAAATTGTGAGACTTGTTGTTACTGTTTATGGCATATCGAATACATAGTGATGAGTCTGCCAGGTACTCGGGGGACCATATGGGATGCAGGGAATCGAACCCTGGTTGGCCGCATGCAAGGCAAATGCCCTACCTGCTGTGCTTTCGCTCCAGGCCCCCCAAAAAATAATTTTAGAAATTTTATTAAATTTACTATTTGATAAATTTAAATAATGAATAAAATAATATAGAAATAATAAAGAAAATTGTTTCTTTTTTGCTAAATCACCATAATATGTACAGTTACAAAACTGCTCATGGTCAGAAAATTACTATTTCTTTATATTCCTTCTCATTCTCAAGCAAGGATCGTAGGTGGCACAGGTAACAGCTCTTGAAAATTTATAAGATACTTTCATACAACTTCATATTTAAGCCACAAAACAGTACTATAAGTTGCAATGTTGGACTGAAAGAGGCCACAAATTAAAAATGAGGGCACTAAGGCAAAGTAAGTTAAATGAATTGTCAAAGACATAAAAGCTAAGAGGAAAAAAAACAGAATTATAACACAGATATTGACTCTGGTCTTTCCATTGCATCACAAAGATAATATAAAATTAGAGATATTTGAAACACATAGCAACAATACAAAATATTATACTAAATTTTAGGCATTGGGATAAAAAAATTTTAGCTTTTCACATCATCAATACAGAAAACTTCACTATTTTATGCAGAAGTATTACCTTTTTTTTTCACTAGTTAACAAGAGTCACTAGAATAGCAACTCTATCAAACTAAAGAAAGAAACGTGGTAGTTGATTTATTCAATAATTTCACAATAGAACTGTGAAATTAATACAAATCACTTTGTAGTTTGTTGACAGAAAATTATATGAGGATATTTTCCTGAATCTATTGCTGATAGAAATTAATCTTCTCAATTAAGTCATGTCATTACTTATATATACTTGAACAAAGGCTGGAGCGATAGCACAGCAGGTAGGACGTTTGCCTTGCATGCGGCCGACAGTGGCCGACCCAAGAGCCCGGCAAGCTACCGAGAGTATCTCGCCCACACGGCAAAGCCTGGCAAGCTACCTGTGACATATTCGATATGCCAAACACAGTAACAAGTCTCACAATGTTACTGGGCCCGCTCGAGCAAATCGATGAACAACGGGAGTACAGTGACAGTGACAGTGACTTTACACAAAGCGTAATTGCTTTTACTTTTCTTTTCCCTAAAATTCTGGACTTTTTTCACATAGTTCTAGAATTGGGGTTCTAAGATGGAAGAATGTATTGCTGTATAGCTTCTTACTAATCCCTTAAAGTTTTGTAAAGATGCTAATGTATATTTGTTCTGGCATCATAGAGAGGACCCTAGGGAGTTCAAAATCTGATCTCAGAAAAAGCAGAGCTCAGCTCACAAACAAGATCTGCTCTTTCCAGTGGATAAGATTTTTTCCTAAAAAAAAAAATCACAAAGTAAGAAACACACTGGTCATATCTCCCACCATTCCTCTATAATCCTTCTCAAAACATTATTAATTTAATTAAATACTTTCATTTCACGTTTCTCCTATGATAGTTTAATTTTTGATTATTTATTGTAGGTTTTGGAGTAGAGTAATCCTATTGTTTTGAAGTATATTAATTAGCTATGTAAAATAAAACATCAGATATATAATTGTTGGACATCCTCAAAGATCTCACCAGAAAGAAAAACAATGTCAAGAAATACAAAGTAAGAACTTTTCTTTATAGCTTTAGGATGTTACTTAAAGTAAGCACTTTTCTTTAAAGATTTAGGATGTTACTTGGCAATATTAATTAGGTAAATTCATGCCATAAAATTTACAACTCATAACTAATCAAGTTTGCAATCTTTTTTCAGAAGAAATGATTAAAATAAGCAAATTAGTATCGAGATTTTTACCCCACATTCTGGGAAAGATTAAGTAGAAAAATGAAGAACTGTGTGGGTGATGTATTACATAAATCTTTTTTATATTTTACAAACCTGAATAAATTTCATCTAGGGAGAAAAAAATGAAACATTCATTGAAAGTATTTCACACATAATACCACATATACAACTACCACAAAATATAGACAAAAAATTATTTTTGAAGCTTAGATTCATGCGGACAAATTTTAGAAAATTTCACTTGTGAAGAATATTAGTAACATGACACAGACATAATATTAGGTAGATCTTATCTCTCTAAACATGAGGCTAACCCAAAATAGAATGAATATCAAACTATTCTTTCCATATATGTTACTAAATTGGCATATTTATAATTGGCAGCATATGAAAAAAATCATTAATATATTCAAATCCAGAATTTGTATTTATGTGGAATCTTATTGTTCAAAATATTTTACATAGATTATTTCCTCCAATAACTCTCAAGGAGATTGACATTTTACAGATAAGAAAAAAAAATACACAAAAATACATGACTTTTCCAAAAATCACATTTCAGAAATGGGATAGGAATCAATATATTTTCATATCTTCATCTATACTTCAGCTTTTTTCTTTAAAATGGGATTATTACACCTATATGGCATAGTTTTTCATGTATTCCTCAAATAGTGAAAATCAATTACATGACATAAAGGACTAATAATATTCATATTGGAAGTAATTTAAACACTGCATAAAAATAAGACATTCACACAGAAATATAGGCTGGTACGAGTAAAAGTATCAATGCAAAGTGAATTAGAATAACTTAGAAAATAAAATTTTCAAATTTAACCCCAAAAATAGATTCCTATTTATCTTTTTCCACCCCTCCCTGCCCTTTATTGTTGTTATTCTTAGTGGGATGGCAGGGGTACACTTGTTTTCAGTGTCCCCGCGTCACATATTTCAATTGTGTGCTCCCACACTCATCAATTCAATACGCCAGAGAGCTCATATTGTTGTAACATCTGGAATCCAACTGCAGAAACTCCAGGATCACTCTCAGAAGCTGGACAGTACCGGGCAGACCCCACCTCATTACCTCTGTCACGGTCACGGTTCTCCCATTGTTCATCAATTTGCTCGAGCGGGCCCAGTAACATCTCCATTGTGAGACTTAATTGTTACTGTGTTTGGCATATCGAATACATCACGGGTACCTTGCCAGGCTTTGCGGTGCAGGCGAGATACTCTCGGTAGTTTGTCAGGCTCTCCGAGAGGGCCAGAGGAATCGAACTCAGGTTGGCCATGTTGGCTGCGTGCAAGGCAAACGCCTTACCCGCTGTGCTATCGCTCCAGCCCCATTACCTCTGTAGATTCTGGAAATTGGATCTTCGATCAAATGTATTTACATAAGGAAAACTTGCATATCCTCAAGATTCTTTAAAGCAATAGCTCACATACTTTGTCTCATACTTGTCTTCTGGCCTGGGTACCAGATGAATTGCTTGACTATCATTTCTTCTTTTATTGTATATTACATTATTGGTTCATATTATAGATTTATCAAATGTTTTCTACTTAAGATGTACATTTTATGTGTGTACACTTTATGTTAATTTTATATGGACACTTTATGAGGAGTACATGTATGTATATGTACGTTTAAATAAGTATATCTTTAAACTCTAAAATCACACTCAGGGGGCCAGAGCAATAGTACAGTGGGTAGGGCATTTGCCTTGCATGCAACTGTCTCATGTTTGATCCCTGGCATCCCACATGGTCCCCCAAGCACCACCAGGAGTAATTCCTAAATGCAGAGCCAGGAGTAACCCCTGAGTATCACTGGGTGCGACCCAAAAAAGCAAATAAACTATAAAGTAAAATCAAATAAAATCACTCTCAACCTAGGGATTCAGATTGACAGCTTCAGATGACTCACATTCACATTCACTCCAGGGAACACATTCATTGGGTCAAATATTATTATTTCTATCTTTGGCCAAATCTTGTGCATATACATAAGTAACATGAATACTGTATGTCATTATTGTACTGTATGTTATTAAAACATAAAATATGAAGATATTTATCCAAACTATTATTCATAAATATATTGAGGTCAATAAAAACTTCTAAAACTGCCCATTCTTCACGATGTGATAATTTTTTTTCAGGTTTGGTGCCACTCCCAGCTAGGCTCAGGGGTTACTCCTGGCTCTGCTCTCAGGAATTACTCCTGGTGGTGCTTGAGAGAGCATTTGTGATGCCAAAGATCGAACTTGGCTTGACTGCATGCAAGGCAAATTCCTTAATCACTGTACTATCACTCCAGCCCTGATGTGATAATTCTTTTTTTTTTTAAGTAGGAGTATTGCTATTTATTCAGCCATTGATTAAGCTGATTGAATTGGTCATGAACTCCGCATTACTTTTTCTTTTTTTATTTAGAATGTTAATTTTATGGGTAAAGCATTTGCCTTGTACGCAGCTTACCCGAGTTCAATTCCTCCGCCCCTCTCGAAGAGCCCAGCAAGCTACCAAGAGTATCCCACACACACGGCAAAGCCTGGCAAGCTACCCGAGATGTATTCGATGTGCCAAAAATAGTAACAGCAATTCTCACAATGGAGAAGTTACTGGTGCCTGCTCCAGCAAATTGATGAACGGGAGAACAGTGCTACAGTGCTACCTTTTTATTATTTCCCTCACCCCTTTTTACCTTAATTTTTTATTAGTGAATCACCATGGGGTGGTTACAGGCTTACAAACTTTCATGCTTGCATTTCAGTCATACAATGGTCGAGTACCCATCCCTCCACCGGTGCTCATTTTCCACCACCAATGGTGCCCCCTTTTTTTTTGATTCACTATGATAAACAGTTACACAGCTTTCATGTTTGAGCTTCAGTCATACAATCATCAAACACCCATCCCTTCACCAGTGCACGTTTTCCACCACCAAAATCCTCGGTATTCTCCCTCCCCCACACCCGTTCCAACCCTTCCCCTGCCTATGTGACAGACAATTTCCCCCATACTCTCTCTTTACTTTGGTTACATTCAATATTTCGACACCAGTCTCACCATCTTATGTGATAATTCTTAACTTACATTTCTACACACTCTACTTTTGAAATAGCTTACCTGTTAGTCTGTACATCATCCCCATTAAAAATATAAAACTTTCCATAAATGTACATTTTTTCTGTGAAAGAATCTCTAAAACAGTGCATACAACTTAGCCTATTAGAGCCCACTTATTATTCTTACCAAGTAATTCTTAATGTTTAACCTAAAGGAAAATATCCATCCTCATTTCAAGAAAAATAGGGAGTTTTCTTGCTTTTTTATTTTGTTTTGGGCGACATTCAACTGTGCTCAGGGGTTACTCCTGGCTCTGTGCTCAGGAATTACTCCTGAAGAGCTCAGGGGACTATGCGGGGTGCCAAGGATCAAGCCCAGGTTGGCTGTATGCAAGACAATCACCCTACCCATTGTACTATTGCTCCAGCCTCAAAAGTTGAGTTTTATAGGAAAAAGTTCTATTACATATTATGTTCAATACAACCCCTAAAATATAATACACTATGTTTTAAAAATTAGACTAAAATAACAATTAAGCAGTCTAAACTAAGTGAAAGAATTTCTGGAATATTACTCATCTGTGATGACTAAGTATAAATTGACATTTCTCCTAGCTAAGATTCTTTTAATCCTCTATTTATAGAAAGGCAAATTGAGCACTGCTGTATCTAAAAATCTCAACGTTAAAAACTATAGAATTTTGGTTGATTTGGGGGGCGGGGAAGTGGGTGGACCACATCCAGCTGTGCTCAGGGCTTACTCTTGTCTTTGTGCTTAGGAATAACTTCTGGTGTTCAAAGGATCATATGTAGTGCTAGGAATGGAACCTAGGTCAGCTGCTTACAAGATAAGCTCTTTACCTGCTGTACAATTACTCTGGCTCAAGAACAACAGGGCAGGAACGGAGCAATAGTACAGCAGGTAGGGTGTTTGCCTTGCACGCAGCCAACCTGGGTTCAATCCCCGGCATCCCATATGGTCCCCCAGAACTGCCAGGAGTAATTCCTGAGTGCAGAGCCAGGAGTAACCCCTGTACATATCTCCAGGTGTGACCCAAAAAGCAAAAAAAAAATGCAAGACAGGGCATTGAAGAATTTAAATTCACATTCACAATAATGTAGAGTAATATATAGACCTAATTAAACTAACATAAATAACATACTAAAAACTGAAAAACTTTGTCAACCCTATTTTCAAAATGAACTGCATGAAAGAATAATAGTTCCACAAGCTTCCAATTTTAGAAAAACTGTCTAAAATTTTAGTTTTAAGTTGTCTTTAAGCTTGGAGGTAGATCTAATTTGGTTAGTCTTCATGGTTTTGTTAAAGAACACTTCTAAATTCTTATAACTTAAAAAACAAAAGTGCCAAATCCACTAAGACCAGGTCTCCATCTGTGAGTTCTAAAAAATGTTTCAACAGTAACACACCCCATTCTTCTTTTTTTTTCTTTAGTTTGGGGTGGGGCTGTTTGGGCCACACCTGCTGTACTCAGCACTTACTACTGGCTCTGCACTCAAGGATCACTCCTGACAGGACTCAGGGGACCATAGGTAATACCAGGGATTGAACCCAGGTAGGCCTCACACAAGGCAAGCACTTTATTCCCTGTACTATCACTCCAGCCCAAATATCACATTCTTAAGTGCCTTTGTACTAGATGTTATTAGAGACTCCAATGACTCCAAATAAATTCTCATCTTCCAACAAATATAAAGATAATTGTTGAAAAGAGAAAAATATAGATGATCATGATAGTTGGTACACCTGAGTAATCCTTCCTTCTGTAGCAAATAAAGTTTCTAGATAGACCAAGTCCTAAAAAAAGTGTTTAAGTTATGATTTTTATATTTCAAAGTAAGAATGCAAAATGAAGTTTTTGGAAATGTCACTTACTTCATCAATAAACATGAAATGATAGTATTTATAAATGTTTTACATTTTGTATCTCTACATACTCAACAAGAGGAACAATTTAAGAGTATAAATTTGCAATGTTCTTTACTTCATTTATTTATAAATTTAAAGAGTGAAGCTATAACTAATTCATTCTCTTTAAAAATGTATAGTCATTATGGGGCCAGGGAGATAACTCAAATGGTAAAGTACATTTCTACCATGCTTAGGGCCCTGAATTTGATCTCAACCCACATGGCCCCCCAAGCATTGCCAACTATAACCCTAGTGACTGCCAACTACTGCCACACCAAACACTCAACCACCAGGCCCATACCACAGGAATGATCATTGCCAGGAGGGACGCCTATAAATAAGTGCCTTAGGTCCAATACTATCTCTCCAGCACCAAAGTTACCTGTGGGTTTTTTTCTAATCTTTAGGAACTATGATTTGCATGCTGTTAATAGAGTTTCAGATGCTGCTCACCATTGTCGGCATCCTTCCACCAACATCTCAAGTAACTTTATTAAAAAGTGTCCAAGCCTGTACCTATGTGGCAAGTGCATCAGCAGCCTGATGGTGCCTTCAGACTTCCAGATACCCCCAAATTTCTGATGTGCCTTTGGCCAGACCCCAAGAACTTGGGGTCAGGTTTACCAAGAAAGTAAATGGCCAGAACTTAGGTACGTGGGAGACACACCCACAAACCACCTCCAGCTCAGCTATATAAGCACATTTATTGGCCTTATTTCAGAGACCCATAAATCTGAAAAGAGACCAAAAGATGCAGTCAGGGCCTGTAACGCAAAGGTAGGCGAGAACCCGTGACTGAGAGCTCCAGGCCCGCTTGGATTGGGACTGGGCCTCCTCCTCCCAGGCCCCCAGTTTTGCAGTGACTTAGCAGTCACACCCACAAACTGCCCTGGTGACATGTAATCTCATCAATGGTCAAGAACCAGGGACTATAAACTAAAACTCCTGAAAGAGAGTGCCGCAGAATGTCCTGACCTTGTGCCAGGCTGCCTTCACCTGGGTGCCCCAGAGGGGGACAGGTGAGAGCCCTTTCCACGCCAAGGGACCCAGCTGCCATGCTCAAGGCTGCTCCCCATGCTCTCGGGCCGATCCTCACATATGAGTAAACATATTCCTGGACCCCTACCCATTCTCCATAATTACCACACCACGTTTGATAGTAGGCAACAAATCATAGAGGGAAATATATATGTATATGCATATATACATATTTTCAGATATACATACCAAAGCTCACATCACCCAAACTTTAACAACATGTTAGTGATATCCTATATAATGTCTTAATGGCTCCTGCCAAAATAGAACAATCTTCACACTGTTTCCTATATGAACACTATTTTGTAAGCATGTTCAGCAGTTCTTCGTAACAGACAATACAAAACATGTTATTTCAGTTGTGTTTTCGGACAGGGATTGGGGTTCGGGATGGAAACGTCCCAAATTTGGTGGTAGGAAGGTGTAATGGTGGTGGGATTGATGTTTGAATATTGAATGTAATCAAACATTGTTCAGCCCTTTTGGGAAACAGTATGGATGATTCTCCAAAAATTAGAAATTGAGCTCCCATTTGACCCAGCAATACCACTCCTGGGAATATATCCCAGAGAGGCAAAAAAAAGTATAGTTGAAGTGACATCTGCACTTGTTTGTTCATTGCAGCACTCTTTACAATAACTAGAATCTGGAAAAAACCTGAGTGCCCAAGAACAGATGACTGGTTAAAGAAACTTTGGTACATGTAAACAATGTAGTGCTATGTAGCTGTTAGAAAGGATGAAGTCATGAAATTTACATACAAGTGGTACTACATGGAAAGTATCAGGTTAAGCGAAATGAGTCAGAAAGAGAGGGATAGACATAGAAAGATTGCATTCATCTGGGGAACATAAAGTAACAAAATAGGAGACTAACACCCAAGAATAGCCGAGATTAGTACCAGGAGGTTTACTCCATGGGTTAGAGGTCAGCCATACATGCTAGGGGAAAAGGCAGCTCAGATAGAGAAGGGAGCACCAAATAAAGGGTGTTGGGAGGATCCTCCCAGGATGGGAGATATATGCTGAAAGCAGACTATAGACCAAACATGATTGCCACTCATTGCCTCTTTTGCAATCCACAGCACCCAAAAGAAGAGAGAGAACAAAAGGGGATGCCCTGCCACAGAGGCAGGGTGAGATGGGGGTGGGAGGGATACTAGGATCCATGGTGGTGGAAAACGGGCACTGGTGGAGGGATGGGTACTTAATCATTGTATAATTGAAACCCAAGCACAAAATTTGTAAGTCTACAACTGTACCTCATGGTTTGTCACTAATAAAAATTAAACAAAAAATTTTAAAAAAAAAGAAATTAGGATAAGAAAAAAGTAAGTTATCCAAATGAGAAAAGAAGATCATCTCTATCTAAAGATGACGTATTATATATTAAGAACTCTAAAATCCACCAACTATTAAACTGACTGTTAATATATTTGTGAGCCTACTTTTCTAGTTCTGAAGTTGTATCTTGATATCTTTATATGCATTTCAGGGGAACAATAGATAGTTTAAGCATATTATCAAATTATTTAAAATATTTCAATAACAAAATCAACTCAGAATTGATTAAAGACATGAACGCAACACCAAACCCATAAAGCTCCTAGAAGAAAACAGACAGGATACGCTTCTTGACATTGGTCTTGGCAATAATTTCTAGGATTTGAAATCAAAAGAAATAGCAAGAAAAACAACAATAAACAAGTGGGACTATGTTAAAACTAATAATTTTCTGCATGGTAAAATAAGCCATCAACAAAATAAAAAGGCAACCAATGGAAAGGGAAAAATACTTCAAATCATTCATAAGATAAGGATATATGTCTCAAAATACATAAAGAACTCATATAATTCAGTTGAATCAGCAAAGCAATCTGATTCAAAAATAGGAAGAGGAGCAAGTACTGTAGTACTGTAGCACTGTCATTCCTTTGTTCATCGATTTGCTAGAGCAGGTACCAGTAAAATCTCCATTGTGAGACTTGTTGTTACTGTTTTTGGCATATCGAACACACAACAGGTAGCTTGCCAGGCTCTGCCATTCGGGCTAGATATTCTCGGTAGCTTGCCGGGCTCTCTGAGAAGGCGGGAGGAATCGAACCCGGGTTGGCCGCGTGCAAGGCAAACGTCCTACCTGCTGGAACTAAAGACATACAAATGACCAGTAAGCACATGAAAAACTACTTTGTATCAATAATTATCAGGAAAATACAAGTTAAAATCAACATGATCTATCAGTGCCAAAGAGTACAGAAGGTAGAGTGTTAGCCTTGCAAAGAGCTTACCCAGGTTGAATCACTAACACGGAAGCAGCACCAAGACTAATGACTAACCACAGAATCGATAGTAAGTACTGAGGATCACCAGGTATGGCAAAATAAATAAATAAAGATGATCTATTACCTCACACCTCTCAGCATGACTATCAGTGAAGAGACAAGAAATGACAAATGTTGGCAAGGATATAGAGAAAGGGGAACCCTCAACCACTGTTACTGGTAATGTAAATTGGTGTGTGCTCTATGGAAACTGTATGGAGAAGGTTCCTCAACAAATTCAAAGTAGGAGGCCGAGCGATAGCATAGCGGGGAGGGTATTTGCCTTGCATGAGGCTGACCTGGGTTTAATTCCCAGCGTCCCATATGGTCCCCTGAGCACTGCCAGGAGTAATTCCCGAGTGCAGAGCCAGGAGTAACCCCTGTATATATAGCCCAGTGTAACCTAAAAAAACAAAACAAAACAAAATTCAAAATAGAATTATCATATAATCTAGTAATCCTACATCTGGGTATATATGCAAAAGAAATGAAAACATAATAATAAAAAGATACCCAGGGGCTGGAGCTATAATACAACGAGTAGTATGTTTGCTTTGCACGCAGCCAACCTGGGTTCAATCTCCAGCATCCCATATGGCCCCCTGAGCATCACCAGGAGTAATTTCTTATTGCAGAGGCAGTAGTAAATATCGCTGGGTGTGGCTCCCCCCCAAATTTTTCTTTTAATTAATAATATCGCTCGAGCGGGCCCAGTAACGTCTCCATTGGAGACTTTGTTGTTACTGTGTCTGGCATATCGAATACGTCACGGGGAGCTTGCCAGGCTCTGCCGTGTGGGCGAGATACTCTTGGTAGCTTGCCGGGCTCTCCGAGAGGGGCGGAGGAATCGAACTCGGGTCGGCTATGTTGGCTGCCTGCAAGGCAAATGCCCTACCGCTGTGCTAATTAAAAGATACCCATACTTCTTGTTATTTGCAGCACTGTTTATAACAGTCTAAAAATATTAACCTAAGATATAAATTCTAAATTTAGAGCAGAAGTCCTGCCTATCCCCTATAAATTGGAAGTTTCCAACAGTCATTTTATTTATGGTTCTCAAGTAAAGATTCCTGTGCTAGAAATGTGAATCTCTGCATTCATGAGGGCTCTGCCAGCTTCTCTTCTCAAGGACCTAACGAGGTCCCAACACTCATTCCAGGCAGCAGCAAAAGAGTAAACAGTAGTACCTTAGTAGTTTTTTTGAGTAGCAACAGGAAATGGACAAAAAGATGCAACACTATTGTCCTTTGAAAATAATTTTGGGGTATTTTTCATG
Organism: Sorex fumeus; assembly: GCF_029834395.1. Taxonomy (NCBI): domain Eukaryota; kingdom Metazoa; phylum Chordata; class Mammalia; order Eulipotyphla; family Soricidae; genus Sorex; species Sorex fumeus. The sequence goes on along the minus strand of NW_026606075.1, from coordinate 8,449,344 downwards.
CTTTGACTCTTAAGTTGCTTTTTCCCTAAAATTTCATTCACAGTGAAAAATTATGGAATTACAACTTTAACACCAAACCAGAATTTTATAAATCCCAGAAATCCTTAGATTCAAAATAGTTTGGAGCTGGGAGAAATTTTCAAGACTGAGTTCATGCCTTTACTTTTATACATAATTAAACAGACTCAGAGAGGTTCAATAACTTTTCCAAAGTTTCTGTTAAGTTTAATATTTAAAATAAGTAGACATGTTTCAAGTTTTTCATTGACAATCCTTGCACAGGAAAAGAAAGAAGTAAAGATACAGTCTAAACTTTTAAAATATAGTCTTTTAAATTTTTCTGTTTTTTTATTTTTGGGGGCACCACTCTGATGGTATTGGTGCTGAGGGAAGGGAAGCTGAGCTTTGAACACAAGGTATGGCGCATGATTTGAACCAAATCCCAACCTTAAAACCTGCTATGTTTTTCAATCTGTCTAATACAATCTTAATAGACGTCAATAAATGAAGGAAAATGAGGCTTTCCTTCTGCCTAATAAAAACAGAGAGGGGAAATTTGTTTATTGATTACTGTAATAAGTCACATTACGGTTCTGTGCCTGAGATCAAGAAATTCAAGGGGAGAAAAATAATGATAAACGTCTCCATGAACTTTCGGGAAGATATTTTTTTCCTTTTAGAGTCGTCTAAAGAAAGACCAGGACCACATGTGAATTATGTTATTCTGAGAAAACTCTACTTGAAGGACAAAATGTATTTTATTGCTCCACAAGGAAAAAAGAAACTGGACTTTATGGAACACATTGGAAAGTCCCATCCTTTCCACATTAGTATAATAAAATATCACTAGCTATGATCTAAGCAACACACTTATAGAGTTCATTAGAGGTTATACAAAATTTCATCATGAAATGTAGTTTTTCCATTTATCTGGGTAACTCTTTGTAATCACTACCATTCCAACTAAGATTATTTACGGTTAAAATTGCTTGGTTTTCGCATTTTCGTTTTTCTCTGTATTTTCATAATTTCCTGCTTTGCCTCAGTCTTTTTTTATATCTTAAATAATATTTAGTGCCCCATACTTTATTTCCAAAATATAAAATTATTTCCAATTCAAGAATGAAAATAGGGGGCCTAGCAACAGTACAGTGATTAGGTGCATGCTTTGCACACAGTTGACACAAGTTAATCCATGGACCCCATAAGGCCTCCCAAGCCCTCCAGGAGTGACCCCTGAGCACAGAGCCAGGAATCAGCCCACTGTACAGTGTGACCCAAAAATAAAAACAAAGAAGATGCTTAGCAAGAGGAAGAAGAAGAAGGAGGAGGAGGAGCAAGAGGAGAAGGTGGAGGAGGAGGAGGAGGAAGATGAGGAGGACGAGGAGGAGGAGGAGGAGGTGAAAAGGGAGGTGGAAAGGGAGGTGGAGGAAGAAGAGGAACAGGAAGAAAGAAAAGAAAATATATCAAAATTAACCAAGACAGAATTTTCAACTCTCTAGTCCAAACAAGAAAAGACAATCTAGTAATGTAAACAAATATGATCGCCAAGCTTAATATCGAAGAAAGTAAATCAAATATTTACTTAGGGTTTTTTTTCCTATTCCTGGAATGAATTTCTACTCTGAGTAAGAAAAACAACAGCAGTGAATCTAAAATGAGAAAAGAAATTTTGAAATAGCCTAATTAAACCTTATCTCTTCAGAACACACCACAGGGAGAGAGAGAGAGAGATAGTACAAGATAGTACAGTCAGTAGGGCCTTGCGTGGCACGCATTTGACCCAGGTTGGATACTCAGCATCCCAGATGGTCCCCCAAGCCTACCAGGAGTAATCTCTGAGCTCAGAGCCAGGAGCAAACCCTGAGTATCACTGTGCTTGGCCCCAAAACAAAACAGAACATACTACAAATCTCAGTAATTAATAGTCTAATATATACTAGTACAAGAGTTCTTACCATATTTCATAGATTGTTAAACGACTATTTCTGCTGGCTGAGGTAAAACAGAAACATGCTGCCTCTTTCAAAAGCCTTCACGTGGAGAGATAGTTCAGGCCTTGCATGCAGCCAGCCACTGCGTATGAGCCCTCAGCACCACAGGAAGAGATCCCTGAACACAGATCCAGGAGTAAGCCCTGGCACATTGAGTGTGGCCCAAACCCACAGTCCTGCCCCACCCCTCCATAAAAAGCTTACAATTGCTCTGCCTTTTTTAAATATACTTAATCTTGATGTAAAATGTACTTTACAATTTACTTTGCAGATACTTATAATAAATTCAATTTGTAGACCTCCTTTCCTAAAAAGAAAAATCATTCTAAATTTGTCTTATGTAAAACATGAATTTATTTGTTCCATTTGCATATTTGACTTTTATAAAATTCTTTGTATTTTTTAGAAAATTCAGACAGCAGGATGTAGACGGAAAGAGAAAGGAGAGGATTTTGTAATCGAGTCCTGACAGAGCCAACTCTCAGTAGTCTTTTGGCAGAAGGCCTGCGTATGAACTATTTCCAAGACCTCAGTCTGAAAGGCAGCCAGAGCTCCACAAAAGAAAGGTCCAAAATGGCTTATGACCTTTCCCCTTTGACCCTTTACCCAACTGCCTCATACTTTGTGAACTTAAAATTTTATGAGAGAGTACTTAACTCTCCTGTTTACAAACAGCCTATTTCTTCTACAGGAACAGCTTAGTAGAACATAGCGAGGGCACCTGACCTTGGGTTGTCACAGAAACCATGAACTTCAGCCTTCTCGTATTTAATCCGTATGTTACAAGAGTGGGCAGCTTAAGAAGCCATCACCCTTTGATGGACTAAAAAGCCAATAGAGAGAAACTGAAGCACGGTCTTACCTTGACTCATATGTGACACAGATTCCCTTTGTTCCTCTCTAGAGAACAGCTGCAGCCAGCATAAGAAAAATAAATACATCAAGAAAAAAAAATGAGAAAAAAAATGAATCTGAAAATTCACTTCTTAGAGAAATTTTTTAACTCTTCCTTAAAAGGAAAGAAAATATTTAAAAGGAAAAAGAGAAACTCTTTGAGAGATAAGCAAACTGTTGAAGGAGAAAACTCTAAAGATAGAGTTTATCTTTCAAAGATAAAAAGACAAGTGGGGATTTTAAATCATCTGCTGCACAATGACAACATAAAACTTTAAAACACAGTTAACATGTTGGTATAGACAACAGAATAGATCTGGGATAGAAACAGGAAAGAAAAGGGGGGCCAGAGAGATAGTACAGCAGGCAGGGCACTTACTTTTCATGTGGCCAACCCAGGCTTGATTTCCTGAACCCATATAATCCCCCAAGCCTGCCAGAATTGATTGAGTGCAGAGCCAGGAGAAACCCCTGAGCATCAGTGGCTATGGCCCAAAACAAAAACAGAAAAAAATTAATCAACTTATTTAAAGGCAGATGAAAGTCACAGGATCCTATGAGGAGTCATTCATAATAAGACTATTTTGGTAAGGGTACTGTGTACAGTCAAATGATTTACATAAGGGAACTATGATCCTAGAATTTAGCTTCTAGAATGTGCCACTTGATTCATCAGTGTACCCAGGGCTGTGGAACAACTTACTAAACTTCTACGTGGTAAGTTTATTCTAAATGTTAAAAAATTGTCACCAATATTATTTTTTAAATGATACATTAGGGGCTGTAAAAATAGTACAGTGGTCAGGGTGCTTGCCTTGCATGCAGCCGACCTGGATTCAATCCCCGGCACCCTATTTGCTACCCCCCATCCCCACCCAGGGGATTCATGAGTGTCTAGCCTTAAACACTACCAGGTTTTTCCCAAAATACAAAAAATATTAAAATAACACTTTATAAGATGTCTCATTAGCACAGCAGGTCTTGCATCAGTCTCATACGGTAACACTTAATAGTCATCACTGATTCTGTATATACACAAAAGTGATGGGGACTCAGGGGCAATGTATCAGGAGAAGTAAAATGAGACTCAACAATATTGGACATCCTCTTTAAACAAGGAAGCATGTGTATAATGAGTGCATAGCAACGGTAAGATCTTCCAGAGTAATGCCAGGGGCCTATTCCACGTAAAGAATTGATGGATTCCATTTTTCCCTCTTTCTTTATATTTCAAGAATTGTAGGCCACTCAGAAGATACAACTTGTAAACCCACCATACTTATGTAGCTCTAAAGCTTTCCCAAACAAGTTCTAGATACTATCCTCATGGAATCCTACCTGACTCCAGCTTCACTTTTCTAATATTCCTTCTTATAATGTAAATAGGCAGAAGCAGCTTCAACATGGTGTCTGTCACAACTCAAAAGCAACACTTTATGGTTTTGCTGGAGTTGTGCTAAAATCTAAAACAAGGCCATATCCTACAAATGTGCATACAGCGATGAAACAATTTCCTCTGGGACTGGATGGAGAGTACAATGGGTAAGACATTTGCCTTGCAGGCAGCTGACCCATGTTCAATCCCTGGCACCTCATAGGATTTCCCAAGCTTCCAAGGAGTTGTCTCTTAGTGCAGAGACAGGAGTAACCCCTGATTATAACGGATGTGGCCAAAAAAAGAAAAAATACACAAGTAGCAAAATTTTTTATTAAAAATTATCTCTATATTGATGTTTTGGTTCCCTGGACACTGTTACTATTTTCTTCCATCAAGTTCAAAGTTTACTTTCAGAAAAATATTAGCACCTACCTACCCTAGACCCAGCCCCTTGGCAAACTCGTTTTTAAATTTTAATTATTACATTTAGCCACATGTATTAAAGTATGTGGTTTTGACAGACAGTTACCTCACTTTACCACCATCACCAAAGTGCTTATGCCCTTCTATCACTGTACTCAGGTTACCAGCCCACCTCACCCACTATCCGGCTTACACAGCACTCCTGGTACTATAATACAGGGCCAAGGTATTATGTCGGCTTTACTAAGTTGGAATTTCCTAACAGAGAATTTTACTGCTTTCCTTGCTAGATCTCTGGGACCTTTGAATCCCTAAGAAGAGTCTTTCCTAAAACTAGACATAAATGAATATTTTATCATTACACTGTTATCTCTCAAATATTTCTCCTAACCTATAAGAACAGTAGTCCTTGCAGGTGTCCTGCTATAAAATAAAATCTAGAGTGAGACCCAGCCTCACCATAGCTAACAATAAGGACCAGGACTAAAGGGAAAATATATTGTATAAATTAGTACTGTGCAAATTTAAAAGGTAAAAAAAAAGGTAAAGGTAAAGGCCCTCCCGTTGATCATCGATTTGCTCGAGCGGGCCCAGTAACGTCTCCATTGGAGACTGTTGTTACTGTGTCTGGCATATAAAATACGTCATGGGGAGCTTGCCAGGCTCTGCCATGTGGGCAAGATACTCTCAGTAGCTTTCCGGGCTCTCCGAGAGGGGCAGAGGAATTGAACTCGGGTCGGCCATGTTGGCTGCGTGCAAGGCAAACGCCCTACCGCTGTGCTATTGCTCCAGCAAATTTAAAAGGGTGCCCAAATTTAAAAGACCTGAACTCACCAAGAAAAAGATAAACTGACAAGATAAATCAGGAAATAAAACTCAGCATTCTGTTGCTTTCAGGAAACACACATGAATTTCAATAATAAAAAAAATGTATTCTAAAAGGGACAAAGCCACGTGGGTTCCGGGGCCGAGATCTCCAAGCCTACTCAGATTGGAGTCGAGCATCCTCCACCCAGATCCTCCAAATTCCAGTAGGCGGGGGTCACACCCACCAACTGGCCCCCTGGCGCCGTGTAATCCCATCAGCGGCCAAGACTCTGAGACTATAAAAACCAGCTCCCGGAACCGCCGGCCGCATTCGCGGCCGCGCGACATCTTATTATGACATCTCATTCCTACTTTGACAAACTGGCAGGCTACCAAATGTAACCTGCCCACACAGCAGAGACTGGCAAACTCCCCGTGGCGTACCCAACATGCCAAATACCAGTAACAATGATGGGTCTCATTCTCCTAAAGAGCTTTGAATATAACCTCAGGGCCAGGATGAAGGAGATGTTACTGGGGCCTGCTCGAGGCAATCGACGAATAACAGGATGATTTGTGAATGTGATTTGTGTGAAAAGGGAATGCCCTGCCACCATGGTAGGGTGGGATGGGGGAAAGGGAGTGGGAGGGATACTGGGACTGGTGGTGGTGGAGAATGGGCACTGGTGGAGGAATGGGTACTGGATCATTGTATAACTGAAACCCAAGCACAAAAATTTGTAAGTCTACAACTGTACCTCATGGTGTTTCACTAATAAAAATTTAAGGGAAAAAAATGTATTCTAAATAAGAGGATGAAAATTTACCACACACACAAATAGTAGTAATATTAAAAAGACAGGGATGGGGCCAGAGACATACGAAGGTAAGACATCCAACCAAAGTTCAATCTCTCGCACCATATATGATTCCCTGAGCATTTCCAGGAGTGACTCCCGAGCACAGAGTCAGAAATAAGCCCTGAGAAGTCAGGTGTGGCCCAAACCTCCCCTGGAGGAGCAGTCATACTTAAATCAGAAAAATTATATTTCAAATTTTAAAATTAAGAAATATGGATAGATATTGTATGATTAAAGAACCAATACCTCAAGAGGGCATAAAACTCTTTAATATATATGCACCAGATGAAGAGACAAGAAAATATTAAGGGGCAACTAAAGGCCTGAAGAGAGATGACAGAGACCACACAATAGTAGTATGTGACTTACAGCCCCTCCCTCACTGTTAGGTAGATCAACCAAAGTTGAAACAACAGTCTTAAATAGCTGGACTAGCTAAGTTGAATAGATACTTAGATGTATGTTCACAAAATGTGTTTGTGGTGCTTGCGTTCAGTGGCCATGAGCCACTTCCCCACCCCAGCCTGTCACCCCATTTCCCCACCCAGCCTGTCGCTGAGACCAACCGACACATGAAGGAGAGAATAGGGTCACCAAACTGGTTGGTGATCATTTGCTGCTTATTCCAGTCTCCATCCCACCATTTATTCCATTCTCCCCGCAAGCCTATTCCAATCTCACTGAGCACCCCAGTCCAGTCTCACACTGCCCCTCATTTCTGTCTCCTCCTGTTCCTCATGATACTCTCCCCAAGCCAGTATCGAAGTCTTAGTCAGGAGCCCAACCTCCAACGGTGAGGATAGCAACTACACCCATGTGAGATAGCACAATTAACATATGTCAAGCACTTCCTTGGGGGATGCTCTTCTAAGACAAAGATCTCCTGCTAGGAGCTCACGCCCAGAATTTCATCTAAGGCCATATTTCTCCTTTCCTTAGTCCATAACCATTTAAATGGTCATCTTAAATTTAATTCTTTTTTTGAGGGGGGGAGGTCACACCCAGTGATTCTCAGGGGTTATTCCTGGCTCTGCACGCAGGAATTACTCCTGGATATGCTTGGAGGGTCATATGGGATGACAGGGATTGAACCCAGTCAGCTGCATGCAAGGCAAATGTCCTACCAACTGTACTATAGCTCTGGCCTCCTTAAACTTACTTCTTAATAATCTTTCTAGTCATTTTGTATCGACATAGTAAGAGATAAATTAAGCTTATAGGATGGCTCTCCTGGGGACAGCTCACTATAGATCCCAGACCACAGTCTCAGGCCAGATTAGTCCTTCCTAATCCCTGCAGGGTCCTTGTTCAGTCACTTCTCTTTGGGTCATGATAGAATTTGTCCCCAATCATGCTCTTAATTTATTATGTTTTATGGCACTTGGCCCATCCAGTTTCGATGCCAAGGTAGCTTACAGCTTGCCCTGGATCCATCCAGTCCCTCTGTTGGGACCCTGCTTTTGGGGTGCTAGGGACTAAGGGCAACCGAGGCTTAGGTGGAATAAATATGACAGATGCCCAGAAGTAAATATTATTCGTAGTCAACTCCCAAGTTACACAAGCATAGCATTAACTGTCTTCCTGTGTCTATACAAAAAGGACATTGCTCTAAAGTAAACTATGCAAAGGACATAGGGGAAAGAGAAAAGCAATATTTCACTTACAAATACAAAATCCAGAGTCCTTAGAAGTCCTTTAAAAGTCACAGGGTCTGATTTGGGGATATAGGTGATTAAGAGATAGGGGAAGCAGAGCACAATGGAGAAGTTAAAGATAAACACAGGGGAATAGGAGTGCCTCAAGAGCACTGTGATGGGTATAACCCAATAAACCTAAGTTTCCTGCGACAAGGGAGAAAGGACCAATGTTATCCTACACTCACACAGCTCTCCAAAGCCAAAAAACAAATACACATTTCTTCTCCAATATATATATAGAATATACCAAATTCTATGACACAAGCATGCCAATAAACTCATGAAGCATAATATCAAATATCTTTGGCATCACAATTCTATAAAGGTAGAAATCACCATAAAAAAGAAAAACTCATATACATAATGGAATGCTATGCAGCTTAAGGAATGATAAAAATCATTCCATTCACTACAACTTGGATAGAACTGTAGGATTTCATGTTAAGTGAAGTAAATAAAAAAAAATAAGGACAAATACTGGATGATCTCACTAATCTGTTGTGTGTAGAATAATAAGACAAGGGAATGTACAGTATCAAAAAAAGGGACATCTAGGTTACCCTTGACCCTAGATTATAGAAATTAGAAAAGGGGCCATAATGATAGTACAGTGGGAGAGGTTTTTGCTTTGCATGCAACTGACCTGAGTTCAATTCTCAACACCACCCAAAGGAGTGGTCTCTGAGCACAGAGGCAGGAATATGCCCGGAGCACTGCTGAGTGTACCCTTCATACTCCCCTCAAAAAAATTAAAAATGAGGGGCTGGAGCAATAGCCCAGTGGGTAGGGCGTTTGCCTTGCACGTGGCCAACCTGGGTTCGATTCCTAGCATCCCATATGGTTCCCTGAGCACCGCCAGAGGTAATTCCTGAGTGCAGAGCCAGGAGTAACCCCTGTGCATTGCCAGATGTGACCCAAAAAGCAATAAATAAATAAATAATGAAATGAGAGGAATAGGGAAGAAAAGAAATCAAGGGGGAGAGTAAGAAGAAATGGACAAGACAAAGTAACCTCCAGTACATTTGTAGTGTAGAGGTGCAGTATATCTATATATTTAATCAACAGAGCCAATAATACTGTAAGCATGAGATCCGAACTCCAACACCAAAACTCTCAAGGGAGTAAGTTGGGAAGTGGAAGGGAACTTGGAAACATTGGTCGTGGGAAGTTGATACTGGTGGTGGAATTGGTGTTGAAACATTGCATGCCTAAAACTCAACTATGAATAATTATGTAAATTATATTGATTATGATGCCTTAATGTTTTTCAGGTTAAAACACTTTTACTTTAAAATAAAGATAAACAAAGTTGAAAACTGAGCTAGGCTGGGAAAAGGTAGTATTTTATGGTCCCACTTTAGTTTCTGGATGTTTCATAAAACCTACTAAAGTAATTAAGAAAAACCTACTGAACTCATTTTCTTCCTATAATTAACATAAATTTATAGACAAATTGATCTTTTGTCTCTTTCTAATTCATTAACTTCAATTATGTTAGTATAATTTACATTGTTTAAAAAATATTTGGAAGATTAGTCTATTTGGGGGATGGGTAGGGCTACACCCAGCAGTGCTCAGGGACTATTCCTGGCTTGTATACAGGAGTGACCCCTGATGTTCTTTGTGGGACCATAGGTTGTGCCAGTGATTCAAATGGGCTGGTAGGATAGGAGGCAAGCATGCTAATCCCTGTATTATTCCTCCAATCCTGGCCCTAAATCTTAAATAAATATAATAATAAGTAATATATATATATAATATATAATTCATTCATAGTCTAACCAGGAATAAAATTTCATAGAACACATTTAGTACCAATGTTAACTACTAAGCACATAATTAATGGTATTATAAGATCAAAATTTAAATTTGAGGGCCTGAGAGATAGTACAACAGGTAGAGTCCTTGTCTTGCAAATGGCCGACCCAGACTTAATCCCCACCATCCCATTTGATGCCCTAAACCCTTCCAGAAGTGATCTCTAAGTGTAGAGTGGAGGTAAAGTCCTGAGCACTGGTGGGTGTCATCCAAAACAAAACAATAAAGAAAATTTAATTTCAAGGTGGTTAAAGTATAAATTCAAGAAATTCAAACAATTTTTATTTCTTGTATTTTTAATTTTTTACTTAAGAGACTTAATTTTGAAGAGAAAAAACAAAAATAAAATTTATAGTTCTGTATATAAAATTATAAAGTTATTTTTTTATTAGTGAGACACCATGAGATAGTTGTAGACTTACAAATTTTGTGCTTGGGTTTCAATTATACAATGATCAAATACCGATCCCTCCACCAGTGCCCATTTCCCACCACCACGGATCCCAGAATCCCTCCCACCCCCCATTCCCCCCATCTCACCCTGCCTCTGTGGCAGGGCATTCCCCTCTGTTCTTTCTCTCCTTTTGCATGTTGTGGTTTGCAAAAGAGGCATTCAGTGGCAATCATGCTTCTCCCATCCTGGGAGGATCCTCCCAACACCCTTTATTTGGTGCTCCCTTCTCTACCTGAGCTGCCTTTTCCCCTAGCATGTGTGGCTGGCCTCCAAGCCATGGAGCAAAATTCCTGGCACTAATCTCGGCCATTCTTGGGTGTTAGTCTCCTATTTTGTTACTTTATGTTCCCCAGATGAATGCAATATTTCTATGTTTATCCCTCTCTTTTTGGCTCATTTCGCTTAACATGATATTTTCCATGTTATAAAGTTATTTTAGACACATATAACATTACTAATCTACATTTTATATAAATTTAAAGATTAAATTATTATGACAAAAATAATTTATGAAGAGAAAAATAATTTTCTCTTTTTAATGTTGAGAAAAAATAATTTTCACGTATTTAAAGCTGCCATTGCAAAAATAATTTTAGTTCGAAGATAACCATTCATAAAAGAAAATTTAAAAACACTGAAATTCTGAGCTACTAACTATTCTGCTTCAATAGGGGGAAAGCATGATGCTACAATTCTGCAACCCTAATACATGCACAGCTTCTATAACTTTGATGATTTTTTCCTTGAGAAAAACACAGAATGACATTATTACTTTATAACTTTTTCATTAGTGAGAGGGTCTCATAATAACAAAAAAACCTACACTCCCATGCCTAAAAATGTTTTACTAGGAAACTCACTTTTACTAAAAACTGAATTTTGATTACAAAATTTTGAATATATCACATAGCACCCATTTTGTTTATAATTTTCAAGTGGATGGATTAAAGAAAATGCATTTGTACTAAAGGAATTTTCTGCCACTCAATTGCCAGTGTAGTTCTGCATGAAGAATTCTTATTAAGTCAAGAGAACAGAATACATTTGAAAGCAGAATAGACCCCCTTGATTCAGCCCTACAAATGAAAAAATTCAAGATTCAGGTCTCTATGGACCTTTTTCCCTGCTCAAAAAGAACCTCTCTATTAATAACCATTAAAATGTTCCACATGTTTAAGTCTAAAACATCATGGTCTAAATACAAATTAGGTATTTAGGGGAAACTACATTTCATTCACAGGAAAGTATTTTAAATGTACACAATTCCTCCATCATGCATTTTTCAAATACTACAGAAATAAATGTATCTGTTTTCGCAACCTAGGCTCTCAGAGAGCCTAAAGAATTGATTCAATAGGCAGTTTTATGCTTGATGAAAAATCATTCTAAAGTTTTTTTTTAATCTGAAGATGACATCATCACTGTGAATTTTACCCCACAAAGGCAGGAATTACATTGTGTTGTTAAAATGTTAACAAGTGCATTTCATTTTTTGAAAAGGCAATTTAGTTTCCCTGAAATAAAGAGTTGATTATATCCCTTATTAATGTTAAAAGAATTTGATATATCACAATGTATAAGCATTACAGCATGTGCCAACTATCAGCCAGAAAAAATGAACCTGATTCATGATTCTCTTTGAGAATGTCTTGTTAGTCAATCAAGTGATTTGTAACCATGATGGCTGTCAGAAAATGGATGAATAATGAGCCACAGTAAAATCCCCAGATTTTTTTTAGTATTCTCATTTTATTATGTGACTTGTACTGTCATTTTTGAGCACTGTTTCTCAGCAGCATAATATTTAGAAGCTTTTGACTATTAAAGAGGCTAGATAGAGTATACACAAGTTGTGTGCCCAGTGCATTTAATATTTTCATATAAAATTAAAAATCTTAGTGTTTCAAGGGCCAGAGAAATAGCACAAAGCAAGAGGCTCACCCATTTCCAATCCCAGGCAACAGATTTGGTTCCCAGAGCACTGTCAGAGGTCAGTCTTGACCACAGAACCAAGAATAGTTCTAAGCATTACCAGGCATGACCCCAAAACAAACAAAATGAAGGCTTAATGTTTCAGAGGAAAAAGAACCACAGGACGGTGGTGGAGAGATATTGGCACTTTGGTGATGGGTATGGTGCAGTAACATTGTATATCTAAAGCAAAAATATTAGCATTATTGTAAACTATGCTAACTCATTTAAAAATATGTGTCAAATTTATGGTTTAAACAAAGAAATTTTATTCTTTCCAAATACCTCAGCATTTGCTTCATTTTGTTAGTAGCACTGTAGAACTGTCCTCCTGTTGTTCATCGGTTTCCTTGAGCAGGCACCAGTAACATCTCCGTTGTGAGACTTGTTACTGTTTTTGGCACATCTAATACGTCACAGTTAGCTTACCAGGCTTTGCCATACAGGCACTAGACTCTCGGTAGTTTGCCAGGCTCTCCGAGAGGGGCAGAGGAATCAAACCTGGCTCGGCCAGGCCAGCCACGCACAAGGCAAGCGCCCTACCCGCTATGCTATCGCTCCAGCCCAAATTTTGTTAGTGAATATATTTTAACACCACTCAACCTAATTCATTTTATTTTTTCTCTAGGTACAAAAGATCAAAACTTTTTTAAAAAATCTAGTAATATTGAAAGGTTGAAACTTCCTTCCAATGACTACATTGTATAGTGTGTTCTCAGTCACAATCATAACATAAACTGAGAGCCCAAAAGCATTTAATCAAGCCAGAGAGATAGCACGGTAGGTAGGGCTCTTGTGTTGCATGTGGCTGACCTGGGTTTGATCTTCATCATCCTCTGAACATTGCCAGAAGTGATCTTAGAGAACATAACCAGGAATAAGTAATGAGTACCACTGGGCGTAATTCAAAAAACAAAACAAACAATAAATCATTTGACTATAAAACATATAATAGTATTAAATTATAAATAGACACAATATAGAGGACTTAGATGTCAAAAACTTGAACTCACTAACTCGGAGCCAGAAGATAGCACAATTAGTGATTGTACATGCAAGGCATGCCCATCCCTGATCTGAAACCTGCACCATATGTCCTGCTCCCCAAGCCCCAGTATCACAGGGTGCAGCCGAGAGGCCCCCCCAGTACCACCTGGGTAGCAGGGAAAATCTCTGTCATTGCAGGGCCTGAGCAGCATCAAATCCTCAGGCTCTTACACTGCATCATGGGCCAGACTGGCAGAGAATCACTGGTGGAGCCCCTGAGCCTCCTGAGTACCACTTGGGAAGCTGTCCATACTATCAAAGAAGAGGATGCTGGGGGTGAGGAAGAAAACACCCAAGGATTTAGACAAAATGTTTCATGCTCATACACTGGGAAAATTAACATTGTTAAAATTGCCATCCTACCAATCACAGTGTCTAAATTAAAATTTTTTTAAAAAGTAAATAAAAATAATAAGAGTACCATCCTACTCTAAGCTCTAAATAGAGTCAATGCAAACCTTCTCAAAATTCCAATTTTCAAAGACATAGACCAAGCATAGTAAAATTTTATTTGGATCCACAAAATTTCCAGAATAACAAAAAATAATTATGAGAAAAAACAAAATGGAAAGCATTGCACTCCCCAACTTTTACTATAAAGTTATAGTAATCAAAACTGTGATGATGGCTGGGGGCCAGAGAGATAGTTCGGTAGTTATAGTTCATTGGGCAGAGTGCTTGCCTTGCCATGGTTGACCCGGGTTTGATCCCCATTTGGTCTCCTGAACAGTGCCAGGAGTTATTTCTGAGCACAGAGCCAAAAGTAAGCCCTGAATATCGCCAGGTATGGCCCAAAATTTTTTTAAGTTTAAATTATTTTTAAACTGTAGCAATGGCATAAAAGCAAATACTCTGACCACTGTCACTGTATCACTGTCATCCCGTTGTTCGTCAATTTACTCAAGAGGGTGCCAGTAACATCTCTATTTGTCCTAGCCCTGAGATTTTAGCAGCCTCTCCTTACTCATCTTTCCCAACGATTGGAGGCTCTTTCAGTGTCAGGGGAATGAGACTTGTTATAGTTACTGGTTTTGGCATATCAAATACGACAGGGGTAGCTTGCCAGACTCTTGCCAGACTCTGCAGGCGGGATACTCTTGGAAGCTTGCCGGGCACTCCAAAGGTATATATATATATACCTTTTATATATATATACCTTGTATATATATATGTATACCTTTTATATATATATATATATTTGTTGCCTACTGTCTGAACTCCATCAAACATGGTGTGGTAATTATGGACTATGGGTAGGAAGTGTCCCATGATGTGTTGCACGGCCATTTTGCGGCAGCATAGTCCAGAAAGTGGCCTGGAAGCATGTCAGTGGTTGGGCAGTGAAGGTTGGCTGCCAAAGCTGGGTCCCTTGGGGCGGGGAGGGTCTCGCCGGCCCCTGTCTGGGGCTCCCTAAGTGGAAATAGCCTGGCATGGTGTAGTGTAATACTCTGACCAATGGAACAAAATTGAGAGCCCACAGATAAACCCTCACACACATGAACAGTTAAGTAATGACAAAGGATCCACATGCATAAAATAAAGGAGCAAAATTCTCTTTAACACATGGTGTTGAGAATTGGACAATGACATGAAAAGAATAAAATTAAACCACTAACACACACCAGACAGAAAAGTTAGCAGAAACAACCTAAAGACTGAGAAGAGGGAGTGAGGATTTAATTCAAAGGTAGAGGGCATGTATTGCATGTAATGAGAGTCTGGGTCGGATTTCTGTCACCACAAAAATGTTTAAGAAAATAAAAGTCGTGATAATAACAAATAAAAGCTTCAGGAACTGAGCTTAGCTCAGGGATAAAGCACTTAAGTGTGAGACCCTGAGTTGGATCCCTGCAACCGCAAAGAGAAAAAAAAAATATGTGCTGAAAAACAAACTATCCTTAAAATGCAATGATCACCCACTTAATGGGAGAAAATATTCTCACATCATACATGAACAAATTCTAATATCCAAGATATACAAATCATTCACAATATTCAATGGCCCATCAAGGACTGAGGAAAGGAGCAAAACTGACACAGTTCCAAAAAAAAAAAACCTACAAATAGCCATCAGGCACCCCATAAAAGGTGTTTGTCATCACTGATTACCAGGGGGAAATGCAAATTTAAATTATTATGAGACATCATCTCACACCTAGTAAAACAGTCTATATCCGAAAGTTCAGAAACAAGAAGTGTGGGCAGGCATGTGGGAAAAAAGGGACCTTTATTCACCTGTTGGTGGGAATATAAATTGGTTCAGCCTTTATGGAAAATTATACAGAGACCTCAAAAATTAAAAGTAAAACTACTTTATAATGCAGCAACATCACCCAAAGAAGTTAATCCAAAAGATATAAACACATGAATTCAAAAATTTTTTTGCTGTTGCAAGGGGGGGATGATTCACTGGCTAATAGCACATATCTTACCAGCATGAGGTCACAAATTGAGTCCATGGAGCTTTTTCATATATGCAGAACACAATCCTGAGGGGTCTATTGTCTGAGACCTTCAATACCACCAGAGTGTACAATACAGTCCCCACAACACAGCCCAGTACCCGCAAGTACTAAAACTGAAATGTGCAACTCTCAGCAAGCACCACAACTACAGATGTGGCAGCACCGTCTCCAGAAGTGCAAATCCAGCAAGTAATTTTCGAGCACCACAGCAGCCCCCGTGAGCACAAGCACCACAACTAAATGAGTGTGCCCTGCACAGTGAGCACAGGGAGAAGCAACACATCAAAGTAGTGTGATATCCTGAGGAGCGCAGTGACCAAATGGCCAAGCACCACAAGCAGATGTGTGTCCCTCAGCAAACATCACAACCAAGCATGGACAGCATCCAATTGTCACAACAACAGCAATAAAGGAAGGGAATTGGAGGAAATAAAATGAAAATAAGCAAAGACATTCGTATCCTTATGTTCACTGCAACATTATTCACAAGAGCCAAAACAGATGACTCGAATTAAATGCCATCAACAGAGTGTGAGAAAGCCTTCGTCTATATTCTCAGTGAAATACTATTCTGCCATTATAAAAGATGAGCACAGGGGCCAGAGCAATAGTACAGCGGGTAAGGCCTTTACCTGTCACACAGCAAACCCAGGTTTGATCCCACATACTCCATCCAGTCCCCCAAGCCCGACCAGGACTGATGTCTCCATTTGGCATTGTAAGTGAGTCCTGAACATCTCTAAATGTGGCCCCAAAACAAATAGACACATTTTAAAATGAACACAGCCAGAGGTCACCATTTTTTTATTAGTCACTGTGAAATTACAAAGTTATTCATGATTGAATCTCAGGCGTGTCTATTTCAATACCAATCCCTTCACCAGTGCTCACTTCCCTCCCGCAGTTCTCCCTCTTTTGCCTCCCACCCATCAGTCTGCCTCTACAAGGGGAACTTTTTTAAAAAATGTATATAAGGCTTTGCATTGTTGTTTGCATTGTGGGGGTCACACCCACCACCTGGCCCCCTGGCGCCGTGTAATCCCATCAACGGCCAAGACTCAGAGACTATAAAATCCAGTTCCTGGAACCGCGCGGCCGCAAATGTGGCCGCGCGACATCTTCTCAGGACATCTTTTTATGACATCTTATTATCTCATTCCTACTTCGGACAAACTTGCAGGCTATCGAATGTAGCCTGCCCACAGGGCAGAGTCTGGCAAACTCCCCGTGGCATCCCTAATATGCCAAATACCAGTAACAATGATGGGTCTCATTCTCCTAAAGAGCCTTGAATATAATCTCAGGGCTAGGATGAAGGAGACGTTACTGGGGCCTGCTCGAGGCAATCGATGAATAACAGGATGATGAAATGAAAATTGTTGTTTACTGTACTGTTGCGCACAAGGTTTCATACAAAAGTTTTACCACCTTTCAGCTTCACTTCTCCTGCCATTGATCTTCCCTCTGCTAGAGTCTTTGACACCTCCTTATCCTTCCTTCCAGCCACCTCTGGTGGTACGTGTTCTACTAACTACCAGTACTCATGTGCTTTGTTTGCATTATTTTGGGGCATTCATTATCCTCGCATTATGTTTTATTATACTCCACATTTGAGAAATCACTCTGATTAACTTCACTCAGCATGATACTTTCCAGGTCCCTCCAGATAGCATCAAACTGCATTGCTTTATCTTTTCTTATGGCCCAGTAATATTCAACTGAGTATCTGTACCATGACTTACTTATCTAGTCATACATTCTTGGACAGTTGGGTTGTTTCCAGGTTTGGGCTATTGTGGATAATGCTGCAAGGAATGTAGGGCTTCTATAACACCCCAAGGCTGAACCAAGATGACTTGTAATACCTGAAAAGATGTATAACTATTGAGAAAATTGAAAAGGTAATTAAAAGTCTTCTGAAAAACAAAAGCCCAAACCTAAATGGGTTTACTAGTGAACTCTTTCAACCTTTAAAGAGGACCTACAGTCAATCCTATACAGGTTCTTTCAGGAAATCAAAGAAACAGAAACACTCCCAACAGCTTCTGTAAAGCAAACATCACCCTGATAACAGAAGATACCAGAGAGAGAAAGAGAGAGAGACACCAGAGAGAGAAAGAGAGAGAGAGAGAGAGAGAGAGAGAGAGAGAGAGAATTACAAGCCAATATCCCTGATTAACACAGATGTAAAGAGGCTCAACTAAATACCAGCAAATTGAATCCAACAACTTATCAAAGAGATCATGCACCATGACCAAGTGGGATTCATCCTGGGGATGCAAGGATGGCTTAACATACACAAGTCAATTAATATATAATTCACCATGTCAATGAAAGAAAAAAATTAAGTCATATGATATCAATAGATACAGGGAAAGCTTTTGACAGGATCCAACACCGGTTCATGATTAAAAAACTCTTAGCAAATCAGGAACTGAAGGAACTTTCCTCAACATCATCAAAACCATTTACCACAAATCCACAGCAAACATTATATACATTAGGGGAAAACTGAAAGTCTTTCCTCTAAGAGAAAGCACAAGACAAATTTGGCTGCTCTCAACACTTCTATTCAATATAGTACTGGTAGTAGTTGCCATAACAGTTAGGCAAGCAAAAGATATTAAAGGTATCCAGATATGAAAGAAGAAGACAAGCTTTCACTTTTTGATATGACAGATGATAGGAACTATCATATTCTCAAAATCCTAAAGAAAACACTAAAAACTCTACCAAAATAAAAAAAAACAGAAACAATAGATCTATATAGTAAGGAAGCAGGCTATAAAATCAATATGCAAAAGTTCATGGCCTTCCTCTATGCAAATAATAAAACAGAGGAAAGAGAGATTAACATTTTTTTTAAAAAAGCAATCCCAGGGGCTGGAGCGATAGCACAGCGGGTAGGGCGTTTGCCTTGCACGCAGCCAACATGGCCGACCTGGGTTCGATTCCCAGCATCCCATATGGTCCCCCAAGCACTGCCAGGAGTAATTCCTGAGTGCATGAGCCAGGAGTAACCCCTGAGTGTTGCTGGATGTGACCCAAAAAGCAAAAAAAAAAAAAAATGGAATCCCATTCATAATGGCACTTCATAAAATCAAGTACCTTGGAATCCACTTAACTAAAGAGATAAAGGATATGTACAAAAAAAACTACAAATGATTACTTCAAGGAATAAAAGAGGACACAATGAAATAGAAACATGTCCCCTGCTCATGGATTGGAAGGATTAATATCAAAATGGCAATACTCCCCAAAGCACTGTACAGATTTGACACAGTCTCTACAGGGGTCACTCTTGAGCAGAGATCCAAGAATAGTCCTAGAGCACTACTGCTGGGTATGATGAAAGCCCCTCCAAAAATACAAATATAGAAATATGCATATGGATATGTGAAGCTACCCCCTTATATCCATAATATTAATAATGTTGTAATGATAAGTCCATGAAAATAACATATCAAGTAAAAAGTAATTCACAAAACACTATTAAAAAGATATGCTACTATTGTGGCCAGAAATGGGACCCCCAGCGCCACACCAGCAAGCATTTGTGTAAAGAACACAACCAAACTTTGAATCCTTAGCAAGCCAGTGTGCACGGAACACAATAAAAAGAGTATACACCAAGCCAATTTTGCCAGCACCACAAGGTGACGTTTGCACAACACAACCATGCACATGAATGACGCCCCCAACATCACAAGAGAAAGGAAAAGAAGAAAATAATAATAACTACAGCTCATGGTAATGAAGGATTTCATCTCACTATAGAAATGCTAAGCCTTTTTGAGGGGAAAAAATTATATAACCAACTTTTATTTTTTTCTTTTAAACATTGGGTACAAATGGCAATGCTAAATTCAAATTTAAACTATTTTTACTTGTATTATATTAGTGAAAGCAACATAAATTTTAATTAATTTTATGTTAATTCCATTAATATGAAATAAAGCTCATTAGCTTTATAGAGAAATTATGTCAGTATAAACACTTACAACATAAAGACATCCTCCATACAGTTAAGTCTTTCTTTTGTGGGGATAGAGGGATGGTAGTGACCACACTCGGTGGTAGTCAGAACTTACTCCTGGCTCTGTTCTCATGGGTCACACTTTTCAGTGCACTGGAGAACTATCTCGTATCAAGGAATCAAATCAGAAGTACCACATTCAAGGCAAACACCTCACCCGCTGTACTCTCTCTCTCCAGTCTGGTTAGGTCTTCTTTTTTGTTCAACTTCAGTGAGAAGTCCTATCAGTCTTTGACTTTGGATTTGTTTACAACCCAAAATGAACAAAAATTCAAAAGAACAACAAAAAAAGCAAGACACTAGTTAAACAAGACTATAAAAGAAAATTTACTTTGACAGCCTGACAATGAAGATGATTTAAGTCAAAGAAGAATAAAGGCTGGGAGATGGCTCAGTGGTTAAAGCACTTGCCTTGTAACGGGTGACCTTAAGCTGGATCCTCAGTGTAGGAAGCAAGCTCTGCTATCTGCATTCCTCAGCACTGCAAGAGATGCCAGCCACACTGCAGCCAGGTATGTGCAGGTACCACCTTGCCCTGATGGGCACCACAACTGTAACAAAAATATGAGCAAGCCCAATGGCCTGATCTAGGGCCCTCTGTGCTAACATGTCAACTAAAGGAGTGTGATCCCAGCAAGCACCACCACTAAATGTACAAGTACCACAACCAAGTATGTATGAAACCCAGGTCACCTCAACCTATCTAACAGAAGAAAAAAAACGAGGTGCCAGGGAGCTTAGCAGGCTGGGGCACATTCTTTGAGTGCCAGTGACTACACTTCACAGTCTCCCAAACACTGCCAGGAGCAAGCCTGAACACTGAGGCCAGAGAAGCATCAGAAGACTGCCAGTGTTATAAAAACCTCCCCTCCAGAAAATCTCTAGAATGGGAACTGGAGATATAGCACAGAGAGTACGCACTTGCCTTGAATGTGGTCAACTAGGGTTTGATCCTTGGCACCCCATATAGTGCCCCGAGTCTCACCAGGAGTGGTCCCTGAGAACAGAGCCAGAGTAAGTCCTGAGCACAGCTGTGTGTGATCCAAAAATCAAAACCAAAACAAAACAAACTAAAAGAGAGTCAAGTCAATATCTTAGTTATCAAGTTATTTTATCATATATATATACATATATGTATGTATGTATTCACAAGATAAGATTAAGATTAAATCGGGGCTGGAGCAATAGCACAGTGGGTAGGGCATTTGCCTTGCACGCGGCCAACCCAGGTTCGATTCCCAGCATCCCATATGGTCCCCCGAACACCGCCAGGAGTGATTCCTGAGTGCATGAACCAGGAGTAGCTCCTGTGCATCGTCGGGTGTGACCCAAAAAGAAAAAAAAAAGATTAAGATTAAATCATAATACAAATCTAATTAGTAAAGTAGGTTTTTGTTTTTAAATATGTATTAAATAATATTGAACTAAACTTAGATTGCTATGGAAATATACTGCTAATCCTTGTCATAAAATGACATATATATCCATCTGTTACAACTCTGGGATAGCAAACAATGGCAAACATTACAAATGCCTATCAATTTAAAGACCAAATAAATAATACTTCAAAATAGAAAATCTTTATTTTGATATTACAGATGGGCTGGAGCGATAGCACAGCAATAGGGCGTTTGCCTTGCACACAGCCAGCCCAGCCGAGCGGGGTTCGATTCCTCTGCCCCTCTTGGAGAGCCTGGCAAGCTACCAAGAGTATCTCGCCCGCACGGCAAAGCCTGGCAAGCTACCCATGACGTATTCAATATGCCAAACATAGTAACAAGTCCCAAAACGGAGACATTACTGGGTCCACTTGAGCAAATCGTTGAACAACAAGAGGACAGTGACAGTGATATTATAGATAATAATACCAGAGATAGGCTAAATTTAACTGCATTAGAAGAATTGTTTTAAGTAAGTATGTAATATGTGACTGTTTTTCTTTAAATAAAATTATGAATTATTAATCAGATAGCATGTAAAAATTTTGGAAATAATAATGGGAGGTGAGAGAAAAGCTAACCAAACTATTTGGGGTATATTGATAAAAGTTTATATTCATAAGTGGAAGGAAAAACATTATTTATATTCCTTTTGATGGTTAGGTTGATGTCTGAATTCCTAGTATCAAGTAATAAAATTTGTGGTTCAGCATCCCAGTAATTCTGATAATACAAAGTTTCAGCCAAAATGTCATTAGAAGAATTGAAACCAAATATCATTTCAATCTTTCCTGTATGTTGATGAAACCAACTTACCATCAATAGAGATGAATGTAGAGTTGTTTTTCCGCAGTGGGTAGAGATGGAGTTGCTGATCTAGCCATTCTCTTGCCAAAGCTTCCTGATAAACAATAGCTTGTATCTGCAAGATAAGTGTTGCCAATGGTGACAGGTAATTAAACCTTTGCCATGGTCCCAAACCATAATTTTTTAACTGAAAATTAAGTTTTATTGCTAATTTAAAATTAATTTTAGTATTTGTAACAAGAAAATAAAAGTACAGAATATTTACATAAAAATTGTACATGTATTTACTCTGATGTATTCATTGTATTCAATGTATTTCAGAACTAATAAAAATATAAATAGCTACAGCCTGACATCTATCCCTAAGTAAAAATGTTCTCAGCTGTCTTTACTAAAACAAAGATTGTTTCTGACATATAAAATCAGAAGTGTACAGTGAAAATGCTAAAAACATGAATTCATGCCAACTTTACATCCCTCATCACCAGCAGCAATAACTGAGGAAATTATAGAATATTTTTGTTAATGTTAGCAATATTCTCAATAGCATTAAATGCAATATGACTACAGCCAAAATTATGATGACATTTCCCAGAATTCAAAAAATTCTTCTACTCTTGATGAAGAAAAATACTTTAGTTTCTAGCCAGACTGTTCATTTACGTTAATACAAAAGACAGAGGTTTCATGATTCAACATGCCATTTCCTGAATGGAAATTTCTCAATTGCCAGTTATAATCTCGTTCAACTTGAATTGAGGAGCAAGTTAAACATTACTTGAAAACTTTTGTTTGTTTATTTACCCTCCCAGACTATGAGGTTGTCACGGTCACCTTAGAGCATGCAGCGCACATGGGGATTAAATTTACGGCTCGTGCTTGCCTTTTTCGTAACCACGGAGTCATTTGCTGGGCCATT
Source organism: Sorex fumeus (assembly GCF_029834395.1). Lineage (NCBI taxonomy): Eukaryota > Metazoa > Chordata > Mammalia > Eulipotyphla > Soricidae > Sorex > Sorex fumeus. The sequence goes on along the minus strand of NW_026606075.1, from coordinate 8,426,335 downwards.
TCTCCTTGGGGCTTCCAACCAGCAAATCAACACTTGCAGTGGCACTAGGATTTGAACTCAAAGTCTTGCACTTGTCAGGAAAGCACGCTAAGCCACTGAAACCAACCTGAAGACTTCACTTTTAAGTACAAGTAAAATTAATCTAACTTTAAATAGTAAATTAACTATGCTACTTAAAGAAATAAGAAACTGGATTAATATCTGTTAAAATCAATAAGAAGTCAGTAACAACTGCTTCTTTACTTCAAACAAAATCACAATAGTAAACGCCTATGGTGGACAAAGCAATCAATATATAAAGGTTTTGTGAACAGGAATCAAAATTACAAAGTAGGGTCAGAGAGACAGTACAGCACTTAGGGTACTTGCTTCACATGCAATCAACCTGGATTTGATAGATTGTACACAATCTCAAAGAAATCACAATGTCAATATTATGGGAACATTACACCTTTAATTCTACATAGTTCTCAATTATAGCTACATTCTAATCCAGATCTTGTGCTAGAAAAGAAAGGCTGAAGAGGAAAATCAAGGGGAGAGACAGATGAGAAGCAATGGGGGCCAGGTAAGGGGAGTCAGGTACAACGGTGTTGTTAAGAAATGACAGAGCCAAATATCTAAACCACTGAGTGAACAACACTGAAATCAAGAGACCCCAACTTTAATAAACAAACTTAAAATGTGCCTGTCAAGATGGCAGGCGAGGGCTAGGCATTGTCAAAAACCAAACTATGAATAACTTTGTAACTCATGGTGCTTTTATCATTGGTCCAATAAAATAAAATAAAATCACAACAGAGCACAGAACTCTCCCAGGGACGAGACCCCCACTTGCAAGCAGACAGGAAGAAATTGTAGCAGAAATATTGAAAACATCTGCAAAAATATATAAATTCACTGCCACCTACAAATAAACTTAAATTTAAGGTACTGTACAAAGGTTCCAGTCAAAATTCTGTTTTAATGGTTCATTCTCCTTAACTACATACCCACCAGGTCACCAAAATTGAGAATCCTCTACAAGTCTCAAATCCCTAAATTTCCTCTTATGTTCTTGTTTCTCGGGGGCAGTGCCTGGCTATTCCTCGCCGGGGCCCTTGGAGGGGAGCGGGTTGAGCTTTCCTCCCCGCCCTGGCCAGAGCCCCGGCAGCCGAAGACCTCCAGGACCAGCCACCACCATGCTGAGACCACTCTCCGCACATCTGAAGGTACCGGCAGAGGGACAAAGCCACGTGGGTTCCGGGGCCGAGATCTCCAGGCCTACTCGGATTTGGAGTCAAGCATCCTCCACCCAGATCCTCCAAATTCCAGTAGGCGGGGGTCACACCCACCAACTGGCTCCCTGGCACTGTGTAATCCCATCAGCGGCCAAGACTCTGAGACTATAAAAACCAGCTCCCGGAACCACGCGGCCGTGCGACATCTTATGACATCTCATTCCTACTTTGGACAAACTGGCAGGCTATCGAATGTAACCTGCCCACACGGCAGAGTCTGGCAAACTCCCCGTGGCGTACCCAATATGCCAAATACCAGTAACAATGATGGGTCTCATTCTCCTAAAGACCCTTGAATGTAATCTCAGGGCTAGGATGAAGGAGACGTTACTGGGGCCTGCTCGAGGCAATCGACAAATAACAGGATGATCTGTGATCTGTGATCTGTTCTTGTTTCTCATTTCTACCATATCTAGAAGGGGACCTTACAAACTACACCTAGTAAATGTTTGATAAGTTGAACTGAACCAATTATCTCACTCACTGAGATATTACCCCCAAAACTATCTCTGATTCTAACTCCTGACACTATTCCTAGCAGAACAGTCTTGTTTTATTGTTTGTTTGGTTGGTTGTTTGCTTGCTTGCTTGCTTGCTTGCTTGTTGGGAATGGGGGAGTCACACACAGAGTCTGTGATCAGCAGACATCTGGTCACTCTTAGCGGGCTTGGGGGAATCAGATGTGGTGCCAGGGATTGAATCTGGGTTGACCAGGTACAAGTCAAGCTCTCTACTGACTGTACTGTCACTCTGGTCTCTGTGTTTGTTTGATTAATTGTTTAAGATGATCTTGTTTTAAAAGACAAAGTCAGAGCCAGAGCAATAGTACAGAATGTATGGTGTTTGCCTTGCATGTGGCTGACTCGGGTTCAATCCCAGCATCCAGTATTGCCTCCTGAGCCTTACCAGGAGTGATCCCTGAGTACAGGGTTCAATCTCAGCATCCAGTATGGTCCTCTGGGCCTTACCAGGAGTGATCCCTGAGTACAGAGCCAGGAATAAGCCCTGAGCACCACTGGGTGTGACACAAAAACAAAAAAAAAGTAAAAAATAAATTTAAAAAGAGGTTATTTGGTTATTGAAAAAACGTGTGTCCAAATACGTACATGTGCCATGGGAATTAGTGTAAATGACACATGATCTTGCCCTTAAATAACTCAATCTACTAAGAAAAATGGGTGGAAATTATCCAGTCTACAACCTTGTAATCAATTATATAACAAGTTTTATACAAAGTGCTTCATCATTGCAACAACAATAACATTATCAACATTGGTGATGGGAAGGGAAATGGGGGAAGAGAATAAACATGCATGTACATATATGTAATGCATATATATGAAAGAAACAATAGTTACTGAACAGAGGAACAAGAAAGAAAGGGAAGTCATATGGAACAAAAAGATGCAAAATTATAGAAGTGCAAAACTACACAATATTTTGAGAACCTTGTGTAATGTTGGGGAAAGTAGCAGATGAGAAAGAAAAGACAAGCGAACATAGGAGTGCCTTATAAGCTAAATACTCCAGACATCTGTCCTAACTAAAGGAGATAACTCAGGAGCTTGCCACGATGAATTGAAAAAGGATCTTGACAGGAACTGAAGAGAGAGTACAGCAGGTCAGCGGTAGGTAGGGTGCTTCCTTGAACAGCTGACCCCAGGTTTGTGGCCATAAAGCAAACTAAGATAAAATTAAAATTTAAAATATCTTGACAGTAGTTTGAAAAGATAAATGAAATGTCAAGACTGAAGGCAAAGACATTGGCTTTGGCGGGGGCGGGGGTGACGGCAGTTGGCAGTGCTCAGGGCTTACTCTTGACTCTGCATTCAGGGATCACTCCTGGTGAGCTCAGGGGACTATATAGGGAACCACGAATTGAACTGGGTCAGTCACATGCAAGGCAAGTGACCCTACCCACATACTGTCATTTTACCCTAGAGATTTGTAGAATTTTGGTAACACAATTCACTATCAATAATCATAAGATTGATTACCCAACAGAAAATATATATATTTATATTTATTTATTAGAAATTAGGAGACTATTACAGACTCTAATTTATAAGAAAAAAATTTTACTATATGATCTCGAAGATAAAGTGTGCATGAATTCCACAAGAATAACTTCAAGATGCCAAAATATCCACAAGATTTAGTAATGGGGTTACAGGTCATGATTTTCTCTTACCATTAATAGATCTCAATTTTTCTGTATAATAAAGTTAAAAATAAACTCTAGAGCAATTTCTTAAAATTTAATAGCTAAAGTTGGAATTTATCCTAAAGCCCAAGGACAGAGTTCCTTGATAATGTACTGACCCCAAAATCTTGATTTATTGCACTGCCCACTGTACTTATAACACTACATCAAGATCTGAATACATATTTTAATTTGCCTCATGGAATCCTCTTGTCTTGAATATCTATCTATATCCCAGCTTCAACATACCACCACTTACACTGATTTTGCATGTGCATTACCTCTAACTCATTATCTGCCCTAGACATTTTGACATCCAATTATGTCATTTACTGAAATCTTTGCATTTACTCCAGTTTGTGCTTCCTACCATTTTTACAAGAATACCAGAGCGAAATTGGTCTTATTCCAAAACACATATTCAGATATGATTTATGTCTGGATATATGTGCATATCATATACCAATAATTTGAAAAATCATACATATATATCAATCACCACTAAAAAATTTTCAAATGGAGTATATTGGGTGGGGAAGGGAATCAGTTGTTATGGGTTGAACTGTATCCCAGAAAAAGTTCTTGAAGTCCTGGGCTGGAAAGATCAAGTACAGTAGTATCAGGCTTGTCTTACATATGACTGACCCAGATTTGATCTCTGGCACTACAGATGGTCCCCCAAGGGCTGCCAGGAGTTATCCCTGAGCACTGAGCCAAGAATAAGCCCTGAGCACCACCAGGTATGGCCCAAAAGCCTAAAAACAGACAAAAATGTTGACGTCTTAAGCTTCATATCCTATGAATGTGATTTTATTGAAAACATGGTCTTTACAGATGTTCAAGTTAAAATGAGGTCATTAGTATAGGCTCTAATCCAATACGACTGGTGGACTAATAAAGAGGTAATATAAACACGGAGACGCACACACAGGCAAGAAGATGAAGACAGATCACAATGATGCATCTTTAAGCCAAGGACACCAAGGATTAAAAACAAATCACCACAGCCTAGGAGAGAGGCTTGGACTGATTCTGTCCCTCACAGTCTGAGAAGGAAACAACCCTGTTAGCACATTGATCTTGAGCCTGATCTTGCAGAACTGTGAGACAATAAATCTCTGCTGCTTAACTACCCAACATTCAGTATTTTGTTATATGAGTTTTAGCACAAATAATGCAACTAATAAGGGAAATCTGTGACTTTTCCCTGAAAGTCACTTAATGATAAAAAGCATCCTGCAGATTATAAATAAGAAATAATTTAAAATCTAGAATTCATTTTAAGTTTAATATCAAATATGCTATTTATCTTTATTTTTCTTTGACAACGCTAGTGTGGAACCACCCAAAAACCATGACTGTGAAGTGCTTGGAGGTCATTTCTGGTAACTGAATGCTCAGAGAACCGCGTAGTACCAGACATTGAATTTAAGCATCTCGCATGCAAGGCAATCACTTTAGCCCTTTGAGTTATCTTCCTAGACCCCAAGAGCACAGTTTAAGAGCTAAGTCAATTTAGAGCCCAAAATCTCTAAGGATAGATAATATTCATCCTTTCATCATATGCAGAAATTTTTTACATAGAGCATTATGAAATTAAATATTGCAGAATTTTTTAATCCTATATAATGAGACATCAAAACAACACAAAATAATAGATTTTTCTTGTTTTGAAACAAAGTTGATCTGTACATTTTTATATGCTTGTCACAGTACAATTTGACCCATAATATAATCAAAAGATAATATAATTAGTTATTGATAAGGAACAATAAAATCAACATAGAACAGGAATAATCTATAGAATAAAACATACTTACATACAAATCTTTGCTCTATTTTTCATCAACCATGTGACTAGAACAAATTACTTAGTCATGTATAAAAACTGGGGATTTTACATAAATGGAATTAATAATATATAAAATGTGCTTAGCATATAATGATAATAATAAGATTTTACTAAATACAGGAGTAAAATTCATAAATTAGGGATTTTTTACATTTTTTGTGAGAACAAATAAGGAAAGTTTAGAAATGGGCAAATGTTTTTTCTTTTTATTCTTTTGTTTGGCCAGGGATTGATCCCAGGTCTCATGCATACAAGACATGTTCTTTACTGCTGAGTCACATGGTATATAATAGTATTAATATTAATGCTTTACAATTATTGTTTCAGATTAATAAGAGCAAATTTTTTGATCCTATATACTATATATCAAAATACTGCCTTTGGCTAGTTCCTTATTATAAAGCACATGTTTTTCAAAATTTTTAAATGGTTTGTCAAGACTGAAATATATTTAAATTGATTTATATTAATCTGAAATAGAAAAGAGATCTCGGTGACTTTTGACTCTGACACAGACCTTTTATTCCCTCAGCTCACTAAGCCAATCAAAAAAAAAACTTTAAAAACTGACTAAGACATCAGGGTAACTCTAACAGTGTGGCATAATCCACAAAAAACTTATAGCAGGTACTATGAAAGCTGCGGGTAAGGTTTCATCTTTTTCAATTTCTTACAAAATACATCTCAAAAAATGTAACTTACAGAAAAGGGAGACATTTTGGAATTTATTTTGAAAAGGATCTTATAATATTATGCAAATAATCTACACAAGACATATCTGCATATAAAGAATATATATTACTTTTTTTTCTAATTTTATTGAATCCCATGAGATAGTTACAAGCTTTCATGTTTGGGTTACAATCACACAATGATCAAACACCCATCCCTCCACCAGTGAACATCCCCCACCACCAATATCCCCAGTATACCCCCCCTTCCCCACCCTCCCCCTGCCTCCATGGCAGACAATATTAGAATACAAAATTTAAATAAGTCAAAAAGACTGGTTTTTTTTTTTGAGGCGGGGAGTTGGGGAGGGGTGTTGAGCTACACCTGGCAGTGCTCAGAGCTTACTCCTGGATCACTCCTGCAGGGCTGAGGGGGGACTTATGGGATGATCTAACCCAGGGATCTAACCTGGGTTGGCTCAGTACCTTACCTGCTGTATTTCTCTAGCCCTAAGACTGCAATTATTATCGGGAGAACAGTGGTGTCTTGGCTAACCTTTTCAACTGAACAGCTGTCTACATTGGTCAAATTTGTTGGGAAATCTATTAGCAACCCACTTCTGCTTGTAAGAAGGCCAAGTAGTAATTATTCTTAGACTCTTTTAATAACCTTTGGCAAACCATAAAAAAATGTTCTATGCCTTAATAAATTCAATAATATTAACATCAAAGCTAATGCGATCTCAAACTCAAAGGTAACTCTGTAAATATTTATAGAAACAAGTTTTGCCTTCATAGTTTAGCTAAATTAAAGAATGTTGGATGAATTTCAGCTAAAATTGGCATTGTCGGTTGAAGGTTGGCGGAGGGAGGGGGTTGTCGAAGGGGAAGCTCCCAAGCAGTGCTTGGTTAGGGGACTGTGGATGGACCCGGACCAGTTCTGCAGTACTCAGACAACAGGACCTGACAGTCCTACACTCAGGCCCAGCAGTGCTCAGGGGGACAATCCAGCAGTGCTGACTGAGAGCGGGGAGGCATGCAGTGCCAGAAACTGAGCTAGGGGGTGAGGGGACTGCACTGACAGGGTATGTGCCCCACACATACCCTTTAAGTTTCTTCCTGGCTTCTGTTGAGTTTTGAAAAGATGAACCTACAGCCAGAGATGGTTCTCAGCACTAAGGCACCTCCTCTCATGTGTGAGGACCTGAGGTCAATCCCCAGCACTGCAAAAATAATTAAAAACCTGATTTTTGTTAAATAAACAGTATAAAAGCCACTTTTCAACACTGCTGTGATTTATTAATTTGCACATAAATAATTATATTGGTACACTTCACAAAAAACTTGAGAAAAATATTTTGTTTTGTTTTGAACCACACCTGACTGTGCTCAGGGCTTACTCCTAGCTCTGAACTAGGGAATCAGTCCTGGAGTATGATATGCAGTGCCATGGATAAAACTTGGGTCAGCTGCACCAATTTCCATAACTTGTTCTTTTAATTCATTAAAGTTAACAAATGCCCTATCTTAATTACCCAAGATACTATGTTAAAAATAATACACTATTTATAGGTTGGAGAGATAGTACAACAAGTAAGGAGCTTGCCTTGCACATGGCCAACCCAGGTTCAATCCTAGCACCCCATACAGTTGTCTGATAACTGCCAAGAGTAATTCCTTAGTGCAGAGCCAGGAGTAACCCCAGAGCATTGTCAAGCATGGCCCAAAATCAAAAAAATTGAATTTTAAAGAATAATATACCCGATTTTAACCATCACCAAATTATAATTTTTAAATCTTCTTAGATAGCAATAAAACTCTAAATGTGTTATTTCTTCCATTCTCAAGAATTAGAATTGTTTCATAAGACACAATTAACATACACCAACATATAAGGGGTGCAGCTTAAGTCTCACTTACCTAAATGTATTCTTTCTCTTAAAGTATTAATATAGTACTTTAATAAAAAGTAAATATATAAAATTATGATACCTTAGGTTGTTTTTTAAAGATCAGATCAGTTCATATTCACCCACAGAACAGAGACCATGCCTTTATCTCACATGTCTCAAGCATGACAAGAACTTGATAAACTGCTATTAATGAGGTAGACCTCAAAATAAAAAGCAAAAGACTAGAGAGATAGTACAAGGTTTGAGGTGCTTGCCTTGATTCTTCAGCCAACTAAAGTTCGATCTCCAACACTATAGATGATCCCCTGGTATCACCAGGAGTAATTCCTGAGCAAAGAGCCAGGAGTAATCCCAAGCAAACTGTGAGGGAGGGAGGGAGGGAGGGAGGGAGGGAGGGAGGGAGGAAAGGAGAGAGGGAAAAAGGGAGGGAGGGAGGGAGGGAGGGAGGGAGGGAGGGAGGGAGGGAGGGGAGGTTGAGAATACAGAATTGACGAAGCTACTTTAGTAGTTTCATCTTCCCTTAAAGAAATGCTTGCCACTATTTCAGGTCTCCAAATATGCATTTATAGAAAGAAGCAAACAATTTATTAATCAAAAATTCATAGTCTTGAAGTAGCATATCTGATTAAGATGGTTTTACAATAGGATGTATAATTCCATCTCTAGTTATACTGCTTTTTTTATAGAAGAGGCATGGCACTGTGTGAATATTATGACTCAAGCTTACTCATCTCAACTAAGAATGAATTAAATTTGTTAGAGTAAAAACCTGAAAGAGAAAGTACATGCATGTAATTCTAAGTTGCCATTTTTAGAATGGGTTTGTTCTCCAAAGAGATTTTTTAAATGTGTTCCCACATTATTCTATTCATTGTACTTTCATTTTTGTGCTCTAGTAAGTTAAATAGCTAAATAGAAATAAATGCCGTTTCAAATAGAACCATTTGTGCTATGACCATAACATAAAGGTATATTAAAATTTTAATAAAGTTTTAGCTGCCAAAATATATTGAAATTTTGATACATGTATATATAAAAAGATACTTTTAGCTATTTAAACATCAATTTTTGCCCTTAATTGTTATCAAACTTTTATCCCTCTCTCTTATACCACCACCAAATAAAAAAAACTGGTAGACTAATTACAGGCCCACAAGCTAGACCAGTGGTCAGGGGGCCAAAGATGATAGTATGGACCAGAGAAGATGCTTATTAGCATCTTCTTAATAATATAGGAGTTAAGGCATTAACCTAGCATTCAGCCAATCCCAATTCCATTGCTGACACCACAGATGGTTTCCCAAGCATTGCCAAAAGTGTTCATCCCTAAACAGAGATCCAAAAGTTAGCCCTGACTACTTCTGGGTGTGAAAAATGAAAGAAAGAAAGAAAGAAAGAAAGAAAGAAAGAAAGAAAGAAAGAAAGAAAGAAAGAAGAGAGAGAGAGAGAGAGAGAAGAAAGAAAGAAAGAAAGAAAGAAAGAAAGAAAGAAAGAAAGAAAGAAAGAAAGAGATACTTGAATGCACATCAGGAAAAGTGAGTAAGTTTTGTTTCCAGCTCTTTAATTTACAATACAGTCTTAAACAAGTCTCTTAATTTCTTGGGCCTCCATCTTTTGATTTGTTTCATTTTGTTTCTGATGGAAGGTAAGAGGAAGACAAAAAACATTTATTATAGGTAGAAGTATATCAAAGAACAGAAAAAAAACTATTACTAATGTCACAAGTCAAGGTAGTAGGACAGAGAAAAAGGCCCAGTTCCAGAAGATTATACTGAAAATTGAAAATCTGCTGCAATTCCATTTATTTAAAATAAATATATTTGGAAAACTAGAGAAATAGTAAAGTTTTTTAAGGTACTTGCCTTGCACACGGCCTACTCAGGTTCAATTCTGGAACCCTATGGGTTCTTCAAGCTAAGAGTGATCCTAGAGCAAAAGGCAGGAGTAAGCCCTGAGCACAGACAGTTGTGACCCCAAAACCAAAAATAACAATAATAATAAAATAAATATATTTGGTGGGATGGCGGGGAGCAAAGAGCTCAAAGGGCAGAGCACCTGGGGGAGGCTCTGGTTCAATCCTTAGCCCTGCGTAATCCCCTAAATACTGCCAGGAGTGACTCATAAGCACCACTGTGTGTGGCCCCCAAATCAAAAATTATATATGCGTACACCTGTGTGTGATGCAGGTGGCGAGAGCTGGTGTTGCCAGAGACGGCAGACGGTGCAACTGTCAGCATCCTGCTTTGTGAACACCACAACTCTAGAGCTGTAGCCTTCATTGAGCACAACCAAAAGATGTGCAGGAAAGGAGAGTTCTGGCGCTGCCCGAGTAAGCACTACAGTGAGTACAGTGTAGGCCACACAATAAGACATACAACCGCCTCGAAGCAAGAAGTGCGAGCACACAGCCAGGCATCTGTGTGACTTGCAGCTAGAGGAGTAACAGTGAGGGAAAGAGGGGGCAAGTAAGGAAATGAACGAATTTTGAAATAGAATAGGATGAATCTACTTGATGATGTCAAATTGTGACAGGTAAACATTTTCTTAAGTTTTAAAAACTTTGTGTATTTTTTTGTTGGGGGGTTATTTTGTTTGCTTGGTTGATTGGCTTTTGCTTTGGGGCCACACCCAGCAATATTCAGTGATTACTCATGGCTCTACACTTAAGAATTACTTCTGAAAGTGCTCAAGGGACCATATGGAATGCGGGGTTAACCTCTGTCGACCACATGCAAGGAAAATGCCCTACCAGCTATACTATCTCTCCAAACTCCAAGGAGATTTTTGTTTGTTTGTTTTGTTTTTGCTTTTTGGGTCACACCCGGCCATGCACAGGGGTTACTCCTGGCTCATGCACTCAGCGGTACTCAGGGGACCATATGGGATGCTGGGGTTGAACCCAGGTTGACCACGTGCAAGGCAAATGTCCTACCCACTGTGCTATCACTCCAGCCCTGTCCCCAAGTTTTAAAAAGTTTTTCTTTTCTTTCTTTCTTTTCTGGTTTTTGGGGCACACCCAGCAATGCTGAGAGATAACCTCTGTCCCTGTGCTCACTCAGGGGACCATATGAGTTTCTGAGGATCAAATCTACGACAGCCACTGAAGGGCAAGTTCCCTACTGGCTGTACTAATTCCCTGGCCCTTAAAATATTTTTAAAGAATGATAATCATCAGATTTAGAGAGATGATTATTTCTTCAACAAGCCAGAAAGGGGCCAGAAATATGGCTTAGTGGAAGGCCACTTTCCTTGCATGTTTGAGGCCGTGGGTTCCATTCCTGAAAATGCATGGTCCCCCTGAGCAACCCAAAAAAAACAGATGTCACTTTCCCCCAATAAAGGGCCAAAAAGGAATATGATCAGGAAGAATTTCAAGTGTTCTAGAGAAATTTTATTTTTCAATGTAAGTAATATACTCCAGGTCTTCTATATCAGGTGTGAATTTAGAAACAACTCTTATGCACAGAAGACAAAAGCAAGAATTTAAAAAAAGATGAGATTACAACAGATTAAAAATCTTTACATAGTAAATAACCACAAACACATAAAGTCAACCTAATAATAATAATATTTGTACGGCATACAAGGTGCTGGGCATTCAAAATAGATAAATCACACAACTTTACAACAAGACAAGAAACTCAATCCAAAAACAACCAGGGATACACTCAAAACCAAACCTAAAACAAGGGCTAACGGGGCTACTATAAGACAAAACAAACCCTACAACCACAACACACCCTTACAGAAAGATGACATAAAACCCCATAACCAGACTCTCTCTCAATGTCAATGTCTAAATTCACCATTTAAGAGACACAGAGCAGCAAAATGGATAGAGACAGAACCCAACATTCTGCTGCCTACAAGAAACTCATCTCAACACTCAGAGCAAACACAGACTCAAAGTCAAAGGATGGAAAACAATCCTGCAAGCAAACAGCTCCTGCAAAAAAGCTGGGGTGGCCATACTAGTATCCGACAACATTAATTTCACCTTGAAAAAGATTATAAGGAACAAGGAAGGCTATTTTCTCTTCACCAAGGGATACGTACAACAGGAAGAAATCACACTCTTAAATGAATACGTACCTAATTAGGGAGCAGCTAAATATTTAAAACAACTGCTAACAGATTTTAAGGAGGACATTGCTAGCAACATAATAGTACTGGGAGACTTCAACATCACCTTATCACCTCTGGACAGATCAACAAGAACAAAACCCAGCAAGGAATCATTGGCTTTGAAAGAAGAAATAGAAGAGAAAGGGCTTATAGACCTATACAGGGCTTTACACCCCAAAAAGAAAGAATACACATTCTTCTCCAGTGCATACGGAACATTTTCCAAAATAGACCATGTGCTAGGACACAAAACATACCTCAACAGAATCAGGAAGATAGAAATAGTATCAGCCATCTTTTCAGACCATAATGCACTGAGGATAGAAGTGAATCACACACAGACACGGAGAACCAAATCAAACACCTGGAAATTAAACAACTCAATGCTGAACAATGAGTGGGTCGGGAACGAAGTCAAGGATGAAATCAAAAGATAGCTGGAAACAAATGAGAATGAAGACACGAGCTACCAGAACCTATGGGATGCAGCGAAAGCCGTATTAAGGGGAAAATTTATAGCTCTGCAAGCATATCTTAGGTCTATAGAAAGGATGCACACAAGCAACTTGACCTCACAGCTCAAGACCTTAGAAAAGGATCAACAGAAAGAGCCTAAATCAGGCAGAAGAAAAGAGATCATAAAACTTAGAGCAGAAATCAATGACATGGAAACCAAGGAAACAATCCAAAAGATCAATGAAACCAAGAGCTGGTTCTTCTAGAAAATAAACAAGATAGATAAACCACTAGCAACACTCACAAAGAAACAGAGAGAGAGAACCCTAATAAACCGAATCAGAAATGAGAAGGGGGGTATCACAACAGAAACCAAAGAAATCCAAAAGATCATCAGAGACTACTTTGAAAGTCTGTATGCCACGAAACAAAAGAACCTAGAAGAAATGGACAAATTCCTGGACTCCTATAATCTCCCAAAGCTGAATCAAGAAGATCTGGAGTATCTGAATAGACCTATTGACATCAACGAAATCGAAACTGTAATCAAAAGTCTTCCCCAAAACAAAAGCCCAAGCCCAGATGGATTCACTAGCGAATTTTTCCAAACATTTAAAGAGGACCTACTGCCAGTGCTTCTCAAGCTTTTCCAGGAAATTGAAAACACAGAAACTCTCCCAAACAGTTTCTATGAAGCCCATATCTCTCTAATATCAAAAGGAAACAGAGACACCACAAGAAAAGAAAACTACAGGCCGATATCCCTGATGAACACAGATGCGAAGATTCTCAACAAAATACTAGCAAATAGAATTCAACTACTCATCAAAAAGATCATACACCATGACCAAGTAGGATTCATCCCGGGGATGCAAGGCTGGTTTAACACTCGGAAATCAATCAATATAATCCACCATATCAACAAAAGAAAAGATAAAAATCATATGATTATATCAATAGATGCAGAGAAAGCATTTGACAAGATCCAGCACCCATTTATGATGAAAACCCTAGCCAAAATGGGTATAGAGGGGACTTTCCTCAATATAGTTAAAGCCATCTACCACAAGCCTACAGCAAGCATCGTACTCAATGGCGAAAAACTGAGAGCCTTCCCTCTAAGATCAGGGATGAGACAAGGATGTCCACTCTCTCCACTGCTGTTCAATATAGTACTGGAAGTACTTGCCATAGACATTAGGCAAGAAAAAGATATTAGGGGCATCCAGGTAGGAAAGGAAGAAATCAAGCTCTCACTATTCGCAGATGATATGATACTGTACTTAGAGAATCCTAAAACCTCTACCAAGAAACTTCTAGAAACAATAGGCTTGTATAGTAAAGTTGCAGGCTATAAAATCAATACCCAAAAGTCCATGGCTTTCCTATATGCAAATAGTGAAAGAGAAGAAAGTGACATGAAGAAAACAATCCCGTTTACAATTGTGCCCCAGAAAATCAAGTACCTAGGAATCACCTTAACTAAGGAAGTAAAGGACTTGTACAAAGAAAACTACAAAACGCTACTTCAGGAAATAAAAGAGGATACGAGAAAATGGACAGATATCCCCTACTCATAGATCGGGACAATTAACATTGACAAAATGGCAATACTTTAAAAGCATCGTACAAATTCAATGTGATCCCTATAATGATACCCATGACTATCTTCAAAGAAATGGAGCAAACACTCCTGAAATTCATATAGAACAATAAGCCCCCACGAATATATAAAGCAATTCTTGGGAAAAAGAAAATGAGAGGATTCAACCTCCCTAACTTCAAACTCCATTACAAGGCAGTAATAATTAAAACAGCATGGTACTGGAACAAAGGCAGAGCTGTAGACCAATGGAACAGGGTTGAATATACTGACATCTCCCCCCAGCATACGAGCATCTAATCTTCGATAAGGGGGCAAGAAAAGTGAAGTGGAGCAGGGAAAGCCTCTTTAACAAATTGTGCTGGCAAAACTGGATGGCTACATGCAAAAAAATGGGCTCAGATCTCTGCCTAACTCCATGTAGAAAAGTAAGATCTAAGTGGATTAAAGACCTCAACATCAGAACGGAATCCATAAGGTACATTGAGGAAAAAGTTGGCAAAACCCTCCATCACATAGAAGCTAATGGTGTCTTCAAAGATGTCACACCGCTGGCTAAGCAAGTGAAAACAGAGATAGACAAATGGGACTATCTTAAACTAAGAAGCTTCTGCACCTCAAAAGAAACAGTGACCAAAATGCAAAGACAGTCTACAGAATTGGAAAGGATATTTGCCAAATACACATCCGATAAGGGGTTAATGTCAAGGATATACAAAGTACTGGTTGAACTCCACAAAAAGAAAACATTCAACCACATCAAAAAATGGGGAGATGAAATGAATAGAAACTTTCACAAAGAAGAAATTCGAATGGCTAAAAGGCACATGAGAAAATGCTCCACATCATTAATCATCAGGGAGACGCAGATTAAAACCACAATGAGATAATCATTTCACACCACAGAGACTGGCCCATATCCACAAGAACAAAAGCAACCAGTGCTGGTGCGGATGTGGTGAGAAAGGGACACTCCTTCACTGTTGGTGGGAATGCCGACTGGTTCAGCCCTTTTGGAAAACAGTATAGACAATTCTCAAAAAATTAGAAATTGAGCTCCCATTTGACCCAGCAATACCACTCCTGGGAATATATCCCAGAGAGGCAAAAAAGTATAGTCGAAGTGACATCTGCAATTGTCTGTTCATTGCAGCACTCTTTACAATAGCCAGAATCTGGCAAAAACCTGAGTGCCCGAGAACAGATGACTGGTTAAAGAAACTTTGGTACATTTACACAATGAAGTATTATGTAGCTGTTAGAAAAGACGAAATCACAAAATTTACATACAAGTGGTACTACCTGGAAAGTATCATGTTAAGTGAAATGACTCAGAAAGAAAGGGATAGACATAGAAAGATTGCATTCATCTGGGGAACATAAAGTAACAAAATAGGAGACTAACACCCAAGAATGGCCGAGATTAGTACCAGAAATTTTACTCCATGGATTGGAGGCCAACCACACATACTAGGGGAAAAGGGAGCTCAGATAGAGAAGGGAACACCAAATAAAGGTGTTGGGAGGATCTTTCCAGGCTGGGAGAAGCATGCGGAAAGTAGACTATAGACTAAACATGATTGTCACCCATTGCCTCTTTTGCAGACCACAACACCCAATAAGAGAGAGAGAGAACAAAAGGGAATGCCCTGCCACAGAGGCAGGGTGTGATTGGGGGATGGGGGGTGGGAGGGATACTGGGATCCGTGGTGGTGGGAAATGGGCACTGGTGGAGGGATGGGTAGTTGATCATTGTATAATTGAAACCCAAGCACAAAAATGTGTAGGTCTGCAACTGTACCTCATGATGTCTCACTATTAAAAAAAATGGGGGGGGGGGCTGGAGCAATAGCACAGAGGGTAGGGCATTTGCCTTGCATGCAGCCGACCCGGGTTTGATTCCCAGCATCCCATATGGTCCCTCGAGCAACGACAGGAGTAACCACTGTACATGGCTGGGTGAGACCCAAAAAAGAAAGATAAAAAACAAAAATAAAAATAATCAGGGGACCAGAATCATAGTATAGCAGGTAAGGAGAGTTCCTGCCTTGCATGTGAACAACCCAGATTCCATCTCTGACACCCCAGACAGTTCCCCGAACTGTGCCAAGAGTGATCCCTGAATGCAGATCCAAGAGTAAGCCCTGAGCACTTTTGGGTGTAGCAAAAAATTGGTCAAAAGACTTAAATAGAAACTTCTCCCAAAAGAACACACAGATGTCTCATAACCACATAAACATAATGCTCAACATCACTATTAAAGAAATACAAATCAGGGCCCAGAGCGATAGTACAGCAGGAAGGTCACTTGCCTCGCACATGGCTGACCCAGGTTCAATCCCTGGCATACCATAAGGTCCTCTGAGCACTGTAAGGAGTCATTCTGAGTGCAGAGCCAGGAATAATCCCTCAGCATAGCCAGAAGTGCCTCAGACAAGAAAGAAAGAAAGAAAGAAAGAAAGAAAGAAAGAAAGAAAGAAAGAAAGAAAGAAAGAAGAAAGAAAAAAGAAAGAAAGGAAGAAAGAAAGAAAGAAAAATCAACACCCCCATAAGATACCACCTCATACCAGTGGCCTATATCAGAAGAATTGGAGGCAATAAATATTGAAAGTGATGCAGAGAAAAGGGAACTCTAGTATATCGTTAGCAGGACTATAACTTTTTTCTTTGAAAAACAGCATGGGGACTCCTTAAAAATATAAAATTGGATGTTCTGGATGGCCCGGTGATGCTATTCCTTGACATAAAGGAATCAAAACACAAACTCAAAAAGGCATTTGTCCTCCTATGCACCTTAACATTATTCAAAATACTCAAAACATTTGAAATCAACCTAAATTTTCATTAGCAAGCAACTGGATGAGGAGCTTTGTTCTACTACTCTGCCATTACAAATAATCAAATGACACCATTTGGGACAAAATGGAAGGAACTTGAGGTGATCATGAAGAATTAAATAAAGAAGAGAAAGACAGTTACCATGTGGTTTCACATATGTGGAATATGAATAACTAATGCAAAGAAAGTACAAGAGTTGAAGGGGAAGCCTAACGCACCATGTGCACGCTTTTCATGCAGGAAGCCCAGATTCAATCTCAGAATCACATGGTCCCCCAAGCCCCACTGAGTGTGGACCAAAAAAATTAAAATGTTATAATGCAATAAAACTATAGTGGTTAGCAGAAGAAAAGTGGGGTGGGTGCAAGGAATGGAAAGATATCCTTTTGTGGTAGCAGAATGGCACGAGAACTCTAAAGTTGAGTGTGGTGAATCCTATACATGTACAGAAGTGTTAAGCTATAACCCTAAAATTCTGAAATTTTTTTTTTGGCTTTTAGAGTCACACTGGCTATGCTCAGGATTACTCCTGGCTTTGCACTCAGGTGTTATTCCTAGTGTTGCTTGGACGGGGGGGGGGGGGGGGGGGAGGGTATATGGAATGCCAGGGATTGAACCCATGTTGGCCACATGCAAGGCAAACATCCAGCCCCCTGAGATATTTTAAATTAATAAGAATTTCATTAAATTGAAACATCTTATTTCTAAAATTTAGTTTGACCTGGGTGTTATTCTTATTATATACCTTTTTATGTTGAAATACTTTCGGTGAGTCATATTTTAAAGTAACCACTAAAACAGCCTTAACCAAAAGATGAATGAAATAAATAAAAAATATTTTCTTCAGTCTTTTAAAGGTCAATGGAAATAGAGCGTGGTTTCAACCATTATCCTGCAGAGGTTAAAAGGTAAATATCTTTGGCCTAAGCAATAGTACAGCAGGTAGGGCATTTGCATGGCACACAACTGACCCTAGTTTTATCCCTGGCATCCTGTATGGTTCCCCGAGGCTGCCAGGAGAGATTCCTGAGCACAGAGATAGGAGTAATCCCTGAGCACTGCTGGTGTGGCCCAAAAACAAAGACAAAATGGTAAACATCCTTATGCCTTCTTAATTTAAAAAACAAAAGAAAGAAACCAGTGAAAAAATGTATAATTATTTCTATTTTTCAAGTTTAATAAATTTTGGAAGTTCATAAATCACACAAAACTCAAGATAGACTATATTATTAACAGCATGATTAACCATTTTAGAATATTGAGAGGAATAGCTAATAATTTGTACTCTAAACATATACCTAAGAAATATATATTAGAGTCACATCTGAAAATCTAATTAATCTAGGTTCTTTGTTTTTACTGAGATAAAACAGGAAGCTTCAATAATTTACCCAAGGTAAGCGAACTTCTATGTGGAATCTACCTGTAAAATCTAAGTGCCTCTGAAATTTTCTAACTAGAAAGTATAGGTCATTCAGCAAAATATATTTACTGTATACTACCATAATAGCTATTTAATTGTTATCATTATGATGCAGATATATAATGGAAACAGATGTTCCTTTTTCCTTTCAGCAAAGCACAGGAAAAGCCTAACTTGCTGATATTGCATGGACTACTACCAGAACACAATAGAGAGAAAAAAAAGACATTAGCACATGACAATATTAGTTTTTACTACACAACTAATTGCATAAAAAGTATAACTCAAGATCATTAAATCAATGTAATTTTCAGCACTGCAGAAGGGAAACAAATAGATTTGTATAACCAGTCTATTTCACATCTGCAGTTGGGAAAATACTTCTGAGGGACTAAGTGTATGCAAAATGCTACCATTCCTTTCAGAACACGAGGAAAAACGTGTTGTTCTGCGTTCTTTGCTCATGTAACATGAATTAGAATGTGGCCTCTACAAAGAACTCTGTTTAAAACCATCAGTAAAATACACCTTACTGGAAAAGCAATTTGGTAGTTTATTGATTGATTATTTATTTTGGTGGGGGAAGGTCACACCTAGCGGTTCTTGGGGGGTTCATGTGGTACTTAGTATTGAATCCCAGACTCCCCCATGTAAAGCAGGCATACCAGTCCTTTGAGTTACTTACCTGGCCTCAGATTGGCAATTTTGATCAAGAACCATTTTTTAAAAATGACTGGAGAATTATACTATAGAGATTAAGGCACTTGCTCGAATGCAGGCCACCCAGATTCAATCCGGCACCTCAAGTGGTCCCCTGAGCACTCTCAGTAGTGATCCCTGATCACAGAGCTACGAGTAAACCCTGGGCACCACTGGCTGTGACCAAAAATCAAAGTGGATTTAAAAAAGACACCAAAAAATAGGCTATAGAATAACTTCTTTTCTTTGTTTCTTTTTTTGGTGTGTGTTTTTGTTTTTTTTGTTTTTGTTTTTGTTTTTGGCCACACATGACTCACTGCTGATGATTCTTGGGGCTTACCTCTGGCTCTGCACTCAGCGATCACTCCTGGCAAGGGATCAAACTGGGTCAGCCACAGCCACATGCAAGGCAAGCGCCATAGCTGCTGTACTACCATTCCATCCACCTTTTCTAGCAATAGAGTAAAGCCACAGAAAAATTAAAGATGGGGAAAGGGGAAATCAGGGGAGCCTCATGGCCTCATGGGCTCATGCGTCCAAGAGGGTCCTTCCAGGAATTCTTGGCCAAAAGGCAAGCTACTAGGGCCCTGGGGGCAGCGCTGGTAATCAAACCTCAGTGAGCTGCATATAAGGCAGACACCTTAACCCCTGTACTATCTTGTTGATCTTAAAGATTTATTTGAAATGCTATTCAGCATATGTTTGTTCATAATCATGAAAAGTGAGAAATCTAATTTTTAACAGGAGAACAATGACTCACTTAAATAATTTAAAACGGCCGGCATAAATTACTTTTAATATCAATTCTTCATTTTTTAACGATTCTTTTTCTTTAACACTGTATTTTTGTTTTGCTTTTTGCTTTTTGGGTCACACCCAGCAATGCTCAGGGGTTACTCCTGACTCTGTACTCAGTAATTACTCCTGGCTCTGCTTGGAAGACCATGCGGGATGCCAGGGATTGAACTCAGGCCGGCTGCATGCAAGGCAAATTCCCTACTTGCTTTACTATCGCTCTAGCCTCGAATAAAAATTCTTAATGATATAAGAAATATTCTGTAATATAAAGCCAATCACAAAAATAAGAATACAAAATGGCATCTATAGTTTATTTCTATTGTAGTTGTTTTTTGAGGGGTCACACCTAGCAGTGCTCAAGGTTTACTCCTGGTTCTGCCCTCAGAAATTACACCTGGCAGTTTCTGGGAACTGTATGGGATACCAGGGCTACACCCAAGTAGTCTGCATGCAGGGCAAGCTCCCTACTTGCTGTATTATATCTCTGGCCCTGGCATCCGCAGGTTAAAACATGTGTCTTTGTAGGTAGTAGGACAGCTCAGCATGCCTCGCACGTGCCAGGACCAAGTTCAAACTCCAGCACCCAGTGTACCATCAGGTGTAGCCTCGGAGGCCGCCAAGTACTTCTGGGTGTGGTCATGGCATCCACCAAGCACCACTGGGGCAGCCCTGAGGGTCCCTGGCATGGCAAGATCCAAGCAGCTCTGCATCCTCATGCTCTGGCATTGAAGCACTGGGCCAGGCTGACCAAGTACCACCTTGAGTAGCAGATAACATCTAAGTAGCACTGTCACTGTAGCACTGTCCTCCCATTGTTTATCAATTTGCTCGAACAAGCACCAGTAATGTCTCCATTGTGAGACTTGTTGTTACTGTTTTTGGCCTATCCAATACACCACAGGGAGCTTGCCAGGCTCTGCTGAGCAGGAGGGATACTCTCTGTAGCTTCCAAACTCTCCAAGAGGGACAGAGAAATTGAACCCGGGCAAGCCACATGCAAGGCAAATGCCCTAACTGCTGTGCTATCGCTCAAGCCCAACATCTAAGTACTTGGTAGAAAAAAGAGAAAAAACACACAGAACATCATGTCTGTATTTTTTGCAAATCTATATAAAGCAGATACTACTATTTTCATCTGTAGCACTGTAGCACTGTCCTCCCGTTGTTCATCAATTTGCTCAAGCAGGCACCAGTAATGTCTCACAACACATTGTGAGACTCGTTTTTTCATCATAAAAAATTATTCTTATTTTAAAATTCTGTGTTTTTTTCTTTTTGAGTCACACCCAGCGATGCTCAGGGGTTACTCCAGGATCTCACTCAGGAATTACTCCTGGTGGTGCTGGGGGGACCATATGGAATTCTGGGGATGGAGCCCAGGTCGGCGGTGTGTAAGGCAAATGCCCTACCCGCTGTGCTATCACTCTGGTCCCTAAAAGTTTATGTTTTAATATTCTTTTCTGTCAAAAATTATTTGGGTGAATAATATTATAAATGTTTATAGATTGAGTTAAAATTATATTGACCAGCTATTTGATCCTAAACTCTGGCAAAGAAATAAAAGTATTTTTTAATCTTATGGAAAGTACCAGGTTTTTTCTGCATTAAGCAGAATATTTACAGATTTGAGCAAAAGTTTATGTAATAAATATTATCAAAGCTGTGGCTGGAGAGACAGTACAGCAGATAAGGCACTTGCCTTGCACATCTCTGACCCGGGTTCAATCCCAGCACCACATATGGTCCCCTAAGCACTCCTAGAAGTGATGTCAGAACTCAGAGCCAGGAGTAAGCCCTGAGCATCACCGGGTGTGGCCCCAAAACAAACCAAAAAATTAACCAAAAAAATTATAAAAACTTACTTAAAGGTTTATTAGCCAGAGTGTCTTAAGTTACCTAGTCATGAAAATTTTTAAAGATATTTCTAGTAACATATACTTTGAAGAGACCGAAAATTGTACCCTTAAAACTAAAAGCATTATGTAAGCTCATGTTATCTCAATAAAAATAAAAATATTTCTAAAGTAAGTAAAATGGCCTATTTAATTGCTCTCCCGGTATGCCAATGAAAATTTTGCCATAGCTTTTGTAGGACTCGTAGTTTCATGGTTCTATTTGTATAAGGAGGAGCTGATTTGTCTTGGGCTATTACTGTCTATTACTTCTAGAAGTCTTGAAGGAAGGTGGGAAGCAGCAAATTCTGGCAATCTGCCTAAAGAGAAATCAATGAAACAAATTAATCCTTTGCAGGCTGCAGTGACACAGTAATCCATCATTCAGAGCTGCTTTATATACCAAATCAGAGAGCAGGAGAGAGAGAGCCCTAGGGGACAACACAGACAACAACTTACACCAACACTGGGAAAATACTAAGGAATCAGTTTATTTAAAGAGGATAGATTTCAGTTGATTGCCTGCTTTGTCAAATAAAGATATTTTTCTTCCACAGCATGGTGAACCCAAGGTCCCACGATTATATCTTCAGAATCCTGAAACATATATACTGCCTAACATCGATAAAGAATGAATGTTTCTAAATAATTAGCACCATTAGTATAAAAAAAATCCAGGTAGAATAACATTCTCTAATCAAACTTCCAAGTGTTAAACACATTCCCTGCTTTCAATAGGAACTAACAGCAAATTTATCTACTAATCTGCATACAACTTAAGTTCCCATTCACAGTATCTTTTCACATAGAACTGTAACCATCTAAGTTAGATATAATTCCTAAGTACATATGAAATTCAAAGACTTGAGATTTTAACTTAACTCCAATAAGCTAATCGGAGCATAAGTAAATATATAACTAGTTTTAAAGTGGTAATTATCAGATTTTCAATATAGTTGAAAGATAAATTCTGATGTGGTTTTCTTTTTTAAGAACAAATATATAAGACCAGAGATGGAGTCAAAGAACTGAATACGGACTTTTCACATGAAGGCCAGAGTTCAATCCCCAGCACTGCAAGCTCCCCTGAGCACTGACAGGAGCAGCCCCAAGCACAGAGCTCCTGAGCACTGCAAGATGTAGCCCAAATCCCCCCAAATTAAAATGAAACACCAACTTATAATTAATATACAGTAACACATTCACACTGAGTATATTTATACTTACACACAAAAAAATATGCTTCTAAATTTACTTACGCACCTGAGTGTGTCTTACCAGAATAATGTATTCTGAGTGGAAGTATATTCCCTAGATGAAAACTAATGACAAGAACTATAAAGTCACAGTGCACTGCTACTCTTAAATGCACACATCACTCTCTTGGTTAAATGTAAGAAGTTGGGGGGAGGATTTTCAAGAAATAAACAAATAAACAAAAATCTGTCACACTGGTTCCTGAAATATTAAAGCCAGCACATCCTGTCATATATCTAAAACCAAAAAAGGTTAAATAAATGCGAGCTGCTCCATTTTTGAGTGGCATCTTCGATTCTGAGGTCTATGGTGCTATGATTGCAAATCCTGGCTATGCTGATGCATTTTTAATTCAATGCATGGATCTAGTATTTATTGATTTAATAAGGTTAGGGGTATTGCATTGTTGCTGCTACTGATGAACTGTCAGCAATTTAATCTAGTGAAATCTTACAGAGGAATATATATATGTATATATATATATTAGAATCGCTGCATAAATGCAATCCCTTCACTACTCAGAACAGTGGCAAAAGGAAAGGCCTTTCTTAGATTGCTCTGGGCTCCAGACATTTTCTTTTACAAAAGACGCTAAACACCAACTGATTGAGGGTTCTGTAAAGAGGCTGCAACAAAGCCTGGAGGTACACCTTCAAAATTTAGAAAAGCAATGTGCATTTACATCCTATATACACCCAAGGGCCTCTCCTTGGAGATCTTGAACATACACACACACACACACACACACACACACACACACACACAGAGCACAACACAAGCTGACATGACACAGGCACACACCAAAAGCCCCAGCCATCCTTGTAACCAGAAAAGGTTTAAAGGAGCCCTTCAACGAGTTCTTCTCTCTAGACCCTAACATGGACCTCATTCGCATACAGTGAACAAAGGCCGAAAATTCCATTTCTCAAAAGTAACACTATCGAAATGCAAGCCCAGAAATGAGGTTTAAGGCTATGTCAAAGCAAAGGATCCAGAATCAAAAAGCGGGAAGAGAGAAATCCAGCAAAGTTGCTGAGACAGACACTTGAGGGCTCTTAGCTTTGTGCACTCCTCTGCCTTGTCTCCTGCTCGTGGCCCGATTTTCCCAACCCGGACACTTGGGAAGCACACTGTGCTCCAGCTTTTCCCTGACTTTGAAGAAATGGATAATCTAAGGGGCAGCGCTGCTGCTGCCGAGGTCAGTAAAACTATGCTAATTGGTGAACCTAATTGCTTCAAGCAGTCTTGCCTCTAAACAGGGAGAGCACAGTTGATGGAGTCAGTCTGTTCCTAATAAAATGAAGAAGCACTGAATTAAGTTCCCAAGGAAGGCACTATAAAAGTTTCCACAGAGTAACCAAATGACTTCACCTATGATTTTACCCCTCAGATGACATCTCTGAAAGAAAGCAGACCCCGCTCGGGCTCCATATTCATAAATTGGCTCAGCTTAGACCAGTGAATCTGGATTGATTTAAAAAGGCTTTTCATCCTTCCAATCAAATGAAGTCATTGTTAATTAGATGCTTTCTGTTAACAATGTCACTCTTCTCCACGTTACCTGCAGCGCCTCTAGTGCAACATCTGCAACCCCAGATCCCCCGCAATCAGTCCTCCCAAATTTGGCTGGAGGGCGCTGGTATTTCCCTTTTTCCATCCCTGTCTGAAGGAAGACACTATTCAGTGGACTGGGGGCAAGCTACAGACCCAACGTGCTCATTTAAGAGCTTCCAAAACCATCTCTGGGAAAACTCTTGAGACAGGGTCCCTGGGGATCTTTTTGGATGAGGTTCATCATTTCTCTGGACTGTTTCTCCCCACCCCACGCCCGCCTTGCAGACGGATGTTTGCCCAAAAAAAAAAAAAAAAACTTCGAAGGCCACAGAGCTAACTCTCGCTTTGAAGACCCAGCTCCTCCTCCATCTGGAAGACAGGGCGTTGGAGGGGGTGGGGGGTTGAGGTGCCCCAGCTGTGCCCGGGACCCTGCTCCCTAACCCTCTCTGCCCGACGACTCCTGCGAGGCCAGATGCCCCCCCAGAGAAGTGCCAAGCTCAGAGCGCTGGTGCAGGAGAGGGGGCAAACCTCGCCCGCCACTGCGGTCTCCTTAGACGGTGGCTTGGCCGATTTGGTGGGGGCGGAGGGACCCCCCACCCTGTCCTCTCCGGAGGGGTTTGCAGCACTGGGCGAGGGCGCAGGTCCCCGGGTTCTCGCGTCTGCGGTGGCGGTGCAGACGGTCAGTGGTTGGGAGCACATGCCCGGGGTGGCCTTGGGCGCCTAGTGCCGCGCTGACCCCTAGGCTCGGGCCGACCCTGGGCCACCCCGGAGGCCTGCCAGTGGCCAGGCCTTCCCGAAACCCCCCGGGTCCGCGACCCCGGCCCGCGCCGGGCCCTTCTTCGCGGGGGTCGCTGTGCAAGGTCTGAACTCGAATCTGGGGCCCGATTCCTAACTCTGATTCGTCCCCAGGAACAAGCTACGTTTGCAGGACCTTTGGCCCGAGGAGTCCGGGCGGGGGAATGGACAGAGTCGGGGCTCGACGGCTTGTGTCCGCAGGAGTCTGGACCCCCCGGACTCCCGAGGTGGGTGCGGCTGGATCCGGGACCGCACCACACCCGACAGGCATCCTCCAGCGCGTGGCTTCACGTCTCCAGCCCCTCGCCCCGCACCCCTACCCCAACGTCTCCCAGCTGATTCCGTGGGTCTCCACCAAAGGGTTTGGGGAGAGGAAGTTTCCTGGGACTCTTTCATCCCTCTGGGGGGTGGGGGTGGGGGGTGGGGGGCGCTCCCGCAGAAGGCAGACAAAAGCAGCCGCCGAAACACCTGCGAGCTCCGGTGCAATTCAGTGCCGGCGCTGACGGCAGTCATCTCTCCTTCCGCTTGCAGGGGGGAGCTCAAACCTGGAGCATCAAGGTTATCTCTCTCCCAAGTGGAAAGCCCGGGCGGGGGTGGGGTGGGGTGGGGTGGGGGTGTGGAGGAGGGAACTTTCCAGGCACGCTATCACCCGCACGTGGAGGAGTCGCTCTTGCAAACACAAGGCGAACTCACTCCCCCATCCCCGCCCACCTAGGGCCGAAGTGGACCCAGGTTCAGAACTTGTGAGCTTGTGAGTTGTGAGCTCTGCGTGTCCCCTTAGGGACGATGCACACACACACACACACACACACACACACACACACACCGGCGGGTGTGCCTCTCTCTCTCTCCCGGCGCT
Organism: Sorex fumeus; assembly: GCF_029834395.1. Classification (NCBI taxonomy): domain Eukaryota; kingdom Metazoa; phylum Chordata; class Mammalia; order Eulipotyphla; family Soricidae; genus Sorex; species Sorex fumeus. The sequence continues at coordinate 8,400,117 of NW_026606075.1, read as the reverse complement.
GCAATCTCGCCGAGGTTGTCCAGGCAGCGGAATCACGCGACTTCCCATGGGACACAGTCAGTCGGCTGAACGTTTTGCTCGCGCTAGATCAGGGGTCGCTCTCGCCGGGGCCACGGGGACACAGGGGAGGCGCCTGTCATCTGGGCTCCTGGCCCCGCCTAGAGTAAGGGCGCACCCGGTGGCATCGCCTGGGAGGCGGCGTCCTCCTCCCGGGCGAAGGAACCGTGCTCCCAGCGTATCGGTGGGGTCATCTGTCATCCCGAGCTCGCCCGGGGTCGTCGTCGTGCTGCCGGCACTCCACGGCAGGCAGCCACGCGACAACCCCCAGCAGCCCCGGAGTTGCGCGCTCTGGTGGCCCCCTGGGTGCCGCGGTCCTGGGAGCCAGGTCTCACCGAGCACTGACGCGTCCTGCTAGAAGCAGTTCCCGCGCCGCGCTTCCTGCCTCCAGATCCCTGCTTGATCCTTCCCGACGAGCAAAGACTCGCCGATGTTTGGGGTGGTTGTTCTTTTAAAAGTATATTAAAGGATCATTGGCGTCTCCCCGTCAAGTCATTACGCCTTTATCCCCATCAATTAACCACACCTCAGAGGGCTGCTATTGAGAGCTAAATTGAGCTGCAAAAATAGGTATCCCGTTTCAGGCAGATGTTGTCATCTCCCGCTGAGATAAGCGGCCGCGGGGCCCGACCCGCAGCTTCTGCAGCTGCGGGAGACGAGCTGGGCCGGGCTAAGGGTTGGCGCTCCGGGGTCGCAGGGCTGCAAGGAGGGTCCGCGCCCGACACCGAGCGAGCGGGTGCTCCAAGAAGCTGGAAGAGTGGGGAGAGAGCGAGCCCTGGGCCCTCCAGCGCTGCGAATGCCACGGGCAAGCCTCTCCAGAGTTGCACCAGAGAAAAGACCAAGGGCGAGCTCTGCGTTTTTGCGCAGAGTGGAATCTTAGCAAGACCTCAGATCCCTGCCGGAGCCCCAAAGGAGGGCCAGAGGAAAGGCAAGAAAAGGGCAGTGTCGTGAGTTTGGGTAGCAGCTCTCACCCATACACACACATCTCGACTCCTTCCACCCTACTAAAAGGCCCTCAGAACTCCAGAACCCCGAGTAGCTGTGGGGTTGCTGGATAGATAATTCTGGACTGAAAAGAGGTGGTGGGGGGAGAGAATTCGCAAGGGTCCAAACGTCCTTCCACGCTAAACAATTTTTCCAGTACTCCTCAGGCCTAGTCACTCTCCATAACTTGGGGACAGAGTTGTGACACTCAGCTGAGAGAATGCTGAGGGCGAGGAAGGTAGGGCATGAAGATGTGGTCCTCACTGCAGTGACAGGGCTTTCTTCCCAATCGTGACCACAGTAAATTTAGCCAAGGCTAAAGAAGATTAATTTCCCACCATAAGCCAATTAAAAGATTTCTAAGGTAATCTTTTACGAAAATGAAAAAAAAAAAGTGCTCATCTAAAAGAGGGGACTGGTTTTGGTGGCAGTGATGTATCACCTCAGCACAGCCAGCACTGGACCCTGGCTCTACTGCACGCGATTTGACCAGAGCATCCCAGGGATTCCGCAGTCAAAACTTTCGCCTTCCTGAAAGACAGCCATCCATCACAACAACCTGGGCAGGAGAAAGTGTGCTCCTCCGGACGGGGGGTGCTTACAAGCACCATAGACTTTTTTAAATGCTATTAGATTTATGGTCTCTTTTTCAACGCCCATCCAGAGTAATTAGCACATATGTTCTAAATAGATGATAGTTTTGTGAGCAATAAAGCAATTACCCATCGTTGGAGCTGACAGTTCCTCCAACTAAACTCCAACCAGCAGCTAATTGGAAAAGTCATTTCAGCTCCATTGTCTGCAATTAGTCCTGCTAAACTACTACACCCCAACTAGCTGGTTTGAGGTTAATTTATTCAGTGTTGTATTTGCACGGAGCAGGCAATGCCACAATGAAACTTGAATTTTACCCCTGTAGCCTGCACCCTCAGTTTAGAGGAGCAGGTGGAAGTAAGAGACCCGATATTTGAGGGACAGGATGGTTTCTGGGGGAGGAAGCACCCTGACCTGCCTCAGTTTCAAGGTCAGGGTCCAGCCGGTTGAACTCCAACAGAGAACTCCATTGTTTCTCCTTTGGGGCAGTAACTAAAGGAAACAGCTTAGTTTGTGCAACCAAATTCTTGGTTTAAAAAAAAAAAAGTCAACATAGAGAATGCAGCTGGATCCTGAGGTTACCAGTGCTCCTCAAACAAACCTATTACTGGCCCTGGACCATTGCATCTCTGCTGAATAAACATAGCCCAAGCCCACTGAAACAGCACAATTCAAAGCCCTCGAATGGAGAATCTGCCGTTCTTGAAGTGGTTCAGAGCCTGCTTCTGCCTGCAGCTTCCAGAGTACAATCTTGCTTCCCCCTTGAAATCGAATTTCTCTGTGACTTTTTCTTTCCTGTTCCCCCCTTCTGTCCTTTTTCCCTCTTTCCTTTATAACATTAAGCCCAACAGGTCTGGGATTTGTGCACAGTGAGTGGAAAAAATGTGTTAAATTTGTCAGTTTGCCGCCCCACCGGAGCTTCCAAATATCCAGCGGCTGGGATTCTTCTACTTAATTTAATCTTTATTGGACAGGTCGGCTCCTACGTTCCTATTCCCCAGGAAACCCCGGGAAATAGATCCACGGGGGCTCAGAATTGAGGGCGGGAAGGAGCAAAGTTAAAGAGGGATTAATCCTCTCCCACCCCAACTCGAACTTTGAAACTTGCATCTCCTGTAGGCTTCAGGGGTAGGAAAGAGGAGCCGGCTCCGGTCCCAGCCCTGATAGCCAAGGGTCTCTGTGCTCTGGAGCAAAGGGGCAAGAGGCTGGCAGGTTGGGATGGGAATTGTAACCCTGGTAACCAAGTATTCCCTTAAAGGAATTTACTGCAAAGTGTCCCTGGGTCTGGGAGTGAGAAGAATTTTACTTAGAAAAACATGGGGATGGGGGTGGGGGGGGAGAGGGGAAGTTGCTGCATCGTAGGAGGTAAAGCCCAAGGATATTTCACCCTAGAACTCAAATCTCCTTTTCTGGATAACCGTTCAAACTTAACAACCTGGGGTCTGTTTCTTCTTCATGAAATAAACAGAACAATGCTTAAGGAAAACTACTTAGATGCTGTTCTACTCTGCATAACAAATCGTAATCAAGGCTTCAGCTTCAATGATTTGAAATATTTGAAATATGTATCTACAGTAAAAAAAAAGTTCTTCATTTGCCCAACGTCAGCCTCTTATTTTTAAAATACACAATGTACTAGTGTAGTTGTTGTTTGAACTGATTTAATTCTAAGAAAGTCCCAAAAGAGAAAAATATTAGAAAGAAACTGAAAGCAATGGTCCCCTCTGATCCCATCATGTGGTCCCACCTGTCACATTTTCTCTATCTACTAAGAGAAATCCTCTGATTCCTGTGTTGACTTCTCATAGAAAACAGAAAGGAAATTAAATGTCTTTGCTAAAAGGTTATCCATCCTGTTCTCAACTAATGCATTTTTTCAGGACTTAAATATGAAATCTCAGAGAATGAGGCCAGAGGGGGTTAAAAAAAAGGGGGGGGGGGGAGTATCAGTCAAAAGCATCCCTGGATTTACGAAAGAGTCTTAATGTAGATGTGAATGCATACTCGGGATGAAATAACTCATCCAACCAACCTCCTCCCAAAATTGTACGGGAAACATTTACATGCACATCCATGCACCCTGAAAAAAATCTATTAGGCATTTTTGTACAGCGAGTTGCAGTCCTATGCAAGTTCAGCTAGCTGTCCACACGCATGTATGCACTTCTTGAGTAAAGGCATTTTAGTTGCTCTCATACTTTCTTTCCATTAAGAGCGATTAGATGATGTCTATTCAAAGTTGCTGATCCAGAGAGAAAATAAGAGTAGATAAAAGGAGATTTCAAGTGACCTCCTCCTCTCTTTCACACCAACCTGAGCCCAAGAATAGGCAAGGATCAACAAGCACAAAAGCCCTTTTCCCTTTTCTTTTCAGCTTCAGAAGATTTCATGCAAAGGGTTAACAATAAAACGTAAAACTATCCCTAAGTTTTGTTAGATGGTGCATCTGCAATACTTTATTAACTCCTCCCACAGATGAGCTAAGTTTATTATTCGCTCTGAAATGGGTAAATGAAATATACACGGTACAACAAAGGGCATAATTAATCCATGGGGTTTGTATCAGAGCTGCTCTATGTTCATTCCTTTTCATTTAAACTTTATCTAAATCCCGTCTCTCCTCACTGATGAGGACACTGAAATAAACATATCTTTCCACTGACAACTTAAAAGAAAAAACATTAGACTTATTATCCAGATCAATCTTCTAATAGTTATATACAATTGTAACCTGAATGCAGTTACCAACAGGTCTATTGGCTTGGTGATCCGGTACTTTTCTAACTAGGTTAGTTTATTTTATGGGCAGTGAAGTAAGTGACACTAAAGACTTAAACAGATTCAAGCAGTCCTTTGTCCAGAATGTCCAACTCAGATCTAATTCTGATGGGCTAATCCTGTAGTAAAAGACATAGGTGCTCTGACAGATATCTATTAAGGGAAATGATTATATAGTGTAGCTGATTACACTGTCAAGGTACTTTAACAAACTTCAAGCTCATTTCAAAACTTCAACTTTTCATCAGAACCCAAACGAGTTTCCCTAAGAAGCAGAGAGCCAAGCAGTTGTTTTTTTCTCTAGTCTGGCATTTAAAATAAAGAAATATTTTATGACATAAAAGGAGTTTCTGGTTTTTCTCTATCAATCTATCTCTCACTCTATCTTTCTCTCTCTAATGCAGTTAGATAGCTCAAACTTGATTTTTCAAAAAGTAAATATTTGGCCCTGCCTTACAAGTAAGTGTGCCAGGAATGCTTGTCACTTTTCCTTTTCTACAAAACCTGATTTGCATCCAAAGGTCAGCTCTTGCTCTGTTCCTGCTCCTGGGCCTTATAACCAGGGGCCTGAGCAGAAACTGGAAGCGCTTATCTCTGGTTTCCAAAACATGTGCTTTTGAAGTGACTGGTCTGTGACAGAAAACCAAAGTGCTTACTAAGGCAAAAGCACTTATCTCAGAGCGTTTTGACCCAATGGTGACAGAGAAAAAAAAAATGCCCAGACTACCTGATGATCATGCCTGAGCCTGCTAGGTCTGTGGTTCAAATACTCAGGCAAGCTAAGAGCAAGTGATTCAGGCAGCAGGTCAACTCACAACTTGGCCTTCCCACCCTTGTTTTCATGTCGACAAAGGCAGAACTTTTTATAGCTGAGTGGACATAATGCAGACTGAGTTCATTATTGCAAAAGGAAAGATTTCTGAGATACTGGGGGTGGGCATTTGTTTGTTGGGGGGTAGTTTTCTAATAATCACAGGACACTAAGCAGCCAGTCCCATATGCCTCTTCACCTCCCCCCTACCCCTTTTTTCCACAAAAGAGTCACGCAGGACCATTTTAAATATATCTTCTTCAACTGTGTTCTTCAGGGCCTTAATCTCATGCCAAGGGAAACTAATTGATTCGGCACCTTTAAAATAAGCTCTTTGGGAAAGGTCTGCAGTAAGATCAGGAGAACTGACCTTTCTCTCAATGATAGCAGGCGTGTTCAGTTCTCCAGATGGGCTTGATGCAACATGGTTATTTCTGTTCTGTGGGCTCTCTAAACAGAACGATGCCATTTTAAATCATTTAGGAGACAGGAAAGAGGTAAGGAATAGAATGGTCTATGTGTGTCTGATCTTTTGAACAGTTTTACAGCTAGAACTAGATTTAGAAAATATTTTTACAAGTCCACTTTTGCTCAGTGCAATTTACCTAAAGACAAAATGAATGACCTGATACATTTCAGGAGAGGAAAATGATCCGAGGAATTTCAGAAGAGTAAATCCCAGAAAACTACGGGGGGAAAAATCATAGTGATTGCAGGATTACTGAAAATTAATTTGGGGTTCCTTGGGGAATAAGATATAAGATTTGGGGGTGAACGGAGTTGATCTGCTAGAAAGTCCAAGTGGATCTGAACTCTGGGGCCTGGAAGTGAGACCATCTTGTATTTGCTGTCACAGATCTTGGCTTCTCTCCTTCTACACCAGGTGACAGTTACGTACTGGCCATCCGGCGAGGAGAGATCAAGTGTTGTGTCAAGTGCTTTTTAAAAGTGATTTAGGAGCTGGGGGTGTGGCTCGGTGGTAGAACACCTGCCTCACATGTGTAAGGCCCTGGATTCTACTCCCTGTCTCTTCTTGATGCACTCAAAAACAACAAAAAAGTGGTGAAGGCTGAGCTAATGACTTGCAAGGAGCTCTGTCCATCAGAGGATTCCTCTACCCCAAGTGAAAATGGACCTCACCTTCTCTTAGATGATCATACTGGAGACTGACTCTGCATACACCGAGCAGGCCTGCGGGAACCTGTAAGGCAGACGAAGGTAGGCCTTTGCCCTTCCCAAGAGCGGCCTTCCCAGGAGCCGGCGGGGCCTGCGGGTAGCAGTCTCGAGTGGGGTGCTGAAGCAAGGGCCGCTAGGGAGTCTGGGTCCAAGGGCTAAACCCACCAGCCCAGCCGACTGCGTTAAAGAAAGGGGGGAGGGGGAGGCATTTACGTTCTGGATGAAAAGGGGAAAGGACAAATCTGAAAATGAGAGGGGGAGTGAAACAATTCTTTTTTTTTTTTTTTAAAGGATGGAAATTGAAACTGTGTCCTGCTCCTGCAGCTGCGCGTGCCTGGACTGGCGTGTGGAATTTCACAGTTTGGAGACCTACGAGCTCTCGCAAAATATGATCGCTTTTCTGTTCCTGCCCAAGCCAATAACGTATTATCTCCTGGTGGAGCGTGGAGGCGCATCGGCCTGGGGCCAGCGTGCCAAGCTGAAGCAGTAACTGATGGCAGGCTTGGAGCAGGGAAGCCTTAGCTCCCCGGGACCTGAGCTGACCCCCCACCCCCATCCCTCCACGGAAGCCATTTTGCTGGAGGCGGGGCCGTGAGCACCAGTGGACGCGCCCCGCGGCTTGGCCGGCGCTGACCCGGGGGGCGGAATGGGGGGAGAGAAACCGAGCCCTGGGCGCCCCAGAAAGGGAGAGCGCCCCTCCAGGAAAAGCCTGGGCTGCATCCTGCCCCTCCCGAGGGGCAAAGTTGGCGCCGGCGCCCCCTAAGCAGCGCGCCCGGTTTTCTTCTTCCAAAAAAGCTGCAGGTTCCTCCCGTCTGGGTACCACCCCCACCCCCAGCTCCCTTCGGGTCGGTGCAAGACCCCCCCGCAAATGCACCCTGTCCTGCATCCCTCGCGAGTCGCGGGCGGCTTCGCCTGAGACCCGAAAGGTCCCATTTCCCCACCCCCACCCCCAGCCCCAGGGTCACCCCCGCATCCCAGGGTCTCCTGCAAGTTCGCAAGCTCAGCGAGGGAGCTGGCGGGAAGGACCACCCCCCGCCTCCCCCGCCGCCCCCGTAGTATCCAGGGGAGTGAACTCCGCCGCCGCCTCGGGTCTCGCCTGGGACCTTGCCAACTGGGCCTGACCCCAGGCCGCGCGCGCTGCAACGCGGTTCGGGGGGCGCACCGGGCCCGCGGGCTCGGCCCGGGGCGTCGGCTCCCCCGCCCCCCGCCCAGCGCTCCCTCTGACGCAAACGCGCGCCCCTGCCCAGCGCCGAGGAAACCGCGCTCGTCGGTTTTAATTGAGGCTCTTCCTTTCACACACACACACACACACGATCCCCACCCCTGGGAGCTGACCCCACCCCCCCCCCCGCAACACACACACACACACACACACACACACCCGCACCCCGCACCAGCTCCAGCCCTGCTGGCCCCGCCGGCTGCACGGCTGAGCATCCGGGGCTCGCTCTTTCGCTGCTCCGCCGGGGACAACAGCTCAGTGTCCCTTTGAATCCGCTGACACTATCGCCCACATCAAACAGGCGGTCATCGATCGCGCCGCCTTGGGGGGGGGGGGGGGGGGGCGGAGATCCCGCTGCCAACGGCGCCCGCGGGTGGGCCCGGCGCGGGCTCCCAGGCCAACCCCGCGGGGCTCGGCGGCCGCGCACCCCGCACCGCGCCCCGACCCCGCGCGCGCCGGCGGCGGGGCGGCGGGGCAGCCCCGACCCACCCGGGGAGGGGGAGGGGGCAGGGGGTAGGGGTGGGCCGGTGCACGGAGGCCCGGGGGGGGGGGGGGAGCCTGACTTGAACTTGCACTGGCGAGATCCTCAGCTCCGAGGCGAGGCGGCGGGGCCAGCGCGATCCCGGCCTCGGGCGCGGCGGCGGGACGGAAGCCAGGTGAGGGCAGCCCCGGAGCCAGGCCCGGTGGAAAGTTCTGCTCGTCCCGCCCCGGCTTGCATCGCCTCCCGCCCGGGTCGGCAGGGGCCGGGGGAGCCTTCCAGGCGGCCAGCCGGCCAAGCCGCTGGAGCGACCCCGAGTTGCAAAGAAACGAAAAGCGTTGCGTTACTTGCCTGGTGCATCAGGACTTGGCCGAGTTTCGCTTCTGGTGCCCACGACCCGCGGGGCGTGGGCCCGCGAAGCCGGCGTCCGGCAGGGCCTCCGGGTCCACTCCCGCTCTCCTCTGCTCTGCCACTGGCTCGCTTCTCCCCCACGTCCTCCTTCCTTCTCCCCGGCTCCCCCTCTCCGCTCGCTTCCTCGGCCCTGGATGCCTGCCTGCCTCTAACACTGCTTGGGGGAGTCAGAGGGATCCCTGGGAGGTAGCTGGTGCTCGCTCTTGCCTTTCTTCTCCTTCTTCTTTTATTGTGACTGTTTTCCTTCTAACCGGGATGGTTGCACCTTTTAACTGACCAGGAGACGTGAGCACGTTAATTTGGGGAGAGGGGCGCGGGCGCGGAGCCTCCGCCGCCCCGGTCGCCTCCCTGCCATCCGCCGCGTACAATGGGCCGCCGCTCGCGGAGTGCATGGACTGGCCTCTCCATTATTCGAGCTGGAGGGACGAGGGGCAGGCACGGAACAAGCCTTTATTCTGCTCTTTAAAAAATCGTCGCTCGTCACTAAGCGGTCGCCGACTCCCCGACTTGTAGACTGGAGGAAACCAGGAAGCGCAAAAACGCACCCCAAACACGCAGCACTTCCCAAACCCCTCCCTGGTGAGATTTAAAGGGAGAACGAGTATTTAAAAAAAAAAAAAAAAAAGGAGAAATAGAAAAAAGCAAAAGAAAAAAAAATCGAGCCCTACCTCGGTCCACATTCATTGCGTGGCCCTTGACTCCCACCGTTACCTGAGGGCGCCTTGGAGCTCGGGATGCTGGAGCTGAGATAAACTTTTACGCTCCCGGGAGCCGAGAGGTTGGCGGGCCCGCGCGACTCCCACCCACCCCCGGAGGCGGCCGCCGGGGCTTTGTCACTCCGCGCCGCTCGGCGCCCGCCGCAGCCTGCCTAGGGGAGCGATCTCCAAACGAGGGGGGTGCCAGTGTGCGATTGGAGAATATGCAACTAATAGAAGGATCATTTTCCCCCAGTACGATCTTTCAAGGAAAAAAATCCATTGAAAGAATTTTCAAAGTGCTGTCTTCGTTTGGGGAGGGAAAAAAAAGAAAAAGGAAAAAAAAAGGCACCGGCTGCCTGCCGGGATGGGAGGAGGGACCCGCACGCGCGCTCCCCGGCGCGGCTCCCGTCCGCTAGGTGGCAGCCGGAGCCAGCGATTCCTGCAGGCCCCGCGGCGGGCCCCGCGCCTCCCGCCCGCCCCTCCGCCCGCGACCAATGGGCTTCGGGAAGGGGGTCTCTCGCCCCCCTCCCTTCCCAATCTCTCGCTTTCTCTCTCTCGATTCCTCTCTCAACCTCTCCACTCTCGCTCTCTCTTTCACTCTTTCTCCTCTTCCTCCTCCCTCCCCCCTCCGCTCTCTCTCCTTCCCGCCTCCCCTCTCTTCCCCTCCCCCAATCCTTGACACCCCCCCACCCCACCTTCTTCCCTCCTCACCGTTTCCCACTCACCCCATCTTCCATCTCCTGCCCTTTTCCTCCTTTCTGGGGCTCTTGTCTTGGCGGCATGAGCCGCCCCCCAACAGGAGGACTCGCTCCTAATCAATAATCGCGCAAGTGCTGTGGGGAGTTTGGACACATTTGAGCAGACCATAGGAAGAGACAAGGAAATCTCATATTGATGGAAAAGTTTATTTTTTTAAAAAAAAAATCATCATCTAAAGAGATGAATAGGAACCTTAATTCCGGTTGATTTCGTGGCAAATTCCAGGAGAGTTGGGTTTTTTTTTTTTTGTCGTCATTCAACTTTTAAAACCGAGAGACACTTTGGAACCGAAAAACGAGTCCCTACTTTGTTTCTTTTTTAAAAAAAAAAGCATAAATTCAAGCACAACCCACGCTGGTATTATTATACTCACACGTTAAAAAAAAAGAAAAGAAAGAAAAAAAGAATAAAACAATCCAAACCCAGTGCATTTCACGAATCATGAGGATGGTGAGTTGGGTTTCCCATTTAAAAAAAATTTTTCCCTGCCATCCCCACGCTCCTAGAAAGATCATTCGAAAAACTTTGTGGAAGAAATTAAAAAATCATCTCTTTGGAATTCTTTGGGACCCATTGCTAAGCATTCTGCCCCTAGCTATATCCCTTCCCCCCCCTCTGGCGTTCTTGTGCGTGTGTGTGTGCGTGTGTGTGTGCATGCGTGTGTGTGTGTGCGTGTGTGTGTGTGTGTGTGTGTGTGTGTGTGTGACCATAGGCGACCCATACTAATCAGGTCTCAGAGTAAATAGCAGCGCAGGGCGAGCTCAATGTAAATTGCGCTTGTCAGAAGCAGCCCCCCACCCGCGCGCGCGCGCGCGCGCGCACACACACACACACACGCACACGCACAGGCACACACACACTTTCTCTCCTCCCCTCGCCATCCCCGTCCGTAGGTAGCTGGGAGGGAGGGGGGGGAAAAAAAGAAAGAAAGAAAAAGAGGAGGGGGAGGGGCACTCCAGCCAATAGCGTGCTGGAGGCTTGGCTAACCTTAGCCTCCCATTTTCTCTCCCCCCGATCCGGGGCTCTGACCAGTCAGTCGCCTTTGATTATCAGTTGCCAGCAGCCCTTCTCTTGGCTCCTTGACACGAGCTCCATATAAGGCAGCGATCTCCATAGAAACGTGTCAGTTTCAATAGTAGTGTCAAAGTTCACTATATACAGACATTCGCGCAGATCCCCCTTTCGGAAACATTGCTCTGCGAGTCCTCCCGTTTAAACGCATTCAATTTTTGGGTCTCTCTCTCTCTCTCTCCTCTCTCTCTCCTCTCTCTCTCTCCTCTCCCTCTCCCTCCCTCCCTCCGCCTCTCTTTTCCTCAATCTCTCGCTCTCTCGTTCTCCCCCTCTTCTTTCTCCCCTTTCTCTTTTCTTACAGAGTCTATTAGTTGTTTCCCTCGTATTCTTATTCTCCCGTCTCTCCTTTTTCTCCCTCCTCCTTGTCTCTTCCACTCCATTCCTGCAGAAGAGAGAGAGCTAAACTTAAAAAAAAAAAAAAGCAAAGAAAAGGAAAAGGAAAGAAAGGAGGAGGCACCCCCTTCGCATTCTTCTTATCATTATTTTATACATAGATGATTTTTTTTTGGAGGGAGGGTGTTGGTTCCCGGCTGAAGAGCACTTATTTAAAATACTAAAAAAAGAACATTTTTGGGCGATCTCCAGGGTTTTTTTAACTCGCTCTGTGTGTTGTAGCAGAAGAAGCCGAAGAAGGAGCAAGAAAGAGGAAAAGAAGAGGATTATTTGTCCGACCTACTTTGGATGTCTCTCTCGCTTGCTTTTTTTTTTCTCTTTTTTTTTTTCTTTTGGCGATTCCTTTTCCTTCTGATTTTTGTCTTCCCCGCTCCGCTGTGAAGCCGTCGCCGGCGTGAGATCGCCTCGTCCTCCTCGCCCCTCCGCCGCCTCCCGCAGGAAGCCGGCGCCGAGCGAGCCCCGCGCGCCCGGCACAACAAAAAGAGCAAAGTGGTGCGCGATCCTCCGGGCCGGCCGCCTCCCGCTCTCCGGCGCTGCCCTCCTGAATGGCTGGCCGCGTCCGGCCCTGGACCTGGCCCCCCGACACCCGCGCGCCCTGATCGGCCCCGGCCGCCTCGCCCCGCGCCCGGCCCGGCTCCCCGCGCGGCCCTCGCTCCCGAGCCCCGCCAGGGCGCACGCCGGGACAGCGGCGGCGGCGCGGACGGCTCCGAGCCCGGCTCGCCGCGCCTCGGCGGCGGCCGCGACTCCCGCCCGGACTCCGGCGCCCGCCGCGGCGGCTGAGGGGCGGCCCCGGCGGCGCTCGCAGCCGCGACCCCCCGCCTCCGCCGCCGCCCTCGCCGCCGCCGCCGCCGCCCTCGCCGGCTTCCTCTATGCCGGCGCGGCCCGCGCGCCGCGCTTAGCCCGAGCGGCCGGGCGGCCGGCGCGGGGGAGCGGGCGCGTGTGTGCGAGCGTGTGTGCGCGCGGGGGTGCGGGCGAGGCGGAGGGCGAGAGTGTGCGCGCGCCGTGGCCCATGCCCGCCGCCCCCGGCGCTGCGCCCCGCGCCGCTCCCGGCTGCCGCCTGTGCCATTTCTGATTTTGCAACTTGGGGCAGGAGGAAAAAGCAGCGCGGGCAGGGAGCTCGCTCGCTCGCTCGCTCGCCGGGGGGGGTGGGGCGGGGGGGAAGGAGCGCGCGGCCCCCCCAGGATCGGAGCGCGGGGGGGGAGCGGGCGAGGGGAGCAGGGGCGCCGGGGTGGGGGGGCGAGCCTGAGAGCCTGGGGGGGCTGCGAAGGGAGCGCGAGGAAACAGCAGGAACCACAACAAAACGCCAGCAGGGCGGGCGGGCGCGCGGCGGCAGCGGGGCGGCCGAGGCAGGAGCGGCGGCGGCGGCGGCGGCGGCGGCGGCGACAGCGGCCGGGGCCCGGCTCGGGCTCGGCTCCCGCGACCCCGGGGCGCCCGGCGGGCCCCCCGCCCCCGCCCCCGCCCCCCTTCCCTCTCCCCGCGCGGCGCGCCCGCGCGCCCCGCGGCCCTCGGCGAGCAGCTCGGCTCCCCCCCAGCGCTCCCCGGGCCCAAAGATATGGCAATGGTAGTTAGCAGCTGGCGAGATCCGCAGGACGACGTGGCCGGGGGCAACCCCGGCGGCCCCAACCCCGCAGCGCAGGCGGCCCGCGGCGGCGGCGGCGGCGCCGGCGAGCAGCAGCAGCAGCAGGCGGGCTCCGGCGCGCCGCACACGCCGCAGACCCCGGGTCAGCCGGGAGCGCCGGCCACCCCCGGCACGGCGGGGGACAAGGGCCAGGGCCCGCCCGGCTCGGGCCAGAGCCAGCAGCACATCGAGTGCGTGGTGTGCGGGGACAAGTCGAGCGGCAAGCACTACGGCCAGTTCACCTGCGAGGGCTGCAAAAGTTTCTTCAAGAGGAGCGTCCGCAGGAACTTAACTTACACATGCCGTGCCAACAGGAACTGTCCCATCGACCAGCACCACCGCAACCAGTGCCAATACTGCCGCCTCAAGAAGTGCCTCAAAGTGGGCATGAGGCGGGAAGGTGAATATTTCTTCTCTGCTTCTCGCCCTGCGCTCCGCTCGCCTCCCTGGCCCTCGTTCTTTCTCCCTTTCTTTCTCTCCCTCTCTCCCTCTCTCCCTCTCCCTCTCTCTCCCTCTCTCTCTCTCGCGGGGGTGGCTGGCAGCGAGGGGCTGGGGCTCCCGTGGTCCCGGCCCGTCCCAGCTTCCCCTGTCCCCGCTGCCTTCCTCCCCCTGCGTCCCCCCTCCCAGCTCGCTGCCGCTGCCTCCCCCTCCCGGCCTGCGCTCCTCTCCTCTCCCCGGCTCCTCTCCCCCACCCGCTGCCTGCTCAGGACTGTGTCCCCGGGATCGTGAGCTGTGGCTTCAAATCCCCTCCCTTCCTCCTCTGTCCTGGATGTGCTCAGTGTGTCTCCCGCGTGTGCGTGAGGATGCTTGGGGGGGCTGTGCTGCTGGCATGAACTTGGGGAGGGGGGTGCTTATTTGTCCCGGGAAACTCCGTGTCTGTGCTTTTGTCGTTCCACTGTCCCTTCCACCTCATCATCCCTGTTCTTTTCCGTGGGGGAGGGCCGGGCACTGGAGTGCCCAGACCCCCAGATTCATTGCTGCCTCATCCTTTTGGAAGCTTAGCTTGGAAAAAGAGGAATGAGATTTATTGCACTTGTAGGTCTAATTAGGGGGGAAGGGGGGCTTCTGGCCTGTTCACTGGTTGCCTCTCCTTTTCACCGAGCTGGGGCCGCCTCCTACCAGAGCTGTGGCCTTGTTTTCACCCCTCTACTTTGAAAGGAAAGTTTGTGACTGAACCGTGCTTTCATAGCTGTGTCATTTTTTTTAAAGCATGATACTCGTTTTATTTCTTCATCAAACTCCACCCTCCGCTTAAATACTGCATACAAATTACAATTTACAACGGCATTTACCGATCCTTCTGATTTGACTGTAATGCATAGACTGCAGCTGGCATGAGCTTCCACATCATTTAATCCCTGTGTTGTATGGGTTTGGTTTCTTCTTTTAACACAACTTTTGATGTTGTATTTAGATATGCTTCATGTTCATGTGGCAAGAGATGCAGCACTTATAAATATATTTAGCCGTTTACAGTTAAAGTTTATCTTCTGACAATCATTAGAGATGTCTTATAGTCAAATGAGGGAACCAGTCAATTTTGCAGAATGCAGATGACTTCTTCTTGTAATTGACTTTAAAATTATATTTTATATGCCACAAGAAAAGAAATTGAATTCTTTCAGATCTCAAGAAGCAGACAAATATGACGACTTCATTTCTAGCTCCAGGGAGATTTTGTAGGCATCTGGAAGAAACACAGACACACACACACACACACACAACTTTGAATTGTGCTCTCTTTTAATTGAAAAAAATACTGCCAAGTTCAAAACTATAAGGGGGGGGCGGGAGTATTCTAGCCATTATGTTTCAAGAGCTTAAATTGCATTGGACTTGCATTAAAATTGGAATCAGAGCAAACTTAAGAAAATAGTGCACAATCTGAAATAAGATGACAACATATAGATGGCTACATCTATATTAATTTGTTGGGGGGAGAGTCCAGTAACCCTAACTTTTCCTAAAGTTGTCTTTGTTTACATGGCAATTTAAAACGCTGGCACTGTTGAAGTAAAACATACACATAAAAAAAAAAAACTTTGGTCAGCTTTAAGAACTCAAAGCATGCTTACGTTTTGCATTCAGATGGTTAATGAATCCAGTGTTTTTGCAGTTGCAAGCTCGTGCATTCACTGGGCAAAAGCTAGCTGCAGGTTGCAGTGCCACCGCGCAGGACAGACATTAATTATATTTCCCACTTTTCACAATAATGTTTGGCTACTGTAAGTTCAACTTTTTCTTGAATTTTATCAATTTTGTATTGCTTTTAACAGTGAGAACTCTGTTGGGGAGATGGGGAGGAGGATGGAGGGGAGGGTGCAGGATACTTGTTTTCTTGTCAAAAGTTGTAAGGGGATAGTGGGATATGGAACTTGTATCTGTTTTAAGGACAATTCTATAGCATTTTTTGAGAATGTGTAAATATTTTGAACAAAATGCTGTTTTGTTTGCAAATGAAGATATAACCTTCCTCTGGTTTAGCCTCTTTTTTTTTCTTTTTCTTTCTTTTTTCCCCCTTTCTTTTCTTTTTCTTTTTTTCTTTTATCCTGGCTTACTTGTTTTATTCTGGAGGGATGAGTGGTATTTTCTTTTTCTGTGTGTTACTCAGCCTTGAAGGGCTGCGTAGCCAAGCTGGGGCTGGTGGGGGTGGGGGGGCGTTCAGTCGGGCCTAATTCTGGCAGGGCTGGGGTGGCCAGGGGTGCAGCCAATGGCTGGGTAAATGGAGCTCGGAAGCTGGCTGACCACTGCCCGGATATGCTCCGGGTGTGGACCGTGAGTGTAAGCGAGAGTGAGCGAAAACGCACGGGATGCAGGAGGCTGCGGGGAAGAGCCTCCGCTTTGTGTTGGGTGCGCTGCGGCGCGGCCGATGTTCGCAAGCTCCCTGGATGCACATTGCCTCTTTTCTCTCTTTCTTTTTGTCAGCGGTTCAGCGAGGAAGAATGCCTCCAACCCAACCCAATCCAGGCCAGTACGCACTCACCAACGGGGACCCTCTCAACGGCCACTGCTACCTGTCCGGCTACATCTCGCTGCTGCTGCGCGCCGAGCCCTACCCCACGTCGCGCTACGGCAGCCAATGCATGCAGCCCAACAACATCATGGGCATCGAGAACATCTGCGAGCTGGCCGCGCGCCTGCTCTTCAGCGCCGTCGAGTGGGCCCGCAACATCCCCTTCTTCCCGGATCTGCAGATCACCGACCAGGTGTCCCTGCTCCGCCTCACCTGGAGCGAGCTCTTCGTGCTCAACGCGGCCCAGTGCTCCATGCCGCTGCACGTGGCGCCGCTGCTGGCCGCCGCCGGCCTGCACGCCTCGCCCATGTCCGCCGACCGCGTCGTGGCCTTCATGGACCACATCCGCATCTTCCAGGAGCAGGTGGAGAAGCTCAAGGCGCTGCACGTCGACTCGGCCGAGTACAGCTGCCTCAAAGCCATCGTGCTCTTCACGTCAGGTGAGGCCGCGGTCGCGGGGCGCGCTCGAGCACCCCCGCAGGCCGTGCTCCCGCCGGGCCGGGCCCCCAGCGCCGCGCCGCAGCGTCCGGCCAGGCCCTCGCCGCCCTAGGGCCTACCCCGGCCCCGCGGCCCCCGCGCGGGAACGCAGCGGGCGCGGGGCAGCTGCCTTGTCGGGAGCACGCGAGGTGCGGGTGCGGGTGCGGGCCGGCAGGCGACGGGGGCGCAGCGGCCTGGGCCCCCAACGCGGGGCCTCGGCGGCGGTGGCGGGTGCGTGTCTGGTTGTAGGGGGGAGGGGGCCGGTAGGGCGGTGCTGTGCATCCGTCTGGCTGCGCGTGTGTACTGTAAGGCGTGCATGTGCAAGCGACGAGTGTGTGTGTGTGTGTGTGTGTGTGTGTGTGTGTGTGTGTGTGTGTGTGTGTGTGTTACAGCCGAGCGTGTCTGGGGGAGGAGAAGGAAGGAGGAGAATGTGGGATGTGGGAAGGTGGTTTTCTCTGCTCTGGGTGGCATGCTCCCAGCATGAGTTTCCCCGGACACAGATCCACACACAGACACACAGACAGACAGACAGACAGACACACACACACACACAGAGGTAGAAAGAGAAGAATCCGCATAAATAAATCATAAATAATCCCGCTTTATTGCTGCCTGATTTTCCCTTATCGGAAACCATTCATGTTTGCAGTTGCTGAGGTTATTGAGGGTCGTAAAACACGGATTCGATCTAAACAACAAAGATTTGAAAAAAAAAAATACAAAAGCAATTCTGTCCAACACCCACCAAGTCTGAGTGGATTCCCGGGCCTAGAGATAAATCTCCAACCCATGCAGAACACATGAACATTCAAAATTTCACAGAGTGCCTTAAAAATCTCAAATTAAATGTAGGCAGTAGTAACATGCATGTTAACAATTTCTCTTATGATAGATGGTTCAAATTAACTTCCAGGAAAGTGCATTAACGTTGCCTTTGAAGGCTCTGGTCTGAGCCTCTGAGAACACTGACCGCCTTTTATTATTGT
The DNA here is from genome assembly GCF_029834395.1 of Sorex fumeus. Lineage (NCBI taxonomy): Eukaryota > Metazoa > Chordata > Mammalia > Eulipotyphla > Soricidae > Sorex > Sorex fumeus. Next base: position 8,382,591 of record NW_026606075.1, on the reverse strand, counting down.
AACCTGCAAGAGGGAAACATATAAACACCCGGGACAGCAGGTAATGGGGGAAATATAAACAAAGCCAAAAAGAAGCTGGTGGTGAACAGCACAGCTTCCACTCGGCCTCAGGCTTACCCACTGTGAGTAGGGTTAGTTGTACTTCTACCACTGTTATTGGCATTATTGTTTTTAATTCCTCCATTCACAGAACAAATAAACCATCCCAATAAATCTGTCTGAGAACCAGAACCTCCAAAGGCCAAATTAAAACCAGTCTGAGCACAAATGGCCAAACCCCCTTTCCCAGGGCCTTGTGGAACAGTAAGCAGTGGTATAATCTATCAATATTTCTTGGCTTTCATGCGTGAAGAATCGTATTTACATTGTATTAAAATGACTCTTAAATTTGCACAATATTGTAATGTAGCAAATGTAGTATTAATATCGATCTGAACAGCAGATAATTTATTTAGACAAGAGAATCTCATTTGTATGCAGGGTGGCCAGAGCCATGGACTTGGAATGCCCCCTTTTACTTCCCGAGCAAATGCAGATCCGCTTGTAGGAGAGGGAGTTCTTCTTTGCAAGAGGATAAAGTGCGAATCTTAAAACAAATGGAAGATTTATTGAATAGCCTCCTCAGTGTTTGAATGCATTTTATCTTAATAAGTCTTCTTGATGGAAATGTGTTTTTCAAAAGTGACAAAGAGCCTGGGAAGCAGTAACGGGGCTTCTTTCGCTCTGGCAGGCCTGGGGCCTGGCTGGCTCTCTCTCTCTACTACCCAGCTCTTTAGCCAAATTAATCAGGAAGCAAGCCAGTGTCAGAGTAGCTGAGTTTTCGAAAATCTCATCCAGTGAGGTGTCTCGAAGCAGAAGTGGGAAGTGGAGCTGGAGGTCTTCTAGAGGAAGAAGGTCCCCCTCCTTTTTCTGTGTCCTTCCTAAGGTTCTTTGAGACCCCCAGTTTTCTGAGCCTTTCCCAGAGAGAGGAGAGAACTGTGAAGGCTGCAGAGAAGAGTGTGGAGTTCTTCCGGTTTACTTTCAGCCTTTCATCCACAGACAGCCCCGTGAAAAGTATTCCTTTCCAAAAGTTTGCCCCAAGAAGTTTCTCGAGCCAAACCTTTAGGTTGCGGAGGGAGGCCTTGGGGTGAACAACAGCAGTATTTTGTTGGGAAATTGCAGACCCACAATCTGAAGATGGAAATAGAGCTGTCACTAGTAATCCCCCTCCCTCCTCTGTATAGCACATTTCCACTTTTGACTAAACCTGTTTTGATTGCTGGCCAGAAGGGAATTCATGGGAAGCCTTCTCAAAGTCATCCAACTTTTAAGCAAACTTTGACTGATGGAAACGACAGTTTTAGACATATTGTCCAACGAGGTTAGCTCTGGCTCAGTATTAGCTCTGGCTAAGTATTAGAAGTCGGCTAGGGGGTTCCCTGTGGTGGTTTTCGCATTTGGCCTCTGGATGGTATGTTTAATCCTTAATATTCTGGATCGCATCCAAGGAGTAGGTCATGACCCGAACTTACTTTTTTCAAAAATTCATTAATTCATACACCTAAATATTCTCTCAAATAAATGAGACCTTCTCTGAAAGGAGCCATCTAGTTAACATAAATACAATAAATCCATTTTCAGCACAATAATAACTTTGATTTCTAGTTATGGCAGCTGATTACATCTATATTTCCTGAACACTAAACTCTTCTGAATGCACAACATGAAATACATTCTCTGCACTACAAAGGCTGAGCCGGGAGGGCCTGAGCAGTAATGGTTATTTATTTACATAATTTCTTTTCCATGTACAGTAGAAGAAATATTGAGGGTTCCCACATTGACACTACTAAATAAAAAGTGAGACATGGATTTTTAGCCCGTCCACCTCCTTTACCTATCTGGGATTTAACTCATGGAGTATACACATGTGCTTCATGACACCCCTTGCTCCCCTCGCTCAGTTCCCACATCTACCCAACCCAGCTGAGAGCTCACACTGTCTTGTGATTGTGGGAATCACCTTTGCAGTACTCTCCAGTGTAGGAAGGAATATGGAGGGAGGTGTATGACCACAGCTGAGGATACTGTTGAAGGGAGTCCCAGGACTGGCTGGCTGACCACCTGGCACCTGACTTCCAGGCCCGGCTCTAAGCTTTATTGCCTTCAGAGGAAATAAGTGAAAGCAGTTAGCCCAAGACCCAAGCATGTCTTTCCTGCCTGAAGTTTCAGCCTTTAGAGGAAGTAGCCTGGCTAGGAGAAGGGTAGTGACCTTGCACTCTGGAATCCCTAATCATAAATATCGCATAAATATTTGATGGTCCTCAGGGAATGCCATATGGGTCTTTAAAAATATCTGCTTGGGTATCTAGTAGTGGGTCCCTTTTTTTTTATTGCATTGTCTGAGGCTGCCCGTGGCATAATGGGCAACTAATGCATGATGTTAGATAAGCAAGATAGATGTAAAGACAAGTCTGCATGGTGGTCATTCAGTGGGGTCAGGTTAGCAGGCAGGGCCAAGGGCAGACCTCAGAGTCCCCTCTGTAACCTGCGAAGCCCCAGGGTGCTCCTGCCCTCCCCCTGCCAGCCATAAAATCTCACTGGCTTCCCAGGGCAGACCAGTGTGGGGGCACCCAAGTGGCTGGCTGGAGTAATTAGACATCTGAGAGAAAGCCAGACTGGATCTGGGGTCAAAGGAGCCTTGCCTCAGAAGTTCTTGAATTATCACTAGTTTTATTTGTATTTTTGCTCAAGGCCATAGCCTTGTAGATGAAGGTGTTAGAATGCTTTGTAAATCCCAGTTCTTAAAATATAAAGACATAAAGCTCAGAAACTCAGCAGGCAAGAGTTTTCGCTTTGACTCATTTGTTGTGTCTTCTTAGGGTCACACTTGCCCATTCACGATTGTATAATGTCCTTTTGAGAGTATCACCATGCATGCATTTCTTCCCAGATCTATAGATTAGCAAACTCTGTCTTTGATCTCTGGTAACCTCCTGACTGGCTCAGCATTTCTCTGTGATCTTCCTGTTTTTTAAATATTTATTATTAATCGATGAAACAACACAGGTGTTTGAACTTAGGAAAGGAAGTCTTCGCTTTGCACCTGCCCTTCACTTCCGTCTGGTTAGTAGATATGGTATATAACTGCTGTCTGGAAATATTTTTAGGAGATCAAGAAGAGGCTTGGTTGATGTGAGATAAACACACAGATTTTGAGATGCTGTTATTGTGTGTAGGTGCCTCTTTCTCTCCTGGTCCTGCCACAGGAGGCTTATGCCTCCACCCCACCCCACCCCACCCCCAACTCCCCATGCCCCAGTTCTAAAGCAGCAGCAGAAGCTGCCTCTAGCCTAGCTTTGTGTCTGATTGCTGAAGATGTCTCCTCTCTGCAGCCTGGAGTAACTGAGCTTCTTCCTCCTGATTATTATATAGCTTACAGAGATGTGACCAATTTTCAATTACTTGATCTAAGGCCCTGATAGACACGTACACCCTCACCAAGGATTTGCAGCAGAGTCCTTGCTTGCAGAGATAGGGGATCTCAAATCCTATATTGCAAACGCATGGGCTTGATCTGATTCTAGGCACTGCCAGCCCCATGGTTCCTTCCCCCTCCCTTGCGTTTGTTCACGCACCTCTAGATCTGCTGGTGGTTTCCGGTTGGGTCATTGGGATTTGAGGGGAGCACTCCAAGAAGCCTTTGAGAGCTGCCTCCTGACTGCCCGTGTCTTCATGACTCCTGAGCACCCCAAAATCCGGGGAACCAGGGGCAGAAGTCATCCCTTTAATGAGCACAGCGGAAAGATGCTCCCCTGCAGGCGGAGGACAGGTTGCTGTGTACAAGCAAACATGGCTCCAGCATCGTACATTATTTAATCCAAAGGTGAAAGAGGAAAAACAAAGGAACCCGAAAGGCTGCTGCTTCCGCAGAGATGTGCTTCTCTCCCCAGCTCCCCTAGGCTTGGTGGGGGCTCGATTTATGTTTATTTGTGCTGGGGGCTGGCAGGAGAGACCGCTGGAGAAGGAATGTGGAGGCCTGGAGGGAAAGCTTTCTCTTCCTTTTTCTTCTATTTCCACCCTTTCCTCCTCCTCTTCCTAAAACATCTTTAACAGCTTCCTGGAGCCTTTGCTGTTCACTGACCTAACGGTATGCCCCCTCCCCTTGTCTCTCCTCCCTGTGGCTGCCTGGGCAGACGCCTGTGGCCTGTCGGATGCTGCGCACATCGAGAGCCTGCAGGAGAAGTCGCAGTGTGCGCTGGAGGAATATGTCAGGAGCCAGTACCCTAACCAGCCCAGCCGCTTCGGCAAACTGCTCCTGCGGCTGCCCTCGCTGCGCACCGTGTCCTCCTCAGTCATCGAGCAGCTCTTCTTCGTGCGTTTGGTAGGTAAAACCCCCATCGAAACTCTCATCCGCGATATGTTACTGTCCGGGAGCAGCTTCAACTGGCCTTACATGTCCATCCAGTGCTCCTAGACCCCCGGCGCTTTCACCCACCCCTGCCTCCGTAGAGACTGAGAGCCACTGGGGACCATGGACTCCAAAGCCTTGGGGACACTGGGTGGCTGCTGCAGGGTGTGGCCGGGCAAGCTGGGCAGTGGGTGGAGTGGGGGAAGAGGGCCGGAACCACAAAAACAGCCCACCCTGCACACATGCAACTGGAGCCGTGAACCAGGAGAAAAAGAGACTTTGTAAGGATCAGATCTGTGAACGTGGTGGGAAGGAAAGCAAAAAGGGACCTTGGGTCTGGTGAGAAAAACACGTTTTTTTTGGGGGGGGGGAGAGAGGACCATGAGAATTTTAATAAAACAAGAAGGAGACTAATGGACCTTCCAGGATTTATTGTGGACAGATGTGGATATATTCTGTACAGAAAACAACACACTTGGAAGTGGACTGAAGCCTATGTAGAAACACACACATACACACACGCACCAAACATTGTTATTCATTTTGTAAAATACTAGTCTTTATTTTCATTTTTTTGTAAAATTTAAACATCGTATGCACATAAAAAAAAAAGGAAACAAGAATTAGGGGAAAATAACATTTTCCAAATAATTATAAAAAATGTCCTGTGTCTATGTATCTATATCTGTTTTGTATTTTTTTCTGGTTCCAAACCAGATTTCCTGTGATTCTATACTAATAATTTTTGATATAACCCTTTGCTTCTTATAATGAGTGCGATATATGTTGTCAAGGCTGTTCTTCAAGAATTAAAATTGAAGTGAAAATTTAAACAAAAATAAAAGAATTTAGCAAAATCCACGTGTCTGGTTGCTTGACAGATGCCATCATTGTAAGAGAGTCCTTTCGATTAATTTCCACCCCAATTATTGTTAGAATGAGGTGAGTGGTGGTGGTGTGTGGGGGTGGGGGAGGGCTTTTAAGGTCCATTACCAAGTTGGCTAGGAGATTTCTTTCCTTAAACCAAACGCACTGCTTTGACTTTCTAATTATGAAGGTCAGGCTCTGAGTGGGTCCAAGGTGATTGGGAGAGCTTGCTGCCTTGGTTGGGGGCATCGGCCAGTGGGACTTGGTGACTCATAAGCTTCCCTGCACACGGCAGGCAGGAAGGGTGCAGTAAGCTTAGTGGCTAGGCCTGGGCAGACAGAGTGGGGTCTCGCCTGGCTGGAGAGAGTTGGGAGAGGTATAGGGGCTCTCAGAGCCAGTGGGCGGCTTAGTTGCCTCAATACTGGCATCTGGAGTGCCTGGGGGAGCTGGGGCACAGAACTCTGAGTGGTTTTTACCACAACCGCCCTTTTCAGTCTGCTGAAGAAGTTTCTGGGAGGCCCATCCCTCCCTTGGAGGGGTGGAAGGGGCCCTACTGTGGCATTTGGGACAAGGCTCTGGAATCTGGGACTTCCATTCTGCTAAGGAGGGTTTTCCCCTAGTGGTCCTCTTAGCGAGGACCTGTTGTGCTAAGGTCTCTGCTTGGGTGTGCTGTGGGGTATGGGTGGGGCTCTAACAGCTTTCTGGGGGTGAGTGTTTGACAGGATGCCAATTTGCACCAGGTGAACATGCAGAGCCAGGGGGCTTTCCCTTCACCATATTAGCCGCATCTTTTCAATAACACCTTTCCCTCCTCTCTCCCCCGCAAACCCAAGCCAGTCTGAACAGAGGCAGAGGGCAAGAGCTGGACTTTCACACTAGCCAAGTTAGCTTTGCATTTGTTGGACCTCCCCAGGTGTCCAGGCCCCCTTCCATGCACTTCACAAACGCAGTAACAAGCCCTCAGACTCCAAACTTACCTGAGCTTTTAATACTCTGGGTGCAGCACTGCAGCAATGCGGTTCTGGGCTCTGAGGCAGCTGGGGTGGGGGATCAGGCTCCGCAGAGCCCCCTTCAGTGGCTGGCCTGCCTGAGAATGCACCTGACTCCTACTACGGGGACAGGGTGTTGGAGAGTGCGGCATCTTGGGCAACCCAAGGCAGCTCAGGTCCCTAATATTAGGTCCTGGGCTGTGTCCTTGTAGCACACCCAGGGTCCACATCTTTGGGCCTAAGTTGCCTTCCTGGGGCAGGTGGAGGACCCAGGCAAGAGGAGACATGAGGACAGAACATAGGGACCCCTAACAACCTCTCAGAAAGTCTCAAGAGTGCCCCTTCTCAGAAGGTGGGATGGGGTGGGGTGGTCTGCGGGAGCACGGAGGGGGAGGGGAGCCTGGCTGCCTCCAAGTGCTCCCAGATCTTTCTTGCCTTTCTTAAAATGAGATGTAAATATATTCATTACAATGTGATCCCTCTGATAAAAACAGATCAACATTTTCGTAGGTCGAGACGTATTTTTCAATTAAGTTCAATATTGAAGCCCCAGCGCAAGGAGCGCAGTGTGGGGAGGGAAGCGGTTCTCCTTGTGGAGGAGTCCAGAGGTGACCCTGCTTCACTTGGGCCTGGAGCTTGCCCACGACGACCTGGGGGGCCTGACCTGGGGCACCCGGGGGGAGCCTTTCTAATCCTGAGCCCCAGCCTTGCACGTCCTGCACGGCGGCGCAGGGTGAAGACGGGCCTGCCCGGGGCCTGACGGGCTCGGTCACACGCTGGGTGGAGGGAGCCGGGGAGCCCCTGGGCTGAGTGCAAGGACAGCGCGAGTGGCTCTGCGTCCCCCGGGCTTCTGCCAGGCAGGGGGCTGCAGGCGGTGGGGGTGGGGGGGAAGGAGGGGTGTTTCTTTCCTGCAGCCTTCTAGGAGGCCGAGTGAGCACTCACTGGCGTTGCACGCCGTGAGGAGTCTTCGAGATCTCTGTGTCCCCCTCCTGCAGAGACGTTTCCCCAGGGATCGCTCGCCCTGTGGGCGCCCCCGTCGGGCCGGACGGACTGCCGGCGACTCGGCGAGGCACAGTCGGAGATGCAAGCATTTGCCCGTGCGAAAGGGAGATGTTTAGGCTCTGGGAGCGCAGCTTCTCAGCCACAGAGGGAACCTTCGGTCAACGAGGAAGCGTCCACTCCCGGAGACCCCAAGCGACCCTGGACCGGCTGGCCGCGACCCGCGGTCTCATCTAGGGTCTCCCACGCTGAGCGGGTGGTGAGCGGTTGCGCCTCTGCAGCATCCGATGCCTCTCCAGACCCTGGGAAGGAATCACTGGCCAGAAGGCACGAGGGAGCAAGAAAGAGGTTCTGCCTGGGTGGCCACCCCGGAGGCTCCTGAACTGTGAGGCCGCCTTCGAGCTAAGCGCCAGGGGGAGCCTTGCAATCCACAACCAGGTGGAGGTTAGACGTTCATCTTGGGGGCGCACGGCCCCTCCTGGGCCTGCTCCTGCCACCCAAGCCGTCCCACCTCTAAGGCGTATGCGGAGTGGGGCAGGGCTGACCGAGCTGGCCGGGCTCCCTGGGCGTACTAGAGCTGACCAGCTCCTTAGAGCCAGTGTAAATGCATCCTAGTTGGAGAGCGGGCCACACAAGGCGCATCTCTCTTGAAATTACCTGGAACCTATAAAAGTCAAACGTTCCCTTTTCTAATCCAAATGCGTGCTGGGAGACTGAGAACTTTAGGGGCTTTGAAGCTGGGTTTTAACTACTTTAGCCACAAGCTTGGCTGAAAACATCAAAAAGGCCATCTCGGGACATGCTGGCCTCTGAACATCTCCAGGGAGCGATGCTGCACTTCATTCGAGGACAAGGACTGGTACAAGGCAGTTTCAACATGACCCTTGCCCTTGGATATACACCCCAACTTAGGACCCCCAGGCCTGGTGGACGCCAAGGAGTGGGGGTGGGGTGTCCCATCTAACTACCAGAGCAACCTCTGATTTCTGGGGGCACTGTCTCTCAAATGGTGTAGAAGCCAGCCAGGTTCTGTTTGCTGAGGGGCCCCAGCGCCTAGCTTGGAAGCTAGATGCACTGGTGGCTCAGAATCCTCACTTTCAACCTCCTTGAGTTCTGGGCTTGGTGCACGCCAAAGTTTATGTTTTGTTTTTGTTTGAAATCTCCTGCACTCACGGGCAGTGACAGAATCATCTCCCCCAAGTGCCTCCATTCCTCAGAACAAATCACCGAATTGCCTGGCAAATGGGAAGCCATGGAGAGGCATGGGGAGGATATGGAGGGAGACACAAGTAGGAACTAATAAAACTCTTGTTAGAGGGTCTGCTTGGGATCTGTGGCGTCACTGGGCTTTTTACTTGAAAAGCCAAAGAGTTGTATTCCTAAATGAGTTAAAGACCCATTTACCTCTGTCGTGTTCTATTCATCAAGCCACAAGTTGAGAGTCCCTAACATGAAACTATTTGTTTGCTTACACAACCAGCTGGGCGCAATTTCACGTCTGAGATATCTATCTGAAAGCGCCTCTCATTTATTATCTCTCCTTGTCAGCGAATCCATTTTCCAGCTCCCCCCCCCCCGTTAGAGTTTATTTATTTATTTATGGGACAGAGGACTTCTTTGCCTGGGAGAACCTGGGTGCTGAATGCTCCCCGGGGAGTGGCCGCTCCTTGTGGGGTGGGGGTGGGGGTTCTGCTGGGTTCAGGATGCTGGAACCAGGGGTCGGAGGGCCAGGGTGCTAAGCAAGCAGCGGGTGGGCCTGCCTGGAGGCTGCGAACTGCCGCTTCCATGGATATTTTCCATGCTATCTCTCCCGGAGTCAGCCCCAACCACCTGTGCGAGGAGAGGGCGGGGTCACTGCAGGGATGTCCAGAAGACTCCCTCCGCATAGATGGATTTGGGAGATGCCTTCACTAATAATAATAATAATTATAATAATAATTATAAAACCACCTCACCAAGTCCTAGTTCTTCTAGGGGCCAAGTTCTTCTTCCTTGCCGGAGCTCAGAGTGAGTAACCAAGATGTAAATAGTTGTGTGATGGGCTGGGGGAGGGGACAGTGCATTTATTGTGTGTGCAGAGGGGAGAAGGCTGCACGTGGTTTCAATTTTGAAGCACAAAGAGAAATAACATGCAATGCAGAAAATAGGTTTTATGAATGTAATTGAGAGGAAAGAAAACAATTAACTTGGTGCCAGGTTGCACACTCGATTCTCCACCCTGTGCCTCCTCCTCTACCCCATTTTAAAGTGATGTTTCCCATGTGAACAGAGTGGGGTAACCAGGACAGTTGGATCCGGCTGACAAGGGCAGCCCTGATGGAGATCTCAGTGATGGGTAGATAATGGTGTCTATCCATCTCCTAGTCTGCTAAGGTCTCCAACTAAATAAGGGATCAAATCCCAAAGCCAGCATATGAAATGCCCCCAGTTGTAAAAGTGGGGAAGAGAGAGGGTGCATGGAAGGGAGGAGTGTGGGGAGTGGAGGAGGGGAGAGAGAACATATTTCTTTAAAACAGACCAGGCTGGTCTCTGCAAGGTAGCCTATTGTGTTGATTTAGGAAGACATTTGCTGTATATAACGTTTAAGGCTGATAATATCATTGCACAGCCAGATAAATAAAGCATTGGCCCAACTCTGGGGTCAGCGATCGATCTCTGGGCTCAGAGGAAAAAAGGGAAAGAGACAGGGTCGTGCACGAGGCTCTGTGAGCTTGTCAGACGGCAAGCAGGAGCGGGAGTGTGTGTGAGCGCCAGGGTGTTCGAGAGAGAACCAAGACTTCAGCTGGCCAAGAGCTCATTAGCATTCCTAACCCATGGACCTGCGCTGACAACTAACAGAGATATCCCGCTCACCACCAGGCCTCCTCTCCTTTTGTCTTCAGATCTGGAAGAGAAAAAGATTTCTCGGTGGAAGCTGGAGACTGAACTTCCATGTGGCTGTTGGGGATTCAGGACAGAAAGAAAGAAAGAAAGAAAGAAAGAAAGAAAGAAAGAAAGAAAGAAAGAAAGAAAGAAAGGAAAGAAAGAGACATTCCAAGAACTTGCAAGATCTTTCACTCTTCTTTTTAAAACTTCCCTTCTAAAACGGACTTTTTTGTGGGCTTTTTTTTTTTTTTGCTTTTCTCTCTCTAAGTGTACAAAGTGTAATACATTCATCAAAACTCCAAGCTTAAATGAGAGAGAAATCATTTGAAAATATTTTGCCTTTTCTCCTTGTTGACGCGCAGAGAGAGGTGGATGTTTATGTTAGACTTACATACACATGTAAAGCTGGTACTTTTAGTTAAAGATTTCCAGAACATTGCAACCGGGAGTTGTTTGAGATTTTTGTGCCTCATCTTTCTTCTGTTTGGTTTTGTTTCATATGATAAATTCTGCTTTATGTTCTATTTTTAAAATATACTGCGTATTACTCCATCACTGTTGTCTTTTTTTTTTTAAATAAAACACATCTTTCAAAATAGGGTGTCATTTCTGTGTTAGCTATCAGAAATGTGTCATTTTAGAGCACCCGCTATTCTAAGAAACGTTTTAAAATTACGCTCATTTGTGCTGTTCTAATCACCTGCAATATTTTGGGCCAAGTGTGTTTTTAACCAAATCTCACAGGAATAAATATGTATCCACTTTGCTCTCCTAGATCCTGTGTCTTGAACTCCATCAAATCAGGCAGATAGTTTTACACTGGAGTGTACAAATTATCCCATGTTGACAGATGTTTGTCACTTAGTAACTTCTTTCCAAGTTTTCCCCCCTCCCCTAAGCCCTCTTTCTAGCTTGCTTTGTTGTTTTAAAATATGCATGTCTCTCACTGGAATGCCAGTCACGAGGGCAAACTTTGTGTCCAACCTCCCACATGAAATGATCCTTTTAGAGGGAACTCGATATGTCTCAATCTGCACTTCACTCAAAGCTTCTGGGTTTGGGCCACTCACTGCCTGGTCCTGGCTCCCAAATAACTCAGCAGAAACGAGTTTCCAACTAAAAATCCCCTCGAATGTCTCCCAGGGAAGAAATATAGCTCCTATAATTAAAGGAGGCAACGGCCAGAGGGGGAATGCAGCCGGCAGCCAAAAGAAAAGTAAGAGTTTTATTCATTTGCTGATTGAACTTGGGTTGTCATGACCAGCAGGTTTCTCCACACTGAGAGTGCTGGAGTTTGTACTGTGTGTGCACAAGAAGGAAAGGTGGGGGGGGGGGGGGGAGGAAGGAAGGGGAAGGGAAGAGGCAGAGTGGAGGTGATCTGGACAACTTGGGGGAGGGAGAAACTGATCCTGTGGGACAGAGTAGTGAAAGTTCCTGGCTTTGGATTGGAGTGAAGAGTGGTAACTAAGGAATATGGGGGAGGGAGAGGCTAACAGGAGATGAGGGGTAATTATAGCAAACTCTTAAATGTGGGGTGTCATCAGGAAATGGAGGACTCGAACTGTTTTCCCTAGGAAAGTAATGTGACAGCAGGGAAAATTATTAGCTGTGCTGCGTGTGGCGGTTTGGGTGTGTGGGGGGTGCAATTATGAGGAGAGGAACATGAGAGAAGGGAAGAAGTTCCAGGACGCCAAGCACAAGTGCGTGGAGCCGGAAGTCTTCCACTCGCCTTGGCAAAAGTTGCCTAGTAGGTGTGGATGTGAAATCTTCTCTAGGAGACATTCTCTTTGCATCTTACTTTAATTGGTTTCATCTTGTGGAGTTGATGCTGGCGTTGTAAGTGCTTCTAGGAGGACGGAGCTCCGAGGCTGAAGAACAGCTCCCAACCTCTTTGACCACCCTTGAAAGCTACAAAACAGAAGGAGTCCTCAGGCAGGGCAGCTCATTCCTATTAAAAAGGCAAAACTTTAGCACTGATGAAAAACAGATGATTTTTTTTTCTCCCTCTCTCTGAAACAGTTACTCTCTTTTACTGATGTGAAGTGACGTCAACAGTGCCTGTCCTATCCCCTTGGAGAGAAGGGAGAGAGGAGGAGATGGAAGGAGGGAACTGGGAGAAAGAGCTGGAGAAAAAGAGAAAGAGCGAGCTGAGAGAAGAAGGGGGGGGTGGAGAATGGGAATGAATATATCCTACACTTTTTGGCCAAAATTCCACCGAGTGGGCAAAACAATGCGTTCGAAACCGGTGATTGATAGGACACCTCTCTCTACTCTCACCAGATCTACATATTCTAACATATGGAAAGCTTACAGGCCCTGTGCACTTATAGGAGCCGATAATGCATTAGCTCTCAGCAATATTTACAGCACCACTTTTAATACACACCAGATGGTTCGCGACTGTGCCGCCTCAGCCAGCTCACTCCTCGATTTTACTCGGCGGCACTTTGTTGCAATTACACTCCATGCTGAGACCAATTTTATTGGTGACCTATTTTTCATATTTGCAGCATTTTATGTTTAAAACCTCCACTCCGTCCCTTTAAAAAAAAATAAGGGCAGTGCTCAGGGAGGGAGAGCTTAGGCGTTCGACGGGGCTGTCTAGGTGGATATTAATATTTATCATGATGTTACATACCTCGGATTTAAGTGAGTAAACCGGATAGACATAAGTACTTGGGTCATTATGTTTGTTCACTCACTCCCTGTTTGTCAGACCCCCATGGACTGTCTACACCACGCACTTGCCTCAGAGTCAATACATCGGACCATAAATATTGTATTCCATTAATTATCACGCCACTAGCTTATCCCGGGCACCCGTGTCCTGGAGCGACGCAGGGCAAATGAGGACGCTTCCTGAGCAGATTTTGAGGCTGGGAACCCCGCTGAAATTTCCGCGGTGCCTGGGAATTCCTAGAGCCTGAGCGCCAGGCTTAGCCCGGGCTGGCCTGGGGTTTGACTGGTGAGGTGGGGGGGAGGGAGGTGGTGGTGCGCGGCCGCGCAGGCCAGGAGCACTCAGTACCTGTTATCTTGCAGCGCAGAAGGCCACAGGGAGATTCCCATTTGGCACGCGGGAAAAGGCTTTCAACTTTATCTCCCGCCATGTATTTCCAGCCCCGAGTGGCCGGCTCAGAGACATTGTTTTGCACCGAACAACAGAAACGTCCTATTCGCTAGCGCGCAGGTGTGCATCCTTCCCAAACTTCCCCCACCATCCCTCGCTCGGAGGAACTCTTTCCCTGGTTTAAAAAAAAAATCACAGATGTTTACTTTATTGATATAACCTATACCATGGTTAGGCTGAGAATAATATGCCTCAACTAACAGTCATTCAGCAAATAATAGAGGCGTTCTGGATGCTTTCCAACGTTACACATGTACTTGGTCATAAAATGATACGTGAAAAAATTAACATCTGCTTTCCTAAAATAAAGTGTGCCAAGTAGCTTTTTATGAATGCTTTCCTCATTTTCAAAAGAAATATGGAGAGATAAACTGGCACCCAGATGTATAGCATATTTATAATGGTTGTAGGATTTAAAGGTAGCTATTCATTGCACAAGCCATTTAAAAGCTGACGGTTTAAAAGCTACTTAACCCCAGACATCTTCGAATCCTAAAGAGTCTTCCAAATTTTATCTTTCAGGGAGGAATTTACTGTAATTTAATTGCATAGCAAGGCAGAACTCCATGCAAGTTGGGGCACTGTCGCTGGAGCTCTACAGAAATTCCAACTCGCCTTTTTATTTACCTAATTTCTCAGCAAGGTTCCCAGGCCCTTAAGAAGGCAGAGCTGGAAAGTTTAGTTGGGCTCTTTTTTGTTGTTGTTTAATTCCACTATTAGGAAATGAGGCCTACCTTTGAATTATTTCATTAGGATTTGGCCTTTTGGGGGAAGGGGTGGGAACCATAATCATTAGTGGCTTTTTATTATTTCTACAATAAATGGCTAGATTCTTTGTTGAATAAGCTGCTTGAATGTTTTGCAGATGTTCCACTTAGACCAAATCTGACCCCCTATTTCCTCCCAAATAACTTGCTTAAACTCTCCCACCAGTACATTTACTCCAGAGTTAACTCCCCCATCCTGGCAAGTTTATAAGTGTCTAACATAGTCTTGTGAAAGTTCCACCTAAGTGCGAGCAAGCGAGCACACACACACACACACACACACACACACACACACACACACACACTCCCACCCACTGAGCCTCTGAACACGGCAGAGGGTAAAAGGAGTGGGGGGGGGGGGGTTGGAGAGAGAGAGAGAGACAGAAGAGAGAGAGAGAGAAGCGAGGCAGAATAGACAGAGGAGGGAAGTCAGCTCAGTGGTCACTGCACTGGTGCGGAGGTGCCCCTCACCCGGGTTGTGCCTCGAATTTTTGGCTTAGCCACCTTGGGGTGCCCCCCGGTGCGATTGCCCCCAAAACGTGCGGGGAATTTTCATTTGCCAAGTGCTTTGGGGTCGTGGTCCAGAGTCATCTCCAGGCTGCCCCGGTCAGAGCGGGAGTCAGAGCGGGGCCCGGCCGGGCGGGTCGTGGTCTGGGAGCGTCCAGCCGGTGGCAGCGCCCCAGCCAGGGCAGCCGGGCGCGGGGACCCCGGGGTGGGTGGGGGGCTTAACAAAGGGCTCCGTGGGGGCTCGGTGCTGGCCACGTGACGGCCGGCGGCGAGGAGGGGCGGCAGCCAGGGGGGTGCGGCGGCTCGGGGACATGAAAGAGCCCGCGGCCCGGGGCTGGCCACGCCGGACTGGCCGCGCCGCGCTCCGCCGGGACACGCGCTTGTGTGCGGGGCTCTGCGGCCGCCGCACCTCTCCTCTCCGCAGCTCTGACTTGAAAAAGCACTTGGAAGAAACTGCGTGTGCGGGGAGGGCGGCGGGGTGGGCCGGGGCCGGCTGGTGGGTGGATGGGGCGGAGGCTGCAGAGGCAGCCCCCTTCTGAGTGACAGGACTCCTTTTCAAAGGGCAAAAGGGGGGTGGGGCGTGGGGGGACGCTCCCAATATGAATAGGAGAATTTTCAAGGTTCCGCGCAGTCCCTTCCCCTCCCCCATTTTAAGAGATTTCTTTCTTTCTTTTCCCCTTTCTGCTCTTTTTCTTTCTTCTTTCTCTTTCTTCTTTCTCCCCGCCAGCACCCAACCCCCCCCAACCCCACTTTTTTTTTTTTTTTTTGGCGTGCGCTGTGTCTTGATAAGCTTTCAGGAGAAAGAACCAGCCATTCTCTTTCATTTTACACCCCCTTCGGGTTGAGCAAAGGATGGAAACATTTTAACACGATTTGGTGCACCCGCACGGACCGGAGTGGCTCATACAGTCTAGGAATCTCGGGTGCAGACTGGGCTTGAGTTAACGCGGGTGCGTTGGTAGGGGAGGGAGGGGGGAGATGGGATATCTTACAAGTTTTCCTTCACCCCAATAACAAAACCTGTCACATCTTTACTTCTTACGATAAAAGGGATCGTGTCCTCATTTGGACACCTCTAAGGTGATTATCGTCACACACATAGGTTTTAAAGTCTGTCTGTATTTGCGATTTAACCTTAGAAACACCAGAATTAGTCTCCATCCTCAAGCCCCGCTTTTATTATTATTGTTACTGCTGTTGTTGCGGCAGAACATGCCTCAGAGAATCTTTTTAGAAAGAAAGACTTAAACCCACAGCACCAGATGTTTGTTGTTGTTATCATGATTATGATGGCTATCATGCCATCCCCCCTTTTTTGCACTTGATCTGATTGAATGAACTTTTTAAAGAGTGTGAAATGAAGGACACAAAGACAGTATATCAATGAAAAGAAGAAAGTGGCCCTTTTAATGAGAACTAAAGAAAACCCAAATGTAGATGAAGTGTACCGTAAACGCAGCTTCAAAGTCCATCTTAATTCCCTTGGGCTCAGTCATCATGGACATGTGATAATTGGGGGTTCTGCAGGGAGGTAAGGCCGGCTTGGGCTGGGAGTCGTGCAGATGTGCTTCCATGATTTGTGATTCCAAATATACTTAAAGCAAGAACTTGGAGATCTTACAGAACCCGGACCTGGTCACTTCATCTTCAAATACTTGTCTGCATTAAAGTGATTTTTCCCCCCTCCCTAAGTGATCGTGCTCACTGAGGGGTTTCAATTCTCCACTCCGAGGTTCAGTTCACTCCCCAGCAGGTTGGTATCTGCTGGGCCAGATTCTAGATTTTGACTATTATTTTGTGATCAGCTCTGTTTAATTTTCTTTTTCTTTTCGGACCTCAGCCTTCCTGGATCACAAAAAGTCCCCACAAGCAACACAGCAATAAATCCGAACAAAAATAAGACAGATTTCCTCATCGATGTGTAATAAAGTTAAAGGACATTGTTTTGTCAGACAAGCGCTAAGTAGAAAATAAATCTCAGAGTCTGGGGAAACAAAACGGAGCGCTGCTGGCATGTGCGTAAATTTACTTTTAAAAGCAATAAATCAATGTTAAATTAAACAGCTGGGTACCCTGTCTAAGACAAGGGGTTCCGTGTTTAAGAAGATCTTGATGGGGGAAATGTAGTATTTAACTAGACACACACACACACAGACACACACTCAAAAATTTTTATGGTGATTCAGCTCAGGCAAGGCTGGCCTGAAAACTTCTCTGAACTTCAGAGAGGAAGAGGGGAAGAAGGGAAAATATGACTTGTTTCTACCTTACAGCTTCAGCTCTCTTGTTCTCTCTCTCTCTGTCACTCTCTTTTCTCTTTCTCTTTCTATGTCTCTCTTTCTCCATGTACGTATATACATATATACATGTGTATATGTATATATATGATATGTATATACATATGAGATATGTATGAGGACTGAAGGTGTAATATATATGCCTTACCCACATGTATGTGTGTTTTAAAGCAGAAGGGGACAGGGGACAAGGAGGTTCATAGAAATGTTTTAGATTTCTTGTAAATGTTCATTTAAGTTCTGACAGTATCTCTTTATTGGTTCATTTGCCAGGTGGGTCATACATTTTTGTGTTTTTTCCCCTGTAAATACTATAAAACCTGTAAAGCTGTTAATGAGCATGTTGAACATTGTCTCATATAACACTTTTTAAAATTCTTAATGTGGTTGTTTTGTACAATGGATGGCATGGTAGAAAATTAAAGAGGACTATTATTTCATATTTCTCATGTATGTTTTCCTTGAGAAGCAAATCTAAAATGGAAGTAGCATTTAAAACTCAGCTGAAGTGGAGTTCATGCCCAATTCAATCAGCTTAATCAATGACTGAATAAATAGCAGTACTACTACATTAAAAAAACAGAACTATTTTAACATTCATTTTCTAAGTTTTTTCAGTTTTTTTTCTTTTGCTGCTGTTGCTTTGCTTTGCAAAGCACTTAACTGGGAAAAATTGTATGGGTGGGGGTGGCAGCAGGGGACAGAACAATGGGAAACCCAAGCTCTGACTCGGTATTCTAAGAACAATGTGAATCAATGAGTTATTACAAAGGCAATATTTAATAGAGAAAATTAGAAGTAGTGCAAGATTAGTCTATGTATTCTGTATTCCACCCCCTCCCGAGATTTAAAATAAAATTCCGGAAAGGCTCAGCAGAGTTATGTTACAAAACAGAAATATTGTTAGTATAAACTCTCAGTTGTTGTTTTGTATTCAGGTCAACTGATGTCAAAGACAAAAATAGGGGAGTTAGCCTATGCAGAAACGAACACATTTTTCTTTATTTTCTCCATATCATAATCCTAGAAGCTTTGTTTTATTAGCTCAGTTCTACAGAACAGTCATGTAATTAGGTAACATCATTCAAATCGAAAAGGGGAAAAAAGTGCTATTTCCCCCCTCAAGCTACAAACTAACAGGGGTGTTTGGCAGTATCCTAGAGTACCTTTGACTTTTCTTCAGCCAAAGGAAATATTCAAGACCCGGTTGCCTGGGGTAAAACAAAGTTATACTATTTATATTTAGAAGGCAGCATTCAGTTTCCATGAGCATCCGTGGCTTGTTAAATGAATCGGTGTCTGATACTACTCGGAGATAGCTCGGATTGCCTGTCAGGAGATGTCTGGGCAGCTTGGTAAACTCAGGATGACTTCTCAAACCCTGCTAGGTTTTCCCAGTGAGGTGCTTTCCTCTATGCTGAAGCCCTGGGAATTATGGCAGCCCAAGGTAAGCCTTTCCGGCACTGTTCCTGTCCCCATCTGGAAAGGAAGGTGCAGAATTAGTTCGAGATTGGACTGGTTTGGGGTACTGAGCGGTGGGAGCAGACAGGCTGCTTGGCTTGTTCTAATTAAAGACAATAAGCAGCCCTTCGAGGAGCTGTCCTTTAGCCTTAGCTGGAGGCTGAAAGAATCTGTCTCACCTCAGCGGTTAATTTTGTGGAACTGGCTGGTGAGGTGAAAAGCAGCGACCCACAGGTAGCTCTGAGCTCCTGAGAGATTGGGCTGGTGGTTATGAGGCGGCAAGTGCATCTCGAAGTCCCCATTTGCCTCCTCAGTTCCCCGGTCCCTCAGTGCTGAGTGCTTGACTCAGGGACACTTAGATTCTAACTTTGCTTGCTAGATGGCGCTCGGTGTCTCAGGACCTTCTCTTTCAGAATTAAAGCGGCTTTTATAGCACCGTTCTTCTCAACTCGCTGTGGGCATTTGATTAGCACTGCGCTGGTAATGTGATTATTACCATGTTGTTGTTTTTTTTTGTCACCCTTGTTCAGTTTTTGATTAAGGTAGTGTCCAGGTGGGAGCTGCCCACATGAATCTCTATGATAATAAAATTTAGCCGAACTCTGCACCTGAATTTAGGGCACAGTTATGGCTCAATGACTCATTCTGATGCATTAAAAAAAAAGCACTTTAGGAACTTTCCTCCAGGAATCTGATTGAGGTTTTCAGGAAGAAGATAAATCAGCAGGTCCAGATGGCTATTTGCAGTCTTTGAGGTCTACCACCAGATTTCTCCACCCATTCACACCACTGGTCCCATTCGCATTTCAATATGAAATAAATCTTAGTAAACTTATTACTTCTATTCGTCTCCATGGTGTATCATGAATTGATTTTAAAATACTGTGATTTGGTTATAGCCTCAATACTAAAATTCATGTCTACAAAGCCATGTGCTTTAATGTTGGTAATAAAATGATCCCAATGCTTGTTCCAAGTGACGGGACTGATTTGTGGATTTTAATGTATATTTATTATAATTGCTATTCTTAGATATTCAAACACACTGGGTCTTTAGATTTTTTTTTCCTGACGCTCCTTTGTATCAAAACACAAAGCGAGAACATCAGTAATTCTAAGTTTCTGATTGTGGGGGGGATAGAGCCCAAAGGATCTACAAGTTGTTTTGCCGGAGTAAGGTGTCCCCTATTCACGACACCCACTATTCTGCATTTATGTTCTCCTTTTAGAGAAAGCTGCAGGTGAGAAAGGCATATGAAAAAAATTAGCATAAATTTTACCAAAACTTTAAGAAGAGTGAGTTTAACTTATCACTTATAGGATTTAGGTGACTAATTTGTATAAAAGCGGTCCACCTTTGGGAAAATAAATAATACTAAGCACTGGGCAGCTTGGAAAACTTTTGTCAAGACTTGGCTGCTTTGGTGAAGAACTCCGTCGAGTCTCTCTCTCTAGGTGTTAGGCTGAAACTAGCAGGCGCTGAAAACCTAAGCGGAAAATTTACAACTTGATCAGCCCTAGCCACACACCAAAAAACCTGCTACTGGTGCAAACATATGTTCCAGATTAAGTTAAACAAATGGCTCTCCTTTTTCTCAGGGCTGAAAGTTGATCATGAAAATTCAGATTTGAGTGAGTTGTGCTTCCACTAGATCACCAGATTCTCAAACACTCACAAATCCTCCCAACTGTTTTCTCAAGAGGTTTAATATATTTTATGGCTTTCTCGAGAGCCTAGTTTATTATTTCTGCAAACTGCATCCCATTAGATATTGTATTCCAGAGCAAATAGTTTTAAAAGTTGACTGCATTGAAAACTAGGTATATTCTTCCCTCTGCTGTTAATTTTTAGGTAGTTAAGGGGTAATTTGTTCATCTAGTGCTTTGGATATTTCTTCACTTGCGTGGTTACTTTTAAGAAGCAGAAATTAAATTGCAAAATGTATTTCAAAGTTCCTTTAAACTTTTATTCGTCAGAGAAGTGGATATTTTGTTTTTTGTTGTTCTCAGTATAAAAGCAAGATATCAAAGCCTGAAATCATATCAGGAAAGACTGAAATCATGGTTCTGCTTTTATTGGGGGTGGCTGTATTTTGCGACCTCCCTATGTTTTCTCACTTACCTCCCAGCTTACAGATTTGAAAATTGGTATGGCTACTGAGATGTCTGATAAGAAAGTTTAGAATTAACTTTCTACTTGACTCTCCAAGAGAGCTAACTCCGTAGACAAATTGGAAGCACTGGAGCTAGACGTCAGAAACCTTGGGTCCCTTCCAGAGTAATCACAGGAGTCTGAGTTTTTTCCTACCTATACAAGGTAATGATCATTACCTGTGACTGATCATTCTGTGGATTTCAACCAATACTGTCATGTTGAAGTTTTGTAGTTATTGTTTACATTTCGTCCTTCCCCACGGGGTAAAAGTTTAAGGGAATATTGATTTCCAAGAAACCAAATAAAGAAGCCTGTTCTTTTATAATATATGAAACGTGTACTTTTCTTTAACTGAATGGGCACTGTATATTTGACATTGACAAATGGGCAAGAAACAAGAAAACTTATTTTTAAAGACTTTGAAGTTTTTTTTTTTAAAGGATAAGACACCAATAAACCATGTGGAAGAATAGGGATAGAATTAAAAGTAAAACTTGGATATAAAGGGGTGTGGATGATTCATTCTCAGTGCTTTAAAATGATTTAAAATTTCACTGAACCTACACTGGTAGTATGTGGTAAGCAAACACAATTAGAGAACTCATTTCAGGAAACCTGGTAAGTACTACTCAATTCGAGTTTTTTAAAAAAATACACTTCATATAATCCTTATTTCCACACTTTTTTTGTCTAGCAAAGTGGTCCTAAAATCCACCCAGGTGTGGACATCTCTAATATATTTAGAATAATCAAGAAAAGTCATTTGGAAATGGGGTTTGAAATTCACTTTTCAAAAGTAAATGCCTGTTTAAGTTACCCTGATCCCCAAGTCATAAGGGAAATCTTTAGTGAGGGAAAGAGACTCCCTAAAACCTAGCTTGAGAAAATAAATGCTTGACACCCACAGTTTACAAAGTACTATCTATTCCTTCCTAAATCTGCACCGTTCCAGAGTAGCAACAAAGGATATCCCCTGTGCTTCCTTTTACCTGATTCCTTTTTAAAATTTCTGAATCTCTGCCCATTTACAACACTCCCCCCCCCCCACACACAATAGGTTAGATAAATGTTTTCTTTATCCATGATAGAAACTCATGGAATGAGCCCCCCCCCTCCCGCCCCCCGCAAAGATGTGCAAATATTACAGACATATCTCAGTTACTGGGTGAGATTTTTGAAAGTAGATCTACAATAT
The DNA here is from genome assembly GCF_029834395.1 of Sorex fumeus. Classification (NCBI taxonomy): domain Eukaryota; kingdom Metazoa; phylum Chordata; class Mammalia; order Eulipotyphla; family Soricidae; genus Sorex; species Sorex fumeus. Next base: position 8,360,972 of record NW_026606075.1, on the reverse strand, counting down.
ATAGATTCTTCAAGACTATTATTCAACAGGTCTCCTTTGCTACCCTGAACACTTTAGCTGCCAAACTCTCTTAGCGGATGTGAGTTCTGGTTTTCAGAGGAAGTTTTTGCTGTAAGTTTAACTAGCTCACTGCACGATCAAGTTTCTCTATTAGTATGAACATATTTTTAGTATTTGGGCAAAACATGTCGTATGACTGCAAGAATGATCAAATTATAAGGAAAAATCAACACGAGGGAGCATTCAACAGTAACTTTGCATAATAAAAAGCAAATAAAATTATGTCTGCAGACAAACATTGTGTCTCATACAAAAATTGTGTGTGAAAATTCGTGTTTATGTCTATTCTGAGGAAACAATAAATTGTTAACCCTTGAAATAGTTGATAAAATATTCGCATGTCCCAAAGGGATAGAAAAATAGTGTTTTGAAGCTGGATTGTCACTAAACTTAGGAATTAATGGAATATTTTTATTAAAATGTTACATTAAATAGAAAATTAGAATACATTTGACCTGAATTGTATTCTAATTCTTGTGACTATATAAAAGCAATTTTGAAACCAGTTCATTGAAGCTATTCGGTAGGAAATAAATGCCTTGACACAGGTATTATGATCCTCTCCTCTTTCCACTATTTTTGACCTTTCTGGAAGAGTTTGGATTAAGTTGGTTTGAAACTATTTCTGTAAAATCTATCTCTTACAGTGATTTGCTTTTGGTCACCTCACCTGCGCTAAACATAATGTTTTCAGCCTGAAAGTCGCTTCAAGAGATTAGAATAAGGTCCCAGTGGCAGGGAAGGGATTTCATTCAAAGCCCAACAAGTAAAGCGAGTTTCGATGAAAAAGCAAAAGTAAGTTGCAAATTGAATTAGAAAGAAGGAAAGAAAGTAAAAAGGAAGGGAGTTAGGGAGGTAGGGAGAGAGGGAGGGAGGGTGGGAGGGAGGAAAGAAGGAAGGAAGGAAGGAAGGAAGGAAGGAAGGAAGGAAGGAAGGAAGGAAGGAAGGAAGAGAGGGAGGGAGGGAAGGAGGGAGGAAGGAAGGGAGGGAGGTAGGTAGGGAGAGAGGGAGGAAGGAAGGAAGGAAGGAAGGAAGGAAGGAAGGAAGGAAGGAACCCACTTCTACCCCCACCCCAAACTAGGAATTTACAAGTGACAACTTCCATGTCGCTAGAGGGACCGTGCAATGAAAAAGATACCGCACCAGAGTGTCTTCCTTTACCGTACTTTGCTTAGTGCGACAATGAAAAAGAAAGCCAAGTTGAGAGATATGCTGAAATTTGGAGCTTGGAGTTGAGGTCTGCGATGTAGTGGAGAGGTGGTGGTGGGTGCTGAGTCAGACGCGCCCTCCTTTTAGCCCTGTCAAAGTAGCCGCTGTCAAGCTCTTTAGCGCGCCCGGGGCGGGCGCCCGCGGCCCTGCCACCCCTCTCGAGGCGGTAATGCACCAATACCTGGGCGCATCCGAGGGACCGATCGGGCGCTCCGAGCGCTCCCGGCGCCCGCACACCCGAGCGCCCAGTGGGTGCGGGTGTGCGACTTCTCCTGTCGTCGCTTAGGGCTCTCCCGACTGCGACCGGCTGCCCGGAGGCGATGAGACCCTAGCTAGTTACAGCTAGTCTCTGAAACTAGAGTGTGCCTGGCCCTGGCCCTGCTGAGAGCTGGTGATGCCTAAAGTTGGTCCAGGGAAAGTTGTCGGGGTAGGATTCTGCCTCTGAAACGAACTGAGAGTGGCGCTGCTCTCATGAGAACGTCCAGGCGACTTCGGGGAGCAGGAAACCGTGTGTCAGCTCAGGGGCATTCATTCCACCACCGGGCGTGGAGCAAGCAAGACTCGCTCCCCACTCACTTTCAAGACCGGTTGTTATTTTGGGTTCAGCTGGTAAGGTTTAAAGAGCCTGTTTCCGAGAGCGAGGGAGAGTGGAAGAAACTTAAGAGAACAACAACAACAACAACAAAGCCCCAAATGGGGCGAGGGCAGGAACTTGGGGGTGCTGGCGAGGGGAGAGGGAAAGGGGGCGCGCCGGGAGCTGTCCATGGTGCTGGGAAGGACGCGGCTGGGTCCCGCTGTTCCTAAACCCAGCTCAGGTGTCCAAAGAAGAGGAACCGAGAAACCCGGGAGGCATGGGCTTCTTTTATCCCCGTGACGGTGGGAAATACACGCGTGGCTGTACAACGTATACAATGATTTAGAGGTTTATACTCTACTTATCAGTCTGCGCTACTTTGTCAGACAAGTGTTAACAGGTTATTATAGGTGGTTCCTTCCTCAAGGAATCCCACATTTCAAATAAATGTGAATAACCCAATCTCGATGTTCAAAGGAAGGGAGAAAGACGAAGAGAAAAAGGGTTATTTGATATTTCTAACATTTCTAAAAGCACTGAGCTATTTCCAGATTTTGTAGGATATAAAAGCACAGCATGACTTAGTCTGTCAGACAACATGAGTTTATTGAGTAAGTATCAAATATACATAGATCCAATTTCATTTAAAGAAGTCTCTGAACTCATACTGACCAAATACTGCAGTTGTATTTTTGTGAGCAAAGTAAAAGGAGCAAAGTAACCGTTGTGGTGCGTGTGTAAATGTGAAAAAGCTATATTCTCATTTTAAGTTGTAAAATGGAACTCTAGAAACTATATTCTCTTAAAACAAATTTGATTAAGATAGGTGGAATGGAAAGAAGGCAGGTTGTAAACAGAAATCATTTCTAAATTAGCATAAAGAACTAAATAGAAACACAACAGACTAGGTGAATCACACTTGTGGAAAAAAAACATGTTTTTGTCTATGTGTAACACACATTTTGGTGGAATATATATATCTATATGTTGTTAAAATATATGAAAACATCTAACAAAGTTTCAGGTAGAACTTTTTCTGTGTCAAACCAGCATGTAAAAAAAGTAAAAGAGTTGATCTTAATTGGGTTAGTCATGAAAATGTTACTTCACTTCAGCAACTTGAATCCGTGTGACAATAAGGAAGGAAAGGGACAAGAATTCAAACAACTCATAGAGTAATCAGTTGCAACTGATAGCATCTCATTTAAAATTTGATATCAAGCACTAGATCAATACTTCTGAGATCAATGCAATTCTGATGGTTTTGAAACTGTAGGAAAGCCAAAAAGTGTGACATTTTGTTATTTTTAGATCTGGGATGATACTAAGTAATATAGTGAGAGAAAGCAAAAGCACAAATCAAAACAAAACCTACCAGATCAACACCACTGCAACAAACCACCCATATTTCTACAGTTGGGAAATACTGATTATCTAAGTGTCCAGAGAAGGTGTGAACATTTGTTGGAGGGGGAAAAAGTCACTTATTTATACTTTTCTTAAAAAGAAAATAATTATGTAGAGGTATATGAATATCAATTGGATCAGAGATACCATCTTCAGATACAGAAGGATTAGGTGGCACCTCAGTTAAAAGAAACAAAAATGACAAAAAGTAAAAATGTAGGTTTTTCAGGTATTAGTCAGTCCCTTCCTGTGTGCAATTCAGTGAGAAATAACAGACATTTCTGTGATCCAGGAAGAGCAGAAATCTGAGAATTCTATCTAAAACTCATAGCAAGGACCCACAAAGGTCAAATAGAGAAGAAAAAAGTAATTAGGTTCACGTTTTATCTATTATTTTCCTTTTGGAGTTTATATTGTTAAAATAAAAGGAAAATTAATCTAACTCAGAAGCACATAGTTGCCCACTCTATAAATCTTTAATAGTACAATACAAGAATTTTCTTTAGTTTTTCAGTCTTTACTGCTTTGGTCAGATATCTGCTTTAACTCATTTGCTCTACAACTCTTTTTGATAAAAATGCTAACTATGGACTTACTTGTTTTTACAGATTTAATTTTGAGGAATGTTCACCTAGAGGAATGCAAGATCTTCAGTCCAAACAGCAACTTCCAGGGAAGTAGATGAGAGGGGCAGTGTGGCAGAAGGATAGCTGGGTGGATATCTCAGTAAGGACAATAAGGAGGAGAGATGTGGCAATTTTGGAAGATGGTTAAGTTTTGAGAAAAAAAGAAGCTAAGATCCTCCATTTGCATGTAACTTCTATTAAAAACTTTAGAGAATTTTCCCTCCAGGTAACAGGAACACTTTAGGAAACCCCTGATGACTGACGTAAAGATCTCATCCTTCTTCAAGACAGAGAATAAAATTTAAAAATGATGTAACCTTACACCCTTCCCCCATGATTTCATTTCTTCTGTTTCTTGGTGAAGTGCTTCCATTTTTCCCCATTTTATTAACCAAAAAATCTGCCAATATATTATTATAACTAGCTCACTTGAAAGAAAAGGTTTTACACACTTTTTAAGTGAAAGCCAGACATAAGTCTTATTTCAGAAGAATTATTCACGTACTAGCATGTTCCTTCAGAGTCTAGGTAAAGACATGCTTTCCCAGATTTTAATAACTCCATAAATACAGTTACTCTCTGCATGTGCCTCTGTATTCTATTGTATTTCAACCCTGGCAGATTGCCTACACACTGAAGACACCATCAGCTTAATCCAAATTTCTTTAATGAAATAAATCCAATCTTACAAATACCCATCACATATAAACAAAATTTACAGATGCAAGTGAATTTAAGACATTTGACAATATTCATGACTTATGGAAATTAAAACATAAAAATTCTCATTCAAAATTAAGTTTATAAACAATACTGGTGACCAAAAGATATTGAGCACCAACTATGTAAGCTATACTCACTGAAAAGATATACGCATACTAGATGGTGTCCATTTTGGGTGAAATGGGCACATGTACCCCAGTGACATAAACATAAATGTATATATACATATGTATTCACACATCTATGCATGCATACATACATTTTCCTATTAAGTCTTTAAAAAAACCCTGAGTTTATTTCAAAGAAGAAAATAAACTTTATATTCAATTGTAGTTTATTTGAACTTCATTTTGGCTAGCATAATTTGACCAATTATATTTTTAGCATGATGGACACAGTACTTAGAATTGAAAAGTTTAGTGTTCCAAAAATGCTACTCTTCCTTCCTAAACCACTTTGAAGTAATGCTAGCGAGTCTAAGATCCAGATCTACATGTTAATCTCTAGTTTTGCCTTCAAACAGAATTCAGTTACAAAGAACTTGGAAAGATTTTGAATCTATTCAAGAGAGGAAAACTCTTTACTTTTCTGAGGAGTAAAAACTCCCCAAGAAACTTCATATAGCTTCTTAGATTTTGCTTAGCATACGTGATAAAACATTGATTGTTGCAGTTTGGTGACCCATGAAATTTGGGGGTTAGTTTTCTCTTCAGACCAGAGCATATAATTATGCAAATAAAGAGCTGTCATTGATCTAGTGAAATACTCACACAAACACATGCACTCTGAAATTGGACAGAAAAGTGAAAATGGTTGGTGATGTGATGGTGCCATGGTTTGTTTTCCTGCCAAGTTTCTATCCAAGTTCATTATTCAAATTGTAAACTTTAAAAAGAGACATATCATTCTTGGGGTGTTGGTTGTCTTTTCATTTCAAATTCTTTGTATTGCTATTACAGGCTGGCTACAAAGTACAGTTCAACATTATTTTACCTATGACAATCTCTGATATGAGCGAGTGTAATATCGTTGGAAGTAAAAAGCTGAATGATTTTGAAAAATGCAGGGTCTCAAGATTTCTTTCTAGAACCATGTTTCATGTCCTTTTCAAATAGAACCCAATTCCTAAACCACAAAGAATATAATGAAAGGTGTGCCACAAATCTCAAGGCAAAGGACTTAGAAAAGTTTCATGGAGGCCTCTTGGATTCAGCCAAATGTCGATTTTTCATGTTTCTTCCCAACCCCTGCCTCCAAGGGAGAAATGCTGGTTGCTGTATGGTATCTACTTAATGGTCCAACCTTCAGGATGACTTTGTTCTATTGAGCAATTAAAGTTCACTTTTAATATTTGGCGATTTTAACCTTCGGTTTCATTTACAATTGGCACTCCACAAAACCCTTTGTGGTAACAACTAGTAAGAGCTCTTCCATCGAGCCATGGTCTTTGGCGTTGAGGTCTTCCAGTTCCAGAGTTGCCATTGCACAGACTGTTGCATAATATTAGATGTCACGGAGAGTCCCACTGATGAAATCTGAGAAGGCTCATGTCAGACCACTGGCTGCTAAGGACATCACTACATGAAAGATCAGTGGCGTGAAACTTAAAAAACATCGATCCAAATGAATCAATTAAATCAACATTCATCCCTCCTAAGTGTGAGATTTAGAACTATCATTGTTGCTTTTTTTTTCACCCTACATAGATTTGGAGATAAACGCTGGAATGCTTTGATGGCCACTTCTATTCTCGAATCTCCGTTAATCGACTTTGTGCTATTTCCCTCTTTTCAACATCTTCCACTTGGTGTACATTCTTTACTTTTAGTACAGTGCATGACAGTTGCAATGCTTTAAATCTAAACCCCCTTCACAAAGCTGACGCGTTAGGTAGGGTGGCTTTAAGCTCTGTGAAGTGTTGATTAAAAACCCTTTCCCAGACTCAAACTGATCTTTTTGGAGATTAATAGAATATTAGATAAAAGGAAGACGAACAATTCAAGAGACTCCCACTCAGTCACACTATACAAGGAAGGAAGGAAGGAAAGTATTCAATTTTTGAAAGGGAGTACCTCCTGGTGTCTTTTATTTTATATTATTACAGCCCTAATAAGTAATCATAAAATAAGCACCACCATTATCCCTTTATTTGCCACCCATATTTCAAAGTTGGGAATGTCTCATTTATTTTTTTATTCATTCCTCCGTTTCCCCTCCTCCTCCCACTCCACAGTGGCAAGGGGAAAGACTCTGAGAAATTTTTAGACTATTTTGTTAATAGTCATCTTTCTTAAATAATCAGGATTACAGACTCTACACCAGAAGAATCACTTCAGTTTACAGCTGCAAACCCTGGTTAGAATAGGACACACATGCATGTTTGGGTCAGAACTCCAAATGATAAAAATAAATAAATAAATAAAATTAAAAAACCTTATTAGCACTGATAACAAGTTAATATGATGTTGCCCGCATGCTTTCAAACAAGTCATAGGTATTACATAGAAGGGAAAAATGTAAAAGAAGTGTAAACAAAGTACTTTCAAATAGGATACATCAAAAATTATATAACAATTTGGGAGCAATTTAATACCTCTAGAGTCCTCTTGGTAAGAACATTGTTTATGATAAGGTGCAGTGTATAAAACAACTGTTTGACTATGTGTTCAAAATTTTTTGTGTTGATATTACGGATATTTTAAAGACAGTTTTTAAAAATATAACTTTTCGAAAGGGCCAAGCCAAATCGTGACTCAACTGAAGATCAGGTTATTATATTATAGCAACAGTAATGAATATCTACAAGGTTTAAAATATTGATGAATGCTGCTCCATCATTCTTTTCAATATTTCTACTTTATTAAGCTCAGTAGAGTTGATGACAAATGAACTTCCAAGCAAGAATGATACACCAATGCTTGTTGGGAAAAGTGTTTTTTATTTTATTTTAAAGTGGTAAACAAAAATATGTAATATAGGAAAACTCCTGTGCTTTACTTTTTTATTTTTTGGTATTGACAATAATGTAATCCAGATCAAAGCACAAGGCAAAAATGTGAGAAAAGAACAGTTATTACAAGTAGATCCCTCCCTTCGAATACCCATAAAAACTTTCAAGGATTGCAGGGTTAGGCATTTTTAGAAAGCTCCAAAGCCAATATTTGACTTACAAGTTTTAACAAGACTATTTTAAATCTTCGATAGAACAACTCTTCGCTATCACTAAGCACTGATCAGTAAACATTCAGTATGTAATTAAAAACAGGGGGGGAAAAGCTTACATCCTAAGCTTAAACCTCTATGGCCCCTAAAAACCTGTCTAAAGGAAACAAGACAGGGAGAAGATCAGAGCAGAAATATTGTTAACACTTGTCCCCTCCAAGCAGGAGGGCTACTCCCAACTGTTTGTTGTTATATCAGGAAAATTGAGGTGAATGATATTATTACATTTATACCAACAGCCCCATAATCAACAGGTTAAAAATCCCACTATACAAAGAATCTTATCAGTTATCAGTAGGAGGTCTTGAATGATTTGCCTAGATCTCTCCGGGTTGCTATCCTTCAGATCCACAAGTAGAAATTACATTTACACAACTTAAGTTTGCAAATAGCTCTCTATAGATAGTTAAACAAGGCCTAAAACAAGGTGGATGCAAAAGTATTAGAGGCAATTAAACAGTGAATCACTTAAGCTACAAATAAAGTTTTTTTTTTTAAGTGAGAATTGGAGAAGGAATAGGAGTGATTTCGTTTGATAGCTGAGCATATTTACTTTGCTCTAATTTAGTTGCAGAAGCTTCGTAAATTTTCCAACATCGTGCAAATGATTTTAAAAATGCAATTAAATTAGTTTTCTGCATTTTTTAGATTCTGAAAACAGCTATAGTTTAGTATAATTTGAAGTATATTCTTTCCACATCAATTCTCAAATTCTCTTAAAGGAAGAAGGTACCATTATTTTACATAGTTCACTACATCTAAAATAGAAAAAATTGGAGACCAAAGCGTGCTTTAAACATTGTTGGGTGGGGGGGAGTGAGTATACATTTTAAGTCATCCAGGAGCTTGATAAAATGATGTTTTGATTTTCCCTCTTGTGTTGTTTCTGTTAAAATAACATCGAAAGATATGCATATAGAATCACTGAAAAAAGAATCACATTCATTTGCCATCATTCAAACGAAAAGAATTAATTGTACTTGTATACCAAAACACAGAAAAGAATTATCAATTTTAAAACTTCTTGTAATCAGTTCACAATATAAAAGCATTTATCCATGAGGTGGTTAGTTTTTTTTTTTTTTTTTGAGGAATCAGACAGACTTAAGTCATTTTGGATACATTTTTATCACGTCCTCAAATAAGGCAGGCATGTTAATTGTTGCATACACTTTAAAAAAGATTGAAAAAATATTAAATTCAGATCCTCATCTATTAGAAACAATCTTCACTAAGTAATTATATTCAAGTAATTAAAAATTGATAGCTAATATTTAATATTGAATGGAAAAAGTCAGAAAAACCTTATTTTACCTCATATTTCACAGTGTTGATCAGATCTGAGCTGGATTTAAAAGTTGAAACAGTAGGGCAAACCCTACAAAGGAAGTGGACTACTATAAATGATACTGTTGGATTGAGAGGAGAAAAATCTTTCACACCAGGTATTTGCTTTTCTGTTGGGGCAGAAGAGGAAAAGAACCATTTCAGCCCCCCTCATGGCCCTAGTTTTTCACAAGGAACATGAACTATGCAGTGAACTATGCAATTTAGTACGCAAGTTCATTTTCCTGGTGACAAAACCAAGTTCTATCCCCAGAAGGTTTTAAGTTCATGAAAGTTCAGGATAGATGATGATTCTAGTTAGGATCCACACAAACTTTCTCCACTTTAAGACTGAACTGGCCAAAATGAAGCATGAAATCTCAACCACAACGCTACTCAACGGACATTCTAGATTTTAAAAAACAAAGTCAATTCTAAGGATACAGTTGGAAATTTCTTCAAAAATGAGACGTTCACACATGTACCTAAACAGATTGGCTCATCGTTTGGTTTTGGTTACAACCACCTCTCCGGAAAGGAGAGTCAAAGTGAACAGGCAGGGTTGCTTTGCTTTATTTTATTTTATTTTTTTGGAAGAGGCAACGTTTAAGAGTCAGGACTTGAGCGGTTTTTATGCAAAGTTGTTCGGGGGTCTCGGAATAAAACACAGATAAATCCGGGAGAGACTACAATTTGCACTCCCAAACTATCTAGTAGATCATGGCATTCATGTTCTGAATTTAAATCTGGCTTTGCTTGATAGAGGGGGGGGAGGGCCCGCTGGGTTTAAATCAAAAAAAAAAAAAAGAAAAAAAGAGAGAGGCATAAGATGCCAACGGGCAAAAGCCGACCTCAAAATGCAAGAATGCAAGTTTGAAGAGTCAGAAGAGTTCGCTTCTGTGCGGAGAGGCAGTAAAAGGGCCAGGATTAAGGGGTGGGGTGGGTGGGGGGGAGGAGGGCGGAGTGGGGCGGGCGGTAGGACTGCGCAGGCGCCGCGCGGGCTCGGCCGGGGCAATTAGAGCGGCGCGGGCCGCGCGGGGCCGGGCGCTGTCAGCCCTCATCTGCGCGCTGACGGACGGACGGACGGACGGACGGACGGGCGGGCGGGCTGGGCAGCGCGGAGCAGCCGGGCTGGGCCCGCGGGAAGCCCGGCCCGGCCGCCGGCGGACCCAGATTGCTTTGACAGTTGCACTCATCTAGAAATAATGCAAAACGCTATTTAGATGTACACCGCACGACCCCCGTGCTCGGAGAGGAAAACAATCTAATGAGGGGCTGGGAGGCGGCGCGCGCGCGCTCTCGGAGGCGGGTGGGTGCAGGCTCTCGGGGTGGTGGTGGGGGTGGGGGGGGGGGGGTGCTCCGGGGCGTCCCCTCCCCCGCCGCGCTCGCGCTCGCCCGCGCTCCGCTTACAGCTCCTCGTGCTTGATGCGGTAGGAGCGCCGCGTCAGCGCCGGCTTCAGGGCGCCGCTCTTGGCCTCCGAGGCTTCGCTGAAGAATTTGAAGATCGACGGGAAGCTCTTCCACGACGTGAGCTCGTGGCGGTCGGTCCCTGCGGAGACAGACAGACAAGCGGGGGTGGGCGGCGGGGGCGGGGGCGGAGGCGGGGCGGGGGGGGGAGGGAGCAAGGAAAGGGGCTCGGTTAGGAGGCGGCAGGTGGGGGGCGGGGGAGCCGCGACGGCCCGGCCCGGCCCAGCCCGGCCCAGCCCAGCCCAGCCGAGGCACAGGTGCAGCCGGGGCTCCCCGCCGCCGCCCCCCGCCCGCCCCCTCGCGGGCGCCCGTGTCCCCGCGTTGGCGGCGGCGGCGGCGGCGGGCCGGCCTCCCGGCCTCCCCCCTCCATCCCGTGCGCGTCCACCTGCCGGTTCGCGCGGGCCGCGGCCCCCGGGCGATTGCAGACGGACGCCCACCCGGGAGCCCGCCCCGCGCCCCAACCCACCCCGGGGCCGCCACCCCCCCCCCCCCCCCCTGCGCCGCTCTTCTCGCCCCGCCCCCCCGCCCGTGCCGGCCAATCCCGGCGCTCGGCCGCGCGGCCCCGCCCCCTCTCCCCGGGCGCCGCGCTGGGTTTCCCCCGCCGCCCCGCGCGCCTTCCGCACCCTCCCGCAGCGCTCGCGCGTCCCCTGGGCTCCCCCGGAGGACAAAAAAAAAAAAAAAAAACAAAAAAAAAAAACCAGCGGGAATTTTTTGCCTCCCCTGGGGAAGCACTGCACTTAGACCGCATTGCCTCCACGAGGTCACCGCTGCCGAATTATTCAGGACGCTTAATGAGGGTCCACATTCTCTAAGCGAGAGGATGCCTCGGAGAGCACTGGGCAGCCGCATCCTTTAACACTGTAGGGGCCCGTTGGGGAATTAAAAAAACAAGAAAATGTTTTCGAGCCGTGACTACTAAACTAGCACCTCGGGTTGGGTCAGGAGGAATTCAGTGTGGCATATGGAGCCTTCGTTATCAAGTTACAGGGTTATTTAACTTAAGCGCAGCTTCTTTCTGTGGCTTCGATTTCATCTGAATGCATAGTATTTTTTTTTTTTATCAGATGAACCATCCATGCAATACAGGCTGGAAATAACAATGACGTAGACATGCAAACAGAGGAGGAAATTAATATATTTTTACTCCTGAGATGGGTTGTGTATCATTTTGCAGGTAGCTTCACCACTTTACGATTTTTAATTAAAAAATGAGAAGGTACTGAGGCTCTCACACAAATGAGAGTATAGCTTTGAAACAGCTGAAATATCCTAGTAGATCATTCAATTATGCAAAGAGATACTGCCTGGAAGTCTTCAGATTCGGGGGCGGGGGGGGGGCCTCAGTCTGATACTTTAACATTGTTAATGATAATTCTTTAGTCTGTAATAGTAGGTCATTGCTATGGTTACTCTACAATGGTGCAACACTTTGCTTTCCCCTTCAGCTATTCGCTGAGACCTGGTAACCACATTTGTTGCTTAGCAACAGTTTTGTGACAGTATCACAATCTGGGAGTTACAACAATAAGGATGCTATGGCTGCGGTTGGCCGGAGAGCAGAAAGCTATAGTCTGCGCGTATGACTTAGCTGTGGGAGCTGGCCCTCCTAGAGAACCCTTCTACACACTTCCTCACAAGCATGCCCTCTTCTCTGTTCTGCAGACCAGTCTTCTGAACCTGCATCTGGAACCAGGATCCAGTACTTAAGTCATATTCTTGAGAAAGATCACCCAACACGACTGTATTCAAACTAAAAAATAACATCATTTCTCTATTTGCTTATTCATTTGGGGCAAAATTCAATGTTATTCAACTGGAGAGTGATGACTGTAGGGCAAATCCGAAACTGCCCAACTGGCTTTGGACAAGCCCTAGTGGAATTTTTAGGGGGAAATTAAGCCCACCTACATCTCCAGAGGTGTAAAATGCCAAGCTTCTCTAATAATAAGTATCTACTGATATTTATTATTAACATTTTTACTGATTTCTTTAGATGACAAAATTAAATAATGAACCTCCTGAATATGATCCAGACACAAGCCAGCAGTTGTAGATGTGTTCAGACATACCTACCTGAAATATCTGTGAATGTAACTTAGAAAGGGACTCAGGGTCTGATAGGTTTACCCAAAGCTATGGCGTTTCAGTGATTACTAGCTGCACTTAAAATGATAATGAAAATCTATTGTACTTCTTCTTTTTGAAAGACTATTCTCAGATGTATACTGCACGGCAACAGCCACTCCTAAACACAGTAAGAAAAGAAAAAAGTGGTGCTAATTGTCTCTTTTCCTTCTCATTTCCCCTGTTTCCAGGCTCATCTCATTTGGCATTTCCTTCATGGTGATCACACTTACACTTACTAGTGTTACCAAGGCTATGATCAATTTGTAAGCTTTCTCAGGGAACTCTTCTCATAATTCCTCCCACCCCTTGAAAACCAATTCAGTCTATGAATCTAGAGGGACCTGAGGAGTCAATGGTCTGAAGCAATTTTAACTCCTTTATTTTCTTCCTTCCTGGTGACAATCTTTCTGAAGGATGAACAAATTTCCCTGGTGATAAAATCACTACAAAGGCTTTTTAGTTTTAGCTTATGATGACTCTCTGCTTGATTAGTCCTGAGCTGATGAAAAGACCAAAGTCCCTGAGTTAACTGAGAACCTACCCTGGCTCTCAACATTTACTCTTGCAATTTATGAGTATAAATAATGAGAATGTGAGGTCTGTCACAGGAAGGGAAACTGTTAGCAGTAAAGGTAATGAGCGATGTGCATTAGAATGGAATTACACAGAGTGGGATAGGGTGGGGGGGAGGGATGTCCCTAAAAGTAAGATGTGGCAACATGACTATATTACGATAGCAACATGACTATATTACAAAAACAGGTCTTTCTTTTCTAAACCTTTGAAAATATATTGTTAGTAATTTAAAAAATGGCACTTGAAAGTTAGGTCATTGCATGTCTGTCTAGCACTGCATATGCACACCTCAAGTACATAATACAGAGACCATTTTTGAATATCAGGGCCAAAATTTAATAAAAAATATAAATACCTTACTCATAAAAGAAGGAAAACTTTTGAGAGCCATTTTCTATATTTAAAAAATACACTATTGGGGCTGGAGCGACAGCAAGCGGGTAGGGCGTTTGCCTTGCACGTGGCTGACCCGGGTTCGATTCCCAGCATCCCATATGGTCCCCTGAGCTACTTCCAGGAGTAATTCCTGAGTGCAGAGCCAGGAGCAACCCCTGCGCATCACCAGGTGTAACCCAAAAAGCCAAAAAAAAAAATACACTATTGTGGCCACTGTGATAGTACAAAGGGTAGGGTGTTTGCCTTGCACGCGGCCGACCCTGGTTTGATCCCCGGCATCCTTGGTTTGATGCCCGGCCCCCTGAGCACTGCCAGAAGTAACCCCTGAGCATCACCAGGTGTGACACCCCTCCTAACACCCCCCCCCACCCAAATACACTACTGTAGGTCCAGGACATTTTTCCATCAGAAACATGGGGATATTATATTATTTAGTGACAAAAGGATACAAATGAAGACATTTTAGGCCAATAAAAAGAAAATAAAAAGTAGCATTTACTAACCAGCTGTAATGATATATAGGAAACATGGAAACTAGTCCATTTAATACTAACCAGGCTACTTGAAAGGAGATAATATAGTTCTATAACCAGGCCTGTTTTTTTTTCCCTAGCATAATCATTCTGTATAAACTTGCTTCTTTTTTAGGAAATGTGAATTTCTCTCCACTTCAAAAACATCATCTCCTAATGTATACAAGTTCCCACCTATTAAATACCTTTCATGTTCTTAAGCAATCATTTTGGTAACCTTATGGATTTGCAGATGTGTTCTTACTGGATAATTTATGTTTGGAAAAAAATCAGTTTCTTTATAATATCAGTTTATTATTATATCAACCTGCAGAAGTTATTAACTTATAATTAAAAATTATCCAGCTTCATATTGATCACTTGATCACTTGACTTCCTGTTAATCATCAGTTTGCTTGAGTGGGCACCAGTAACGTCTCCATTTGCCCCTGTCGTGTGCTAGTGTAGCCCAATGCCCAACGGCGTCTGTTCATTCTAGGAACATGAAGAGTCTCAAACCGATCATTCATGATCTTGATGAAGTCTGACTATCTGGTAGGTGGGCAGCCATGTGGTCTTTTGACATCCGTGGAATCCAGCCGGTAACGGCTCTAGTCCAGTGGTCATCTCTAAATCTCATTACGTGTCCAGCCCATCTGTTTTTTGACGTCTTGGCAAACGAGAAACCGCCTCTGATTCTTGATCGTCCACAGAGGTCGGAACTCCGGATTCTTTCACTCAGTTGAGTGAAACGTGATACTCCAAGCATAGCTCTTTCTATTCTTCTTTGGGAGACCCAAATAGCGTTCTCATCCTGTTTGCGTAGGGCCCAGGTCTCTGAGGCATATGTTAATGCAGGAAGAACAGTGGAATCAAAGAGATGTGCCTGGAGCTGGAGGTTCTTCGTCCTCTTAGCTATTTCTTGAAGGTGTTCCAAGCCACTCTCTTCCTCCTGCACAACTCAGGTGCCAGGTCATTCGTCATGCTGACTTCTCGACCTAGGCACACATAGCTGTTGCATTCGGAGATGGTCATTCCGTTGAGAGCCTCTGTGGCAGGGCAATCCCCTGTGTTCTCTCTCTTCTTTTGGGTGTTGCACACGCACCAGTTTCTTTTTTCTTTTTTTTTAATTTTTTTTTATTAGTGAAACACCATGAGGTAGACTTTTCTTTTCTCTTTTCTTTTCTTTCCTTCCTTCCTTCCTTCCTTTTTTTTTTTTTTTTGCTTTTTGGGTCACACCTGGCAATGCACAGGGGTGACTCCTGGCTCTGCACTCAGGAATTACTCCTAGTGGTGCTCAGGGACCATCTGGTATGCTGGGAATCAAACCCAGTTTGCCGCGTGCAAGGCAAACACCCTACCTGCTGTGCTATGGCTCCAGCCCCTTAATCAGAGATTTTCCATAGGGATGGGAGAAGCCTTAGGACATATTTTTGAAAAAAACTTTTTGTTTCTGAACCACAACCAGTGGTGCTTAGGGCTAATCTTGGCTCTGCCTTCAGGGGTCACTCTTGGCAGGGCTTAGATGACCATATGGGGTGTGAAGGATTGAATCCGGGTCAGTCATGTGCAAGGCAAGTGCCTTGCCCACTGTACTATCTCTGTACCATTTTAGTAATTTGTAATGTTATTTTTGATGGGTTGAAAGGACACTACAGATGCAAGAAATGTCTTCATGATTTCTGACTGAGGCAGTCATGATCAAATGGAGGAAAGGTGGAGAAAAAAATGCACTTCAGAAATTACCCTGTAGTTCTAAGTAAACAGTCAAAATCCTACTTTGCTTCGATGGATCAAATATTTCGGTTATAAAATTATTCTAACTGGAAAATTATTGTAAATGGAAAATTAATCCTACACTCCTGTCTTCTAGTTGATTACACATACAAAATTTGATAGATTAAAACAAAATGTAAGCATGATAAGGGTTCATCATTTAGTCCTCAGGAAAAAAAAAAGGATGATTAGAAAGAGTAATTGCCATTAAGTGGAAGAAGGCCACTAATGGGGGACATCCTGCAATTTGCGGGGCAGGATAGCAGGGAAAAGGATTGTTCGTTCTGAACCCTACATGGCATTCAGTTGTTTCACCATTTCTCCTGTTGTTGAAAAACATGTTTATGATTATATGGGCTTGGAATTTAGACTTGTAGTCTCAAAGTGTTTTTAGCATGATTTTAGTATGCATGGGGTTTTCCAGAAATACAGCTACTATGTAACTGAAGAGTTTTTTTGTACTTTATGCCGTTCAAAATGTTACCAACAGAAGTTTATCAGTTGCAAAAATTCATCACTGCATACTGTGCTCTGAGTCAGAAGAAATGCACCTGCATCCACCTGCATTTGTGGCTGCTGGATTCCTGGTGATTCTATGTAGAAGACAAATATCTGGCCACTTTATTATGACTTTTCATGGACCAAGCACTTTAAATATCAATAAGCACATTATTCTTATTATAAGCTTTTATTACTTCCATATGTTAATTTAAGCATTACAATAATTGAGCCATCTTGTAAGCACATAGATAATGTTATCTTTACAATTTACTTCAGGGTAATAAAAGTACCGTGTAATACTCGTTATAATATGATGTATTTAAGTAATCAAAGGTCAGTTTAAATAAAATTGAATTAAAAAATTACTTTAGAGATTAGTGTGATCTGAACTGTAGCTATCACTTTTATCCTTGTACTGAGTAGAAAAAGCCTTTCCTCTCTTCCATTTCTTCCATAAATACTGTTTGTCACATGTTAGTCACTGTGACATTACTAATAGGCAGGGGTCAGGGGATCTGCCAATTAAAAATATTACACTGACTATCCTTACCCATCACCCGATTTTTAAAAAAATGAATGTAGCAGATTTCAGAGTGAAAAAGATAACATAAATGGTCAAAAATATTAGAAACATTAAGTATATGGGATGAGTTTATAAATCATATGAGAAGGAGCAAACTGTTCAAATGTCTCATTTATTTTCCCCAAAGACTATATAGATTTAAGAAAAAGTGTCTTATAATGGAACTGAGAAAGAAAAAAAGCTACATTTATGTAAGATCATAAAGGAATTAATGGAAAGTGGTTAGAAGGGGCAGTAAGAGTGGAATGATGAGAAAAAGTTAAGAGAGATGAAAACTTTGGGGTATCATCTGTGCTGTAAGTTCCTTCGTTCTTCCGGTGAGGATTCCAATCCAAGAGTTTATAAATCAGTTTACCAGCGTAAGATCACTGACAACTTGGAACTCAGCAGATTGCTTTGCATGTGGCCAACCTGGGTTTGATCCCCGAGTGCAGAACCTGGAGTAACTCCAGAGCACTACTGGGTGTATCTCAAAAACAAAAGAGAAAGAAAGAAAGAAAGAAAGAAAGAAAGAAAGAAAGAAAAGAAAAGATAAAAGATGATTGACAGTTTGAGTAAGTTCTCACTAAGGAAATAATTTATTATTTTTTTTATGTTTGCATTACACCAAAAGGTGAGTGGGGGAGTGATTCCATAAGAAACTGGTGCGTGTGTGTGTGTGTGTGTGTGTGTGTGTGTGTGTGTGTGTGTCTGTATGCGCACGTGCCTACATCCAGGATGGAAATTTGAACCTAAAACCTGTGTACAAGCCTGTGCTCCAGTTCTCTGAGCCACCCTCCTCCCCAGCTCCAAAGGCATAATTTATTTATTTATTTAAAATTTTTATTAGTGAAACACCATGAGGTACAATTGTAGACTTACAAATTTTTGTGCTTGGGTTTCAGTTATACAATGTTCGAGTACCCATCCCTCCACCACCACTAATCCCAGTATCCCTCCCAACCCCCATCCACCCATCCCACCCTGCCTCTGTGGCAAAGCATTCTCTTTTGTTCTCTCTCTCCTTTTGGGTGCTTGGTTTGCAAAAGAGGAATTGAGTGGCAATCATGTTCGGTCTATAGTCTACTTTCAGCATGCATCTCCCATCCTGGGCAGATCTTCCCAATACCCTTTATTTGGTGCTTCCTTCTCTATCTGAGCTGCCTTTACCCCTAGCATGTGCGGCTGGCCTCCAAGCCATGGAGTGAACATCCTGGTACTTATCTCAACTATTCTTGGGTGTTAGTCTCCTATTTTGTTACTTTATGTTCCCCAGATGAATGCAATCTTTCTATGTCTGTCCCTCTCTTTCTGACCCAAAGGCATAATTTAAAGGAGCTCCTTGATCAGTCATTTGCTATTATAATTACAGTTAGTCCCCTTAGTTTATGTGGGTCCTAGACCAAAAGGTCATGAAACAATTTTGAGAATGTATGCATAATTTTATATATTAGGATCTAGTGGAGATTAGGGAATGTAATGTCACAAAGCCAGCCTTGAGTTTAAAAGATCATTCTTATTTATACATTTGTTTCAGGGGAAAATGCGTCTCCTCACTTTCTTGTTAACCCCACCCCCAATAAAAGAATTAATTTAAAAAAGTAAAATGCAATGAATACATTTTATCACTTTCCCATGATAAAGGGAGAAAGAGAAAAAAACCCCTAGATATGAAACACATTAGTATTAACAGGATAACATGTCTATGATACTTTCAAAATGACAAGGCTTGATTTTAAAAATTGATCTTTAACAAGAAAAAGAAATATGGGCAATTAGGAAGTAATGAAGACCCTGTCAATATAGCTATGTTGATAATAACAGGTAAGGGAATTCTTGAGAAAATCTAATATATAAAAATCAGGAGGCCTGTAATATGCATTATTGAGTCCCAGTGGGATTAACTAATGAATTTATGAGCTCACCAGCAGTTATTTTTAGAAAGTTATAAAGAATTAGAGATACCAGAGCACTGAAAAATAATGTGCCTTCTAAAAAGAAATAAAAGATAACTACTGAAATTCACTTAAAAATGAATTCTGGAGTTTCTAGGTAGAACGTCATGAAAAAAGCACAACCTTAGCACTGTGGAGGGGAGAGAAGTGCTCCTCGTCGAGCCTCTCCAGGATAGAGGCTGCAGCGTGAGGCTCAGTCACACAGGGGTGTCAGCGGAGTGTTTACCGAAACTCTGTAAGGCAAACGCCAGAAGCAGCTCAGCAAGCCTGCAGAACTGCCCCGTGAAATTATTTGCGAGAGACTCATGCAAGTTGCTTTCCTCTGCTGACACAGTGGCAGGCAGTTAAAAACTGCGATTGTGTTGGGACCCTAAAGGCAAGAGATTAAGCATGACCAGGAATAAGAGATAAAGACATACTTCAGTGGCAGAAACTTTGGGGTCATTTGCAGCTTCTGGGGTGGCCAGTCCTTATTTCCATCTTCTTATCTGTCCCTCCTGTCTAAGGAGGTGGAGGCACTGTGAAAAGGCTGGGCAGGACAGTTGAAGAGTCAGGGAAGTAAACCCAGTGGCCCAGAGACAGCCTGCAGAAGCTATGGGTCTCTGACACTGAACCTGGCAGACCTTAATCAACCTCCTCCTAGCCAGTAATAAAAGAGCCTGTTTTTATTGTTTCACTTGTCCATCAAAGCCAGACAGCTGGTGGAGAAATGCTTTTCCTCCTTTTAATTCCTGTCTCATATACTACTACTATCCCTGCCTCAGGAAAAGTCTCTGGGGGATATCTGCTTCTATTTATCTATTCATCTATTTTTTAGGGGGCGGTTTGGCTTACTCCTGGCTCTGTGCTCAGAGATCATTCCTGGCGGTGCCCCAGGGACCGTAGAGGGTGCTGGGCTCCACACAGTTGTGTTCAAGGCAAATACCTTCCCCACTGTATTATCTCTCTGGTCCTAATGATTCTCTATAAAATTGGAGCCCGGGGACAGGAGCTATAGTACAACAAGTAGGGTGCCTCCCTTGTATGCAGCTGACCTGGGTTTGATACCAGTGTGCTCCCTGAGCAGTGCTAGGAATGATCCCTGAGTGCAGGGCTAGGAGTAAGCCCTGAGCATAGCCGGGAGTGGTCTAAAAACCAAAAAGTAAAATAAAATAAAAATAAGGGATGAGGGAGATGTGGAAGATGGCTCAAAGGGCAGGTCCCAGTTCAATGCCCAGTACCACATGGTTCCCTGAGAATTTCTAGGAGCAATCACCGAGCACCCAAACAGGAGTAGCACGTACCCCAAAAAACCAAGAATAAAGTGAAATAAAATGTGACCCCAGGTTTGGGCAAAAGCTCCCTTTCCTCCAAGTTTCCCTTTGCCCTTTTCAAAGGAAACTTTATGAAAGAATTATAAGAGCAGAGGGCTCTAAATAGAATACAAAGAACCATAACAATGATTTCCTTAAGTACAAGTTTCTGATCCTATTATTCCCAATATATAGACGTAACACACAAAGAGTTCCAGGGCCCATTCTAAAATGATAGTGTTGAAGGAGGCAGATCCAACGTGACATAGAACTTGTTAGAGTTCTCTTTATTCCAGCTTGTCTTTTTTTTTTTTTTGGCTATGGATTCCAGTGTGGTGGCTGTGTTTTCTCTCTCTCTCTCTCTCTCTCTCTCTCTCTCTCTCTTTCGGTGTGTGTGTGTGTGTGAGAGAGAGAGAGACAGAGAGAGACAGAGAGAGACAGAGAGGTGCCTGCCATAGAGGCAGGTAGGGGGTGGGGAGCGATGGGAGGGAACCTGGGGACACTGGTGCTGGGAAATATACACTGATGGAGGGATGGGTGTTGGAACACTGTATGACTGAACGACTGAAATCTAATCATGAACAGCTTTGTAAGGGTCTATCTCACAGTGATTCAATAAAAAGTTAAAAAAATACAGAGTATCTCCATTATTAAAATGATCACTAATGTAGTTTTGGGGAGTTTTTTTTTTTTGTTCATTGGGTCACACCTAGTGGTGCTCAGTGGCCCATATGCAGTGCCAGGGATCGAACAAGTGTTGGTCACATGCAAGGCAAGCACCCTAACCATTGTACTATCTCTTCAGACCCACTTTTCCCCTTCTGTAGGTCTGTAGCAGTCCATTGTAAGTATGTACTAGAGTTTGTTGACCGTCTGTTGAACAAAATTTGAGGTATTTTTATTTAAAAACTTTTTTTGGGAAATAAACAAAACTTCTATAAACATTCACATAAAAGTTTTTGTGTGAAACATTGTATTTTTCTGGGATAAATGCCCAAAAGTGCACTTCTGGGCTGCATAT
This sequence comes from Sorex fumeus, assembly GCF_029834395.1. NCBI lineage: Eukaryota > Metazoa > Chordata > Mammalia > Eulipotyphla > Soricidae > Sorex > Sorex fumeus. The sequence continues at coordinate 8,339,640 of NW_026606075.1, read as the reverse complement.
TAGCTGCACATTTAGTTTTTCAAGAAACTGCAGCACACAGTTTTCCAAAGATACAGTACTATTTTACACTCTTCCAGCAATGTGTAAGTGCCTACAGATTTCTCTGCAACTTTGCCATTAATGTATTTAAATTGGGCGTACTTATTCCTCCCACTTCACTCTTCTTTTTTCAGAATTGTTTTAGGTACGCCAGTGCCTTTGTACTCACATGTAATTTTTAGTATAATCTTGTCTATGTTTACTACACAGTAAAGAATTACCTTGCCCCCAAAGAGTAATATATTAGCCTGAATTCTGGAGGATCTCGAGACTAAAGTTAGCCACGTAGGGGGACAGCCATGTCTGTTTCAAGGAGCTCCAGTAAAAACTCCCTGTGTGTTTGCATCCACTGTTCATGACTGCCCCCGGAGAGGACAATGACAACTCATGCTTAGAAATTTCCTGGATGTGGCGGCTCATGCCTCTGCTTTGCTGATCTTAATTAACTAGGACCCCTTCTGCAGTAACTCTGAATGTAACAGATCTGAGTAGATTCTGTAAGTCTTCCTGGCAGATGATCAGAAGTAAAGGATGTCTTAGTGCTAATTTGCAGTTAATAACAGAAATGAGGGGTGTGTGTGTGTGTGTGTGTGTGTGGTGGGGGGGAATCTCAGGAGTCCAGAAGTTTATATATATGCAAAAATACTAATTTTTGACACGTTATCTTAAACCTGGAAATCAATTTGAAGAGAATAGACATCTTAACTATATTCAATGCCTGGATCTATGAACATGACATATATCTCAGCCTTGTTACTATTATTATTTGGGGGCTCTCCCCAGCAGTGCTCAGGGCTCACTCCTGCCTCTGTGCTACAAGAATCATAGCTGGTGGTTCTAGGGAATACCATATATAGGCTTGGGGATTGACCCAGGTTGTCTGTATGCAAGGCCATAACCTCTGTACTATCGCTCTGGCATCTTTATTACTTTTTTCTTTTTTGGGTGTCATACCCAGCGATGCACAGGGGTTACTCCTGGCTCTGTACTCAGGAATTACTCCTGGTGGTACTCGGGGGACATATGGGATGCTGGGAATTGAACCCGAGTCGGCCGTGTGCAAGGCAAATGCCCTACCCACTGTGCTATGGCTCCAGCCCCTTTATTACTTTTTAATATGCTTGTTGATACTAGTAAAAATGGTTCTTTAACTTAGTGCTATATAGAAATGCTCTTTGTAGAAGGGAGCACCAAGTAAAGGGTGTTTGGAGGATCCTCCCAGGAGGGGAGATGCATGTCGAAAGTAGACTATGGACTGAACATGTTTGCCACTCAATGCCTCTTTTGCAGACCACAACACCCAAAAGGAGAGAGAGAACAAAAGGGAATGCCCTGCCACAGAGACAGGGTGGGAGGGGGGGCATGGGGGTGGGAGGGATATTATCCATGGTGGTGGAAAATGGGCACTGGTGGAGGGATGGGTATTTGATCATTGTATAATCAAAACCCAAGCACAAAAAATTGTAAATCTACAACTGTACCTCATGGTGTTTCACTAATAAAAATTAAAAAAAAAAAAGAAATGCTCTTTGTATGATTCTGAATCCAGCAACCTTGCTAAATGATTATTTTTATCCCACAAATTTATCTATATATTTTGAATTTTCTGCACCGAGTCTTTTTTTTTAGGGGGGGGTCACATCTGGTGATGCACAAGGGTTACTCCTGACTCTGCACTCGGGAATCACTCCTGACAGTGTTCAGGGGAGCATATGGGATGCTGGGAATCGAACCCGGGTCACCTGTATGCAAGGCAAATGCCCTACCCGCTGTACTATCACTCCAGCCCTACACTGAGTCTTATATGTGAATAATTTCAGCTTCGTTTTTTTTTCTTTTTTAGCTCTCATATCTTTTATTTCTTCCAGTCATAAATGCAAGAAAACTTTAAACTATAAAAAAGCATCCTCAACTGAATTTTTATTGTTAATGAATGAGAGGAATAAAATATCACAAAAAGCAAATTATTATGAATAAGATCAGCATCAAATTACCACATTTTATATTTGGACTGTGTTATTTTTAAATTTTGTGGTCCCACCCAGCAGTGCTCAGAGGCTATTCTTAGCTTGATGTCCAGTGTTCACTCCTGGCCTTGCTTGGGGGAACCCCGGTGCCTTGAATCTAATCTGGGACTCTGGCACGCAAAGCATGCCCTCAGCTCATTGAGCTACTTCTCCAGACCTGCACTGATTTCTTGATGATACAGGTAAAAAGGCCTAATCATATCAAGCAATGTCATTGGTTGTGAAAACTACCTGCCCCCTAGGACAGACACTGACAGCATCTGGCGTGATTTTTATGATTTTTTTTCCTCCTAGTTAAGGTAATGTAAAAATATACTTTTTTTTTGCTCATATTCTGGTTTCAAGTCCATAGCTGCACTCATGTTATTACTGTAATTTCACTTGGAATCTCTTCCACATAGCATTTTTTTCCTGAAAGTCCTTTAAAAGTTCCCTTAATGCAACTGTCTTCTAATGGCAAAAACCTTTAAGTGATTCAGAACTTCCATACATAAATAGAAGCAATATATATAGAATATCATCATGCTCTAAGACAAAACTTCACTGATTATAATTTCACAATTAAAACAATTTTTTTTTCTGTTTTGTTTTCAGGTCACAGCTGGGAGTGCTCAGGGCTTACTCCTGGCTCTGTGCTTAGGGATCACTCCTGGCTGGGTTCTGAGAGCCATATGTGGTGCTGGGGATCAAATCCAGGGTCAGCTTGTGTGCAAGGCAAGTGTCCTACCTACTGTACTATCATTCTGGCCTCCACAATTTAAGATCCACTGAGTTTTAAATTCACATTAAAAAATGTGCCATATTTGTTTACGTTGCATGCAGCCGACCCAGGTTCAATTCTCAGCATCCCATATGGTCCCCTGAGTACTGCCAGGGGAAACTCCTGAATACAGAGCCAGGAGTAACCCCTGTGAATCACCAGGTGTGACCCAAAAGGCAAAAAAAAAAGTGATATATAATTACAGTATATTCATACTATTAATCAGTTTAGAAAACATGAGAACATATTTGACCGGACTAACTACTTCAGCACCAGATACTATTTCAGATTATACTATGAGCTGTAAATTAAGATGAAGTTCCACTAAAACCTATTTTATGGTAAAAATGAAATAGGAGGTCATGGAGCGGAGGCGGTGGTCTAGTTGCAAAAGCAAATGCCTTGTGAATGTGAGGCTCTGAGTTTGACTCTCACTGCTGAGAGTCCATATACACTGAGTCGGGATTCCTGGCTCTGCAACACAGTGCTCAGTCTCTGGAAAATCAGTATTATATAAGCATTACCACTTAGGATGTGTATACCTGGGGCAAGAGAGAGAGAGCACAGTGGGGAGGGCGCTTGCCTTGCAATGCAGCCAAACCGGGTCCAATCCCTGACACTATCCAGCACTGTCAGGGGTGAGCTCTGAGCACAGAGCGAGGAGTAAGCCCTGAGCACCCCTGGTGTAGCCCCTAAGCAAAACAAAACAAATACACACACACACACACACACATATGTCACTATCACTGTCCTCCCGTTGTCCATCGATTTGCTCGAGCGGGCCCAGTAACGTCTCCATTGGAGACTTTGTTGTTACTGTGTCTGGCATATCGAATACTCTCGGTAGCTTGCCGGGCTCTCCGAGAGGGGCGGAGGAATCAAACTCGGGTTGGCCATGTTGGCTGCGTGCAAGGCAAACGCCCTACCACTGTGCTATCGCTCCATATATAGGCTCCCCAGTCAGGAGTGCTGCCCCCCCGTGAGCACCAAAGCAGCCTCTGGAGAGCACTACAACCAGAAAGGGGGTCAGGGCTGGAAAGAGAGGATAGTGGGGAGGGCGTTTGCATCCCAGAGAATCCCCAGAGACCTCCAGGAGTGATTCATGAGCATGCACCAAGAGTAAGCCCTGAGCACTGCCAGTGTGGCCCAAAAACAAACCAAAAAACATGGGGTGAGCACAACTAAGAGATTGCTAAGCTCAGCAAGCTCATGTCTGAGTACCATGATCACATGTGTGGCCCCTCTCAAGAGCTGCAAACAAATGTGTGAGCAGCATACGTGAAAAGGATTTGGCCCAAGGCCAACATGTTCAGAATAAGAAATAAAAATAAAAAAAAGGAGGCATGGGGGTGAAAGGCTACAGGCTAAGCAACTCCTGGAAAAGGTCACGGGAACAGTTTAGACAACAATACCTTCTACAGCTATTTGGAACTATGACCTAAAAACACCCATTTCAACAAAGTCTTTCATATAGGATTTTCCAGACATGCAAGTGTCTGGAAGATACTCAGGCTGGAGTCATTTATTATTGCTCAAAGAAGGAATCTTTCTTCTCTGGAATTAAATGAATTTCTGAGTTTGAAAATATTTGTAACCCAAGGGATTGAGATTTTGTAAACTTTACATGATAAAATTAGCAACATTCCTCTGATTCCCATTTTTAAATTTTATATACTGGTTCCAGTTCTAGCCCTTAAGTACTGGCTGGAGCGATAGCACAGTGGGTAGGGTGTCTGCCTTGTACGCGGCCGACCCGGGTTTGATTCCTCTGTCCTTCTCAGAGAGCCTGGCAAGCTACCAAGAGTATCCCACCCGCACGGCAGAGCCTGGCAAGCTCCCCATGGTGTAATCGATATGCCAAAAACAGTAACAAGTCTCACAATGGAGATGTTACTGGTGCCCGCTCGAGCAAATCAATGAACAACGGGAGGACAGGGCTACAGGACAGTGCTATATACTGGCGATAAGCAGTATTTAAAATTCAATGATGGCTCATAAAGTCACTTTTGCTTAATATTTATAATTCTTTATTAAACATTTTAAAGAAGAGGGAAAAGGGATAAGAAGATTAATACTATGGAAGATGACTTCAAATACCAGTATCATGGTCTGCTGACATTTAATTAGCAAAATTATTTAAGGGTTTTTGTGAATTAGTGTATCTGGTTGTTTAATGTAAAATTTTTTACAGATTTTAGTTTTCTACTGACAAATACAAAGAGGGACATACATCTGATTCCAATTCACTCTAGGTGACATAAGCACACTATCTGTGGAGAACAGTTGTATTTCATGCTTGTGTTCTTACTAAAGTGTTACGATATGGCACAAAAAAGCAACTTGGGATAAGTAGTTAAAAGGAACATCAAGATAATATGTTAATCTGCTTGCTTAAGAGATCAAATTACTCCTCATTTTGGGGGCTACCCACATTCAGTAGGAGTGACCCCTGTAGCTTGAAAGGGCCATATGTTGTACCCAAGATTGATCCCCAGTAGGCCACATGCAAGGCAAGAGCCTGAACCCCTAGACTATGTCTCTGGACCCAAATTAATCACAATTAAAAGAGTAGATGAAAGAGTACATATCTTTAGCAATTGGACACCTATATAATTATCCCCCTTGCAATAAGAATTGAGCTCCTGAGGCTGGAGTGACAGCAAGGAGGTTAGGGTGTTTGCCTTGCATGTGGCTGACCTGGGTTCGATTTCTAGCATCCCATATGGTCCCCTGAGCACCGCCAGGAGTGACTCCTGAGTGCAGAGACAGGAGTTAACTCCTGAGCATCGCTGGGTGTGACCCAAAAAGGAAAACAAAAAAAAATTGAGCTTCAGAAAGTTTGAGGTTATAATCTCTTGCAAATATTTAGATGCAAGATTATTTTGAGATTTTTTTGGGGGGTTATCAATATTTGTTAATATAAATGCCAGAACTTATGAAGCCTAACTAGACCATTCTCCCAGGGATGGATCCACTATTCAGAAAATAGAACGAAGGCAAAAGGAAAAGGGTCAAGATTTTCACAAAAATATAGTTTCGAGTTCACTTCACTCCAAGATATGGATAAACAGAATTTAGAGATTCTAAACTGAATCACAAGTGTGCAAAACTTTCAGCCTATAACTAACTAATAGTAAATAGCTTTTATAAAATCGGGCGCTTAAAAAATTCAGTTTTGGTTCTGCAAGGTAGTAAGTACAGTTGCAGGTAAGGGCTTGCCTTATACACAGCTGATTTGGCTTCAATTCCTGGTATTCAATATGGCCCCCCAAGCCCCACTAGGAGTGATATCTGAGCACAGAGAGAGGAGTGAGCTTTGAGTACTCCTGGTGTGACCCAAAATAAAAATATTCAATTTTAAGCCAGCAAATTTGAAGTTGTAAATGACTGAAACATGAACTCCAAATTATTATTATCACCATTGAAAAGCATCAGTAAAAGTTAAAATTTATCATTTATTTTGATTTTGTCATGGCATTAAACAACCAAATGCACTAATTCACAAAAAGCCTTAAATAATTTTGCTAAGTAAGTAGTATCCCTATTTTGTTGATGAAGAAACTGAAGTCTGAAGAAGTTATGGGAATTTCTAAGGCTACAGGGTTAGTAAATAATATGAACTTAAGCCATATGAAGGCAGGAACTGTGTTCTGCTCCCTTTATTCCTATTGCCTAAAGTTGGCCTGACACATAGGAAGGTCCTGACAAATATTTGTTCAAGTAGCTGTGTACAAGTGCCAGGCTCTTAAGTTCTACAATCCAACGCTGCTAGAATATAAACTAATCGATGACTTCAGTTTAAGGCAGTTGATTACTTATTTCTGTCTTAAGTAAGACCAAGTGCATCGGCTTCTTGTTGATGTGGTAAGTGGGAAATGCTAGTACATTCTGTATGTCAACATGGACTTTTACAAGGTATTTTAGCACAATCAAGATTTCTTTTTTGTGCTAGTAAGCTTCACCGAATCAAAGGATGGATTAAGTAGTAAATGATGAACCAGAGAGATAGTACAGAGATTAGGGAATTTGCCTTGCATGGGCTGATTTTGGGTCTATTCCTGACACCACATATGGTTGCCAAGCACTGCCAGAAGTAAGCCCTGAACCAGAGTAGGACCAGGAGCAATTCCTGAGCACTGTCAGATGTAGCTCCCTCCCCCAAATAAATGGTAGCACATGATGCACTTGATTTTACAAGGATAAATATTTTCTATATATGACACTTGTAGAGCTAAGTCCTTTAAAGGGCTCGGAAAGTTCACAAGTATCTCCTGTTGATTAAAGGAGAAAGAGATGGAAACATATACGGATGGTCAGAAAGAACAGCCCTCACTGGAAATCATTTTTCTTTCTGATATGTAATGGTAAGGGCTGGAGTGATAGCACAGCGGTAGGGCGTTCGCCTTACAAGCGGCCAACATGGCCGACCCGAGTTCGATTCCTCCGCCCCTCTCGGAGAGCCCGGCAAGCTACCGAGAGTATTCGATATGCCAGACACAGTAACAACAAAGTCTCCAATGGAGACGTTACTGGGCCCGCTCGAGCCAATCGACGATCAACGGGAGGGCCTTTACCTTTTTATGTAATGGTAAACTGTAATAGGCAAAAGAGATTATATTTAGAGTATATTTCTATTTAATTTCTGTGGGTTTCACATTTTCAATTCCCACAGTCATTTCATCTTCCCAGATGAAATCATAATGTACTATATATACATTTATACTCACACATATATACATTACACACACATGTATACATATATTTACAAATTATTATTATTATTATTTTTTGCTGTGTTGGGGAATGAACCCAGGGTCTCACACACGCGCAGCTAAATTCTCTACTGCTGAATTACATTCCTGGTCCCTGTGGTTATGGATACTTTAATTTGTTTTTAAAGTTTGCGGCCTCACCAGTGCTGGGGGCCACCAAGGTCACGCTTGGTGATGCTGGGGGAGGGGGTACTCAGGGTAGAGCTCTGATGAGATCAAACCCAGGGCCATGTGCATACTTGGCATGTGCTCCAGCACTTTGAGCTCTCTCTCTCTTTCTCCAGCTCTGGGAGAATGCTTTTAAAGGCAGGCACCAAAACCAAAAATGGGCATAGGAGCCCAAGTCACCAAAATAAAATGATGACCCACATCACAGGAGTCTATGGGAGCAGTTAGAGCAATAAAGAAATCAGCTATAAATGTCACGGTTAGGATCATATTCTAAGAAATCTGCATACTCTTTCTCTCTTTATATCCACACCCATTTCTTTTGTGCAGAAACACCTTGAATGTGTCTTGAGTGTAGGAAGATTTTGCTCGGTGAACTATAGATAGCAATCTTTCATATGCCAGGAATGCAATCCTATTCTGGAAAAGAGCCGCAAGGTCAATGCTTCAAACTTTAGACAGCCAATCAATAGGTCATTTCCCAAACATGAGGTTTCTGTGTAACCGTTCCAGAACAGTATTTGAAAAAGAACAATTCTTTCCAACACTGTACAAGCATGTCGTAGATTTAACACAGAAAGCCATGTTTACATAATTCACATCTCTTCCTGACATGGAAGAAGAGCCAAAAGGATGAGGCACAGCTGGGAATTTGTTTCTGGGTGCCAGAGAGATAGCACAAAGGGCTGCGTGCATGCTTCGTGTGTGGGAGGCCCAGGTTCGATCCTTGGCACTGCGTGGTCCCCTCAGCACCCAGCTCAGGAATGACCCTGAGCATAGAGCTGGAAGAACCCTACCACCTGTGGGATAACATTGGTTGGCCCTTTCTCCCTGGCTGCAGGGTGCTTAGGTTTCTCAGGTTCCACTATCACAGTGCTCCAGGGACACTCCCATTGCTTTGTTTATCAGAATTTAGCTCTAAACATTTTTAGGCCTAACATTGGTTTGTTCTTTCTCCCTGGCTACAGGGAGTTTAGGTTTACCGAGTAACACTCATCACAAAGCTCCCGAGGCACTCTTATTCCTCTGTATTTAACCTTTTCCTCTGTGCTCTGCTTCCCCAACTGGTCAATCACCTTTATCTCCTAATCAGACTCTGTTAACTTGTAAGGTCAGATCCTTCTAAGGACATTGGATTTGTATTTGAAAGTGAAATACTGCTTTTCTCTTCTCCTTATGTCCTTTGTACAGTTACTTCAGAGAAATGTCCTCTGTGTATAGACACAGGAAGACAGTTAATGCTATGCTTTTGTAACTTGGGAATTAATTGACTCCGAATAATATTCACTCCTGGGCATCTGTCTTGACTTAATCCTCAGTTGCCCTTACGTCCTTGCACACCCAAAGCAGGGTCCTGACGAGGGACTGGATGGGACCAGGGCAAACTGTGAGTTATCCTGATATCGAAATGGGCCAGGCTAAGCACTGTGATGGGGAAGGAGAATCAGGAGAGAACAGAGATGAGATTGGAATAAACTGCAATTGATACCAACCAGCCTGGCCCTCGTTTCCTCCTCCCTCCACCCATTGCCTTGGACGTCTCGGGTGGGGGAAGTGGCACAAGACCACTGAACCAGGCAGATATCATTAAAGGTGAATTTTTGTATTCATAACTCTGGACTTGAAAGTTTTTTTCTTGTCATCACATAGTTCAGAACCTTGTGGACAGTTAGAATAGAACATGGCTACTCTAAATAATTTTTATATACTCACATTTAATTAAAATATAAAATAAGACAAATCAGACATATCATAATGAAGTACTTCTCCAGTTCAAAACAGTGACTGGAATAATTTCACAAGCAAAGTGAAAAATGTTCAGGTAAAAACTATTTTAGATTTTCACCAGGGAAAAAACAAGAATCTACATATCATTAATCTGAATAACCATCATCTCTCTTGTATTATTCAACAACTGTTCATGCCAAAAAAGAGCAAAATCCTGCTTTATGATGTCTCTGGTGAAACAGTTACAGTGGCAAATTCTTCGGCCCTAGAGCATGATTCTACAAAGTTAACACCCCTAGAAACACTGACAGATCCTAAATTACATATCACATATGGTGCAACATACAAATTCAAGTGGATATGCTCTGAACAACTACCATTTAAAATAACTTTAGAACTGAAATTCATTTATGATTATTCCATTCTTAATACAATTATTTCATTTAGTCTTTACCTTTTTGCTATTTCTTCCTAAGTGAGCGCCTCACAATTTTGATTCAAACACAAAGCAAATTCAAATATGAAGATTTTCTTCTGGTTAGTATCTTAAGCTCCAAATTTTCTCTTTTGAAAGATATCGTAATAGTCCATGATAAGTCATGTATAGTAAAGTGATTCTGATTATTTCGGCCTGAGATGTGGAAAAACTAATTTGACGATGGTCGAAGAAAAGGAAATTATTTAATACTTAAAGAATTACTAATTTTGAAAGTTTATATGAAGTAAAATGAAAGTCAGTCAAGTTTTCTATTTGCTAGGAGTGCTAACAAAATATTGGATAGTGAGAAGACTAAAATCAGTGGTTAAAGTTTCTCATATTTGTGGCTTATATTCAACTTTGACAGCTCTTCGTTTTTGTTATTGGGCCAAACCTGGTTGTTCTCAGGAGTTACTGGCTCTGCTTAATCACTTAATCACTTAACTTCCCGTTAGTCGTCGATTTGCTTGAGCGGGCGCCAGTAACCTCTCCATTTGTCCCTGTCGCGTGCTAGTGTAGCCCAATGGCATCTGTTCGCTCTGGGAACATGAAGAGCCTCAAACCGATCGTTCATGATCTTGACGAAGAAGTCTGACCATCTGGTAGGTGGGCGGCCACGCGGTCTTTTGACATCCCATGGAATCCAGTCGTTAACAGCTCTAGTCCAGCGGTCGTCTTTAAATCTCATTACGTGACCAGCCCATCTGATTTTCGACACCTTGGCAAATGAGACAGCGTCCCTGATTCTTGATCGTCGACGGATGTCAGAATTCTGGATTCTTTCTCTCATTTGAGTGAAACGTGATATTCCAAGCATAGCTCTTTCTATTCTTCTTTGGGAGACCTGAATAGCGTTCTCATCCTGTTTGCGTAGGGCCCAGGTCTCTGAGGCATATGTTAATGCAGGAAGAACAGTGGAATCAAAGAGATGTGCCCGGAGCCGGAGGTTCTTCGTCCTCTTAGCTATTTCTTCGAGGTTCTTGAAGGCGTTCCAAGCCACTCTCTTCCTCCTGCGCAGCTCGGGTGCCAGGTCATTTGTCATGTTGACCTCTCGACCTAGGTAGACATAGCTGTTGCATTCGGAGATGGTCGTTCCGTTGAGAGCGAATGGGGCATCAGGAACGAGGCTGTTTCTCATAAACATGAGAAACTGGCTCTGCACTTAGGAATTACTCTTGGGCTGGGGAACTATATGGGATGCCAGGGATCAACCTGGGTTGTTCATGTGCAAGGCAAGATTCCTACATGTTGTACTATCACTCTGGCCCAAACTGCCAGTTTTGTCTTCGGACCACAACCAACTATGCTTAGGGATCACTCCTGGCAGTGCTTGGGGGACCATAAGTAGTGGAGGGATCAAGCCTGGGTCAGCTGCATTAAAGGCAACCTGACCACTGTCTCTGCAGCCTAATTGTTTTACCTTAGAAAATGTAGCAGGGAAGGAAAAAAACTAAAATGTAGAATTAACTTCATAGAGTGTTGCTGATATCTTAGAAATAGTTTACACAGCTGAACTGAAGGACTTTCAATATTTAAGTTCTATTTTTGGTCACTGCACAATATGCTTGAAATTACAGATAAGCCACTTAACTTTGATTTGATCCAACTTCTCTATTCCTAAAGGCAGAAAGAGTATTGTCTATCCTAGAGCTAATTCTAGAATTTTAGATAGTTAAGCTGCTGCCTAGCATGGGAAGGAGTTTATATAGAGATCGAATCTTATCCAATTAGAGAGGTTAGATAAACATCTTGGGCTTCCCATTGAAACCCAGAAGGGTCATTCCAGAGTCAAAAAGACTCCCTGGGAGGGGGCTAAGAGTTTATCCTCAGGCTACTGGCCAAACTCACTCTAAAGGTATAAAACCAAGTCTGCAAATTCAAGGTCATCTGCCTATAAATTCTCTCCAGAAGAAAAACTTGTGGTCCTTGGAAGGATAACACAAAAGGCCAGGGAAGGGCTCAGTGGCAGAGGACCTGCACGCGGGCAGGAGGCTGGTACGGTTAAGAAGGCTGATCCCCAGCACCACCCCAAAAACCTGGGTTTGATTCCAGGGGTTCTGCTGACTCCCAGCAAAACAATGAAGTGTACGATCTCCAGACTACCATGACAGGTGTGTGCTAGCACTGCAACCTGAAGTGTGTGACCCCCAGCAAGCACCACACGTGGGTAAGCACTGCCAAGTGTGTGCGGTTCCTGGACACTGCAGAAACAGTGACTATAGGGGAAAAATCAAAATAAAATGGTACTTTAAAAGAGCATCATGGAGCTGGAGAGGCAGCTCAACGAACTCAGTACAGCTCTGCATGGGCTTGACTCTCAGCATTGTGAGTTCAAGCACCATAGGGAGAGGGAGTGCTCCTCGAGCACTGAGTGGAGAGTAGATCCCGCACACCACCACAAATGGCCCCAAAACCAGAGAGAGAGGGAGAGGAAAACCCCAAATAAAAAGAGTATCACAGAAGCCAAAGACTTATTAACTATAGTGTCCATCATATAAAAAGAAGTTACTAGATATGAAAAGAAATTGGAAAATGTGAGCCACAGTGAAGGTGGTTTGAGAAAATATGAAAGAAAGAAAATCAAAGATGACCTAGATAGGGGCTGGAGTGACAGCACAGCGGATAGGGCGTTTGCCTTGCACGCAGCCAACATGGCCAACACAGGTTCGATTCCCAGCATCCCATATGGTCCCCCAAGCACCGCCAGGAGCACTTCCTGAGTGCATGAGCCAGGAGTAACCCCTGAGCATCGCCGGGTGTGACCCAAAAAGCAAAAAAAAAAAAAAAAAAAGATGACCTAGATATTGGAACGAGCAAAGGCTTTAAGGCAGTTACTAAAATATGCTTATGGACTTAAAAGAGAAGGTCAAAAGAGGGAAGGAAAATACTTTCATTCTTTTGGAGGCCAAATCCATTGGTGCTGGGGATCAAACTTGAGGCTTCCTTATACAAAGCATACAATCCAGTCCTTTGACTTGTCTCTGAGCCCAAGGGAAGGAGAACATTATTTGTTTTGCTTTGCTGTGCTCAGGGATCACTCCTGGTGGTGCTTGGGGAACCATATTGAGGTGCCAGGTCAGCCAAATACCTGGTAAGTGCCCCAGCCACAGAATACCATCTCTACAATCTGGGGAGTATTTTACTAAGCTGAATCTTTGGAAAGAGCCAAGAGGAATTACTAGAACTCTAGAATATACCTTTTTATTGTTGTTGCTTATTTCACATCTGGTAGCTCTTAGGGTTACTTCAATTATGCTCAGCAGAACCTGTGGTGCTGGGGACTGAACTTGGGGCTTCCACATGCAAAGCAAGCCCCAGTCCTTGGAATCATCTTCTAAACCCCCTAAAGTATAATATCTAAAATGAGAAACCACAGAGCAGAATAAATAGCTAACTAAAGGCAGAAGAAAGCTGCAGTGAACTTGAAAACTCATTAATGAGAAGCATCCAGGCTAAAGAACAAAGATAATAAAGATGGTCTAAACCACAAAGCCAACAACACTATAAGCACAACTACAAGAACCAAACTGAAAAATGTGCTTGTCAAGGAGGCAGGCTGGGGTGTAGGAGGGACCCTGGGGACACTGGCGGAGGAAAGTTGATACTGGTGGTTGGAATGGGTATTGGAACGCTGTGCTATTATTACTGAAACTTTATTATGAACAACTCTATAAATCATGATGCCTTAAGAAAAATTAAAAAAATCAAAATACGGGCTGGAGCAATAGCACAGCGGGTAGGGCGTTTGCCTTGCACGCAGCCAACATGGCTGACACAGGTTCGATTCCCAGCATCCTATATGGTCCCCCGAGCACTGCCAGGAGCAATTCCTGAGTGCATGAGCCAGGAGTAACCCCTGAGCATCGCCGGGTGTGACCCAAAAAAAAAAAGCAAAAAAAAAAAAAAGATATGAATGCTTAAACATAAAGGAATAAATTCTGATCAAATTCAAATATCAATAAGGAAAGATTTAAAAAAAAATCAAAATACTTATATTTTAACTTATATTTAATACTTATATTTAATTGGCCTATACCAGTCTTTCCCCCTTTCTCCTATAGTTCTCAATGATGAAAAAAAAAATTAGCCAAAGACTATATCATAATTAAATGGTACTTGGTAACTTTACCTCTATAAGATGACTCATCTACTAAATTGCAGTGACTGATCTAAAATTACTGCTAAAAAGATTGCAAAATCACCTTATTTGCTTATAAGATCAAGACATTCTAATCATATATCCAAATAAGGGACTTGTCAGATTGACATGGTATTAAGTTCAACATTTACAGGTAATAGACAGTTCTGGTCCTTATGAACTTGTCAATGATAAAGGCAGTGTAAAATCACTTTATCACTAAAGGATTGGCAAAGCTTCCAGAGAATGTTAAACATTATGGCCCCAAAAGGACAGTTCAGTAAAAACTCACCAGCCCTTTTTATTATATAGACTACTAATATGAGTCATTACGTCCCAAGGCAGCAGAACTAATGGGCACATAATAATAATTTAAACTTGATGACATTTTAATAAAATATATGACAATGAAGTAACAAAAACAGGCAATGCACTTGATGTTTTCTAAGAATAAAGGGAGGCAATGTAGTACTTTTTTTTTGAGTTGATTAAAAAAGTACTTAAAGTTCAAACTGGTCTCAAATTGTACTCACTCAAGAGAAGTTTTAAATAACTCTTAAATAATTGGAGGATCCTGGTCTCATAGGGCTAAGTGAATAAATGTCATTTTTTTTTTTCTTCTGGTCTTAGAAGAGGCAGTGGTAAGTGGTTCTGCTATTGGTTTACCCGCCAGGTTGAAAAGCTTACACTGGTTTAAAATAACTGATTTAAACACTTTCAAAAATAAATAAAACAAAACTTTCAATAATAAAATAAATTCAATCATCTCAGGATATAATCTTACACAAAATCAACCCAAATTTGTTACTTCTTTTTGTTATTAGTTGGGGTCAGAATCAGGACAACCATGTGGTGCCAGGCACAAACTCGGGCCTCTCACATGACATATGCATGCTTCCATAGCCCATTCGGCTACGTCCAGTACCTAGGCAACTTTCCTATAGTTCTAGTCCATGGAACTCTTGCCTTGGTGTGATATCAGTAGCTGAGATTCAGTCTCTTCAAAGTTTAGGAAATCTCACTGCAGATTTATTTATTTATTTATTTATTTTCTAAAGAGGTTTCAATGTACTAACATGCACTGAGGCACCAAAAGGGTAACTTCAATGAATATTATTTCTTAAACAGGCTTGACCCATCAATTTTTGCTTTTTGGACTGGATGGATAGCATAGCGGGGAGGGTGTTTGCCTTGCACACGGCCAACCCCGGGTTCAATTCCTCCGTCCCTCTCGGAAAGTCCAGCAAGCTACCAAGAGTATCTTGCCCGCATGGCAGAGCCTGGCAAGCTCCCCGTGGCGTATTCAATTTGCCAAGAACAGTAACAACAAGTCTCACAATAGAGACGTTACTGGTGCTCTCTTGAGCAAATTGATGAACAACGGGAGGACACTGCCAAAGTGCAGTGCTAGTTATAAATTAAATTTTATATCCAGACACTCTTTAAAATGTTTTTATCTAGATATAAAATAGACATGAACTACAGTTGAACGGGGGGGTTGGGGGGGGAGAAAAGAATCAAAGTGAGAAAGTAACTATTAAGTAACTCACTTTTCAGAGCTAGTTTTCTTAAATATAAGAGCTCTTTCCTATCTGAAAATCTTAATCTTTCTTTTTTGGTAATTTTTTTTTTGTTTTTGGGTCACATCCAGTAGTGCTCAGGATTTACTACTGCCTCTGTGCTCAGGAATCACTCCTGGAGGTGCTCAGGGGACCATATGGCAAGCTGGGGATCCAGCCTGGTCTTTGTTTTTTTGCTTATTATCTGATTTCCCTTCCAGGCCTCAGGGAATACCACAGTCTGTCAGAAAAGAAGTTTTACCACTTACAAACAGTCAGCAATGCACAAGTGTGACGGGACTGATGTTTCCTATCACTTCTCTGAATACACTTCTAACACGCCAGACAGAACAGTGGTGTTACACAGCTCTGCCCAAACGGTTACAAGAGCACATGGTGTTGGCTCAATGGAAGGCAGTGCCAGTCGCAGAGAGGTATCCTTCAAGGGAGAACAGAATGAAGAGGAGACACACAGGACAGTCTCTGCTAAAGGAGATTATCTGCCCTCCTCACTTCCACCCCTAGCCCCAAATCCATTACCCTGTCTGTCATAATACGTGCATCGGCAATCATAAATTTGTTTCTTTATTCACTCGATTGCTTTTGGCTGAAAATGTCTATTGTGGGCTTGCACCAACTGAAAGATGCAAAGTCCTGCAGTGGCAGCATGGTGGATGCCATTTTTCAGAGCCTAATGGACAGTCAGGTATGAGACTGCAGTGATGAGGCACGCAGGGCCTCATGGGATGGGGGTATACTGGGGTTCTTGGCGGTGGAAAATGTGCACTGGTGAAGGAATGGGTGTTTGATCACTGTATGACCGACTGAGACTTAAACTGGAAAGCTTTGTTGCTGTTCTCACGGTGATTCAAAAAAAGCAATAAAGCACACACAAATGACAGAGAAAAGCACACACAATGCCACACACAAATTCCACTACTGTGGAAAAAATGCAGAAATTCTTAAAATGCTTTTTATAAAATATAGGTGCTATGTTCAGGAAACTAGAAATGATTAAAGTACATTTTTGCCTCTAACCAGATGATATGCCTGTTATCCACAGTAACCCAATCATTTGAGGAAAATGCTAATAAACATATGATTTTTAAGTTTCTGGAAATACAAGGAACATTTCATTGATATTAACATGCTTTCAAAAAATAGACAAACACTTGACACATCATTCTTCTCTTTTCTTCTCCGAAAGATAGGCCAACATTACTTATAACGTTGTATGGTAATTTTTGGAAGTCGGTTTGGGGCACATTTAAAGCCATGCATAAATGTACCTTTAGGACCTTGCATTAACTCTTATCTGGTAAAAACCTCATAAGTTGGGGAAAGATCTATGCTTCACTAAGGCTTCCCAAGGTTCTATATTAAAGACCAGGGAGCATCCATATCTTTTACATTTTTTGGGTGCTGCCTCAATGTGCCAATCAAAGGCTAGTCGCTTACTACTTGCCTATGTTGGACCTCAGATAAATAGTGGATATGGAATATACACATCTGTAAAAAGTGACACCTCCCTATGTCAGAGAGGAGACTGAGGCTTGGATAAAGGAGTAAGTTAACAGGCTCCATTATCTGTAGATCAGAGATAAGTGGAATATCACTATCACAGAAACTAAGGTTTCCCTTAGACCACAGATAATAGTATCAATTTACATCCTTTAGAATTTAGGAGGAGTTGATATTATTCTCTGAAAGACTACTCAAAGGGTAGAAAACCTGGGCTATATGACCTGTTGGCAAGATCACTGCTTTAGTTACTAACCATCGAGGAACAAAAAGCAAGTTTCCTTGGGCCTTCCTGTCTTTCTTGTAAACATGACATACTTGATTTTCCATCACATGCTTTACACATTGTCAGCAATCAACAGGGCATGCTATAAAATAGATATGAAAAATACTTCCCAATATAGAAATGCTAATAAGAACAACCAGTATGTACAAACACAAAATGCTCTGAAAATTAGATTGTGTAATACCTTGCAAAATGTCAGTCCATCTTTGTCCAGACATCTCCTGATTGCCTTGTTTATGGCAGACGCAGAATGGCAGTGGGCACATAAAGGAAAGTAAGCCACAGCTCTTGCGATGACAGTACCAAAATGATTTGGGAAGTAATTCAAGACACACCTGCCTAATCGTAAACTGTACTTTTTTGCAAATAACACTAAATGTATGAAATTGCAAATGTTATACAAGAAACTAAATTTAGGGGTCAGAGCAGCAGTATATCTGGTACAGCATTTGCCTTGTATGCAGTCGACCTGAGTTCGATTCCCTGTACCCCACAAGGTCCCTCAAGCATCACCAGATATGATCCCTGAGTGCAGAGCCAGAAGTAAGCCCCGAGCATTGCGGTTATGGCCCCCAAATGAAAAAGAAGTTAAATTTAGATACGGGAATTATACTTGTAAGAGAAATAGCATTGCATTACGATCTCTACAATTAAACTGACATATTATATATTTACTGTACTGTACCTTCAGCAAAACAAATGAATAGATACCCTTCTTTCAGAAACCATAAAAATGGTTTCTACACTCTACATCTGCTACAAGTGTTCTATTTTTTTAAATAGACAATGCTGTATTTTTTACACAGCTTTTCCTTATATAAATGGCAAATACCCACATTAGATAAGTATGAGGATGTGTAAAACTTTTTCCTCAGGAAAAATGTTTTTCTTCCTTTTTACTTTTTTTTTCTTTATGGATTATACTCAGCTGTATTTGGGTGGGGCTCAGTGGATCATATGTGCTGCTATGGGTTGAAGTCCAGTCAGCTTCAGGCAAGGTGAGCACACCATACCCACTGCACTGTTTTTGGCCCTATAAACTAGATTTATATGATATTTTCTAGATATTTACATGTAATGTGGTCTGCTCTATGAGTCAGGTTCGCCACTGAGTCTGATTTCATATTAGGTTTGAGTCTCTTCTCTTCCTCCTTAAACTTTTATTGACCATCAATGGAAGTTAATATCAGAAAAAGTATTAGAAAACAGTACCAGTTAGATGTGTATTAAAAAATAAAATGCTAGAGAATAAATTTAAGCAAGAAAGTAAATGATCTGTATAGTGAAAATTGACATTAATGAAAAAACTGATTAAGAAAAATGAATGGAAGATAGAATATGATCACTGGAAGAATTATCATCGCTAATATTGTCCATATTAGCAAAAGCAATTCACAGATCCATCACCATCTCTATCAAAATTTCAATGAGATTTTTCTTAGAAATAGAATTAATCTTTGTGGTACTAAACAGGTTTTTATTAGCATAACAATCTTGAAAAAGAACAGAGTTGAAAACAACACTTTCTGATTGCATACTATATTCTAAAGCCACAGAAATCCAAACAGTATGGTTTTAACATAAAAAGAGAACTGAACGGCCATGATCCAGAGATAAATATATCTCTGAAATATATCTCTGATCTCAGAGATCAGAAATAAATCTCTTGGAAGACAGCAATAGAACGATATGCCACAGAGATGCCTCAGGATCCTGCACCAGGCTGTCTAATCCGGGCATCCTGGAGGGGTTGGGGTGAGTTTCCCTCCCTGCCCCAATAGAGCCCTGGCAGCTGAAAACCTCAACTGGCACCATGCTTCTGGCTGATCTCCACAGCCTCAGACAGCCTCATCCGTGAGTGAATCTGCTGGAAAACCCAGGTATGCAGGACTCGTGACTGAAATATCCAGGCTTAGAAGGAGTCAGGAATGGGTGACTTTACCCCCATCTCCCCATAATTCGGTAGCCTGGCAGTCATGTCCACAAACTGTCTCTGGTACTATATAATCTTATTAACAGCCATGATCCAGAAATTCAGAAAAATATCTCTCAGAAGAAAGCAACATGCTGCAGAGATGCCTATGGGCCCCAAAGTCACCATCCAGTTAAAAGAAAAATCTCAGCTGTATAACAGCATTTAAAATTTTAGAATTCCTAGAGCATGTGGCTTGGAATGTACCAAGAGTAGCACATCACATTTGATAAGGTGTAAAGTAGAAGGCAACCAATCTTGGGGAGAAAAAAAATTATACACACACATACACACACACACACACACACACACACACATGCATATACATATAATGCACACACAAGGTTCAACCTTTAACAACAAATTAGTAATTTCTTATATAAGGGCTTAATGCTTGATGGCTCTAGGGTGAAATACAACAATCTTCACAAACTTAGCTCTTAAGGAAATTTTTTTGGATCATTTTTGTGTATTATTCATAACAAGCAATAGAAAATAAAAAATAAATTAGTTACATTCTGCTTTGAGGCCAAGGTTTGGGTCGGGTTAAAAAATTTGAAATATGCTGGTGGGTAGGTGTAACGGTGGTAAGATTGGTGTTGGAATATAAAATGCAACAAATTATTGTGAACACTTTATAAAAATAAAATAAACAACAACAACAAACAAACCAAAAGCAGAACTGTATCAATGAAACGGAGGAGAGACCAGAAGTAAATGCAAACATATACAGTTAAATAAGTTTTGATGAAATAGTCATGACTACAAAATGGGAGGAAATGATAGTTTATTTAAATTTCTCTTTTCATTTCAGTCAGACTAGTGATATGACAAATCCCAGCTCTGCGCTAGAGGGACCACATGGTGCTGGGGATTGAACTAGGATTGGAATGGAAGACAGATGCCTTCGGCCCTGGACAACCCCTCTGGCTCTATGATGGTCTCTTTAATAACGGTGTTGGGAAACTGGACAGCCACATGCAAAGGAATGAAGCTGGACCCATATCTTACACTATGCGTAAAAATGAACTTGAAGAAGGGCCAGAGAGATGGTACAGTCGGTAGGGTGTTTACTGTTTATGTGGCTGAAGCAGGTTCTATTCCCAGTCTGCAATAGGGTTCACTGAGTACCACTAGGAGTGATTCCTGAGTGTAAAGCCAGGAGTAAGCCCTAAGCATTGCCAGGTGTGGGCCCCAAACAAAAACAACAACAAAAATGAACTAAGAATGGATTAAGACCTGATGTAGCATCTGAAAGAAATCATAGGAGAAAATCCTAGAAGAAAACACATAGGGTAAATAAACTCTTTGATATTGGTCTTGGCAATGATTTTTGGGGCTTGAAGCCAAGAGAAATGCAACCGAAGAAGAAAATAAGCAAATGGAGGAGCTCGGAGATAGGACAGCAGTTATCAACTTGCCCAGGTTGATTCCTGGCTCCACACGGTGTTATTCCCCCCTCCTCCCTCCCCTTCCCCCCTGCTCATTCACACAAATATTCTAAACATTTCCAGATACATCTCTGGAGGCTCCCCAAAGTGCCAGGGTATCCTGGTTATTCCTGACCCTGGAGAGCATGAGCTGCGTTGCACACTTGGGTCCTTGAATTGAATCAATGACCTGGTTGGCTGAGAATCGCCTCACTGGATTCCTGAACTTCCTCAGAATTCCCCTCAAAAAAAAAAAAAAGAAAGGAAGAAAGGAAGAAAGAAAGAAAAAGAAAGGAAAGAAAAATAAAAAGAACTACTCATGGAAAGAAACCAGTAACAAAATGAAAAGGCAACTCGTGCAATGAAAGATAATGTCTGAAATAAAAGAAACAGACAACTCAGTACCATGAAAACCAAACAAGGGGCTCTCCTTTACTGCCGGTGGGAATGCCGACTGGTTCAGCCCTTTTGAAAAACAGTATGGACCATTCTCAAAAAATTAGAAATTGAGCTCCCATTTGACCCAGTAATACCCCTCCTGGGAATATATCCCAGAGAGGCAAAAAAGTATAGTAAAAATGACATCTGCACTTGTATGTTCATTGCAGCATTGTTTACAATAGCCAAATCTGGGAAAAACCTGAGTGTCCAAGGACAGATGACTGGTTAAAGAAACTTTGGTACATCTACAAAATGGAATACTATGCAACTGTTAGAAAAGATGAAGTAATGAAATTTGCATTTAAGTGGATCAACATGGAAAGTATCATAATAATTGAAATGAGTCAGAAAGAGAGGGACAGCCATAGAAAGATTGCACTCATTTGTGGAATATAAAATAACAGAATGGGAGACTAACACCTAAGAATAGTAGAGATAAGTACTAGGAGGTTTGCTCCATGGCTTGGAAGCTGGTCTCACATCCTGGGGGAAAAGACAGCTCAGATAGAGAAGGGACCACCAAATAAAGGGTGTTTAGAGGACCCGCTCGGGATGAGAGATGCATGCCGAAAGTAGACTACGGACCGAACATTATGGCCATTTAATATTTGCATTGCAGACCACAACACCCTAAAGGAGAGAGAGAATTAAAGGGAATGTGCTGGTCAAAGAGGTGGAGGGGGAGAAGGCGGGGGGGAAGTGGGAGGGAGGGATACTGGGAGCATTGATGGTGGAGAACGGGCACTGGTGGAGGGATGGGCACTCAATCATTGTATGACTGAGACGTAAGCACGAACATTTTTAAGTTTGTAACTGTACCCCACAGTGATTCATTAAAAAATTAAAAAGATATTCTATATTCTACGGATTAAAAAAATGCAAAAAAGATTAGACTGAGGAGGAAGATATAAAAGGTGCTTCACATCACATTAAGAGGCACAGGAAAAGGCATCCAACACCACTATTCATCAGAGAAAGGTGAATACTTGCTTTCCTGTAGGCTGACCAGAGAAATAAGATACAGGATATGGTGAGAAGACTATGTTCTATAAAACAGATAAAACCCATTATGTCTTTTTGAAATTTTATTTTCAGTGACTTATAAACCTGAATTGTTTTATATACTCACTACTTTGTAAAGCAATAACTTATTACAAAAGTTCCACCTCAGAGTTGACTCTAAAACCTGTGGTGTTTTTATCACCACCACCACCACCACCACCAAAAATGAGTATCTTGGTCACTTCAGCACTTTACTTTCTTTCTTCAAAAGGAAGGGACTGATTAAAATTTCAAGGAAGTTCCATAGAACATACTATGCTAAAAAAAATTAGAATTTCATAATCCTTTGGAACTGCGTTATTTTAATGGTACTTCTAATGGAGTCGAACGCTTGGAAGGATTGCACAGTTTGGCTCCTATAATGTGATTTTTGGACAGCAAATGTGCAGGAACCAGAATCTATACTGAAACTTGAAACAAAGCCACTTAGACGTCATGATGTTGCCCAAAAATGAAGTGGTTTCCACTGGCAGTACCATAACATCATCTCTGTGAAGCATGAGAAGGAGTTTAGGAAGACTGTTTAGCTACCAAATGAAGCAGACATTATCTAAGTCTTCATCAGATGAAAAAAAAAGTCAAGAAATTTTTTTTTCTGGTGTTCATTCCACGGCAAGTGAAAACAAGAAGCAGCCAAACCAAGTCTGCAGCTCATGGGGTGGGAACGGCAGTACAGCACACACAGCACATGTCTTACATGCCACGCACCCGGGCTTAATTCCTGGCCCCCATTATGTTCCCCTGCCAACTACACGGAGCTATCCCTGATCCAAGAGCAGCGGTAAGCCCTGAGCACTGCTGGGTACAGCTCTGGACCCAATACAAACGCAAAAATGTTAACATCTGGAAAGTGGCAGCAAATTATTGAGATCTAGAGCATTTTTCAACAACGGCCCCCTCTGGCCTTTTTTTCTCCCTTTGGTCCCCTATCCAACTGGTTGGCCCCCTAGTCTCGTGCTGTGGGCCCATTTCGATATTTTACTTGTGGTCCTCTTGGAATATTCCGGGGGCCCACAGGGAAACATATGGTGCCTGTTGAGAAATGCTGCTCCAAGCACAGTGCTCTGCAATTTGGTTAGATTGGTCTAGAAGCTAAGGGTTTTATATGACTCCTTTGCAATCTCTGCTCCTGGTATGTGGCTTTTGAAGATAAGGATGTTTAGGAAATATGTACTGATCCAATTAATGAGCCGTAAGGGGCTTAGAATCTAACTGAGAGAGGACAGAGGTAACTCTCTTGTTCACAAGTTTGGTGGTTCTTGTGGGACCATACATGGTGCCATGAATTGAACTAGGGTGGGCTGTATGAAAAAAATGCAAGCATCTTAAACCCTGTACTATCTTGGGTCAGGCTAGCAAAGTTTTTGTCTTAACTCTCTTTTTACTATATCCAGTAGGTTATCTATCACATAACAAGTTATAAATTAGCAGATTAGTCAAACATGTACTCATAATTTTACTAGTATTCATTGTATGTTAGGGGCACCACTACACTGATTTCTTTTTTTTTCCAGTGTTTTTTATTTTATTTTATTTATTTTTTAAAATTTATTTATTTATTTTTTTAAATAGTGAGACATCATGAGGTACAGTTGCAGACTTACACATTTTTGTGCTTGGGTATCAATTATACAATGATCAAATACCCATCCCTCCACCAGTGCCCATTTCCCACCACCACAGATCCCAGTATCCCTCCCACCCCCCATACCCCCCATCACACCCTGCCTCTGTGGCAGGGCGTTCCCTTTTGTTCTCTCTCTCTTATTGGGTGCTGTGGTTTGCAAAATAGGCAATGGGTGACAATCATGTTTAGTCTATAGTCTACTTTCCGCATGCTTCTCCCATCCTGGGAGGATCTTCCCAATGCCCTTTATTTGGTGTTCCCTTCTCTATCTGAGCTCCCTTTTCCCCTAGTATGTGTGGTTGGCCTCCAATCCATGGAGTAAAATTTCTGGTATTAATCTCAGCCATTCTTGGGTGTTAATCTCCTATTTTGTTACTTTATGTTCCCCAGATGAATGCAATCTTTCTATGTCTGTCCCTCACTTTCTGACTCATTTCACTTAGAATGATACTTTCCATGTAGTACCACTTGTATGTAAATTTCGCTACACTGATTTCTTACAGTATGAAAATACTAATATCCACTCTACTCCCGCACCTACCTCCCCCCATAGCTATGTCAAAATGACATAGCTCAAATATGCAAAGGTTAATTTACTTGCTAAGTTATTCAGATAAGTAACTTGTAGAGACAGTGATACAGTAGCAGGAGCTGAGGTGTGGAACACTTTAAATTTCTACCCATGAAACAGGTGGCCCAGTAGAATAGATAATGGGATGGCTGGGCTGAGACCAACAGCAGGTAAAAGGAAGCCCCCAGTGAGCGCGAACTCTCTGTCTGTCTGTCTGTCTGTCTCTCTCTCTCTGGCACCTGAAAACATGGTCTAGTACAGGCAAGTCCAGATAGGGGCAAAACACAAGCAGGATTCACAGGTCCAGGAATTCAGGCAGGGCTTGGACACCCAGGCTCTGACAGGCTGAGCACAGGTGTCTCATCCTCATGCATGTGGCCATGGCTGGAGACCGGGGGAAGTGTATGCAGGATAGAGAGAGCGTCTCAGGGACAGGACATGGCCATTGTGCACAGGATGGGGCAGTGTCAGGACCAAACTAGTGATGCCGTTCATGGCTAAAGGTGAGGACTGGGCATCTGGGGAGGGACCTGGACCCCTCGACTTTATCTGTACAATAAACTCTAGACTTTAATCTAATGAGTTTTTGTATGCAAATCTTTCGTGCAATTCTCAAGACCCTACCTGTGTAGGAAAATCTGCTTTCGCACTAATAGCAGGACTCAGAAGCACTCTGACTGCAGTATACAACCTTCACCTTGATACACATGAAAATGGACAAAGTAATTTTGGGGATGACACCAAGTGGTGTTCAGAGGCTCTTCCCGGTGGGTGCTGTCTCTGGCAGTGCTTGGGGAATCATGCAGTTCATGAATAGAACCTGGGCCTCCTGCATGCTAAAGCAGGTTAGTCCTCTGAGCCATCACTCTGGCTAAAAGACAAAGTAATATTACAAGGAAGCAGATGTTAACATCAGCTGGATACCAGAAGACAAGTTATCCAGCTTTAGAGTAGGAAGTGAATGCATAAAACTGGGCAATCACTTCTGATTGAAGAACTTTATGAAGAAAGTGGCATTTGAGGTGAGGTTTTGAAAGAGGAACAATTGTGAAATATTGAAGAAGCAAGATTATTGAATATTGAGCAAAGGAAGCTAGAAATGTTCATAATGTATTTGGAGACTAGGGTGGACTTTTTGGATGAGTGAAAGACAATATAAGAAAGCAGTAGAAAGACCAGTAAGAGATTAAACAGGAATAAGAAAGTGAAGGATTTGGGGCTGGAGTGATAGTACAGTGGGTAGGGCATTTGCCTTGCACGCGGCCGACCCGGGTTCGATTCCCAGCATCCCAGATGGTCTCCCGAGCACCGCCAGGAGTAATTCCAAAAGCCAGGGTAATCCCTATGCATCGCTGGGTGTGACCCAAAAACAAAACACAAACAAAAAAAAGAAAGTGAAGGACTTGACATTTTGAATTTTCTTTCTTTAAGAAGAAGAGGGTTCAATTAAGGGTTTTTTTTTCCCACAGAGAAAGAGTATGAAAAATTTTTAGCTGGGACATCACAGAGGGGAAGAGATCGAAGACTAGTGAAGTAGAGGCGAAGACGTCTTGGATTAACATGGGGCATTGGGAATAGAAAAGAAACTTCAGATTAAAAAATAAAAAAAGAAAGAACCAACAGAATATGATTCCTGGAGAGTGATGCGTCAGTAACTGTGACAGATACGGATAATATAACACTCAAAAATGGTCACATCTAAGGAGAGTTGAGTTTTTTCCTCCCTATTTACCTGATTAAATTTGATATATATATATTATAACTGTTTAAAGACTAAAAAGAATTCTCTTTATGCACAATATCTTTTGTCTAGAGTCTAGAAAATATACCTTTCACTGCAGGATTTTTGCTTATTGTAATAATATATGCTACATATCTATACCAAAGTAAACCATATCCCCCAATCCTTCCACTACAAATATCTATACTGAAAAAGCACTGGTGGAGGGATGGGTACTGGATCATTGTATAACTGAAACCCAAGCACAAAAATTTGTAAGTCTACAACTGTACCTCATGGTGTTTCACTAATAAAAACTAAAAAGAAGACCAAAAAAAGAAGACTCACAGAAAAACTACTGTTAAGAAACAGAGAACGAGACTCATGTTAATGGCAAGACAAAATGAACAACCCTAAGTCTCGGGAGAATGCATAGCCGTGTTCAGGGGTCTGTGTTCCTGCTCAGGGTGACCAGCTGCCTCTAGCCCCTCCGCTGGCTCTCGTGGATGGCCGAGCACAGGACCATGCTGAAGACCATGCCGAAGACCATCACCAAGGAGATGCTGATGGCTATCGCACTGAGGAGGTGGAACTTTCTGTTGAAGATCTGGCTGATGGCCAAAGGGCAGGGCTTCACCTGCAGGCTGCCCAACAGACTCTTCTTGGGGCAGATGTCGGAGATGAACTGCTCCACGCCCCCAGCGACGCCGCAGCACTTCAGGGCGACGTGCATGACCCTCAGCGCCTCCCTCTGGAGGTCCTCCTTGTTCCTCAGCTTCTTGTAGGCGTCTATGTAGAAATCCTGCACCTCCTTGATCAACCTGTCCTTGTGGGAGCTGCTCCAGATGGCCGCGTGCAAGGCCACGACAAATATCGCCAGGAGGAAGCAGAAGAACATCACCAGCATGCACTGGGACTCCTGCTTGGCCCCGCAGCATCCCAGGAAGCCCACCAGCACCATGAGCGCGCCCACGCCGATCACAACGAGCACGCCTGTGTAGAAGCTGGAGTGGGGGTTCTCTTGCTCGAAGATGCTTCTGGTCTGTGCATCAAACCGCAGCCAGAGCCCGATGCTCAGGACGACCATGCCGACCAGCCAGTTGACCAGGTTGAACGCAAAGAGCAGGTGTTTGATGCACTCGATGCCGCCCCTCACCGGCATGGTGTGGGCGAGATGGGCCTGGGCCTGCCCGGAGTGGAACTGGGGTGGTGCAGCCGGGAGGGGTGAGCGTGGCACTCCCGGCGAGGTGCTGGCGTCGTGAGAGGTGGCCTTCAGAGGCCTCTCTAAACTCCCAGTGGAAAGCACTTGATTCTTACAGGCTTCAGGCACATGGTAGTCAATAAACTAAACCCTGGATACAATTATAAGCCAGTAGCTGGGCCAGGCGCAGGCGAGTCAACAGGAAAGATAGAGGGATTGTTTTCACACACCCTCCTTTATGAGAGAACTGAGGAGACATTACATAGGCCATCACTGTAGCTGAGGGCAGGAGGGCACGCCTACATAATCTTGTCTCTGGGACTTCCTAGAGGAACTGACATGGAAAAAATCGGTCATATTACTAGCTTGGTGCCCCAGCCAGAGTTATTTGTCAAGCTTATATACTAGAGGACTGCATCATTCATAGGTGTTCACCAACCAGCCCTTCTACTGCAATCAAATTACTTATGAAAACCTTTTGAAATCATAGTGATCAGGGGGTCATACACACATATCTTTTGGTTTTGGGGCCATGGTAGGGGTGCTCAAGGAATATTCTCCACTAAAGGATCACTCCTGGTGGGGTTCAGGGAACCGTATCTGGTGTTGTGGATTGAACCGGGGTTGGCTGTGTGCAAGGCAAAAGCCCTACCTGCTTCACCCCCCTAAACAATTTCATGAATAGTGGAAACCAGCAATTGGTGGAGGACTGAATTTGAGGTGATGTTAAAACTGGGGAGAGCTACTTGCTAAAGTTTACAGTGGGCCGAAAGAGTACACAGGAGAAGAAGCTGGTCGGTATGTAGTGAACAGAAGAAGTAAGAGAAACATTCCTTTAGAGAAATACCAGGTCTTCGGAGAAACAAGAGGTGAGAGTGTTTTTCCTACAGCAATAACTGTCAATGACTATACAATCACAAAGCAACAAGTACCCTTACAGAAACACATACTGGATAAATTTGACATTAAAGCAGCTTTATAAAGTCTAAGTGACTTCAATTAAAATTTCAGTACAAGTTCAGTTCTTATATATTTTCTGTAAAAATTTTCTTTGGAGACAAACTATAAATTCAATTCAAACTCACTGAGTGGGTATCTATTCCTTGTAGACAAAAGGGTTTAATTAAAACACATTATCCTTTCATGGATAAAAGTAAATAGGAGCTATTGTATGAGTTCAGTTATGAGGGTAAATAAATTCTTATATATCAAAACAAATCTGTTTGCTACCTTTAAATGTCTTTAATTGTCATAATTATAGTGTGCCTATCTCAACACAGATGTATACCATATATTCTTAGGAAAATTACCGCAAGTGTTGATACTTATCCCCAAGTGTTAAATTTGCATGCTGCACTCCATACACATGTACATGAAATCTATTTATACTCATCGAACTAAGTGTCTTTGGCAAGACACAAAGAATGCAAAGGTAAAAATACAATTACACGACTTCCTCAGAATTCTGAGTGTGTGAGGGGTCACTGAGATAACCTCAATAAAATGATCGTTTCCCCACAGGTCTCCTAAGCTCTTCCCTGGGTAGCAGGCTGGAATTAAACAACGTGGCTCCAGAGAACTTTATCTTTCTGCTTTTCTCACTTTTACTCAATCTTGTATATTTTCCTCATGTGTGTAGTCCCTCTCCTGGTTAAAATCAAACTATAAACAACTATAGTCAAACAAGTGATAAAACAATTAGGTTATCTGTGTCAAGAGATTTTTCACAGGTCTCCTCAAAAGAATTTTTGATAAAGCGACTATTTGGAACTAAAGAACAAGGTAGCTGAGCTGGTGAAACACCAACTTTCCTTTCTCTGAGGGAGAGCTCCCTAAAGGTTTTCTCCGGGTTTCCTTTTCCACTTCGGCTACATTCAAAGAATTACTCTGGCCTAGAAGGAGACATGCAAAATGGCGGAGTGGACAAGTGCCCGCCATACGACCACTGAAACTTTGCAATGTGCTGTCAAGTTAACAGGTGGGGGCGGAGTAGGAGTGGGGGTTGGGATATGGAGGGAATCTGGGAACACTAGGGGAAGGAAGTTCACACTTGTAGAGGGGCTGGTGTTGAATTACTGTATACCTAAAATACAACTATCAGTAACTTTGTAAATCATGGTTCTTAAATAAATTATTATTTTTTTTTTTAGGAAAAAAGTGCCTGCCATAGGGACAGGCAGGGGAAGTTGTAGGGTGAGGGTGGGGGAGAACTGGGGACACTGATGGACAGAAGTGAGCACCTGTGAAGGGACTGGTATTGGAATACTGTAGGCATGTAATTTAGTGATGAATAACTTTGTAACTGTGCAATTCACTGTGATTAAAACTGTCACTGTCACTGTCACTGTCCTCCCGTTGTTCATCGATTTGCTCGAGCGGGCCCAGTAACGTCTCCATTGGAGACTTTGTTGTTACTGTGTCTGGCATATCGAATACTCTCGGTAGCTTGCTGGGCTCTCCGAGAGGGGCGGAGGAATCGAACTCGGGTCGGCCATGTTGGCTGCGTGCAAGGCAAACGCCCTACCGCTGTGCTATCGCTCCAGCACAGTGATAAAAAAAAATTAAAAATAAGTTTTAAAAAAGAGAAAACTTGAAGAAAGTGACAAAAGAAGCAATTTAACTGGTCACTGGAGAAGGTTTCGTTTATACCTGTCTCCTCCCTACACCATGCAGAACACAGGTTATGGGAGGGACTGAGCATGAAGAATATCATGTCCGTGAGGGTTTGTGACCTGAGTGGTGCTGTCCTTCCAGATCAGAGACTGGGCTTCAGTCTGGAAAGTGGAGCAGAGTGAAAGGCTAAAGAAAAGGAGATGTCCCCATTGTTCAGATGTTGGTGACAACGACAAATATCAAATGGTGAATTACAAGTATAGAAGATCTAAATAATGAGTTGCTTTCCCTAGAATAGTATCAAAAGTTGTAATAAAATTTACAGTTTTGGGGGGATCAGGCAGAGATATGGCTCAGTGGTAAAGAGAATATGCTTTGACTATATGAAGTCCTGAGTTTGATCTCAGGAACCCAAACTTTTTTTAAGTAAAATATTCCGCTTACACCCCTCCTGCCCCCCCACCCCAGCATAATTTATTCAACAGTGAAGAAATCTCCCCAAGGAAAGCTTTTGAAAAAAGTGAAGGTAGTATTTTATAAGACTCCCTTTAACTTTTATTATAATAAAAATAAAAGCACAGCTAGCAGTTATGACTCAATAATCCTCTAGTAATTATTAATTTACTAAGGAAAGTATTAAAACATATGTTGATTTTTACACTTCAAAAAATAACAAGGATGTCAAAAGGAGAGAGAGAACAAAAGGGAATGCCCTGCACAGAGGCGGGGTAGGATTGAGGGGCCTTGGGAGGTGGGAGGGATACTGGGATCATTGGTGGTGGAAAATGGGCACTGGTGGAGGGATGGGTACTCGATCATTGTATAACTGAAACCCAAACACAAAAATTTGTAAGTCTACAACTGTGCCTCATGGTGTTTCACTAATAAAAATTAAAAAAAAATAAAGTAAACATAAAAAAAACCAAGGATGGGGCTGAAGCGATAGCAGAGCAGGTAGGGCATTTGCCTTGCATGCAGCCAATCTGGGTTCAATTCTCAGCTTCCCATATGGTCCCCTGAGCACCGCCAGGAGTAATTCCTGAGTGCATGAGCCCAAGTAACCCCTGTGCATAACCAGATATGACCCAAAATTTTTTTCCAAAAGGAAAAAAAATCATGTTATATATATATATATATAACACAAAGTATAGAAATAAAAAAGTTACAGAATTATATTGTCTGTATATATTTATGTGAAAGAGCTTGATAATATAGGTAGGTTGAAGATATAATTTGGGGATTTAGTTAATGCATTTTTTAGTATTATATATACAGAAATTAACCTTGTAAAGTCAGAATTAGCTGGAAAACTGGTCTAATGCACTTAAAAAACTAACCAAACTTGGGGCTGGAGTGATAGCACAGTGGGTAGGGCGTTTGTCTTGCATACGACCGACTTGGGTTCAATTCCCAGCATCCCATATGGTCCCCTGAGCAACACCAGGGGTAATTCCTGAGTGCACAGCCAGGAGTAACCTTGGAGCATCGCCGGGTGTGACCCACCTCCCACCCCCCCCCCCGCAAAAAAAACACCTAATCAAACTAACCCTTTGTTTACTTCACTTAAGAGTGAATAATCTAGGTACATTAAGTAATTTTACTTTAAAGAAAACCAACTGCGTTTCAGTTAACATTGTTTACAGCCTTCTATGACTGATTTCTGCAGTGCTTAGATGCTGTTGTACATATTCCAACAGCACTCTGCTGCTCCAATGACTAATAGGATATACCCTGATAAAAGTATTATAGTATTCTATCTCACTAATAGGATAGATAGAACAAGATAGTATTCATAGTTCACACACACACACACACACACACACACACACACATGCACACACACACACACACAACTGGACAACAACCCAGTAGGACAAAACAAAAAGATGAGAGAAAAAGGAGACAGACGGAAGTCAGGAACATCAATGGCAGAAACCTAAAGATACTAGAAAAAAAAAAAAGCCCCAAACACTGAGATCACACAGCTATTTGTCTCAGAAGGGAGCATAACATGAGGCCCCCACAGCCATGCCACCGGACTCCCCGCCAGGCTGTTTCACTCGGGGAGCACTAGAGGGAGCGGGTGAGAACCCCAACAGCTGCAAACCTCCACAACCCAACCACCACCACACTCAAGGCCGCTCCTCACGTACTTGGGCCGAGTCTCACATATGAGTGAACATATTCCTGGACCGCGCTGCCACGACACATCACAAGACACTCCCTACTCATTCTCCATGATTGCCACACCATATTTGATGAGGTTCAGACAAATCATAGAGGGAAATACATATATATGTATATATGCCTATATACATATTTTCAGATGTATATATACCAAAGCTCACATCACCCAAACTTTAACAACCTGCTAGTGATATTCTATAGAATGTCTCAATGGCTCCTGCCAAAACAGAATAAATTTCACACTGTTTCCTATACGAACACTTTTTTTGTAGGCATGTTCAGCAGTTCTTCATAACAGACAACAGAAAATATATTCTTTCGGTTGCGTTTTGGGACAGGAATTGGAGCTTGGAATGGAAACATCCCGAATTTGGCGGTGGGAAGGTATAATGGTGGTGGAATTCGTGTTTGAATATTAAATGTAATCAAATATTGTGAACTAACTTATAAAATAAAAAAATTAAAAAATAAACAACAAACAAAAACCCATAAACTCATTATTTAGAATCTGAACTTAGGATCTGGTATATAAAACAGCAGTAAAGTGCATGCCTTAAACGTGTGAGGCTCTGGGTTCCAGCGCTGGCAACACCCACACACACACACACACACACACACACACACACACAAATATGGAACAGAATGTGAGATGATGAACAAATAGGGGTGAAGTACATAGTGTCTCAGAAACATCATCCATGTTCGAGTTCTCCACAGAAAACTGCAAATAAATAATGATAAGGCACTATAGTATGTCTGATAATCTGTGACAATTCCAACACTGCCACTGCAGCCACAAGAGGAACGTGCACGTTCTGAGGCCTGACCTGCCGAGCCTTTTATCTCCATGTGTACTCTCCACAGGCCAAGCAAATAAAGGCCAAATGATAATTTACACATGAATCAACTTTCTAGGCATCCCGGGCACCAGAGACGTTTCTTTTCTCTGTTACTGAGAAAAAGGCAGCCAGGTCTAAGCTTGTCTCATTAGAAATCTTACAAGTGAAACAGCGATTTGCAGGAAAATGGCAGATCAGCAAAGGGAAGCTGTTCTGAATGCGTGATAAAAATGCCAGCCACAAAGGGCCAGATGAATATTGAGTTTGAAAACAGGCCCAACAGTAACAATGAGTCTTTATCCCATTCAAAACAGGTAGTGTCATACAAACTAAAATGGAGATACAATCCCGATAGAAGATTGCACAAGATACCTTAGTGGGCATCTTTAAAGACTTCCATCTTTATTTGAATAAATGTACCATCATGCAATGTTAGCATCTAAAGCAGAGATATTTAGCACGCATTAGTAATGAGAAATAAATAAGTTATGAGGAAGACCTTTTGTTAAAAAAATGGGTACACACTTTATAATATGGGACTTAGAGATGGAAGAGATGTATACATTTTTACAAGTGTATACAGTTGATTCAATCCAGATCCTTGAAATGCAGGTCAACTTTCACAAGTTCAACCAATTATCAAGATATTGCTATAGCATTGCTTATTTGAATATAAAATGAACAACAATTGCCCTGGCTAATTTGACAGAAGAATGGAGATTTATTATTAAATTGTGGTAACAAGCCATTCCAAAGATAGTTATGCAATATTTTAACAAATCAACAAAATTCATTTTTCCCCTACTGGCACTTTTCTATCTTGTGTTTATTATAGTGTATCTCTCAGGTTAAATTCTGACCTTCCTTCCCACTCAATAATGCATATCCTTGACTCTTACCATGTAGGTGAAAGCTTAATACTTTATTTTAAAGCTTTAAAACGATATTCACTATGTACATGGATTTTCAACAACAACAAAAAAAAAATAGAATTTTTTTGAAATCTTGAAAGTAGATTTTATTCATGAATGAAATAAAGTAAAAAATGTGGTCTAGTATATAGTATTTTGTGGCAAACAAAGGGAAACATAATTTTTTTTTTTTAGCGTCTGGACATGGAGCCCTAAATTCGAGGGGACAATCCACATTTTGAGACAATACCAGAAATAACAAGCCATGAGAGTAAGTTGAATCAGGTTTTGGGTGACGTAATGAATGAATAGTTAAAAAATACCCTGGAACTAAGCAAGCTTTTGACATTACTTGTTTCTACCTTTTAAAGTTTTTTTTTTTGTTTCGTTTTTGTTTTGGGGTCATTCCCAGTAAGCTCTGAGTTTACTCCTGACTCTGGTCAGGGACCACTCCTGGCAGGTCTCAAGGGACCATCCAGGGTGGCATGGATCAACCAGGTACAAGAAAAGAGCCCAACTGCTCTGTGATGGCTCTGGTCCATTTTTTTCTTTAACTGTTCCAGTTGCTCACCGCCCTCTTCTCCTTGTTCTATCTTCTATCTTTTGGGCTGAGTTTTTGTTAATTTCCCTTTTCTTTTTATTTTAATAGGTCACACACATGCAAGGCGTGTGCTTTTGCAAGGAGTCATTGCCAAGCTGCTCCTTTTGGGCTGAAACTTTCTTCTCACCTTTCTCACTGACCTATTCATTTCCTTACTTTTGGGCTGTTGAGTAGTTTTCAAAGTCAAAATCAGCAATTTTTGTCTTAAAGTGTAAGCTCCCAATGGATTAGAAAAATATTTACCATTTTTATCGATCTACAACCTTTTAGGCTGAAAGACAGTGTCACACATTCAAATTATTATTATTATTGTTATTATTATTATTATTATTATTATTATTATTATTATTATTTGCTTTTTGGGTCACACCCGGCAATGCACAGGGGTTATTCCTGGCTCTGCACTCAGGAGTTACTCCTGGTGGTGCTCAGGGGACCATATGGGATGCTAGGAATCGAACTTGGGTTTGCCGTGTGCAAGGCAAACACCTTATCCGCTGTGCTATCTCTCCAGCACCCTCAAAATATTTTTGAGGATGCTCGCTTTCAACAAACTGGGTATAGAGGGAATATATTTCAACATAATAAAGGCTACATAGGGCGGATCCATAGCTTACATCATACTTAATGGAGAAATGCTGAAATCTTTTCCTCTACAATTAGGTAAAACCAAGGATGCCCACACCTGCACATTCAGCAACAGAAGACTGGAAGTACTCATCAGAACAACTAGGTAAGAAGAAGTAAAAGACATTTTAATGTGAAGCAAAGCAGTAAATCAAATTCCAGATGGCATGATATTATATATAAAGTCCCTATGAATTTCACAATAACTGTTAACATATATAAAGGACTATAGTAAAGCTTCAGAACACAAAATCAATATGTAAAAATGAACTGTGTTTCTACATACTAACAAATGATCAGAAAAACAAAATGAAAAACCAATCTAAGGGTTGGGGAAATCACCCAGTGTTTGGGGCACAAACCCAAGTTTGATCCATAAAACTTCAGGGTACACCGGCAGCACCATGTCACTGGGTCTGAGCACTGAGCTTCCCAACCTGGTTGGTCATCAGAGGGGAAGGCCCTTGAAGCCCCTGAGCATGGCTTGAGAATTTTCCTCTACCAGAGAAAAGAATATAATTTATGAAAATACCAAAAAAAAAATACTTGTAAATACATGTAACCAGGGAGGCAAATTAATTACACACTAAAAACGGTGTGACAATTACAAAGCAGCTGATACCATGAATACATGGAAAAATATCCTGTGTTTATGTACTGGAAGAGTAATTATTGTTAAAATGTCTATACTATCTAAGGGAATATAAAGACTGAATGCAATTTCAAGACTAAATGCAGTTCCAATCAAAATTACAATGGTGTTTTCCACCACTGTAATAGAACAAACAATCCCAATTTTATGTAGAATCATGAAAGTTCTGAACAGCTAAAGGAAGATCCAAGAACAACAACAACAACAAAACAGAAGCACAACGCTTTCTGATTTCAAACTATATTAAAACACTATAGTAATCAAAACAGTATGGTATTGGCATAAACATAAACTATATGTCACTGAACCAGAACAGAGAGCCCAAGGCATACAAACAACAATGTAATAGTTCATCAGTAGGTGAATGGGTCAAGAAAATGTGATGATGTTTGCATATACATAAGGTTATTATATAGATATATATGATTTAACCTTAAAAAAAGAAAATCCTGTAATTTGTGGATCATAGATACGTGTGGACGGAATTATGCTAAATGAAATAGGGTAGGCAGAGAAAAACAAAAATGTCAAATGGTTTCTAGGGTTAGTATCTGGAGAAGAAAAGGGGAGGTTGATAAGAGTATTAAAAACTATTATTGGGGCTGGAGTGAGAGCATAGTGGGTAGGGCGCTTGCCTTGCATGTAGCCAATCCAGGTTCGATTCCCAGCATCCCATATGGTCCCCTGAGTACCGCCAGGAGTAATTCCTGAGTGCAGAGCCAGGATTAACCCCTGAGCATCACCAGGGGTGACTCAAAAAGTAACAAAAGAAAACAAAACAAAACAACCATTCTTGATTTGTAACTGTGCATTTTCACTATAATTCAATTAAAAACTATTCCTTAGAAATTTTTATGGTTGAAGATACTTAATTTTTTTCATTTCATTTCATCATCCTGTTATTCGTCGATTGCCTCGAGCAGGCCCCAGTAACGTCTCTTTCATCCTAGCCCTGAGATTATATTCAAGGCTCTTTAGGAGAATGAGACCCATCATTGTTACTGGTATTTGGCATATTGGGTACGCCACGGGGAGTTTGCCAGACTCTGCCCTGTGGGCAGGCTACATTCCATAGCCTGCAAGTTTGTCCAAAGTAGGAGTGAGACAATAAGATGTCATTAAAAAAAAGTTCTGATAAGATACTTAATATATATTTTAAATTTAACTAGTGATAGTTTTTTTTTGTTGTTGTTGTCTGTTACTAGGTCACACATGGCTGTGTTCTGGGATCACTTCTGGAGGACTCAGGACCTACGAGGTGCCAGGAATCATAGCTAGGGATGCCATACACAAGGAAAGGGCCTTGCCCACTGAACTGTGTCTCATTGGCTTATGAATAGCTAGTTAAGGTAAATTCCTAAAACAGTCCTTATTTTTTTAAAGGTGAATTTTATGATTGATTACTAGACAAATTATGCTCAAATGCTATTTTTAGTAACTTCAGAGACAAGTTCTAGAGAATGAAGAAAATGCAAAGAAAGATTAAATTAGAAGACTTAAGATTGTATATTTCATTTTATGAAAATTAGAGCAATCTTTTGGTTTTTTTTTTTAAGAAAACCATTTTTTATAGTCCAGGAGTCTCTTGATTTTTAAACAAACACTTCTCATGCCATGAATTCATAGGGATGGGCTCCAGCAGCTCAGGTTCCTTTCCATTGGTTCTTACAAAATGTGCTTCTCTGGGTGGAGCAGGCTGGCACTTGAACCCAAGTTCCTTTCTCTTTGGCTTCCTTCTTTTTTTGATCATTTTCCTTCACCTGTTTCAGGAAGCTGTCTTGACTTTTAGAGTGCTTAATATTCTCAATGCGAACATTAATTCTCTTGGTAAGAATCTTTCTCTTGACTTGTTTGTTAACACAATGCCAAGAGCATGCTGGGTAACATTGTAGACTCTTCCAGTTTTGCCATGATAACATTTGTGGGGCATTCCTTTGTGGACAGTGCCCATTCCCTTTATGTCTACGATATCACCTTTCTTGTATATACGCATGTATGTGGCCAAAAGAACAACTCCATGTTTTCTGAAAGGTCTGGAGAACATATAGCGGGTGCCCCTCCGCTTTCCCTTTGTGTTGGTCATTTTTGTGATTTACTGGGCACTGGTGGTTCCGGCCAAAAGGAAGGAAGAGCAATATTAATCACTACATTTACTCCTTCCCCACAAGTAGGTTTAATGTTATTTCTTGATGAGGAAAAGTTGTCCTAATTTAAGAAGTCACATAAAAATTTTGATTTATTACAATTTTATTAGAAGGCATGAAAACTATGATATTTAATATAGTGAGCTGGACGATAGCACAGCAGGTAGGGCGTTTGCCTTACAAGTGGCCAATATGGTCAACCCGAGTTCGATTCCTCCGCCCCTCTCAGAGAGCCCAGCAAGCTACCCAGAGTATCTCACCCAAACGGTAAAGCCTGGCAAGCTCCCTGTGGTGTATTCGATATGCCAAACACAGTAACAAGAAGTCTCACAATGTTACTGGGCCCGCTCGAGCAAATCGATGAACAATGGGAGGACAGTGACAGTGACAGTGATTTAATATAGTACAAGGGGTAAGTTGCTTGCTTTGCATGAGGTCCATCCGGTTTTATTCCTGACACAATATGATATAGTTCGGCCACCCTCTCCCCGTCCCCATCATCACCTCTATGTATAACCCCAGGAGAAATCCCTGAGCACAGTCGAGTTTGGTCCAAAAGCAAACAGAAAGCAAGGTCTGTTCACATAAACATAGATTGCAAAAGAACAATGGCTGGTATTGTAAACCATGGTGCCTAAAACATCCCCTCCAAATGTGTATTTTCTTCCTTGTCTTTGGTATTCTTGAAAGTTCTTACATTCTAACTCCCATGTTATTTTTTTAATATAAATTTTATTTTAGGCTAGGAATCAAACCTGGGTTTGCAGCGTGCAAAGCAAGTATCTTACAACTATACTATGGCCCCTAATTTGCATTTTTACAGTAAAACACCTAACTTATGCTTGTCCAGTTTTGGTTTTCCTCTGTTGTATTCTCATGACTTAAAAGGAAAATAAGTAAGAGTCTGCCAAAGCAGATAAAGTTGCTTCTTATAGCAAAGAATATATGCAAAGAGTATCATGTATAAATAATTACCTTGTCTTAAGGTAATTGAAAGGTATGGTTTTAGACAATTGTACCATAACGCTAAATGGTAAAATACCAAATGGTGTCAAAATGTAAAACAGCAAAAGTACTGTCATGGGAAGAACTAGTAAATATTTGGGACTATCTCTTTATGCCTTATCAACAAGAATGGCTTTTTCCGCAACCCTCCATCCTCTGTGCATCCTCCAGGACTGTGAAAACTGCTAACAAGAAAACAAGAATTTTTTTTCAAAGGGTTACTGAGATTTTGGGGGAAATACAGAGTATTTAAAAATTGCTAAATTTATAAGGCAATATAAAAGTCACTGTCACTGTCCTCCCATTGTTCATCGATTTGCTCGAGCGCACCCAGTAACATTGTGAGACTTCCTGTTACTGTGTTTGGCATATCGAATACGTCACGGGTAGCTTGCCAGGCTTTGCTGTGTGGGTGAGATACTCTCGGTAGTTTGCCGGACTCTCCAAGAGGGGTGGAGGAATCGAACTTGGGTCGGCCTGGTCGGCCAGGACGGCCGTCTGCAAGGCAAACACCCTACCTGCTGTGCTACTGCTCCAGCCCAATACTAAAGTATGGATTTTTAATAAAATGTTCTAAAGATTCTTTAGCAGAGAACTCAAGGGAAAGAGAACTTGCTCTTCAAATTGATTTTGTTGTGGTATTGAAAAACTTCTGTTACGTGGCAAATAGTTGTTGTGGGTATTTGCCTAAGATCTGGACTGGACAGAAAGGATCTGAGTTTTGAGGGTGTATGGACCATGCCAGCCAGTGGTGAGTTTCCTAACATAGTTGTACACACTGTCATAAGAACTTCACTTTCTACTCAGAGAACCTTTAGTTCATGTTATAACATCTTGTGTGTTGGCTCAAGATTTTAAAAACAAGCATTTACTACTACTTTTTTTCCCTTATCCTAAAAATCACTCTCTTATTTCTAGAACATTTCCTTAATTAAATGTCCAAAGATAAAAAAGAGAACGTGATTAAGTGCCAACATCTTACTTTTATCTTCCCAAACCTATACCTCTTCAAGATTTCCTCAGTATCTCAGTAAATGATATGGTCCAGATGTTTAAAGTCCCAAATCAAGAAATCATCCTTCACCCTTCCCTCTCTCCCCACTTCCCTTATCTAAATGATTTACACATCCTGGACATGTGTTATCTTTCCTACGACCATCACTAAAGCAACTATAATCTGCTTAGTCTACTGCAATAGGTGGTCCTAACTGTTCAGCAGTTCATATTCTTGCTTCCCTGTCAGTCCATTGTCTTGCTATACTTGACACTATCATTTAAAAATTTTTTTTTTTACTGGGCTGGAGCTATAGTACAGCAGGTAGGGCATTTGCCTTGCATGTGGCCGATCTGGGTTTGATTCCTCCGTCCCTCTCGGAGAGCCCGGAAAGATATCGGGAGTATCCCGCCCGCAGGGCAGAGCCTGGCAAGCTCCCTGTGGTGTATTCAATATGCCAAAAACAGTAACAACAAGTCTCACTTCATGTTCCTGGAGCGAGGAGATAACCATTGGGCTACACTAGCATGCACAATAGGGATGAATGGAGACATTACTGGTGCCCGCTCGAGCAAATAGATGTACAACCGGATGACAGTGCTACAGTGCTTTTCTATTAATTCACCGTGAGGCACAGTAACAAATCTTTCATGTTTGAGCTTTGATCATACAGTCATCAAACACACATCCCTTCACCAGTACACATTTTCCACAACCAAAATCCCCAGTATCCCCTTCTCCTCCCACCCCATTCCATACCTCCCTCTGCCTGTGTGGCAGACAATTTTCAAAATACTCTTTCTCTACTTTGACACTATCATTTCTTATTAAATTAATATCTGCACAGTGGTACATATAGATGCACAGTGGTACAAATGAATAAACTCAGTGGTGCAAATGAATGTATGCACAGTGGTATATATATGTGTGTGTATATATATGTATGTGTGTGTGTATATATATATATATATGCACAGTGGTACCTCAGTGAGCTTAGACCAAAACAGAGCTGAAGGCTCTCACTCTCCAGGTGCCTGTATAATTGGTAGCCTTTTATGAGAAAGGAAATATATTTAGCATGATTCAAAGATGAACACTATATCTGGTAGTTCCACTTACAAATACCCTCAATGGTGTTAAATCTAGGAAAAGCCCAGCATATTATTTTAACTCCAACCAAATGAATATTCATATGGTGACAATTTAAAGAACAGTTTGTTTATTTGTTGTATTTAGTTATGAATAATGAATAATTGAAAAATTCTAAACAATATGTCTTGTACATTTCGGAATATGTAAAAAAATTGAGTCTAGAAAGGGACAGATTTTCTCTAGACCTATTGTCAATCTTCTGTTTACGTATGAAAAATGCAGTGGTGATTGTACGCTTTACAGTACTGAAAATATCCACATTACTTTACAATTGTGCTATTTAAAATAACTGCACTCTTCCCCCCCACTCCCCATGCCAGGGTTTTTTGAAAGTGCCTAAAAGAAAAAAGTGATTCTGGGCAGCTTCTCACAGGGGCCTTCGAAAAGCCAGCACTTCAGGACTTCTACTGTGACACAAAATGCTGACACTGATTACACACGTGAAAATGATGAATTGTTTTTCTCATTAGTATGGGAAGCACTTTAAATGCTTAAAACAAGATATTTTGCATAGATTTTTATCTGACAGGGCACTGGTAATTTCCAGTGCTTCTGAATCTTGAAGAAGTCAAATTAGTCTCAGAAAATAAAGAAATTGCCATTATTACTAGTATACAAATTGCTTCTGGGTAAAAATGGTCAGTGATAATTTTATAATCAGTTTAGTGATCAACTGAAAAGTATAAACAAGAGGATGATGGAAGAAGTAGTAAAATACTCAACAATAATTCATTTTTTTTGATATATCAAGTAAAGAATAAAGATAAAAATCCTAGTGTAGGGCTCAGGGATGTCGTTTAGTAGTACACAGTGTTTTTTTTGGGGGGGACGAAAGTCTGGGGGGGCATCACATCAGCTATGCTAAGGGTTTATTCCTGGTTCTGTGCTCAGGGATCACTCCTGGTGGGCTCACAGGCTGACATGGGGTGTCAAGGATCGAACCCAGGTCAGCTGTGTGCAAGACAAGTACCTTATCTACTGTCTCTCTGGTCCCTGTGTTTTGTGGGTGGGAAATAACTCGTTTAATCCTTGGCACCAGTACACTATTGAAGGGTGATCTCATCGCGGAATGCCAAGCAGAGCAATAAAAGTGTGTAATCACAAGTGTTTGGGCTGAGGCAGACCTCCGCGGAAGTGTGGGACTCCCAGACAATATAACAATGACCACCAACAACCAACAATAAACAACAAAAGGCAGGGAAGGGAAAGGCAGAAATAGACAAGAAAAAGTTCACGACTTAAAAGTTATTTTGGGTGGGAGAATGAATGAGAGTAGAATTGTATTTGGACAATTTGATCAAAATGGCCAATCATCTTCTTAAAAATACTAGAGTATAACTGAAAAGATCCTCGAAACTTGAGTAACACAAAACAGAAATACAACTCCAATCAGAAATGAGAAATACCACCAGATTTATAGAAAGCTATTTTGCACACATAATAGTAGTTTCCAGAATCAATTGGGCTGTGGTTACAGTACTTGGGTCAGAGCCTCTGCCTGGCAGCATGTGGGGTTCAGGGTGTAGAAAGAATCCAACCCTGACCTCACACTTGCAAGCCGCATACTCTAACCTTGTGCCACATTCCTGGGCCCACTTTTCAGAAATTCTGAGGTGACTTGAAAATTACAAACAAGGTATTTTATTCAATAAGAAAGTCAAACAGTAAGGAAAATACAACTTGACATAACCTATAAAAGAGAGTTGGGTGGGAGTGTTGGGTGCTGGTTTGGATCATATCTGGCTGAGGTCGGAACTAACTCCTAGCTCTGTGTTCTCAGGGATCATTCCTGCTCCGGAGATATGATGCCAGGACTGGAACAGGGTCAGCAGCATGCAAGGCGGGGTCAGCTACTTGAGGACTGCTCCCAGGAGTGTTTGGGGACCTGGAGGAATTGGAGGCTGAATGAAGGCCTCCCACACGCAAAAGCTCCACTCTAGTCCTTGGAACGAATCTCTCTAGCCCCTACTTTCCAAGTAATACTGAGGGGCTGGGAGATGGTTCAGTTACTACAGCATCTGCCTTGGAAGTGTGAGATTGCAAGTTTAAACCCCAGTGCATCCTTCATGTGCTGAGTGAGACCTTGGCAGCTGCTGTTTCAGCCTGGCAGCACTGTGATCTGTAACTCCTGGCATCCCGATTGATTTCTGGCGGCACCACAGCCAGGTGTGTGAGCACCACACACACAAAAAGCATGACCCCCAGGGAGCACTCTGTTCAAGTGTGCAAACTGAGGTACAATCTCTCAAGCTCCGAAGTTCCACCGCTAGAACAAAAGTGGGTGAGCTCCACGGCCAAATGTGTGTGCAATCCTCCAGCCATCACCACAGCAAACAACCTCAAAGGGAAAGAAAACGGGTGAAATGAAATGTGAAAGATAAACTGGAGTTGGGCTAGAGTGAGAGCACAACAGTTAGGGCGCTTGTCTTGCACATGGCCAAGCCAGAGTGGATCCCTGGCATCCCATATGGTCTCCTGAGCACTGCCAGGAGTAATAAATAATGAATTAAAAGCCAGGAATAACCCCCGAGCATCTCCAGGTGTGGCACCAAAAACAAGAAATTAAAAAAAAACAACAACAACAACAAAAAGAAAAACTAAAGCTATGTATTTCAATAGAAAGGACTGGTGAGGATATGAGCAAACAGTGGTTAAGAGATAATAATTTAATAAAAGAGGACACGAGGAAATGGTCTCCTGCTCATGAATAGTAAGAAGTAACATTGTCAAAATGGAAATACTCCCCGAAGCATTATATAGATTCAATGTGATCCCTATAAGGATACCCATGAAATTCTTCAAAGAAATAGATCAAGCACTCCTGAAATTCATATGGAACAACAAATGCCCACGAATACCTAAAGCAATTCTTGGGAAAAAGACGTGGGGGGCATTACCCTTCCCAAACTCAAACTCTACTACGAAGTGGTAATAATTAAAACAGCATGGTACTGGAACAAAGGCAGAACAGCAGACCAATGAATAGGGTGGGATATCCGTACACACAACCCCAAATGTATGAACATCTAATATTTGATAAGGGAGCAAGAAATGTGAAGTGGAGCAAGGAAAGCCTCATCAACAAATGGTGCTGCATAACTGGACAATCACATGCAAAAAAAAAAAAA
This sequence comes from Sorex fumeus, assembly GCF_029834395.1. Lineage (NCBI taxonomy): Eukaryota > Metazoa > Chordata > Mammalia > Eulipotyphla > Soricidae > Sorex > Sorex fumeus. The sequence goes on along the minus strand of NW_026606075.1, from coordinate 8,295,287 downwards.
AACTGGGTTAGACCTCGACCTAACACCATGCACAAAAGTCAGATCAAAATGGATTAAAAAATCTCAACATCAGGCCCAAATCCATAAGGTACATCGAAGACAAGGTCGGCAAAACCCTCCATGATACTGAGGCTAACGGTACTTCAAAGATGACACTCCACTGACCATTCAAGTGGAAACAGAGATAAACAAATGGGAATATCTAAAATTAAGAAGCTTTTGCACCTCAAAAGATACAGTGAACAGAATACAAAGACAATCTACAGAATGGGAAAGGATATTCACCCAATACCCATCTGATAAGGGGTTAATATCAAGGATATACAAAGCGCTGGTTGAACTCCACAAGAAGAAAGCATCCAACCCCATAAAAAATGGGGTGATGAAATGAACAGAAACTTTCTCAAAGAAGAAATCCGAATGGCTAAAAGGCACAGGAGAAAATGCTCTACATCACTAATCATCAGGGAGATGCAGATCAAAAAAACAATGAGATATCATCTCACACTACAGAGACTGGCCCACATCCAAAAGAACAAAGGCAACCGGTGTTTGCGCGGATGTGGCAAGAAAGGGACTCTCCTTCACTGCTGGTAGGAATGCTGACTGGTTCAGCCCTTTTGGAAAACAGTATAGACCATTCTCAAAAAATTAGAAATTGAGCTCCCATTTGATCCAGCAATACCACTCCTGGGAACATATCCTGGAGAGGCAAAAAAGTATAGCCAAAATGACATCTGCACTTCTACGTTCATTGCTGCACTATTAACAATAGCCAAAATTTGGAAAAAACCTGAGTGCCCGAGAACAGATGACTGGTTAAAGAAACTTGGTACATCTATACAATGGAGTACTATGCAGCTGTTAGAAAAGATGAAGTCACAAAATTTACATGCAAGTGGCACTACATGGAAAATGTCATGTAATTGAAATGAATCAGAAAGACAGGGACAGACATAGAAGGATTGCATTCATCTGGAGAATATAAAGTAACAAAACAGGAGACTAACATCCAAGAATAGTCGAGATAAGTACCAGGAGGTTCACTCCATGACTTGAAGGCCAGCCGCACACGCTAGGGGAAAAGGCAGCTCAGATATAGCAGGGAACGCCAAGTAAAGGGTGTTGTGAGGATCCTCCCAGGATGGGAGATGCATGCTGAAAGTAGACTATAGACCAAATGTGATTGCCACTCAACGCCTCTTTTGCAAACCTCAGCACCCAAAAGGAGAGAGAGAACAAAAGGGAATGCCCTGCCACAGAGGTGGAATGGGACGAGGCGGGGGTTGTGGGGGTGGGAGGGATACTGGGATCATTGGGGGTGGAGAATGGGCACTGGTGGAGGGATGGGTATTCGATCACTGTATAACTGAAACCCAAGCACAAAAACTTGTAATGTCCACAACTGTACCTCACAATGTTTCACTAATTAAAATAAAATAAAGTAAAATAAAATAAAATAACTTCACATAATAAAAGAGATAATAATTTTGAGGAAGACTGGAAAATCTTGCGCAAGATCGGTTCTTTTTCTATTTCCTTTTTTCTACAGGCAGGTAGGTCCAAGTCACACTGAGAATTCTTTCCAGGTGGCAGGAATGCATTTTTATGTATAATATAAACTACTGGGCTACATATCTATAAATGTATAAAAATGCTCCCAGTTTCTAGCTGTATCTGGCTTGGTAAAACAATATTCAGTGTATTTGAACTGATGAGGCAAATATAAACGAATGGTTTAAATACATAGGGCAGGATTCTGAACAAAGGCATGACAGAAATGCTGTTCGCATACAGTTATGTATATAAAACCTCCCTCCCTCCCTCTCTCCTACACTCCCTCTCTCCTACCCTCCCTTCCTCCCTCCCTCCCTCCCTCCCTCTCTCTCTTCCTTCCTGACAATGCTCAGGGGCTACTCCTGACTCTGCTCTCAGGAATCACTCCTGCTGGTGCTCAGAGGACAATATGGGATGCTGGAGATTGAACCTGGGTCAGCGCAAGCAAGGCAGGCACCTTACTGCTGTACTATCACTCTGGCCCAATATATAAAGCATTTTTAAGATCATGAGAAAAAGACGAAAAAAATAAGCCACCAAATAAGAATGACAGGGATTCTTAAAATTATGTCAACAGAAATACTTAAAAAAACTTTGTATTCACAAAGTTTTGTCTCAAACTAAACTTTAAATTTTATGAAAAGGAATTAAAGAATCTCTTATTTGTGTCTACACTATGATTTGAAGATATGATTGGGTATTATCTATTATGTATCTTTAACTAGTACAGAAAATAACAAATGGATTTTATTTTTATTTTATTTTTTGGATTGCACCTGGAAGTATACAGAGGCTACTTCAGGTTCTGTGCTTAGGGATCAGGCACACAGAATTTAGCTCCATTCAAAGCAAACTTTGTACTCCTTTTACTATCTCCCTGGCATGGATTTGATTCTTTTAATCACATTATCAGAAGCATAAAGTTTTCATTATATAAGTCATTCTCAGTTTCTCTCTTTTCTACTTGGATATTTTAGCCACTGCCGAAATTAAACCAAGAGTATATAGGTGAAATACAGTTTTCTCTGGATACTGAGATACAACCCTTTTCTAGTACCACTTAACAGAAAAAAAATGTCAAAATTGAAAGAGTGCTTCCACTTTATTGTCTGCAATTTATATGGTAGCCAGTAGAAGCAACACTTCAGGTGTCAGGAAGTTTGAATAAACTAATTTAACAGGGACTATTTTTAAGCAGCCCTGCTCTCTGACACTGATGGTTTTGTTTTGGGATACAGAATATAAAACCATTTCCTCAAGATATTTTGTGTTCAGCATAAAATATTTAAAATGTCTCATTTCCAAGAGATCTGGTGGGAGTTCATGACAGATGTGTTATTTCTTTCTTTTTTTTTTTAAGCAGCATTATTTTGTCTAATTAGCACTGATGATTTACCCATGGCAATATGAACTCATTGAGAGGAAAGAAAAGTAAACCAGTTTTTTTGGAGAAAAGAACAAACTGGGGTAAGATGGAAGAAAGGCACTTTTTTTTAAAAGGTATTTTGCAGCAAATGCCCACAAACCGCCTACAGAGACATCATTTATGCATCACCATATGATCAATCTGATCGCCTTTAGTCTCAAACAGAGAAAGCCTCAGTACAAAGCATTCTCCAGGTGTTAGTTTAGGTTTGTCATTATTTCCTATTTATAGACTCTGTCTAGTAAAAGAAGACAAATTACTGTAAGTGGGGGTAAATGTGATTAAATGAGTTCTCTGAAGATAACAGCATACAAGGACAAGGGTCATTAACACAAGTGACCTCTCTTTGCCCAGATATTTTTATTCGGAGGATCTGAAAGGAAAAAAGCAAATATACCTACTACCATGCAAGAATCATTTCCTCTATCCAAATCCAAAGAGAAATGTGCCCCTTTTATCCTAATGAGCATATCCATATTTTTACAGTATTTTAATAACACACTGATAGTGCCAAAATACGCTCAGTATCAGTAAGAACAATATTGGAGAAATTATTCATCCCTGGGAGTCCGTCTCATCACAAACACTGAAGAAATGTCGTTATAATTAGGCTAGATGTAAGGCCTAGGATGTAAATTATCGGATAGCAAGACCATCAGAATCAAATGAAAAGTCTAAATTTGTAAAGTTTCAATAAAAACATCTCCACTCTTTCTTTCACCTGATTGTAGCCCCATCTGGCAAGGTCAGCCCCGTCAGTGAACAAACAGCTCAGTCGCCTCCAGTATAGCTGTTATCTTCCTCAACAAGGGGAGACATTTGGCACAGCCTAAAGCTGGGGCACGAACTCTGGCTAAGCTTAAGACATTTATCTGACAGCATCAGCTGACACTCTACAAACACATTTGCTCCCATGACCTCAGAGCATTCGTGATTAATCAAAAATGTATCTTGGATCTTGAGAACAAGCTACAAGCAGGCACACACACACAAAGAATATGCTCTCGATCTTGCTTATCGACTCAAGAGGTATATTGAATTTAGAAATAGCAAATAGAATAAAATGATCAATATGTTCTCACTTGTCCATGGAAGAGCAAACTTCATCCTTCAAGCAAAAGACATTGATCATGTAAATGTTTCAGAAGTGCTTTAAACTAAGGAATGCAAAATGCACACGGCTTATGGGGAGTTAGGAAGGAGGTCTACTGAAGAGAAGCTTTTGCTTTGAGTAATGAAAAAGTATAGCTTGCAGGCATAAAGTGTATCCCAGTAGCATGTTGTACTTAAAAAAAAAAAACAAACCAACAACTTGTGTGTTGCAGGTAAACCGTTTTTGGTAACATGTTCCCAAACGCAGGTAATAATAAAGCATGATAAAAGAGATTTTAAAACTTAATGAAGGAACATTATTTGTGCAGAGAAAACTCCTTGCCTCAATTTAAATGAGACACAGTTATAACATATCCCCTATGCACTCTTTACAATTTATAATTCATAATTTATGTCTCTAGGTTCAAACTCATGATTTTCTGCACTCATCTGCTAAGGAATATGATTAGCATGTGAATATTGTAATATTCTGCTTCCTAGTTCAGTCTAATTTGGTATATTTTTATTTCACGTTAGTTTTCACTTTCTAATAACATTACTGAACTCTAATTAAAGCAATGGGAAACAGAGGCCCTATGCTCCACCCCTGATAACATAAAAATGATTATTAAAAAAATTCTACAATTGAACTTATTAAATCCCATCCTTTCCTGGTTACCCACTGGTTAGGTTACAGTTGTTCACGGTCCTGCGCAGATCATTGCACTGAAGAGAAACTATGCATCCTGATCCCTGTTGGCATGGCAAACAAACTTTCATAGCGTGCGCTCACTCTATAAAATGGTGGTACTAATTAGAAGATATAAACTCATGCTGAGACATGATATGAATCGGCTTTATGTATCTACTAAACTCACAGCAGTACTAGATTTATATTGTTGTTTCTTTAAACTAACATTAAACAGAAAATTCAACTTCTAAATCTGTAGGATAAGAAAGCACAACTGATTGAGTTGAAAAAACAAAACCCCAGCCCCTTATTTTCCGTTTCACTTCTGAAATGTTTCTTGTGCACTTAGAGGCTGCCCAATACTTCTCTCCCATATGTTTACCTAACTTAAATTCTTCAGACGTGAATTGCAAGTACCAGATAGCACAGCTGTATGTTTTGACATCCATGGTGAAAATGAGCAGAAAATCTAACTGTTCCATATCAAGAAGTATTTTTACTAGTGCTAATGTGCCTTAAATACCTTGTTCCACAGATGAGTGGCCTGGCACCTGCTGCATGAGAAATAGCCAATTACTGTTCAGTGTCTCTAATTTTCTGATTCAATTAGCATGCTTCAGAGCTTTCCAGTTTAATTGCAAACTACTTCACAGTTAGCTCTCTGATTAATCATTGCCCATCTGCAAGCCATCGGAAAACTTAGTGGAACAAATTTGTGTACTTTGGAATGCTGGGAGCTTAGCAAATCAAACTTGTTTTGGTATATAAAGCTTTAATTTTGTTTGCCCTTTTCAGCTGCACTTGTAAGAAGTGCTGTACTGATTAAACAGGAAGTCCGGACAATAATATGCTACATTATGCATATAATTACTGTAAATACAACTGAGATTGTAGAAACATCATTTAAGGTTAGGCACTAACATGAATGGAGAAGGAGGTCAAGAAAACACATTTGGAATCAATTTCTTTCCATTATGACCAAATGTAAGAATCAAGGGGAAGAGAAGCTGTGTGACATATCGTGATGTCATAACAGCACCTGTTTCCCCGAAGGCATTTTAAATTCCAGCTTTTCATGTATTCATAAACTCTTTCTTGTTATTTAATTAGTAGAGTAGTAAGTTTTAGAGGCTTTGTTTACAAAACATATATTAGGGATTTTCAAGGAAACTGGCACCACATTGTTTATGCTTCATTTTCCAAGCTTTCTTGCTGGTCCACTGGATGTATGGACGAACGAATGTCAGAAAATACGGCTCTTTTAACCGAGCTCGGGCTGAAACTGAGATGGTATCTTAACTCATCATCATGATTTCTTCAGTTCTGAACAATGATATGAAGACGACATATTTGCTCAATCATAGGAACAAATACCTCCGCAGGGAGTCCTCATTCTATGAGGAAGATGCCATAAAGTAAACTCTGAAGTCTTTTCCAACCCTGTTTCTCTGCTTCAGTTTACAAAATGTGGATTTTTCCATGACAGTTTTTAAAAAAGCTCCTCAGTCCACCTACTAGACAAGAGCGTTGACTTCTAAGACTAAATTCGAGCTCAGGGAGGGTGGGACTCTGCATCTAGCTTGCCACTTTAGCACTAGTGTCCCAGAGAGAGCACATGCTTGGTGCTCAATCACTACTTTGGAAGAAGGAAACGGAAGCAGTGTGGGAGCTAAGCTGGCCACATATGTTACAGTGCCCGGCTGGACACAGCTCTCTCCTGTAATCTCAACAGGATGCAGTCACGTTGCTTCATAAGGATGCTGACAAGTATCTTCCGCCCATCATTTTTGGCATCAATGTTGGAAACAATACAGAGAGGGACCTGTCTGTAAAGTACGATGTCCTGTAATTATTCCTTGTTACCACCGAGCTGCCTCCCCAATCCAAGGACATTTCCATCGTTTACAAAGGTTTTTAGCATGTTACAGATGTCTCTAAAAGTGGAAAGTTAAAACCCAATCAATAACTCAAATAATGACATTAAAGGCAGAAAAATGGTTCTTGAAAAGTGCACGATGCAAAAAAGTTAATTTTATTTTTATAGATCATCAGAGAGATTTCCTGGGGACTGACTCAGATTCCCCTCACACAGGAAACCAAGATTCCATGAGGTTTCTAATAGCTCCTATTCTGTCTGTTAAGGGTTGTAAAATTCAAGTGGGTTGATTTCAAGCGTCTCTAAACTTCACAGGCAGCCAGTGTAGGAAATGCTGAGGAGGCATAATCTGATCATCACAGCTCAGGCAAGTGAGCAGGCATGCTGCCACATTCTGCTGCCCATGAGCGGGGGAAGCACTGCTGGAATCCCCAGTAAGATCAAATTACAAAATAATCAAGCTCTGTGGCCAGGCAGGCACGAGAGGCTATTGTGAGGTCATGACATAAATCAGGACTAGCCTGGGCAAAACAGACCCGTCAAAAAAATTTTTGGTAACATACTTAGAGGGGATTCTCTGTGGAAAATAGACTGATAGTGATGTTTATAGTTTTTGAATTTAGTAAAGGGCAAATGGCTTGCCCCATGAAAGTTCTCACCAATGGAGCCCTCACTTGAGGGTGAGCAATTAAACTTCACACATCAAAGGAAAACAGTGATTTGTCTAAAATGGAATTTAGCCAAGGTAAGACCCCACTGGGCCAGGTTCTTGTCCTAGGGGATCTCAGTCCTACCTCTGCATCTTATCCACTGTGTAACTAAATGTCACTAATATCAGTAACAGTGAAACAAGTTAACTACTTCGAAGTGCAAAATGCTTAAAGGACTAAAATATGTTTTGAGAAGGCCAAAACATATTGGGTCAAATAAGCCATTTCCAGAGATAATCCAGAAATAATTTTAACATTACACAGAAAGAACAGAATATTCTTTAGAGGAAGCAGAGTAATATAGATAGCTCTGATAAGCCACCAAACTCCAGGCAAAGATATTCTATAGTGAAGTATTAACTTTTGTATATAGTTCCCAAAGATGAACCAACTGTAGAGATCCCATTTGATCTTCTTGAGAAGTTTTGATACAGTATATTTTATTAAATAGCAAAGACAAAACTTATAGAATATAACTAGTTTTTCAGTGCATCTAAGTTTTTTTTTTATTGAATCACTGTGAGATACAGTTACAAAGCTTTCATGTTTGAGTTTCAGTCATACAATGATCAAAGACCCATCCCTTCACCAGTGCACATTTTCCACCATGAATTTCCCCTGTATCCCTCTCACCCATCCCACCCCTCCCCCTGCCTCTATGGCAGACAATTTCCCCCATATTCTCTCTCTACTTTTGGGCATTATGGTTCACAATACAGATACTGAGAGGCTATCACGTTTGGTCCTTTATCTACTTTCAGCACACATCTCCCATCCCGAATGATTCCTCCAACCATCATTGACTTAGTGATCCTTTCTCTATTCCAGCTGCCTTCTCCCCCAGCTCATGAGGCAGACTTCCAACCACAGATCAATATTCCTGCCCTTGTCTCTACTGTCCTTAGTTATCAGTCTCAGATTAAAGAAACTTTGGTACATCTACACAATGGAATACGATGCAATTGTTAGGAAAGATGAAGTAATGAAATTTGCTTATAAGTGGATAGTAGTGAAGAGTAATGTAATTTCATGCTAAGTGAAATGAGCCAGAAAGAGAGGGACAGACACAGAATGACTCCACTCATTTGTGGAATATAAAACAGTATCTAAGATTTTTGTTGTTGGAGCAATCCAATGGTGATCAGGACTTACCTCCTAGTTCTGTGCTCAGTGATCACTCCTGGCAGTGCTCATGGGGCCGTATGTGGTAGCTTGCATGAAACCAGGGTCAATTGCAAGCACCTTAACCTCTGTACTATTTCTCCCAAAACCAAGACTTCTTGGGTAAACAGTAGTAGCAGACATGCCAACAGATAAATATTAAACTTCTTTAAGTACTTTTAACAGGGACTTCAAAGAAATACCTGTTGCTGGTCAAATATGAACTGAGGACTATGTGCTAGAGCTTCACTTGTAATCTCAGGATAGAAAAGTACCATCAGAGGTAGTTTCTTCATAAAAGTTTCATACCTATTTGCACATGACAATTTCAAAGAGCATTTCTTAACTTTTAAGAGGCAAAATATAAGTGTCTATAAAGTTTATAAGAATTATGGAAAATTAGAAGTATAGGCAAGAAGTAGTTTCTTTGAGACAGAGAATCTTGTAAGAGATATGAAATGTAACATCTACTGTACTTTAAACCTATATCTTATTGATAATTTAAAATTATAATTAGTGTTCTTGGGACTGAATGCTACACAGAAAACTAAATATGCACATATGTATGAGATGTGAGATGCTGCTGCAGGAGAGAAATATCCTATTTTTAAAGCAAAAAAAAAAAGATTCTGCTGAAGTCTATCCTTTCATTTATATGTCTCATGTAAATTACACATAATTTAGAATCTTCAACACATTGAAAATGGCCAGGTCTCTTGGCTCTTCTCCTTTATTATCTTAACACTTTCACTGAGCCACGGCTATGAAGACTTTCTAGAAATATTTAAGGATTAGAAAATGACATACTTTGAATGAAATCAAGAGATGACCACTAGAAAAAAATTAATTTTTATTTATACAATCTGGCAAAAATATATAATTTTCCTCCTCTAAAGGCATTTTCTTATGCAGTAACACCACAAAAATAGCTTAAGTTTAAAATAGTGGATTTCCCATATGGTTAGTCCACAGAAAGATAAAGTTGTAAATGAGGGGAATATGTGAAGAAAACATAAAAAAGCCTTAAGGGCACATACAAAAAAATGTGGTATCACATGATTTACATATACAATTTGATTCCCAAAACTCAAAGAGAAAAGCTTAATATGTCATCATTTACATTGTATTTCACATCAAGTATTCCTGCTTACGTACTAACTCGAAGATGCATAACTCGGTTTAGAGCATGATGTGGGAGCGGAGTTAGTAAGAATATAACCTTTTGCATTTCTTGACTTTTTTGGGCTTGCGGTAATGCTGTATTTATAGAGATTCTACACTTTCAAATTTAAGTCTTGAAATGTCAGAAAAATCCCAAAGCTGAGATCTCACAGAAGGTGATTTTTAACAGTCCTTAAAAGCAAAGACTTTATGATCTTCTGACAACTGGAGCTTTCACATTTTAAGATCTCAAAATTTTAGTCCTAATATTACATAATATGCATTGGTGTAGTTTTAAACTTTTTATCATCTTTGATAGGCCTAGAGACTAAAATAAAAAACAGGAGAAAATTCAAGTTCAGGAATAATGTCAAAGTACTAAGTAAATATTTAAGTCTTTTACATTTAAATGTGATTGCTTATAAGAATATGTATTTCTTTTTTTTTTCCTTTTTGGGTCACACCCAGCAATGCTCAGGGGTTACTCCTGGCTTTGCACTCAGGAATTACTCCTGGCAGTGCTCAGGGGACCATATGGGATGCTGGGGATAGAACCCAGGCTGGCCGCGTGCAAGGCAAATGCCCTACCCGCTGTGCTATTGCTCTGGCCTCTTTTTTCTTTTTCTCCTTTTTGGGTATATATTTCCAATATAAAATAAATCATATGCCTATACCTAGTTTCCTTTCGATACTCATAGTAATAGAAAATAGAGATCTCCCAATATTTGGAGTTAGAACTTGAAGGAAGAAATAAGAAATTCAGTACATGTTTGAGATCATGCTGTCAGTTAATTTCCCAGCTATGTCTATAATGCACAAGTATCGTGTTTCCAATTTGCACTACTACTTCCATAGCTACAATTTTACGTGTAATACACTTGGAATGACACATATAGTTCTACTACTATCTGTATGACTTTCTAGTCTTCTCATCACTTTTAACTCAACAAATATTCCATTACCTCCTCTGACTCATGTGTAGAGATCACAAAGATCATAAGAGGAGTTACTATTATTCTTGGGTAACTTATGCCTTAGTGAGAGAGAAGGAACTGGTAAAAAATATGCCATAAAATACTTTACTAAATTTGATAGAAAAGTGTTAAAGCCACAAGTCACTGAGTTTCTGGCTACCAAGTTAAGTGATGGCTACGTCACTTTTCTAAAACAAATAATTGAAATTTTCAATGTTCCAACATCAATATCACCACTAGTATGCCTGAAATTCTACTGTGAATAACTTTGTAAATTATGATGCCTTAATAATAAAAAACAAATTATCTTTTCCCTTTAATCTTATTACCTGTTACATGAATTTCTTAATAATTAGATAAGACCAAACATTGCATATATTGCATTTGATTTCACTGGAATTCAGTTATATATTTATAAATAGACAAGCAGCAGACAAAACCTGTGTGCCAATAATCTGTGGAATAGGGAGTTTCTTTGGGTTAAGCCTTTAGTACATCAATGCGCATCATACATGAACACAGGAAAATTAAATATGCTTCTTTTTTTCACCAAGTAGAAAAATGTTCCTCCCCTCCCCCTGCCTTTTATTACTCTTGCTGTATGTGCATAACTAGTATTTCTATGAATATTAGTTGGGATAATAGTCTGGGAATCACCAAGCCCAAACCACTGGAATATTCTTTCCACTGGTCTCCACCAACCCAGTCTCTGTACACACAAGTTAGATAATCCTCCTGAAACGTTGCTTTCATTCTCCTTCCATCTTCTAAAACCTCCAGTGACTGTGTGGCATATGAATTAAAGTTCAAACTCCTCAGATCCTCTGGATGCTGCTTGTACATTCCTCTTCGACTTCACCTCTCACAATTTCCTTAAACAAACTCCAGCCAAAATGTCACTGAATTTACCAAGCTTTTTCTGTCTTGGATCCCACTTCTTTTTCTTGCCGAGAATGCTCTTCCCTCTCTACAGAACTACAAAATCACTATTTCTCTTACAAAAACCTGTCTGAGTACAATCATCTAAATAAATGGGACATGGTATTCAACCTCTGATCTCTTACGCACTTTCTGCAAGAACCAGTTTCTCTCTCTCTCTCTCTCTCTCTCTCTCTCTCTCTCTCTCTCTCTCTCTCTCTCTCACACACACACACACACACACACACACACACACACCACCAGACTCTACTCAGGACTTACTCTTCTGTGCTTGGGGACCGTATGTGGTGCTGGAGGTCAAAGTGGAATTAGCCATGTGCAAGGCAAATGCCTAAACCCTTCTACTATCCGGCCCCAAACCATTCTCATTTTATTGGTATTTATCTTTCATGTATTTCCTGCTGCTTATAGGTACATTAAATAAATTCTTGACATCAGGCACAGACCTTGCATTCTAGAATTTAACACATCTCTTCGGACCTAATATCAACTTAAATGGTGGTAAGGGGAAGACTGTTAGTGACAAAATAACTAATGGATAAAAGGATATAAACCAGGGACCCAAGTGCTCATGTACAAACTAACTCCCCAGTCATTCATCCACATATCAGTCGAGGCAAGAGTTTTCTTTTGCCGATATATCCAAAACATATAACCTCAGGGAGCTGTAGGGCTCGTACAGTGGTTCAGAGAGGCCACCCTTGCAGGGTTGTGGCCAAGAGCTCCGACTGGCTCCGATCCCAATAGCCATGTGCAACCCTGGCTGTGCTGTGCTCTCCAATGTTGCAAATGATTACCACCTGCATCACAGTGTGTGTTTTTGAGCACCATAGAGTGCTGCACTCCAGGTAGGAAGTAAGATGTTGGGGAGCCTGCGTGAAGGGTCTCAGTGATTCCTACCCAGAGGCAGCACCAGGACAGGCCTCCCTCACAGAGTGTGACTCCCACAGGGCACTTGTGCCAGCATCGCAACCAAACGAGAACAGATGTTGGTGAGTACCAGGGTGTGAGCACCACAACTTGATGGTCAAGTGTGAGCCGCAGCCTGCCCGGTGTGCACTCATCACCGCAACACCAACCATACAGGGAAAGGAGTGGGAATAACAACATGTGAAAAGAAAGGAAAACGTGTCTTTCTTCTAAATTCTCAAATGGTTTCGGCTTTATTACGCATAAAGGAGCAGTTTCAGATCAAAGCGAGATTTCTACCCCAATAAAGAAATTTATTTATTTAACAACCAATTCGCATAATGTAGCATCTGAAAACAAATGCGCACCATCGAATGGGTGTTAGAATTCTCATCTTCAACTGAATTATCTTAGCAAATCCAGTTTGCAGCATTTATGCTTCTTGTAATGTTGCTAAACATTGAAGTGTCATAGTGAGAATCATTACATCTACACTTCCTACCTTAAAATTGCAGTTGTAATTGTGTAAATAGCAATGAAAGGATTGTATTTCTGTGAACTACTTCATTGCGAGTAGAGAGACAACTCACAATGAGATAGTTCTTTGGTGGGGTGGCTTTGACATTTTTATTTTTCCCACAGACAAGTCACTTGAGATCTTATTAATGTTGGCATCAGAAATGTCCTATGTAGGGCCAGAGCGGTAGGACAGTGGATAGGACATCTGCTTTGCACCTGGCAGACCCAGATTTGTTCTGGCATCCCATATGGTCCCTGAGCATGGATAGGGGTGATCCTTGAGCAGAGTCTAGAGTCACCTACACTTGGTGTAGACCCAAAACAAAACAAAAGTCCTATGTTAAATGGTACTGACAGATCTCTTACATTGATAATTTCCATTCTAAACCTTTTATGAGTCCATAAGTTCAGGGATGTTGACCTGATCAAGATATTTTCTCCATTTCTGCTGCCTCTTTCAAATCATCATAATCAAACTTGTCCTATTGTCTTATCCTCCTACTGTATTCCTTTTATTGATGGTAGCTACAATGTTCATTGAGGAAACAAATCTATTATTATTATTTCCTGTTGAAAAAACCCTACTCTCCACATCCTTTCAAAAGGTTGCTAAGGCTTACTTCACTAGCCTCATTTCTTTCTATTACCTTACCCTCATACTTGATTCTTCTGCAACACTGGGTCTTTATGAATCCTGAAATGCTTAAATGTACCATGTGTCCTTTTGTCTTTTCCTTGAATCTGGAAAACCATTTTTCTGCCCTCCATCCCTCCCCCCATTCGCCAAACAGAAATGGCTCCTTTGTGTTTCAAGCCCGAGTTTTCAGAGACAGTGACTATGTTTGTTTTAGAGTTCTGTCTCCAGCAGATCAGAATCCGCACATGGCTAGAGCAGAGTGGCTGAACTTGTGTGAAAGGCATAGTATCCAAACACCCACAGCACAGCGTGCTTTGTGAAAAAGATCCTAAATCATTAAAAATGTTGTTGGGGCTGGAGTGATAGCATAGAGGGTAGGGCGTTTGTCTTGCACGCGGCCCTACTCGGGTTCAATTCCCAGCATCCCATATGGTCTCCCGAGCATGGCCAGGAGTAATTCCTGAGTGTCTGAGTGCATGAACCAGGAGTAACCCCTGTGCATTGCTGGGTGTGACCCAAAAAGCAAAAAAAAAAAAAAAAGAAGTTGTTGTCACCAACCAGACTAGGTCACCATGATGCCCCATATTGAGGAGACACATTCTCCCAGATGTCCGCTCAGATAATTATGAAATGTTAGATAAAATGAGCAGAAAACCCATCATTATCATCATACCGATATTTATTTGGAGTCAAACCAATTTTCTCATTTGCCCTTGATTCTTTTCCTTACTCCCTCAAACCTAGGAAAAGCATCTGGTACATACTAAAATTTCCTTATGTCTAAAATCAAATTAAAAAAATCTCACCCTCAGAAGCTTATTTTCTCTTCCTGGGCTAATGTTGGCTGGTGGCATCACCAATGGTCTATTTTGCAAAAGGAGGAAGCACTCATCAATCTTTCTTCACCTTCCTCTCTAAGCAAGTATGTTTTAGTCTGTTACAGGGGTTTATTCCTTCCTCTCCCATCTCCTTCACAACCATTTTGATTTAATTCTCATCAACCACCTGACTCCTGGAGCTCTCCGGGAGTTTTAAATTTTCTTTTCCCATCTATCTTTATGCCACCACTGCCAATTTATTCAGGCCAGTCTCAGACTTCCAAACTCTGGGTGGCTCCCCACGCTTCCGACAGGATGGAGTCCCAGCTCCGCCCTAGCAGATCCTCCTCTTTTATGGACTTCATTTCCTAGAAATCCTCACCTCATGCTCCACCATACCAGGCTTGGTGCTCTCTGTCCCCATCACAAATGCTCAACATTTGCACTTGGGCACAGGATCTTATTTTTTCGATGCAGAACACCCCACTTTCCTCTAGTGATGACCTGTAGAAACTTCACATTTTACTTTTCTGGAAACACTCAAGCTTGGCTGGTGCCATGCCTTTGTACCTTCTCAGCTCTCTGTGTGCTATTCTATTGTGACACTTTTCATATTATTTTGTAATGATCTACTTATAGGCTGTGGTGGAGATTGCTAACTGCAAGGACCTTTGTGAAAACCTTTAAAACCAAGCACATGGAGTATGATTTTATTTCCCAGTCTCTTCCTTGAAGTGCAGCGTGACCCTTTGAGCAAAATCTTGGAACAAATATGGGACTGACTGTGTCCTCTGGACAGTGCCTTAGGAGGCAGGTGTGACTGCACACTCGGAGCCATGCTCTCTGTGACTGAGAATGCTGATGAAGCTGGTGTGACCACGTGGAGGCCAACACTTAGTAGGCAATGACAGTGAAAACAGGATGGGAGGAATCTGGTCCCTGAACTTGGCCATGTGTGATGGAGCCATCTGCTTCTCTAGAATGCCCAGCTGGACCCTGAACTGGACTACAATGCCAACTTTGCTATTTGTGAGAGAAGTAGATACTTTATTTTGTAAAGTTAAATAGCACTACAGCACCGCCCTCCTGTTGTTCATTGATTTGCTCAACTGGGCACCAGTAACGTCTCCATTGTGAGACTTGTTGTTACTATTTTTAGCATATCAAATATGCCACAGGGAGCTTGCCAGAATCTGCCGTGTGGGTGGGCTCTCCGAGAGGAATGGAGGTTGGGCCGCATGCAAGGCAAATGCCCTACCCGCTGTGCTATTGCTCTAGTCCAATTTGACTGAACTTGATGAAAGTTTTTTTAACCTGATGAAACTTAAATAAAATAAAATACTTTCTTTTTGAAAGAAATTATTTTATTTTATTTTATTATTTTTTTGGTTAAAACAAACATAAAGTGCTCAGGGCTTACTCCTGGCTCTATGTTAACGAATCACTCCTGGTGGGGCTTTGATGACCAGGGTGCCAGGGGACATAGCTGAATCCGCATCTGCCTCATGCACCCTGCCCACTGTACTATCTGTCCAGCCCCAAGAGTTCAAGAATAACCTCTTTGAACTCTAGAGATATTAAGAGTGCAAATGATTTTGCCAAATGCCAAGACCCAGAGAGAAGTCCGTAAAAGCTCCTCCAGTTTCAGGGAGGCTCTCAGAGACCTCCATAGAGAGAAAATGGTTTGGTCTTTGCCTAAGGCCAGTAAGTACACCAGGATGATGTGGACCAAATCACAAATGATGGGATTTTTCCAGGCTAGTGGAGAGTTGTCAGGTAGTAACCATTTTGGGGAGAAACAGTACTAGTGTCCAGATGGAAAATAAAGATGAGCACATGTAGGTGTGGAAGTGGGCCAGTGCAAGTTGCAGAACCAAGTACTCTACTGGGCTTCTGAGACCAAATGATTTCCTATCTTCATAAGTTCCAGCTACTTAACTAGTTAGACAACTAGAAACTGTAAGTGGCCACTGCACCCATTCTATATGCTGAAGAAATAACTCTCTCTGACAATAAGTGATATAGATTCCAGTTGGAACACTTTGATATAAACAACAGGAAGAAAGACTGTATGAGAATATTTGGGAGCAGCAGGCTACGGAATTGGAAACTTATCATTTTTAAGACCACAGATACTTTTCTCATATTATCCATAGCAAAAAGCCATTCGATGGTTTAGCAAAAAAAAAAAAAAAGATGTGAATATTTATACAACTGACATGTAAATATCTTTACTGTACAACAAGTTTATTTTCAGTTGTAACATTAGATACCAGTGAAGTTTCACATCTCATAAATTATTTTGAAGCCTGGAGCCATCAAAACAGAATGTTCTAATAGTTTAACTGATAAGGAAGATTCATAATGGCTGAAAAAATTCATAGTCAGGTATACATTTAAAACTAGACTTGGAAGAAACAAAGACTCTATCAAGTGATTTGGAAGGTAATGCTTTAATAGTGGAAGCAAAGAAGTAAGTGAATGAAAACAATTTGGCAAAAATGGTGACCAAAGATTAATGCTAAATTGAAATGAACTGTCATTGCTATTACATGTTCTCATCTTGTGCTCATGATCAAATTTTCTATTAATAAAGAAAGTTCAACTTATTATCAAAGGAAAACATTGACCAGGTTGGTAAAGATGGTGACAAAATACACTAGTTGTGGTTACTAACATGTAAAGATATTAATTAGAAGTTCTTATCAAAGCAATACATGTTTCTCAAATGTATAAATAATGTTTATAATTTTTATAATTAAGTAAAAAATACTAAAAAAACTAACTGCTACTTCTAAGCATTATTGTACTGGTCTGATTTTAACTGAAACTATTAAGAATTTGTTTTTAAAATCTCTAAAACACTAGATAGGGTCTGAGAAATAACTCATGAATATATAATGCTGACCAAATCAAAACACAGTAAATTTTCTGGATGGAAACCTGGCTCTTCTAACCAATGACTAAAAATGAGAGAAATGAAATGTGCATTAGAGTAATATTGTGGGGAATGTGCTTGTAGCTAATCTAGTGCTTGCATACATTATTTCAAGGCTTTGAGAGTGTAGTAACAATTGCAATTTTGTTCTGAATCAAAATAACAGAGCCTGTCATTTGACATACTTTAGCGTTTGCACTTTCATTATTGTTCATAGCATAATTGTATGCCTTTTTTAAGCTGTTACTTTGTAGCAGTTTACCTCTTTAAAAATGCTACTCAAACTATCTTCAGTAGAAATCTAAAAGTCAAAATCAGTCACTACGCTTCAGATGCTTTCCATCCTCCCATACTGATGGTTATGCAGATCTGTTTTGATAAAATGTGAGGCTTACATGCCCAGTGTGTTATTTTACCACAATTTGCATTGCTATAATAGGTTATTGATTGATTTTCAGTTTAGGGGACTAAGGTAGTATTCAGTAATGACTGAGTGCTACAAGTTTATTGCAAGTGCCCAAGGATCACTCACCCCAAGCAATTTAGTCAATAACCAATTTTTATACTTCTATCTCCTTCAAAATTCCAAACCAATAATCCCTGTTTTTTTTTTAATTATTTCAGTATCAGACTAACATTTCCCATGGAAATCAATATGGGTGCGATCCATTAGCCAAAAATCTGCAGTACTGCAATGCAAACATATTAAAAATATTGATCTTGTAAAGCTACTGATGTTTTGATTGACTTTAATGTTTGTAAGCAGCAATAACAGAATTTCAATGACTGAAACAAACTTTTGATTAAAATTATAGATTTTCTTGAGGGGGATTTGCTATTTTACTGGTTAAAGTGTATCACATGCCTTACTTGCCTGTCATATATGAGTGCAGTGGGATATACTTATCCAATTCCTTATTTTGTAAATATTTTAGTCTATCATCGTTTACACATCTTTAATCTACTTTGAACTGCTCTGACATTCCAATTTCACTTATTTTATCACATAGTGAGGCATAATTTTCAGACTAAGAGTGGCAGGAATTGAGATCCCTAATCTTTCTTTTACTTTTATACAACCTATGCGAAGGCATTTAATGCTCAGTTTAAATTCCCCCAAATGTAAAATGGAATTAACCTTCAGAATCAATGAACATTCTTATTACATTTTGAGATCAATGGACAACAAAGACTAAACTTGTACATGCAGGAGATGACTTGAATCAAAGACATGTCCCTTAAAGAAAGCACAGAATTTTTGCAGGACTTTAGTGATCACCTGAGAACTCTTCTCATTCTATGAATGAAGAGCTTGAACCTTCCATGAGTTCCAAAGGCAATCCAGGGGACTTCTCAGAGACTATATCAGCTCATACGACCTAAAATATGCCACTGTGCCTCTCTCGGCACTCTCTTATCCTTGAGCCTACAATTTGAGTATACTCAAATTGTATACGAACACTACTATCCAAATATATATGTTTGGATTCTAACACTACTGTCCAAACATAAATAGATATTCATTATCTATTTTGTTTAAAAATATATGCACATGGGCCAAAATGGGGAAAAATGTAAACTCCAAGCAATGAGAATTTTTGTTCTTTCTTTTTTTTTTTTTTGGAATTTTTTTTTTTTAATTTTTGGGCTGGAGCGATAGCACAGCGGTAGGGCGTTCGCCTTACAAGCGGCCAACATGGCCGACCCGAGTTCGATTCCTCCGCCCCTCTCGGAGAGCCCGGCAAGCTACCGAGAGTATTCGATATGCCAGACACAGTAACAACAAAGTCTCCAGTGGAGACGTTACTGGGCCCGCTCGAGCAAATCGAACATCAACGGGAGGGCCTTTACTTTACTAATTTTTATTAGTGAAACACCATGAGGTACAGTTGTAGACTTACAAAGTTTTGTGCTTGGGTTTCAGTTATACAATGATCGAATACCCATCCCTCCACCAGTACCCATTCTCCACCAGCACCAATCCCAGTATCCCTCCCACCCCCCTTCCCCCCATCCCCCATCCCACCCTACCACTGTGGCAGGGCATTCCCTTCTGTTATCTCTCTCCTTTTGAGTGCTGTGGTTTGCGAAAGAGATACTGAGTGGCAATCTTGTTCGGACTATAGTCTACTCTCATCATGCATTTCCCATCCTGAGAGGAACCTCCCAACACCCTTTATTTGGTGCTCCCTTCTCTGTCTGAGCTGCCTTTTCCCCTAGTGTGTGTGGTTGTCCTCAAAGCCATGGAGTAATCTGCCTGGTACTTATCTCAGCTATTCTTGGGTGTTAGTCTCCTATTTTGTTACTTTATGTTACCCAGATGAGTGCAATCTTTCTATGTCTATCCCTCTCTTTCTGACTCATTTCACTTAGCATGATACTTTCCATGTAGTACCACTTGTATGTAAATTTCATGACTTCATCCTTTCTGACAGTTACATAGTATTCCATTGTGTAGAACTTTCAATGCCAAATCCCTAGCATCTATAATAGAGTCGGACACTGGTGAATGCTCATTAAATGTAGGGGCGTGTGTGTGTGTGTGTGTGTGTGTGTGTGTGTGTGTGTGTGTGTATGTGTGTGTGTACGTACACATACATAGTCAAGTTTTATTTACTAATTTAATTATTTTCTTTCCTTTTTCTCACTGCTGTATTGACCAAAGGTGGCACACTCTTGGTTGGGAGGCTTCCATGATTGACTGGGGTGGGTACTGAAGGGTGGGGGGTGGAATGCTTTCTTGTGGTACCAGAAATCCCAAAGAGCAGAATTGCTGGGATCACATCTGGCAATGCAGGATGTTAGATAGAGGGGATTCTATTTCTCCTCACAGACCTTAGGCTTGCAAGACGAGATCACTCAAGCTGGATCAGGCACTGCTGGCATTGAACTTGGGTCCCTCACTTGAGAAGCATGGGATCCAGCCCATGGAGCTCTCTCTCGGGCCCAAGGCAAGTACTTTTATCACTGAGCTACCTCGGGGCCCCTAATCAGCATTTTTTGAATGAACAAAGGTCCCAGAAGTACTCACAGAATTTGGTTGGGTTGAGTGCAGAACGCAATGGAGTGCAGCTGGGAATGGAGTGGGAGAAGGACTTGATTTCCCGAAGTCCCATTCCCGTGGGGCCTGGAGGCTTCCCTCTAAATATGCTCCATTTACTTTCCAGATGCCCAGGTGTAAATATCAAAGGGGACTTAATCCTATATGTATAGCAGATGATTTTGTCAAAATTCAAAGATATTTTAAAGTTTAAACAGTGTAAGTACCTAAATTATTAATACTTCCCTGTTCACCCCCTCCCCCAGCAGCTACTATGTTAAAACTAATACATTTTATACATTTCACTTGTGACATTTCACAGGAACAATTATTTCATTTCTACTATAATCACCATATATTCCTTCAGGGGAAGAACCAAAGGATTACTTGATAAATGTACAGGAAGTGTAGCTTCTTTGTAAATTCTATTTATGTACAGGATGTACAGGAAGTACAGCTTCTTTGTAAATTCTATTAGTTGTCTGTCAGTTACCCTACATACCCACACAGTCTATTGGTAATGAAGCTAGAAAGCTAAACCTTCAGCCCTCTTCTTCAAGGCAGCTGCCAGCACAAGCCTTGAAACTGTCTCTCGTGCTGCAGCTCTCTGGGATTATAGGGAAATCTGTGACACCAGAATTACCAGACCTGCGTTGAAAGGGAGAGCAGAGCGTTGAGGTCCTTTGGGACTAGAGATGTGTACCTGGTGATGGGTGTGGTACTGGAATTATATGCATGGGAAACTGATGTTAACAGTATTAAAAACCACAGACCCTCAGTCAGTAAAAATATTAAAAAAAAGAAAGAATCCCACTCTTGCCTGGAGAGACAATACAGGGTTAAGGCACTTGCCTTGAATGTACTCTTGTTCAATCCCTAGAACTACATATGGTCTCCTGAGATCTAGGAAAGCCTTGAACACTGGCAAGTGTGGTCCACAAACCAAGCCACTTACCCCCACCAAAATTCCCACTCTTGCACATCAAAACTTAGAGCACCTTCATTTATCATCAGTAACAAAGACTACACCTATGGTCAAGATGTGAGAAGTGAGTAAGATGATACATACAAAGTGAATGGCAAGTGTGCAAATAGGATTAGGGTCTCTCACATATTAGTGGAAACTATGCTAATGTTTTATGATACTTAGTACTATTATTATTCTCTTAAGATTCATCTTTGTGGATGGCTGGAGGAATCGGTCGGGATGGGAGATGTGTGCAGAAAGCAGATAAAGGACCAAACATGATAACCTCTCAGGGTCTGTATTGCAAACCATAATGCCCGAAAGTAGAGAGAGATTATGGGGAATCATGTCTGGCATGGAGGCAGGGGGAGGGTGGGAAAGGGGGTGTATACCGGGGATATTGGTGGTGGGGAATGTGCACTGGTGGAGGGATGGGTGTTTGATCATTGTGTGACTGTAACCCATACATGAAAGCTTATAACTATCTCACGGTGATTCAGTACAATTCAAAATAATTCATCTTTGTGAATAGGCTTATGGATTTATGGGTTTATAGGGAATGTTTATGCAAGACTACAGTGTTTTGATATTCACACACGGTTACAAGTGGCTTGAGGACTCAATTAAAGGCTAGGGTAGGTAAAACTATTTTTAAAGAATTATGTGATCAAATAATCAAAAGAATAAATTAGTGGCTGGCAAAGATACTCTGTACAATTTCCAAGAGTCCAAAGGATAGGTTTCAATTGGGAACAACAGTCTGAGAACTTTCTTCCAGTTACTCTCGCCTCTGATTGTTCTATATATATATGTAACTTGCTTAACAGCCTCGGTGCCCTAACAAGCCACACTCCCAATACCATTTCTAGAAGCCATCTCCAGTTACATAATCACCTGCCCAGACTCTATCCTCTAGACAATTCCTTATTAGTGGCTCCACTTGATTATCTACTGATACCACCGAGGTTTACTCTGGGGATGCAGAGCTGAAGAACATTCCATGAGTTCTCCTAGAGATGAGTCTAAGGTCCGGGCTCAACAAGATCAGCTAGTCCTCACTTTAGTAGCATCTTATTGAAGTAATGCCCAGAAAATAGCTTCAAGGAAGGTAAATGACAGTTGATAGTGGTCAGTATGTGACTCAAGTTAAACAAACTATTAAAGAGAATGAATTTTCTTCTTCTAGTCCTTCTTTTTCTTTTTTCTTTTTTTTTTTTTTGCTTTTTGGGTCACACCTAGTGATGCTCAGGGGTTACTCCTGGCCTGCACACAGGAATTACTCATAGCAGTGCTTGGGGGACCATATGGGATGTCAGGGATCAAACCCACGTCGGCTGTGTACAAGGCAAATGCCCTACTAGCTGTACTTTGCTCTGGCCCCAGAGAATGAATTTTCTTAAAGACCCTTTATATTAAAAAAAAAATCAGAACTCAAGATTTGAGATGATGGGAAAAAACTATGAAAAAGGAAGAAAAATAGTTCTATTCTTTCAAGACAGTAATGCAACTTGAAGAGATGGTCTGAACCAACATCACTGATTATCAATCACACCTTTGGCATCGCTATCACTTGGATTTTTCAGTTGAATGTGCGATTGAAATACACTCATGATTTTCCCCACACTGTGTCATGGTACCACAGGAAGTTTATTCTCTTAAAAAATTTTGACTTTAGGAGCCAGGACAATACTACAGCATGTAGGGCATTTGCCTTGCACATGGCTGACCTGGGTTTGATCCTTGGTATCTCATATGGTCCCCCAAACACTGCAATGAATATTTCCTAAGTCCAGAGCCAGGAGTAACCCCCGAGCATCACTAGTGTGACCCAAAACCAAAGTATTTACTTTACTTTATTCAAGAAAAAGATTAGTTTAGTTAGCCCTCCTAAGCAGTGCTCAGGGGCTCTTTGGATGCACTCTGGGGACACTTAGCTGAGTTGGAATTTTCAACGGTCAGACCTGGGAATGCAGCACTGTATGTGGGTGGGCAAGGATCTGGAGGTGCTGGGGTCTCTTGGGCCAAACCAGACCTAGGGTGGGGCATGTGGGGCTGGGGAATATTTTTGTGCAATCCATGTACCTCAGACTCTTAAGCTATCTCATCACACCCAAATTTTCTTTCTTTCTTTTTTTTAGGTCACTGAACCACTACCAGAAGTTCATTTTCTTAAGTCACAAAAAAGTCATTTTTATTTATTTATTTTTACTCCCCCTCCCCCATTTTTTATAATTTTATTTACTGAATCAATGTGAGAGCAGTTACAAAGCTTTCAGGTTTAAGTCTTGGTCATACAATGAAACACTCGTACCCTCACCAGTGCCCATTCTCCACCACCAAAAACCCCAGCATACCCACATCCCACATCCTCCCCCTACCTGTGGAGCAGATGATTTCCAAATTACTCTCTCTCTACTTTGATTACATTCAATATTTTGACACCACACCCACCATTATTATTTGGGATTTTACTCCTACACTTAGATATGCTGAAAAGGCAACAGTAGACTATTTGTTTTCTATTGCTGGTTGTGAATAACATATAATGTTGCATGGCTACAGTAGTGGCTGTGCGCTTTTGAAATTCTGAAATTTTTAACAATTAAATCTGGAGGGATTTCTTGCCAAAACCTGCTGGGTTCCAAGATTTGTTCCTGAGTCTCTGGGATTATGGCCATTAAGAAGCTTGAGCAGGAGCCAGAGAGGCCATTTGTGGGCAGCAACTCGGGGTCTTGTTGGAACGGGGAGGAAAGGGCCGGCTCCACCCCGTTCCATGAGGCCCTGTGTTTCTTGTCACTGTGGGCCCAAACCTGACTGTCCAGTGGCCCCTGGAAGATGGTGGCCACTGGGCCGCCAGGGGGAACAGGCCAAGACACGAAATCTATTCCCACCTGGGGTGGCCCATTGCTCGTAATCTACTGCAGGGACCAGATGCATTTCTGCCAAAAGCCGTTGGGTTTCGAGATTTGTTTCTGAGTCTCTGGGATCATGGCCATTAAGCAGCTTGATCAGGAGCCAGAGAGGCTGTTTGTTGGCAGCGACTTGGGGTCTTGTTGGGGTAGGGAGGAAAGGGCCAGCTCTACCCCCATCCCGTGAGGCCCCACGTGTCTCGTCACTGAGGGCCCAAACCTGACTGTCCAATGGCCTCTGAAAGATCGTGGCCACCGAGCCGCCTAGCGGCAGCAGGCGGAGGGACAGCACCCTTTCCCCCCTGGGGTGGACTGGCAACAGTAACCTACTGCACGGTCTGGACACATTTCTGCCAAAAGCTGCTGGGTTTCGAGATTTTTTTCTGAGTCTCTGGGATCATGGCCATTATTCTACTTGATCAGGAGCCAGAGAGGCCGTTCATGGGTGGCGACTTGGGGTCTTGTTGGGACAGGGAGGAAAGGGCTGGTTCCACCCCCATCCTGTGAGGCCCCACGTGTCTCGTCACTGCGGGCCCAAACCTGACTGTCCAGTGGCCTCTGGAGGATGACGGCCACTGGGCCGTCAGGGGGAACAGGCCAAGGCATAATACGTATTCCCACCTGAGATGGCCTGGCACCAGTAGCCTACTGCAGGGACTGAACACATTTCTGCCAAAAGCCGCTGGGTTTTGAGATTTGTTTCTGAGTCTCTGGGTTCATGGCCATTAAGCAGTTCAATCAGGAACCAGAGAGGCTATGACTCCAATTATATAGCTGAGTCGGAGGTGGTTTGGGGGGTGTGTCTCCCACATACCTAACTTTTGGCCGTTTACTTTCTTGGTAAACTTTGCCCCAAGTTTTGGGGGTCTGGTCAAAGGCACAGCAGCAATTTTGGGATATCTGGAAGTCTAAAGGCGTCATCAGGCTGCTGATGCACTCGCCTCACAGGTACAGACTGACCTGCTGGCGACACCATACCCCCTAGTAATTTTTATTTAAAGGAATTTAGATATGTGATGGGTGGAGGGGATAAGATGGTATGTGGGTAAGAAGCAGGGGAGTGCAAGAGAGTGAGAGTGGAAGAAGGAGTGGAGAGGGGATTGATAGAGGGATAGGTGAGAGAGGGAGAGTGGAGACAGGAGAGAGGAAGAAAGAGGGAAAAAGGGAGAAAGGGTGAGAGAGCGAGAGTGGGAGAGAAGAGAGAGGGAAGGAGAGAGAGAAACAGAGAAAGAGAGTGGGAGAGGGAGAGAGAGAATGTTCAAGAGTGAACGTGGGTGGTTTCTCCAGAGGGGAAAGAGCATAATGTGAGCAAGAAAGAACATGGGCTTGGGGGAAAAAAAAGCCTAGAACTTCAATTTTATGCGGTTATATACCCTTTTTGAAAGCATAAAATCTTTGACGCCCCTGTCATAACTCCAACACAGAAAGACAAAACCATTCAGCTTTTCTATGAATTTCCAGGCCTGAGAATACTTAAGGGTATTCCAACACACCTTTGTTGGAAAATACCAATTGTCCATTCTCCTTGCAGATTTCCTCAAGGCATGTAGTATAAAGAAAATCTGCTAATGAATGAAGAGTGAAAAGAGAGGACAGAGTCAAGTTTTAAGCAGAAAGTCCTATTTTTCTTCCATTTAGAAAGTAAGTTTTCAGAGGAAGGAAAAAGATCAGAGACCAGGATTTGGATTCGTAAGATGTAAGCTAAATGCATACAAGTGGGAGATGTGGCATATTTCCAAGGACAGAATATTTCAGCTCCATGAGGGAGCTAACCATAGGCATATATGTCAACAATTCAGTGTTCAAAAAGTCCATCCTTTAATTTCTCAAAATATTCTCTAACTTCTCAGAAGTTTAAATAGAGCATGTGTTTTAAACATAGAGGGCTAGCAGTTGTTGAGAAATTACTCTGGCACAGATTCCAGAGGATTTTGTTGATCTTTCTCTTAGGGACACACGAAAATTTCAAAGTTCTTGAACACTTGGAAGACACCTCCATAATTTATAACTATTTTAAGGCACATCAGCTTAATATCTGAAATCTCCTGATATTATGCTTCTAAATTGTAGGGTAGAGCATTTGTCCTTTTAGAGTAAAGACAAAAATTGGGAATAAAACATTTTTTGAAAGCTCAAACTCAAGACACTCTTCCACTACCATCCACCTACTCTTCAATTAAATAACTACTGGTCAGGCAGCATAGAATAAAAGCTCTCCCTCCAGTGAAGCTCAGTGAAGTCAGCAGAGAAACCCTTAGTAGTGCAAACAGAGGCTGAACTCAAATGCTCAAATGCCTCTGTAATTTAGAGTATATTTTTTCAGACCGTTCATTTTTTTTCTTTCTTTCTTTTTCTTCCAGTGGGGTGGGACTTAGACTTGAAAGTTTTTGATTTACAAGGGCCTCTTCTCACAAAGTGGCTAGAAATTATTAGGACATCAAAAAACATGCTTTGAGTATGGAGGTCTAATTCCCAGAACAGCACGGTCCCCTGAGCCACAGGGTCCTGAGCACTGAGTTGGATGTAGGACCAGAGCACTATCAAGCGTGGCCCTAAAACAAATACACACAGAGAACAACAACAACAAAACAACAACAACAACAAAAAAAACCTTACAAAAATTTTCTATTTATTGTGGCCTGCTTTTGTGCGATCTTTGGATTCAGGACTGAGAAATCCATTCATAGCAAATACTTATGTCTCTTCTTTATTTTCTTAACCAAGAAATTGGTTATCCTCTAGTGAGTTTTAAATTCAAGATACTTCTATGATTAATGGAGCAAAAGGAGGAAGATTTTGCTAAGGAATAAACCCATATATTGTTTTCTAAGGTTTATGCAGATGATTTTTTTTTACAGATGATTTTTTTTTTAAAAAAAGGCAAGTAAAAAAATAAGGAATGCGTTTGTGAGAACAAAAAGGACAGCTCAAAAATCACATTTGAAAAATATAAATCAAAAGTTACCAAATATGAATTTAGTATAAATTTACATAAAAATGGTTATACCCAAAGTTAGGAATGACTGCATTTGCATTTGACAGATATCTTATAAAATGTGTAAAATATTAACAATAGTACATAATCTGATTCCAATCTAAGGCATATAACAAGAGAACTGGAAGTTGGTGTTCAAACAAAATTTTGTATATGAATACTAATAGAAGTACTATTCATAATAGTCCAAAATCGGAGATAACTCAGAACTTCATCATTAATGAATAGGTAGAATGTAGTATGATCGTAGCATGATCATACAACAGAATAGTATTTGGCACTAACAAGGGATGAAGAACGGATACATGCGTGAACTTTGAAAGCATTGTGCTACATGAAAAAAAACAATAAAAAAGCTACATATTGTACTATTATTCCATTTAAATATTTCCAGAATAGGCAAAGCCACAGATTAAGCAGATTAGTGGTATATGGGGAAAGGTGGGAAGGTTTTTAGGCAGAAACAGCTTAATGTGTATAGGATTTCTTTGTGGAGTGACAGAATGTTCTGATATTCAATACTGGTCATGGTTGCATAAAGAGCACACTGTAAATCACTGAATAATATACACTTAAAAAGCTACAATGGTGAATTTTATGTTTTGATATTGGGAGCAGAGGCAGGGATTGAATCCAGGTCTCATTCATGCAAGGCATGCACTTCATCAGTGAGTTATAGCCTTTGGGCTTATGACATTTATGTTCTGAGAATTTGACATCAATTGAAAGTGTGGTTAGCTTTCTTTTATTTATTAAATTAAAAAAAACGGTGTTATCCAATGGAGTACTATGTAGCTGTTAGAAAAGATGAAGTTATAAAATTTACATACAAGTGGTACCACATGGAAAGTATCATGTTAAGCGAAATGAGTCAGAAAGAGCAGGATAGACACAGAAAGATTGCATTCATCTGGGGAACATAAAGCAACAAAAAGGGAGACTAACACCCAGGAATGGCTGAAATTAGTACCAGGAATTTTGCTCCATGACTTGAAGACCAGCCACACGTGCTAGGTGAAAAGGAAGCTCAGATAGAGAAGAGAGCACTAAATAAAGGGTGTTGTGAGGACCCTCCCAGGGTGGGAGAAACATGCTAAAAGTAGTCTATAGACTAAACATGATTGCCACTCAATGCCTCTCTTGCAAAACACAGTACCCAAAAGAAGAGAGAGAGAGAACAAAGGGGAATGCCCTGCCACAGAGGCAGGGTGGGACGGGGGGGGGGGGGGGGGATGGAGGGTGGGAGGGATGCTGGGACCCGTGGTGGTGGAGGATGGGCACTGGTGGAGGGATGGGTACTTGATCACTGTATAACTGAAACCCAAGCACAAAAATTTTTAAGTCTATAACTGTACCTCATGGTGTTTCACTAATAAAAAAAGAAAAAAAAAAGGAAAAAATGGTGTTATCAAAAACAATCTCTTATTTTTAGACACATGAAATATCTATATATGTTTGACTAGTCTGTGTACTTCACTTTAGTGGTAGCACTGTGGCACTGTCCTCCCACTGTTCATCGATTTGCTCGAGTGGACACCAGTAACGTTTCCATTGTCAGACGGAAACATTTCCATTGTTGTTACTGTTTTCGGCATATTGACTATGCCGTGGGGAGCTTGCCAAGCTCTGCTGTGCGGGCGGGATACTCTTGGTAGCTTGCTGCTGGGCTCTCCGAGAGGGACAGAGGAATCGAATGCATGCAAAGCAAATGCCCTATTTGCTGTGCTATACATATTTTTATTACCTGATGGCTAAGAATACGATATATGATAGGTATATATTTGATTGCATGTAAGTATGTTTTATATTCCTATATGTTTTATGTATATAAAACACTTTCTTTATTTACTCTGCTATTGGGCATTTTTGCTGTTTCCACATCTTAGCTATTATAAACAGTCTATAATGATGTGGTATGTGTCTAGCTCTTTGAATTAAGGTCTGGGATAACAGGCAGAAGAGAAGCAGAAATCACTGGCTCGTGTAAGAGGTCTACTTTAGTTTTCTGAGACATCACCATACCATTTTCCTTAGAGGCAGAAGCAGGTGACAATCTCACCAACAGCGAATCAGAGGTCTCTTTTCACCTCATCCCTGCCAACTGGTTGTAAAGGCCATTCTCCCTAGAGTGACATGATATCTCACTGTTATTTTGACTTGCATGTCCTATATAACCAGTGATGATAAACACTTTTTTCATGTCTACCTGTACATCTTCTTTTGATGACAGTTCTCATTTTTTGATGATCATTGATCATTGATAATTTTTTGAGTTCCTTACATGTCAGCCCTTTTTCAGATGCATAACTATGAATCCAAGAATTTACTTTTGAGGTCTCAGTTCTACTACATTGTTCTGCATGTCTCATTTTATTTCAGTACCACATTGTTTTGATTATTGTATACAGACTTATAGCATCACTTAGTGTAGGGAATTATTATTATTATTATTTTAATTTTTATTAGTGAACACCATGAGGTACAGTTGTAGACTTACAAACTTTTGTGCTTGGGGTTCAGTTATACAATGATCGAGTACCCAACCCTCCACCAGTGCTCATTCTCCACCACCAATGATCCCAGTAGCCCTCCCACCCTCCCATCCCCCCCATCTTGCCCCACCTCTGTGGCAGGGCAGGGAATGAAATATTATCATCCTTTCACTTAGAATTGCTTTGGCTATTTGGGAGATAACCTGACACCACACAAAGTGTAGTGATATTTATATTATTTATTTAGTAGCATTGCTCTATGTTCTCAAATAATCTGTCACTGTCATTGTCCTCCCGTTGTTCATCGATTTGCTTGAGTAGGCCCAGTAACGTCTTCATTGTGACACTTGTTACTGTGTTTGGCACATGGAATACATCACGTGTAGCTTGCTAGGCTTTGCCATGCAGGCAAGATACTCTCAGTAGCTTGCCAGGCTCTTCGAGAGGGGCGGAGGAATCGAACTCGGGTCGGCCATATTCTCAAATAATATCACTGGAATTTTGATACGGATTGTATTGAAACCAGATGTTTCAAATAGGATGGTCAATTTAATAATGTTTTCCTTTCAAATCATAAATATTATTTTTTCATACCTGTATCCTATTTTTTCATAGTGATATAGTTTTTGATATATATATATCTTTAATCTTCTTTAAAAATTTAAGGTTTTTTATATACCTATTTTTATGCAACCTATAGTTAAGTTTAGCTTCTTAGTCAATTTAAATGACTTTAGTTTATTTTTGTTGTCTAGTTGCTGTGGCTAGGATTTCCAATGCTATGTTATATACTAGCAATGTCTTATAAGAAAAACCTTCAATATTTTGCAATTAACTATTATGCCAGTTGTGGGTTTGTTACATATGGTCATTACTACATTGAGGCAAGCTGCTTATATTCCTATTCTGTTGGGAGGTTTTAAAAAAATCTCATCATTATCATCATGAATGGATGTTGATCTTACCAAAAGTTTTCTCTGTATCTACCTATATGATCATAGGATTTTATTTTTTCATTCATTTTGTGGATAACAATACATCAGGATCCTCTGTGAGCTGTACTGCTGATTTACTACCAGGATCTCACCATTCTACAGGAAGGTGATCATTGACGTCAAGAGAGGGGTTCGGCAGGGTGATACCATTTCACTGAAACTCTTCAGTGCTACCCTCGAGAGCGTCATGCGATGACTAAAATGGGAAGGAATGGGAGTGAAGATAGACGGTTGGCAACTACACCACCTCTGCTTTGCTGATGACATCATTCTAATAGCACTAAACACCAGCCAAGTGGCACAAATGCTGGCCAACTTTGACCATGTGTGTGGAAAGGTCAGACTATAGCTGAATCTCACAAAGACAATGTTTATGAAAAACGGTCTCGTTCCTGATGCTCAATTAGCTCTCAATGGGACGAACATCTCCGAATGCAACAGTTATGTGTATCTAGGTCAATAAGTCAACATGATGAATGACCTGGCACCTGAGTTGTGCAAGAGTATGAGAGCGGCTTGGAATGCCTTTAAGAGTGTCGAAGAAATAGCTAAGAGGTTGAAGAATCTCCAGCTCCAGGCATATCTCTTTGATTCCACTGTTCTTCCTGCATTAACATATGCCTCAGAGACCTGGGTCCTATAAAAACAGGATGAGAACGCTATTTGGGTCTCCCAAAGAGGAATCAAAAGAGCTATGCTTGGAGTATCACACTTCACTCAAATCAGAGAAAGAATCTGGAGTTTCAACCTCTGTCGATGATCAAGAATCAGGGACGCTGTCTCGTTTTCCAAAGTGTCGAAAATCAGATGGGCTGGACACGTAATGAGATTTGGAGACAACTGCTGGACTAGAGCCATTACCAACTGGATTCCACGGGAGGTCAAAAGATTGCGTGGCCGCCCACTGATGAGATAGTCAGTCTTCTTCGTCAAGACCCTGAAAGATTGGTTTGAGGCTCTTTATGTTCCTAGAATGAGCAGACACCATTGGGCTACACTGGCGCGTGACAGGGACAAATGGAGACATTACTGGCATCTGCTCAAGCAAATCTATGAGTAACGGGATGTCAAGTGATCAAGTTTGTGGATATGGTGTATCACATTAACTAACTTGTCTATATTGAATCATTCCTACATTCCACTTGACCATGATGGTGTATGCCCTTTTTTATGCTTTTTTGTATTTGGCTAAGATTTTGTTGAGGATCTCTGTAACTGTGTTTATCAGGGATTTGATCTGAAATGTTCTTTTTCTTAATAATCTCTCTCTCTCTCTCTCTCTCTCTCTCACTTTTTGCATTAGAGTAATATTGATCTCACAGAAGCTATTAGGAATAATTTTTGTTTCTTCAGTTTGCTGGACGATCATGAAAAGGATAGGTGATAAATTCTCTCTGAAGGTTTGGTAGAACTAACTATTGAATGTATCTTGGCATGGAATTTTGTTCTGGAAGAGATTTTATTTCTGTTTCAATTTTCTTATTAGTAATTGGCCTGTGCAGGTTTCCCAACTCTTCCGGATTTAGTTTTGGTTTAGTCTATAAGGATAATGTTTCGGGGTTGGAGCTATAGCACAGCCGGTAGGGCATTTGCCTTGCACACGGCTGGCCCAGGTTCGATTCCCAGCATCCCATATGGTCCCCTGAGCACCGCCAGGAGTAATTCCTCAGTGCAGAGCCAGGAGTAACCCCTGAGCATTGCTAGGTGTGACCCAAAAAGCAAATAAAAAAATAAATAAATAAAGAATAATTTTTCTAGGTTTTCCAATGTGGTGGAATACAATTGTTCATAATAATCTATATGATCTTTTGAATGCCTGTCAAAACTCTCCTTTCCTTTTTGATGTAATTATTCTCTCTCTCTCTCTCTCTCTCTCTCTCTCTCTCTCTCTCTCTCTCTCTCTCTCTTGGGTGAGTCTTGGAAAAACTGACGAGATCTGTTACTTTATTGACATTTTATATTGCTTTCAATCTTCACTCAAAATTTTACTTCTTTCTTTCTACGTAGTTTGGATTACATTTGTTGTTCCTTTTCTATTTTCTTCAGATGTTAGTTTAGGCTATTTGCTTGAGGTTTTATGTTTTTATTAATTTTTAATGTTTCTTGTTTTTAATGGGCTGGAGTGATAGCACAGCGGGTAGGGCATTTGCCTTGCATGCAGCCAACATGGCCCACCCGAGTTCGATCCCCCTGCCCCTCTTGGAGAGCCCGGCAAGCTACCGAGAGTATCTCGCCCACACGACAATGCCTGGCAAGCTATCCGTGATGTATTTGGTATGTCAAACACGGTAACAACAAGTCTCACAATTTGTTGTGAGATGTTGCTGGTGCCCGCTCGAGCAAATCGATGAACAATGGGAGGACAGCGCTACAGTGCTTGCTTTTAATCTACCACTTGCTATCTGTTTTCTCATTCTCTTACTCAGCCTATGTTTATCATGAAAGTTTGTACTTTCTTGTAAGCAGCAGAAGGTTGGATTTTGCTTTCTGATTCATCCAGTCACTGTCACTTTTGACTGGGAAGTTCAGTCCACTGACCTTTAGAGAAATTACCAACATAAAGGGCCTTTTGCCATTTTTAAAATAAGGACTTAGGGTATCTTTGCAATTTGGCTTTTTTTTTTAGCTTTCCATTATTTTCTCTATTTGCACTTTTATCCTGGCCTTTTGCATTGTGATCATCTTCCATCTGCCTCTGTATTTTCTTCTGAGTAATTCTGCTTTGAGGTTACCATGTGGATCACATCTGAAGTTCTAAGATTTTAAATTTAAAGCACGTAAGTCACAAGTTCATCCTGGAAGTTCCCTTTATTACTTCTTTTCCCGTTATGTGTTTTTATGTATCTTACTGCTTCTGAGTGGGGTTTTCTTGCCTTTTGTAAAAGATTCATTTAGTATTCCTTGCAAAGCTGACTTAGAGGCAATGAATGCCTTGATCTGTTCTTTGTCTGAAAATGTTATCATCCCTTCAAATTTCTTCTGAGTGATAACTTGGCAGAATAGAAATTCTTGGTTCAAGGTTCTTTTGATTCAAGACTCTGAATCTATCAGTCCCTTCTGACCTATAGAATTTCATTTGAGAAATCCAATAGAATTTTATGGGGGTTCCTTTATATGTGAATTCCTTTATACGTGAGTTCTTTTATTGTTTTTAGGAGTCTTTCACTCTTGTTCCTTGTCATTTTGATTACAACCTTTCTTGATGTTCCTCCTAACTCTATCCCCATAGATCTCAGGTTTCTTTATTTTAAAATTATTTATTGGGGTTACAGAGATAGCTTAATGGGCTCGACTGTATGCTTTGTACTGACTTTGTCCTTTGGTGATGGTGGTGGGTCTGGGTCCCACCAATGGTGCTCAGAGCTTATTCCTGACTATGTTCAGGGATTACTCCTGGTAGTGGTGCTGAGGATTTGAACTGGGCTCAGCTGTATGCAAGGCAAGTGTCTTAATTCCTGCACTATTTCACAGAACCTGGAGGTCCTGTTTGATCCCTAGCACTGCCCAGTCCCAAAGCACTGGAGGTAATGGCCCTAGAGCACCATGCTCAGAGCAGCCCCGAGCGGCACAAGTTATAGCCCCAAATTAAACCAATACAAATATTTTTTCTTTGTTCTCTTCCTTTTTATTTATTTTTGGATTTTGGGCCATACTTGGCTGTGCTCAGGGCTTACTCCTGACTGAGCTCTGGGATCACTCCTGGTGGAGTTTGGGAGAACCAAAAGGGGTGCTGAAAATTGAACCTGGTTGGTTGCCTGCAAGGCAAGTAAGTGCCCTACTCACTGTACCACCACTTCAGCCCTTTCTCTTCCTATTTAATGGTTTTCTCTCCTTTGTATTGAGGTCACTGATTTGATTTTTAGTTTCTTCCTTTTTTATTTTTTTGGCTTTTAAGGTCACACCCAGCGATGCTCAGGGGTTATTTTTGGTTCTGTACTCAGAAATTACTCCTGCATTGCTTGGGGAACCATGTGGGATGCTTGGGGATCGAACCCGGGTCAACTGCATGCAAAGCAAATCATCTACCTGCTGTACTATTCAGCCCCTAGCGTCTTCAATTTTTGTGCTATTATGATTTTTTTAAAAAATGTAGAAGTACTGCTATTTATTCAGCCACTGATTAGGCTGATTGAATTGGGCATGAAATCCACTGTGCTATTATGATTTTTTGGCTTACTTATTGTACTCTTTAGTTCATTCATTTCTGGAGCTTTTTAATACTCATATTGCTTGGAAATCTTTCCTCGTTTAGAAAGTTCTGGTATATTTGAAGATTTTCTGGGACATTGGTCCCCAAACCAATGAGGGGGATCAGCTTCCTTAGTTCTTTTCATTATACTTGACACTACCTTACACAGTCTTGCCACTGAAATCTGTTCCTGGGTCACTGGCGTCCAGGCAAACGCCTCCCTGTTTCTCTGTCCCCAACACTGGTGCCAGAGTTGCAGTCTGCACTTCTTGAGGTCCTTGCTGCTGCCTCTGCTTTCACCTTCCCAATGCAGTTCCTCTTCTGGGGGATTTCCCCGAATTTGGTAATGTTTTCCACAAGAACCAAGGCAGGATTCTCCTTAGCTTCCATAGCCTGCTGTTCCTTGTTTCACAGCAGAGAATGTCCTGAAGACGCTGAAAGGATTCTGCAGAGAACTTCCTCTGTGGGGGTTCCAGGCAGGATTCTATAGTTAAGTCTATATCCAAAGCTTTCCATGGCAAAGGACTGGAAATGTTATTGCATTGCTCTCTTTTCTGCTATCTTCTATATTTTTTGTCTTAAAAAGTCCTCTCTGCACCTTCAACTCAAATTCTCTCCATTTTGTAAGATTTATCAGTACCTAGTTTCTGCCTAATTTAAGTTTTTGGCTTCATGTTGTCTCAGCGAATTCTTCAGTTCCTCCAGGACATGATCCAGGCCTCTTAAATCCCCATATTAGTTGAGATAAAAGTTCTAATTTAATTTAATGGAAATCTTCATGGCGTAAGACTTGTTGAAGGAAAGTGAATGAATTGAAGGTTATATGCAATTACTTCTCTTGTATTATACATGATAATATACTCTAAATCTATGCAAATAACATAGTTTTGTTAACAATGTATCTTTATTTTAGTAATTCTAGTCTCAGGGTTGGGCTGGAGCAATAGCACAGCAGTAGGGCATTGGGCTTGCATGCGGCCAACCCAGCTGACCTGGTTCGATTCCTCTGCCCCTCTCGGAGAGCGCGCAAGCTACCAAGAGTATCTTTCCTGCACGGCAAAGCCTGGCATGCTACCCATGACGTATTTGATATGCCAAAAACAGTAACAACAAGTCTCACAATGGAGATGTTACTGGGCCCGCTTGAGCAAATCGATGAACAACGGGAGGATAGTGTTACAGTGCTACAGTCCCAGGGTCTGAGACACAGTACAAGGGTTAAGACGTCTGCCTTGCATATAACTGACCCCAGTTGGAATCCTGGGACAACATCTGGTCCCTGAAGCCTTGTCAGAGTAATTCTTGAACAGAATCAGGAATAACCCCTGAACACTGCAAAATGTATTCCCCTAAAGAATCCAATCTCATATTTTCTAGATAAACCAATTCTCATACTAAGAGTCCTTACAGATTGTCTACATTAAATATATAATATCCAATCTTATAACATTTGGGGGCTGGAGCGATAGCACAGTGGGTAGGGCATCCACCCCGCACATAGCGGACCCCGGTTCGATTCCTCCATTTCTCTCAGAGCTTGGCAAGCTACCGAGAGTATCCTATCCGCAAGGCAGAGACTTTCAAGCTCCCTGTGGCATATTTGGCATGCCAAAAACAGTAACAATTCTCACAATGAAGATGTTACTGGTGCCCGCGTTCGAGCAAATCGATGAACAACTGGATGGCTGTGCTACGACAGTGCTATAACTTTTCAAGTGAAGAAACAGATTCACAGGAGTTATATGACTGACCGAACATTATGCAACATTCTCTTTTGCCACCCCTGGATGTGCTCAGGGTTTATTCCTGGCTTTGCACTTGGGGATCACTCCTGGCAGGGCCGGGGAGACCATCTAGGGTGCCGGTGATCAAATCTGGTTTGGGTGCATGCAAGGCAAACATGCTACCCACTGTACTATCAGTCCAGCCCCTACATTATAAAACTTTTAAAAACCAGAGCTTAATTTATTAATAAAATGCTTGGTGCCTACATCAGGGTCTGAGTGATATAACAGAGTTAAGAAATATTATTAGCTTTGGAATCAAGCATTTGGGATCTTAAGTTCAGTATCTTTCCCCTGTCTTGAGTTTATTCATAAAATAAATGATCTCAATAGGCCATAGTTAAAAAATGAAGACCAGCATTTGAGACACATGTTATATATTCTTTTGTGAGCAAGAGATGAATGCAAGAAAATTAGGCTAAGGATGTGGTTAGCATAAACTCTAACTATTATCTTCTACCAGCGGTTGCCAATTGGCTTCCTATGGCTTTGTCTGAATGGTAGTCATTTTATTCACCCCATATTGCATTTTCAAATGCTTAAGTCAGTAATACTTAATATGAGATTGATAAAAAATTAGAAAATTTAAATAAATATAAAAATTTCTGCCTTCTTTGGGAGAAGCTGTGACAATATTAAGTTTGCATCAATATTGTGAGTAATCAGCTTAATGTGAGTAATCAGCTGGGTCTTAAATTTGTAACCTCTGTCCTTTAGCTATGGTGTTAATTATAATTAATGCATAGAAAAATAACTTGAATCATATATTACTAACTATATAATTCAGAAGCTATTAAGTAATACTGATTTCTGAGCTTGTCATATGTGAGGTATACTATTTTCTAGGCCATTATTCTCAATAGTAGGAGAAAAAGATAATAAGGATAAAATCATTAAATGATCGTAGTGCTTTTTTTTCTTCTTTTTTGGATTTTGGGCCATACCTGACTGTGCTGCAGGCTTGGTCCTGGCTCTGTGCACTCTTGGTGGGCTTGGAGGACCATATGGAGTGCTAGGGATCAAACTTGGGTCTGTTGCATGCAAAACAAATGCCCTACCCCACTGTACAATTTCTCTGGCCCCTACCTGTAGTGTTTTAAGGGTTAACTATAGTTTAACCAGAAAACTCAAAATCTCAAGGACTCTGCTGCATGGACTTCAGTTACATAAGATAGATACAACAATATTTTTCTTTTATGGGAGACATTGGTCCACTAACCTTGACTCGTGTTCAGGAAAAAGAAACACTACAATTATATTTGGAACCATTTTTTTTGCTCATTTAAATATAGCCAATAATATGTGAAAGTATTTGTTAGCCTGCTTTTGACCGGAACTAAGCAGCTATAAGAAAAAATAAAAATTAAAAATAGGTTACAACACATTAAATATCCTCCCTCTGCCACTTTACACGTTTTGGTGCTAAAACATATGCTCTGCCACCTGCAGATAAAAGTCACACACTGAGAGTGTATATTCTGACAAGAATTACTAGTTACAAGCATGCCTAGTGATTTTGGACAGTAGCACTTAAGAAACCTTCAATCTGGCAGTTTTATCGCTGCACATTTTCTGAAGCATTCCTACACTCTAAAGTTGTGTAAGGTTTGAATCTGACCTATGGGAGAAAACAAAATAAAATGAAACAAAAAGGTCCCACTGGTTCCTTTTTTCTTTTTGTGAGACACGTATTTTACACCCCACCATCCTCCCACTACACACACACACACACACACACACACACACACACACACACATTTGTTTTCTATACCCGGCAAGCTACCGAGAGTATTCGATATGCCAGACACAGTAACAACAAAGTCTCCAATGGAGACGTTACTGGGCCCGCTCGAGCAAATCGACGATCAACGGGAGGGCCTTTACCTTTACCTTTACTACTGACAAAACAACCAAGGGCTACTGGATTTTGTATTTTCACACACAAAAAAATGTAAGACCAAGGCAACATGCATATCTGGGCACACTGGGAAACTTATCATAGGAATTCAAAACAATGATTGCTAAGTAATGGATTGATTGTCTTATTTCATTTTCCTTTGTCTTAACTTTTTCGAATCGGGTAGCTTGCCAGGCTTTGCTGTGTGGGCGGAATACTCTCGGTAGCTTGCCAGGCTCTCCGAGAGGGGTGGATATATTCGATATGCCAAAAACAGTAACAACAAGTGTCACAATGGAGCCGTTACTGGTGCCTGCTCGAGCAAATGGGAGGACAGTCCTACAGTGCTTACGTTTTCATCTGATCTTATTTTCAGTTTACATATTGAAAGTTTCATTTTGTGTGTTACAAAATTGAATCCAGGGAAAGTTTCCAGTGACTGCAAGTGAAGAGATTGCTAGAAATCTCTCCCTAAATACACAAATAAAAGTGAACAAATAGCAGCCAAAGCGATAGTACAATGGGTAGAACATTTGTCTTGCACTCGGCCGACCCGGGTTTGAGCCCTGGCATCCCATATGGTTCCCCAAGCACTGCAAGGAGTGATTCCTGATTACAGAGCCAGGAGTAACCCCTGTGCATCGCTGGGTAAAAGTAAAAGTAAAGTAAAGGCCCTCCCGTTGATCATCGATTTGCTCTAGCGGGCCCAGTAACGTCTCCATTGGAGACTTTGTTGTCACTGTGTTTGGCATATCGAATACTCTCGGTAGCTTGCCGGGCTCTCCGACAGGGGCGGAGGAATCGAACTCGGGTTGGCCATGTTGGCTGCGTGCAAGGCAGACGCCCTACCCGCTGTGCTATCGCTCCAGCATTGCTGGGTTAGACCCAAAAAGCAGAAAAAAAAAAGTGGAGAAATAGATATAGCTATCCCGGCACTCTAGAAATGAAAGACGAACCACCGATTGAGACTGAGACACTGCTGAAGTCCAGGTAAGAACAGTGGTCACCAGGGATGTACAAAGTCTTGCTGCTATGGTGCCTAATTTGGTTTAGAGAAGAAGGTGAGAAAACCATGCCTGAAGGGCAAGTGAACTTCATGGACGGTAAGCTCTGCCAGACGGAGACTATGGCTTCATCTGCACTGAGTGAATTAGCACACTAGCTAGACACATAGAGAGAGACCCTGGAAATGAAGAGAGCCACTGCGGAACTAGATGAATCCTCAGCGTACCCACCTAATAATGAGGCTGGTGCCAGAGGTCCCGGGGAAGCCCAGTGGAAAATAAAAGGTTAGGAGTCACTTTAAGAATTCCATGAGCTTTGAATATGTTTTGTAAGTAGCATACAGACCCATCTTCAGAGCCTTACTCTGAGATCAAGAATAATTAAGCACAAGTTCTGACCATTCAACTATGCAGGCAATGAGGAGGTCTCTAGGAAATCAGGCTGTGATAAACTTAAAAATAGGACTTAGAAAAAGTAAAAACAGTATAATATCAGAA
Source organism: Sorex fumeus (assembly GCF_029834395.1). Taxonomy (NCBI): domain Eukaryota; kingdom Metazoa; phylum Chordata; class Mammalia; order Eulipotyphla; family Soricidae; genus Sorex; species Sorex fumeus. The sequence continues at coordinate 8,255,109 of NW_026606075.1, read as the reverse complement.
AAATAAAAGCAGGTATGATTTCAAAATGGAGATGATATTATGTGGATATTTTCTAAAAACAAAAACTATCAGTGACAACAACCCTTAAGGAAAGAAATCAGAACTGAGTTGTATATAGCCCTACTATACAGAAGACAGAAGAATAAAGCCTGTGCACTCAAGGCAGATGAAAGTCTTAGATTGATTCATATGTGAATGCTTATAGCATCATTACAAATAAGATCTCTACAATGAAAACAGCTCATTAAGTGATAAATGCATACACAAAATATGGTACATCCATATAATGGAATACTATGTAGCAATAAAAACAAATGGGCTACAGAATAGACGAACCTCAAACATTATTGTAAGCAAAAGAAGCTAGACAAGAAAGACCATATATTGTCAAGACAAGAAACCATGGGTTGTCTGGGTGAGAGCAGCACTGATTGTAAGAAGCACAAATAGAGGTTTTTGAGCAATGCTGAGAGTCTGAAACTGGACTGTGGCAATCTTAACTGTAAATTAGCTAAAAATCATTGAATAAAATATTTATAATAGATTTTTCCATAACATAAATCACATTTCAATAATACTACTAAAATAAGCTCAATAGAACATTACCTAAAAGTGAAAAAAAAATCAAAGCAGAAACAAAACTGAATAAGAGAACACTGAAAGGGTATAATTAATCCAATTTTGTTACTACAGGTTAAATTAGTTCTAAGTTTCCAAATGGAGAAAGTCAGAAGGGGATACAAGTGGTACAAACCTGCTAGTCCCTGGAAATCATATGGGGATCTTTGAACAAGACTGGTGCTGGTTCCCACCCTAAACATTCTGCTTTTACTGAATAAGAGTTCTTGGCTGCTCAGATCATGCTATCAGGGAGTAAAGTTTGGGAAGAACTGGAATAGCCCAGCATAAGATTTTCACTGCCCATACCAAAAACAAAAACAAAAACAAAACAAAAAAAACCCCAAAACAACACAAAAACAAAAAAAACAAAAAACAAAAACTCCTAAAACCCCAAAACTGTTCAGAGAAGCAAGAGTTCTAAGGAGTTCTATAGGCTCTTCTAATAGAAGACTTCACAAGATGCAATAAAAGTCACCTTGTCCTACAAAAGCTGTGGTGTGTGGCAGGTGCTGAATGAGTTCCACAAGTGCAGCAGCTGGGACCCTTCTGGAGAGCCAAGCGGGATCAGGCCCAGTGAAGCTGCTCAGCCAGTGGCCATCAGGTTTGATTAGTCCCCTCCATCCACAACAGGAGGGCCTCACGTTTCTGTAACATGTATCATGGGAGAAAAAAAGCACACTGCCTGAAACTACTACAGTGTTAACAAGCAGTTAAAAAATAAGTTCTAGGGGCTGGAGAGATAGTACAGCAGGTAGGGCACTTGCCTTACACAAAGCAGACCTGGGTTCGATTCCTTCTACCCCCTATGGTTCCCCAAGTTCCACCAGGAATGATACCAAGCACAGAGCCAGGAGGAAGCCCTGAGCACTGCTGGCCACAACTGGTTGGGTTTGTGGCCCCCCCGAACCAAATCGAACCACAGAACTCCTCAAAAACAAACAACTCCCCTAACAAACCCAAAACCAGATAAACTTTATATTAAAGAGCTGATAATAAAGCAGAGAACACACCTGAAAGAAAGAACAGCGGGTAAGGCGTTTGCCTTGAATGTGGTCTCTCTGGTCCACTGGGCATTGGTTAAGTTCCTAGCACTGAGCCAGAAGTAAGTACCCCACAGAATGAAAATAAATGAAACTGAAAAAATACAATTTAAAACATTTATGCAAGGTTTTCACATAATATTTAAAGGGGTCTAAAATGTCCAGTTATCTGCTAACTGGTTTCCTTTAGCTCACTGTTATTATAGCTGAAAAACCTACCTGAACTCATTTCAGGTAGCACCGATGTTACGAAATTCAAGCCATTTAGTAATCAGGACATCCTTACTTTGAGACTAAATCTAGCTACACATCTGTGGTATCAGAGCTCAGTGAACACTAGAACACTCAAGGTTTGTTTCTTTTCCTTTTCCATAGTTAGAAAACTCAAGAGCTTTTTTTTTTTTGAGACTGACCCTACAGTAAAAAGTTACCATTAATATTTAGTCTAATCTCTCCTCCCTTTCCTTCCATTAATTCCACAGAGTGACAGTTTATCATGTGTCTTATTTGGAGCATTAAGATTAAGACCTTTCAGAATCTTATCAGGGCATAAAATTTCAGGCAAAATTGCTGGTCCATAGGCCTGTTAATATGGGCCATGACTTATGGCTCTGTGTTTTCTCCTGCTCACCTGTACCCTGTTCTCAGGAGAAAAATCTTTCTGGAATTTTTCAGCAAATCTGACTTTGAGAAGATAGCCTTGATAAGTACATTAGTCAATCTTTATGGTTCTCTATGCCATTAGTCACATCACACCAGAGTTACAACAACTACAGACAGTAAAATAACCTTACATATTAATTTCCCACATGACATATCATATTCTTGCATTCAGAAATCCTGCTTTAAATGAAAAAGTTAGGTGCTTACCGATATAACTACCCTTTGCAGTTAACTACAGAAGCTCCATTTATCTCCTAATAAAGTTTTTAAGTCTCTTTAAAAGCAAACCAAGAGAATTTTGTGCTCTATATATCAACATTATAATCCCTTTTGTTTACCCAGAAAATGAGAGAAGAAATGCATATGAAAATGCTTGAATGTGTAGAATGCACATATGATCAGAGGAAGATTTCAGGAAAAAGTAGAAGTAAGGACAGCACAAAGGAAAAGGCAATGCATGAATATTCAGCATTGTGCACAGAACATAAACACAACGTCCGCTAGTTATTTTGAAAAAAAAAAAAAGCATCCGAAAATCTTGCGACTAACTTGCTATTAAGATTTATCACAAATATAGAAATGCATTCTGCCTGCAATCCCCTTAAGTCATCTTGTTAAATTTTGTCACAACATGTGTTACTGTAGTTCTACACTTTTACCTTTGCACTTTGTAGTCTGTAGCAGAGCGACGTAATTAAGCACTGCAAGGTAGTGTTTACGTTAGTTCTCAAAAGGTTAAGAAGCTGATTATAGCTAAAATCAGCTTTGCCTGAGGCTTCAGGGGCTCTGTGTAATCAAATTAGACAAGCAGGGCACAGTGTCACCTAACACAAACCAGTGGCACTTTCTTTTCTACTCTGACCCTCTCCCCACCTTGTTTTTTATTAGGGGAACAGTTCAAGCTTTGTGCTTTTACTAGATAATTTTAAAAGACTTGCTTCTAATAAGGTCGACATGCAAGCTCATAAGATGTCCACCTGTTTAAAAGTAATGAGAACAAGTAGAGAAACTTGGGGGAGGGACACTTTGCTGTTTAAAAAGAAAAGGTATAATTAAAGACCTTGAGGTTTTTTTAAAGAAGTATTTTCTTACAAAGCATGTAAAAAAATCACTTACATGATTATCACATGTACCTAGTATTAGCTTTTGACAGGCTAATCAATTTTGTTCCACAGAAAATTGCATATTAGTTTCCCTTCTTCCAAAAGAACTTAGGTGACTTTATAAACACGATAGATAACATATTAACATTTCTAAGAAATTTCTCAGAAATCATAGATTTAGAAATAACTCACTCTGCTGCTATAGCTCCTTTTCTCTCTGCCTTTCTATTCTTTGATGTCAGAAAAGGTGAACTATGTAATGGACACATTTAAGGAGGAGATTTAATAAGGTGAGAACAAACCCGCCCTACTTCAGACTATCTTTGCCACAGGTTCTACACTTGAATGCAGTAAGAAGCCTTAAGCAAATCCAGTATTGCTCTCTTTGAGCCGATAGCAAAACATAAACACTAGAGAAATATCAAAAGAAAAGCACTGATGAATTTAAATAAAAACCAAGGACCTCAATCTTAAAAATCATGACCCACTATTAAAACAACAGGTAACATCTGTTTCATCTTTATCTTAGTATATCTACTTAGCGCTTTTGTTCTGAATTCGACATATTTACTATTTTGCCTCAAATACAGAAACCAAATGAATGTACATGTCCTCCAAGTGAGTGATCAGGAGAAAATGAGTTTTGCTAATGATTTATTTTGGACAATAAAATCAAAACTTGTTATTTTAATTGATTAAGTCATAAAGAGTTCCTGGAGAAGTCAAACCTTGCTATTTGCACAGTCAGACAATTTCTGCTAATCCAGCAGTACTTAACAAATTCACATGTGGTTAGCTTGTCTTGCCATAGCTGTATATCACATTTCTGTGCTGCAAGCTGTGCAAAAAAAAAATCAATATGCCAAGTTTAACAAAAGGACAGGAAACATGATGTTCTCCTATATTTTCAATGAACCTCAAATGACTCTGCTGTTCATACTCAGCGCAATTTATGGCAGTGAAATGTATTCTTCAATGAAAAAAAAATCTACAATGAAATGAATCATATAAATTCTGAGCTGAAATTCTACCTTATTCATTAATAACAATTTATTTAAAAGAGTCTGACATTCTGATGCCATGTGTACAGTACAATCAGCCCTTACAAAGCATATATATATATATTTTTTTCTTGGTGAATGTTAAAAGTATGTTCTTTAGACCAATGCAATGTAAACTACAGCAATATGTTGATATATGTATTTAATTTAGGTTTTGGAGTTTTTTGAATGTCTATTTTCACTGATGAATCAAACAATGAGCTGGTTTCTACTGAACAAATGCTTTAAATTATAATGCTAAGAGAAAAGAAAAATCCCAGTGGGTTCTGAGCTACTGCATTGGTTAATTGAGTCTAGATTTTTACATCTTATTTTACTGCGGCAGAAGTATATTATGTGGAAGTAGATTAGGGTGAAAATGTTAAGAATGAGGTAGGAGTGGTCATGGCCAATAGGTCAGCACAGAACGGTGCCACTTGTGCCTTCTTAACTCAGTGGTGTGGAACTAAGTGTGGTCAAACAACCAGTAAGCTGGACTTCAGCCAACGGCTTCAAACAGTTGCCACAGTTACTTTTTTTTTTTTTTTGTGAGTAGAATGAGAATGGCCTTAAGAATATTCAAAAGGGCCACACATAAGAAAAATAAGAAAGCAAAAGCAATCACATATACAGGGAAACTCACTTAAATCTAAGAAAAGTTCTTTGGTAACTTCTCTTCATTCCATAAGCTGCAGTGAAATGATTTAATAGCACTTGGCTGGGAGATCATGTCAATGACCAGTACTGAAGAAATAAATGATCCTATAATACTCAGGAAATCACACTTATTTATAAATTTCTGTTAATGTGTTATATGAAGGACAAATTTCATTCCCAGAGGAATATGCCATTTAAAAAGAGGTGGGCATAAAGTTCCCCTCAGAAATAACAATGTGGCAATGTTCAGTGCTGAATAATATGAACATTGCTGTTAGTGATGATTTCAGTATCCTTCAGTTTTTAGCTCAAAATAAAAGATATGATAAAGTTCAGAAGTTTTTGTGAGGATATGCTTAAGAAACTCCAGAATACCAGAGCTTAGGAAAAAGCCCCAATATAAACAAATCTGTAAGCTAAGTGTATATCCAAGTAGGCTGTTAAAAGTTCACAACTACAATAGTCATCTGTAGTCATCCATGCCTGGCCCTATTATATAAAAGAAATCAGTGTTTAATTTTGAAAACCACTTTATTTATTACAACAACAAAAAAGGAACATTTTAATTCTCAGGGATGGCTTATTACTAGAAAAATGACCTAACCATGTGATTGTTTATATAACACCTCATATTATTTCCCATTTTTAATATTCATGGATCTGAAAATTTTTCAGCTTTCTCATTTCTCTAAAGGTTCTTTGATAATAACTCTTTTTTCAACTAAAAATATCTATTAGAGAGACTTCCCTATCACTTTGAGGCCTATGAAACAAGCCTATGGATTGACTTCTGAAATAAATACTGGGTCTGTTTCTTGAGGTACCACTGCCTACCTTTGTTTGTATGTCCTTTTCAGCCATCTGGCCAATCTGCACCCCCCACCCCCCATTTCAAATGGTAGAGAACACTCTAGCACTTAAGACATTTTTTTTCCAGCTAAGCTGCTATATTCATGTGTTGTCTGCCCACACAAGAGATTTCTTCATAATTTTCATATACCTTAAAATGCTGACATTTTTGCAAAATTGTCTGGAAGGTTTCTGTAGGCCAGAATAAGTCAGGTATTGTAAACCAAAACATTTGGTATGTTTGAATTTGCAGGCAATGGAAAACTGAATTTATTCTGAATTAAGGACAAAAGAAGAGAATCTTAGGGCTGGAAAAGATCATGGAAATCATGTACCGAACTCATATTTGAAAAAGATGAGAAAGATTTAGAGAGGTTGAGTAACTGGCTCAAAACCACAAATTAGTTGCCGACTCTCATTTGACCACACTCATATCCTGCTTTTTCAGTCCCCTGCAATTACTATGCAATTCAAAAGCAGGATTGGGAAGAACCATCAATTAATACATTTCCTACAGAAAAGGTTTCTACCACTCTCAGTCACATACTCCTTCTGTGGCCCATGTTAAACCTTCTATGCACTTTCTCATCATATCTTAAACTGACTCCTGGGTCTTATTCTTTTCTGATTCTCCCTCTCTCATCTCATGGTTAAAAAGATGGGTGCAAAGGCTATCTTGCTAACAAGCTGCCATGGTCACATGATTTCCTTGTAGAAACTGCTTATTAAGAACCATTTCAAAGTCACACAGAACTTTCCAAAAGTTCACCCACTGTATGCAATGAAAATTTAAGTATGAATTTTATATTTTTCCTGTTTTTTCCCCCTATTCTCTTAAGAACTGTAGATACATAAAAAATCCTTTGCTTTCTGCTCCTAGAATTCTGAAAATCCATTTAGTGCCCATTTTCATAATAGCTTCCTTTCTCACTTTCCATATGCTCACTTTTCTGAGTGTTGTCAAGTAGGGTGCCTTCCCCCTCAGCCTTCATTACCAGGAGGTGTGCTGTGTATCTATTAAGGTCATCATACTTTCTCCTTTCAGATTCCTTCACAAACTCATATATAAATCATCCTTTGTAAATCCATATTATTACTGGATTATAGCTGGTAGTTGTATACTTTTTTGAGAGGAGCCCCTCCCCCACTTTATTTTTGCTGAAGGACAGGAGGGCTACACTTATGATGCTTAGGTGGTCACATGTTGCTGAGGTCTGAATCAAGGTCACCCTCTCCAGCTTTCTACAATGCTAAGGATGCTCTCCTGTCCTTAAGCTATTTCCCTGGTCCTGAGAGTGACCTGTCTATGCCATCATATTCTCATATTTGTTAACCTCAGAAGCATAAAACACAGAATTAATCAGATATTAAAGATAGTTTAATCTAATCCCTATCAATTTAATTTTTTTTTTCACCTGAGATAGAACTCTGGAACCCAGTTCAGCCAAAGTGGAAACATGAAAGTCACACAACTGCCCCTTGGACCATCTCTCTGACCCCCAGACTTCTGGTTTGGCACTGTCTATACTATCTCACCTAAAAGTCTGTACTACGCTTTGGAAATAAGAATGATGAATAAGTTAATGTATGTTTTATGCAAACATAGCCTAAGGCCCTGTAGTAAAATATAATTTTGGAAAAAGCGAGTAAAGGTTTATTTTTAAGTGGCAAAATCTTGAAGCTAAGCATATATCATAACTCCCAGACTAGTTTAACTTTGAGATTCATGTACAAGGTGGTTTTTAATTTGATAGGACTGGAGAAGGGAAAGGTGGTGTGCTGAGGGGTGGGACCTGGCGAGCCTGCTCTGTTAGATGAATTGCTGTTAGAATGAATCGGCTGGCTACAGTAATAGCTGGAAACCATAAAGGCTACAGGCTTTGAAGTCTCTTCAGCTTTGATGTCTTACTCTCAGTTAATCGTAAGATAGTATGGAAAGGGGAAAAAAATAAGACTTTCCAATACCGTTCTTGGTGCCAATGCTCAGAAAATCCTTGTATTAAAAGAAAGGCTGGTGTCTGTGAACTTTAATTAGTAAGGTTCTGCTCTTTATTTTAAAGAACTTTTAAATTATTGATGTGATAATTAAAACTATCTGTGAGGGCAAAGCACATCAATACGCAAAAACGTTCTTAAATCTGTTATTAGAATATGTGAATCAATTAGGACACATATATCAATGGTAATTTTGGGTTTTCACTATGTTAAGTATTACTTTGATGTAGTTTATGTGTACAGATACACACACACACACACACACACACACACACACAGAGTTCCCAAACTTGAGGAATTCACGAGCTGAGAACTAAGAACCTTTGTCTGGAAGGATTCTTAGAAATTATCAAGTTAAGTCTGAAGTCCACAGCAGCTAGCTTGTTTGGAAACAAAAGACAAAATTGTCAAACACACACACACACATACACATGCACACAGTTAAACAAATGATGACCAGTAGATAGCATGTAGAAATGAAGGGATAAGAGCATCTTGTGAATTCTTGGGTAGAAGAAAAATTTGGACATTTCTTGCTTTGTATAACTGAATTGTATAACTGTATAACATCGTATAACTGAAACACAAGCACAAAAAAGTTGTGCTACAACTGTACCTTACGGTGTTTCACGAATAAAAATTAAAAAAAAAATGAAGGGATAAAAGCATCTTGTGAATTCTTGGATAGAAGAAAAATTTGGACATTTCTTGCTTGGGCAGTATGTTGTTTCCTTAATAACAGTCATTTTGTTAAAAGTCTTCTTGCCATATGTTCAAGTTATCAGTATCACTATATTACCAGTATCTAATACTATTGCAACATCAACTTTTTTCTACTTGTCTCATCCAGGAGTAACACTTTTCATTAAATCGATTTCGTTTTATTCTAATCATATTAGAAAAAACAAATTCTATAACTGAATCACCAGTGATAAGAAACATTGATATTAAGGACTCGGTGAAGCTTGTATTTTAATTTTTTGAAAGCAGGTAAATTAGAACTTTGACTTTTAAATCTGCACTCTATTTAACAGTGTTTATGCATCTCGTGGTCTATAATAACTTTATTCAAAATTTTTTTCTTTTGGACCATGACGTTGATTCTTCTTATCCCCCATAAAATCTTGATGATTCATTGGACTGTCCTATCTTACCTCAATGCTAATGAATAATCTATAGCACAACAAATCTGATATATACCATAGTAATGATAGTCTGAGACCAAAGAAGTGACATGCGCTGTAGCACTGTCCTCCCATTGCTCATTGATTTGCTTGAACGGGCCCCGTAACGTCTCCATTGTGAGACTTGTTGTTACTGTGTTTGACATATCGAATATGTCATGGAAAGCCTTGCGGGCGAGATACTCTCCGGCAGGTGTAGAGGAAACGAACTCAGGTCAGCCATGTTCAAGGCAAACGCCTTACCCACTGTGCTATTGCTCTAGGTCAAAGAGACATACAAAGTTCAAAGTGAAAACCTCCTTTGGATTTTAACAGTGCTATCTTGCTTTAGAAGGAAACAAACTGAACAAAAAACAAACCAAACCAAACCAACAACCTTTGTAGTTTTTCAAGGTAGAAAGAAAGTAGAAACAATACTACCAGGCATGACTTTAATGGGAAAAGAAAAGAAATTATTATAGTTCTTTGGTGTTCCTCTTGTTTATGTGTTGGTATCAATGAGATGAGGAAGAATCCAAAAAGGGATATTAGAAGAGAGGGGTTAAAGAGATCTCAGAAAAACAAAAGATTTTCTGTTAAATTCTTATCCTTTAAGGGCATTATAGCTGACAGTAAACATAAACAAAAGTCACTGGTGGGCAATTACTTTTGAAGAAGTGGCCCATTAAAAGGGGGAATATTCAGTATGTATTAAAATCAGTTCACAACATCTGATTTAACAGTTATAGTTTATTATACCACATATTAAATGGTCTCAACAAATCATATTCTGTAATGTAGTAGCAAAATGTCAATTTCAATGTAGTCTAAGGATGGCAGGGTAAGAATATTAAGGCAAATTAATCTGTAACCCTTCATCTACAATAAGAGGTTTAAACTTCAGCCATTCATAACAGAACTTTAAAATGAGTTCGCCATTTCAAAGCCATCTTTTTAGACAGGAAAGAAAAACTTGGCATGTGACCAATCAATTATGAGAGAGCAACACCTTCAGGTTAGAGGGCATGAATGACTTCAACAAATCTCACTTGCTGGGCAACAGATTAAGCCCACGGATAGGATGCCCTACAACCCTAACTTGTTAATACCTTTAAATTCTTAAGAATGACCCCTCATCTGCTCTTTCATAATAGTTGTTAGTTACACTAATTACAGCTTAACTGCTATTGTCGGTAACAAATTTTTCCTCAAAAGACACATAGCAAAAGGTTATCTCTAATAGCCTCAAATAACTTCAACCAAATTTTGTTGTGCACATTGGGGATACTTTCTTCCAGTTTTCAGTGGGTCTTTTATAGACATCAAAGGAAAGATACTAAAAGCAATGTGTGTTAGTGGATTCTATAAAGCATTTCATATAGGAAGCTATAAACATAAGAACAGTAACTTTTCCTATTACTTCAATTTTAGGATATTTTAAAACAGGTTGATTTATTTTTATATTTATTTTCAACATGGAGGGGTGGGTGATTTCCAATATAAGAACCTAATTATGCCTTAACTATTCCAATAAAGAAAATACTTGGTCCATGATATACCCTCAAAATTTATGGTTTTCAGAAGAAAACTGAATTTCTACTATGATTTTTTAAGAACAAATTTAAGTTCAATATGTATACTCATGTCAAACTAACGTTATAAGAAATTGAGTATATATTACAAAGTCCATTGAAAAAGATTCAAATATCATCTATGAAGTTGCAGTAAACTAATCTGTAACATTCATCTTTAAATCAGGTACTAAAGAAAAATAACTCAGAGATTTAAACCAAGAGAGCCATCACTGAATTATCAAGATCAAAATAGTTTTACACACAAAATACAGGTTTTTTAATATCATGTTTTTGCTATGAATGAAACAAAATTACTGAAAATCTGTAAAGAATGGTGAAAACAATTGCTCAATGGTATTCGTACTTTAAGGGTGTTCCAAGTGAGAACTGCAGTAACAGTTTTAATATAAGAAAGACACAAAAGTGAATGTTATTAATGTTGTAAGAAGAAATTTGCTTTATTATTTATTTTTGGTTTTGGGGCCGCACTTGACAGTGCTAAGGGCTTATCCTGGCTCTGCACTCCAGGCAGTTTGGGGATCATTTGAGGGGCCAGTAATTCAACTGGATTAGCGCTTGCAAGACAAGAGCCTTACCTGCTGTTCTATCACTCCAGCCCCAAAGAAATCTGTTCTACAAAAGGGGATCTTTAACCCTATCTAGTGTTCTTAAAAGATGTTGCCCAGTAGAAATCATTTAAATAAAATTCTTTGGGCGACAATATCTTTAACAGATAATTTAAAGGATGATGTTTCATCAAGCCCAAAATATCACTTATTTTAAGATTCAGCCTTACATCATGCACCACTTAGAAAAAAATATTGCTAATTAGGCTATTATGTAATTCTATCCTATCACAATGATTGTAAGATAGAGTCAAACTTGAGCTAGTTAAAACTGCATCTGGCAATCAATGAAATATAATATTTTATACTATATTGACTTCTCTATCAATATACTTAATGAATAGGTTGCTTCTGTGAGAGAAATCCAATCTTGAAATATAGATACAAGATAATACTAAGTATTTTTTCTTTTATGCAAAGCACCAAGTGACCACATACTTTCTGTCTTCTCTTGAGAGACAAGGGTGAGTGACAGGGATATATTAATATCTTCAGTGTGCTTGGCTAATTTATTGATTCAATAATATCTTCACATTTTTTTCTGTCAAGGATTGAAAACAGATGACCAAACAATCACATCCAGTTAAGAAATCAGGTAAACAATAAAGGAAAATCAGAGCTAGTGAATAAAACAAAAGACAAACATTACTATTCCACTAAATACAGATGCTAATAACAAAATAGCCTTTAAAATTTCATTTTTTAACTGGAACTGCCAATGATTACTATGAAGAACTAGGGGGCTTACTCTATGTATATTCATACATTAAAAGTGGTCTATCGTACAGACGCTATTAAGCTATCTTAGGATATAGGTGCTGCATGCAGGCCTCAGGCTCCAGGCCATAATCAGTGATCACAGCAAAAATGCCCCAGGGCATTGTGTGAGCATTCATTTGTTTTGTTTGTTCTGAGGTCTCACCCCATGGCAACTCAGGAGATATCACTGGCACGGCTGGGTACCGGGCTGGAGCGACAGCACAGCAGTAAGGTGTTTGCCTTGTGTGCAGCCAGCCCGGCCGAGCCGGGTTCAATTCCTCCACCCCTCTAGGAGAGCCTGGCAAGCTACCGAGAGTATCTCGCCCACACGCAAAGCCTGGCAAAGCCTGGCAAGCTACCCGTGACGTATTCGATATGCCAAACACAATAACAACAATTCTCAAAATGGAGACAATACTGGGCCCGCTCGAGCAAATTGATGAACGATGGTTGGGTACCATGTGGTGCAGGGATAGAACCCAGGCCTCCTGCATGAAGAGCTCCAGCACTTCGTACTACTTCTCCAGCTAGAGAATTTTCTGGAAAAATTCATTTTCCAGAATGAATTTTCATATTGCTTAAACAATAACAAGTAAACCACTTTAAGAACTGACTGGAAAATAATGTCATCTGGCATTATGATTCATCAGAGCTATATTCCACTGTAAGTTGAGTTACAAGAACTAAAATAAAAATATCCTGATGATCTAAGAATAATTATTTATCTTCCACTTTTTTAATACCATTATTCAGTTACAAGCTGGATAACTTTTAGAAACCTTAAATGATCAGGCTGCCTTCTGCTCTTCTGCTGGTAGTAAGGGTCTGAAAAGGCAACTGCCCATGAAATGCGACAAATGTGAAGCTGTACCTTACGCAAATCTCTCAAAATTATTCACTTAACAATTATTCTATTGAACATTGGGGATTTTTTCCAGAAGTGACATAAATTCATAAGAAACAGACCTAACAATGCAAGGTCCTAATAGACTTTTGGTCTGTTTTTAAAACAAAATTTTCTACTGAAGTAACTTATCAAAAAAAGTGTTACTCAGTATTGAAAGAAAAAGCAATATTATCAAGAATCATTCCTCTATCGATGGCTCTGGTGAATTTGCATGACCAGGAAAAAATTAATATCTTCAAATTCTAAACCTATTAGAGACTCACTTCAGAAAGTTTGTGAGAATAACTACATCTTTTAAAACATTTCTATCTTTATAGCTGGGGGCAACACTGGAGCTATTAATAACTAATGTCTGCAGGACTTTCATGTTATAAACACAATATTAAGCATTGTTCTTTTTTTTTGGGGGGGGAGTATTTTTTTTTATTTTTATTTTTTTTTACAGTTGTAGATTTACAATTTTTTGTGCTTGGGTTTCAATTATACAATGATCAGATACCCATCCCTCCACCAGTGCCCGTTTTTCACCACCATGGATAATATCCCTCCCACCCCCATCCCCCCATCCCCCCCGCCTCTGTGGTAGGGCAATCCCCTGTGTTCTCTCTCTCCGTTTGGGTGTTGTGGTCTGCAAAAGAGGCATTGAGTGGCAAACATGTTCAGTCCATAGTCTACTTTCGACATGCATCTCCCCTCCTGGGAGGATCCTCCGAACATCCTTTATTTGGAAGCATTGTTCTTTATGTCTTGCTAAATACTTTTCAATAATTCTTTTCAATAACTCTTGTTCTTTTTATTTTCTCAGAATGACTTTGTGTTTTTATAACATGAGAAAAAAACAGATGCATTAATTTTTTAAAAATTTAAATCAGTAGTTTGGTAAGTAAATAAAGTGACAATGCTACCTCAACTAACATGTTTGGTGTTCTCATGTATGTTAACTGTGAACAGAAACTACATGACTACATGACTACATTCTGTGACACAGAATTTATAATAAAAAAATTTTTTTTTCTAAACAACAGCAACTAGATTGTCACTTAAGGCATTTCTTATGGAGTCTGCTGATTTCTCAATTAACAAGGTTCTTTTGTTGGTTTATTTGTTTTTGTTTTGGTGTCAAACTGGCTGTGCTCAGAACTTACTCCTGGCTCTGTGCTCAGGGATTACTTGTGGAGAGAGCCAGTAGATTATGTGTGGTGCTGGAGATCAAATTTAGGTGGGTAGTAGCTGAATTACCTACTCATTGTTCTTCCTCTCTGCTAGGCTACACTACCCATTATTCTATCTCTCTGGCTACCAATTAGCAAAGTCTTTCCCTGTTACTCTATGATTTTGTAACAAACTTAGGTAAAATTTTTAATCAAAATCCGGGTGGAAACAACTGATTCTTGAGAATATACCACTGGGTCTAGAAACCATTAATTTCTTTGGTTTTTACTCCTTAATAATGCCAAGGCAAACATCAGGAAACATTTTGCCATTGCTAAATTATTTTAGTTCCTGGAAGGAGGTCTTAAGAACCTTAGATCTAAACATTAATACTTAAGCTATTAATAAGTTAATACTGGAATTATTCACATAAAGTATGTTTTTGTTTCTTAACTGGCAATATCATTACAAAAATGCTGTAATTAACAACTGTATTGCTCAGTGCCTCCTTCAAAGATTATATATTAATCTGTAATGTTTAGAAAATAGTTTCTTGGGGGTATGGTGCCGCCAGCAGGTCAATCTGTACCTGTGAGGCGAGTGCATCAGCAGCCTGATGGCACCGTCAGACTTTCAGATACCCCCAAATTGCTGGTTTGCCTTTGGCCAGACCCCAAAATCTTGGGGCAAAGTTTACCAAGAAAGTAAACGGCCAAAAGTTAGGCATGTGGGAGACACACCCAAAAACCACCTCCGGCTCAGCTATATAATTGAAAGCATGGCCTCTCTGGTTCCTGATCGAACTGCTTGATGGCCATGATCCCAGAGACTCAGAAACGAATCTTGGAACCCAGAGGCTTTTGGCAGAAATGTGTCCTGTTCCTGCAGTAGGTTACTGGCGCTGGGCCACTCCAGTGGGGAATAGGTTTCATGCCTTGGCCTGTTCCCCCTGATGGCCCAGTGGCCGCCATCCTCCAGAGGCCACTGGACAGTCAGGTTTGGGACTGCAGTGACGAGACACGCTGGGTCTCACCAGATGGGGGTGGAACCGGCCCTTTCCTCCCCATCCTAACAAGACCCAGAGTTGCCTCCTACAAACAGCTTCTCTGGCTCCTGATCAAGTGATTAATGGCCATGATCCCAGAGACTCAGAAACAAATCTCGAAACCCAGCGGCTTTTGGCAGAAATACATCTGGACTGCATATAAGGTGGCCGCTGCCTTAGAGCTTATTGGAAAGCCAGGTATGAGCCGGCACTGACGGGGCATTTGCAGTCTCATGGGAAGGGGGGTGGTACCGGCTTGTCCTTCATGCCCTACCAAGGTCACGAGTTGCCCCCCATGAGCGGCTCTCCAGCACAGCCATGGCTCCAGAGGCAAAAGGACTTAATCCAGAGCCTTGCAGCTTGCGGCATAAAAGTGAATGGAGCATGCATTAAACTACAGTGCCATGGCTCCCTGGGAAGGAAAAGGTGTTGCTCCCTTCTGCCATTTCCCCCCCTGGCAGCAAGGTGGCTGCTGCCTCAGAGCTTATTGGAAAGCCAGGTATGAGCCGGCGGTGATGGGGCAACTTGCAGTCTCATGGGAAGTGGGATGGTACTGGCTCGTCCTTCACAACCTACCGAGGTCATGAGTTGCCCCCCACGAGTGGCTCTCTGGCACAGCCATAACACCAAACGCACAGAAACCAATCTCGCAATTATCTGACTCTTTGCAGAAATCCAAAATCGCTAGGCCGCTATAGCGGCTGCATGACATTATATGATTCTCATAACCAGCTATAGAAAACAAAGTATTTCACAATGCCTTTTCAGCAATTTTGATTGTTGGGGGGTGAAATTCTAAACAATAATGATGCATCTTTTGTCAAAATAATGAATGTAATCAATGTAGAGAAGAGTTAAGTGAAATCATCTGCCTCACAGGCATTGGGAGGGGTGGGAGGGGGGTATATTGGGGTTCTTGGTGGTGAAAAATGAGTACTGGTTAAGGGAAAGGTGTTTGATCATTGTAAGACCAAAACTTAAACCTGAAAGCTTTGTAACTTTTCCCACAGTGATTCAATAAATAATTATAAGAAGAAATAAATAAATAAGTAAATAAAATATGAAAAAAAAGTAAGGTGGGGTTCATGCCCAATTCAATCAGCTAATCAGTGGCTGAATAAATAGCAGTACTCCTACATAAAAAAAAATAAAAAAAATAGTTTCTTAATATATTTGGAATGATTCATTTACTTAGGCTTATAAACTAAGAACTGTAACTCTTTTACCCTTGCTGTTAGGGTTTTAACCACTACTTTAAACTCTTAAATGCAGTATCTAACCACATTCTAGATTTTTCAGTCCAAATAAGTTTACTTCACTTTTTCTCCCCACTCTGACTTTTGGTCATTATTTGCTTTCCTCAAATTTTTCCTCCATTTAACAACTCTAGGTAGTTTCCAGATCCTTAGTTCAAGCTGTCAAATGCCTGCTTTTTATTTTCTCCCGGCCCCCCATCTTTTTAAAAACGTTTCTGGGTCACACCTGAAGATGCTCAGGGGTTACTCCTAGCTCTGCACTCAGGAATCACTCCTGGTAGTGCTTGGGGACCACATGGGATGCCAGGGATTGAATCCTGCTCGACTCCCTCCTTGCTATTTCTCTGGTCCCTCCATTAACTTCTAATATCCCCAAGCACTCCTGAGTTACGTGTTTTCTCTGTTTGTTTGTTTACTTATTTATTTATTTACCCATTCTTCTAACAGACCAGTTAATGAGAAAAACTTTTTTTTTTTTTTTGCTTTTGGGGTCACACCCGGCGATACACAGGGATTACTCCTGGCTCTGCACTCAGGAATTACTCCTGGTGGTGCTCAGAGGACCATATGAGATGCTGGGAATCGAACCCAGGTCGACCACATGCAAGGCAAACGCCCTACCCGCTGTGCTATTGCTCCAGCCCCCAAGGAAAACGTTTTTTTTAGATTTTTTTTTTCTACATCTGTCTTTTGTCTTGTTTAATTTTGAATCTTTTGCAGCTAGTTCTTAACACTGTTTAGTGGACACTCAATCACTAAAGTGTAGAGGCATAAAGCTAATGTTGATGTGAAAACGTAGAAGCTAGTGGAATAATTCTTGGAGTTATAGCAAGATGAAGATGACCAGATATTTTGCATAATACATTTATGCAAAGCCCAAATACTGCATAATATATTAAAAATCAGTATTAGTACATATAGTGTACATTTCTGTAACAGTGAGAAACCAAATAAATCTAAGTGATCTATTTATGTTTCTAACATGCCATATTTACAAGAATATTAGCAGCATAAAATGTGTGCAGTCAGATAATATAATTACATTTATGTAAAATATTTGTGAGTAGGACAGGTGTTTTATGGTGAGTCTTAGAATGCATATGGTGTTATGTATACATACCGAAGATTTACAAGTTGTTCCACTGAATAAATGGAATCATCATTACACTCATTAAAACAATGATATAACAATCTATATTTGCTTTTTAGTAGTAGGTGATATTTCATTTATATGTGGTTTTATTTCAACTGTAGTATCACAGGATCAACTGTGAGAAAATATTTAAATCTCACAAAATCAAGCACCTTCTGTTTCTAAAATGTTCACTTGGTGTATATATGTGCACAGGGAATGTTCACGAAATAAATTGTTTACTGACTAATGCAAGAAAATCAGTTTAAAAATAAAAATGATATTGATTTTTTACGGAGTGTGCCATTTGTAGAAACTCAAATAAAAAGGATAAAGATACTTTCACTTTTCATTGAAAAACTCAACATTTTTGTTAGTGTTTTACTTAAAATTTCTTTGTCCAGAAGACAAAAATGTATGACCCTGATCAACAACTTTAACCATAAGGTGCAGGAGCAGCAAAATATTCTTTTCTGTCTATGGTGGTGGTGATTGCCTTTTTAGGAAAGAAAAGAAAAACACAATAAATCCCCTTCTGGTAAGCCTTTTCCCACGTTTTCTCTTTAAACCTCAGAGGCAATACATATTTAGCAAGCAGACTGGTGCTATATAAAAGTAAAAAAATGAAGTAGTCATTTATATTTATTAATGACGTTATTTACAGAAGGAATGGTTTACACTTCTCATACTGAGAACACTGACTCAGTGTCTACTTAAGTTTAGAAATATTCTAAAAACTAAGAAAACAATCGGTGTCCAAACACTGTGCCTCCATTCTGCTTTTCATAAGTCTAGCACAATCACAGCAAATTAAAGGCGAGTCACTTGACTGTCCTATTATATTACCTTGATGAAATTAGTAGCTGACAATGCATAGAAGAAAGTAACAGGGGTTTTTCAATAGGCTCACATGTCAATTGTTCTGGAGAAAGAATCATATTGTTATGAAAGTATCTAAAATTTTCTTTCTAAGATAATGTCTCCTAATTTCACTGATGAGCCCCCACTTGTTCTGTTCCTAAAATGGACAGAAATAAATATCGTCTTTAATTCTTCAAGGGAAGAAATGCTATTTTTCTTGAAATTTTCCTGAGGGAATCCTGGAGTTGTATCTTTGTAACTGGCTGAGAGATCTGTGCAGATGGGGGACCTTTAACTTGATACTGAATGCTGGTTCCTTTTTTGAATACCACTTCTATGTGATTCATTTATAGGATAAAAACAAGTCTCTTTGCTTTTCTACCCATCGCTACCCTTACATAGCTACATTTTCTCTAGATCAGAAGCTGTAGGTGTGGGGACAGAGGATAGTACCACGGGTAGGGTGCCTGCCATGCACAGGTTCAATCCCTGGCATCCCATATGGTCCATCGAGCACCAACTGGGAATAATTCCTGGGTGCAAAGTTAGGGATAATTCCCCCCAAGTGTGAGCCCCCACATAACAATCAACGAAACAAAAACAAAACCAGAAGTTGTAGGTGTTATGAGTTAAACCATGTTACCCCCAAATTTATATACTGAAGTAATAATGCCTAGTACCAAAGAATATGACTTCATTTGGAAGATGGGTCTTTTCAGAGGTAACCAAGTTAGGAGTTAATTAGGGTGGGCCCAACCCACCATGACTGGAAATCTTATGAAACGTGAGTTTGGGACTATGAAAGCAAACACACATATACACACAGAATGATATATGATCATATATATATATATATATTTACATGTATGTGTATGTGTGTGTGTGAGAGAGAGAGAGACAGAGAGAGAGAGAGACAAGGCACAGTGGAAGCATAATTGGAAAATTTTTATTCAGTACCCTCTGATTCCTCTGCCCCTCTTGGAGAGCCCTGCAAGCTACTGAGTTTCCCACCCGCACGACAGAGCCTGGCAAGCTCCCGCTGGCGTATTCGATATGCCAAAAAGAGTAACAAGTCTCACAATGGAAATGTTACTGGTGCTTGCTTGATCAAATTGATGAACAACGGGAAGACATTGCTACAGTGCTACCCTCTGTACAAAAAGAGAAGTCCTCGGGGTTTTCTTTCTATAGAAGCAAATTTTATTCTTTCACCAACTCTGTGGAAAGCTAGATTCATTTTACAGATGAGAAATTAAAGCTAAAATAATTAGCTGGTTCAAAGCACCACAGATAGGTCTAGACGTGAAGCCAGAAATGAGTGTCCACCAAACAACACCAATGCTTAGGACTGTATGTCCTTCCCTGTTTCCACCTCTTCAGAATCTGTTAACAACGGAAATTGTTAAAGGAAGACCAACAATCTTAAGCTACATTAATGTACCCAACAGTATTCACTACAAGGTGTAATCACATTTTTACTTGTTCACTGTGGATGCCTTGCGATTTTTCAGCTCCTCAAGGATCAGGATGAACCTGGTTAGGTTACACTGCATTTCAGCACCTAAAGTACAATGATAGCCTGCATTCATTGAATACTGAATATAGCCTGCCCACAGGGCAGAGTCTGGCAAACTCCCCGTGGAGCACCAAATATGCCAAATACCAGTAACAATGATGGGTCTCATTCTCCTAAAGAGCCTTGAATATAATCTCAGGGCTAGGATGAAAGAGACGTTACTGGGGCCTGCTCGAGGCAATCGACGAATAACAGGATGATGAATGAATGAAAAAAAAGTACAATGAACTATCCAATAGTGAGGGTGGTCAATTAGTATCTCTTGAATGAATATATCAAAATTAATTGGATCTAAATTAAAATTGAATTTGATCAGTTTTAAAAACTAAATCAATTCACAAAAATGCACATATCGAAGTATGAATCTCCTGTATTCCAGAAAGAGATCTTATTTGGAGACAGAATCTTTACAGAGATACTGATTTAAAACAAGGACTTTAGGGAAAGTCCTAAGTCAACAACATGCGTTCTTATAAGAGGAACACATTTTTTCACATGGACCATACTTCTGTAGACGGAAGACAATGTGAAGACACAGGGAGAAGATGCCAACTATATAAACCAAGGAGAATAATCCAGAAAGACCCTTGCCTCACAGCTCTCGGAAGGAACTGCTTCTGTCTACATTTGGTTCTTCGTCTCTCTGTAGCCTGTTGTGTGCAAACTACTGCATGGTATAAAATAAATCTTGTGGGAAATCTGTCCCTCTAACAAAAATCCCCTAGGATTGGATATGCCGCTAGGTAAGAAAGTATTAAAGGTACCATAATGCAAAGTGTTTGCAAAAATGCATTCTGCAAAGAGTAATATAGCATGAAAGAATAGAATAGATAACACATTTCTGTAGCTGCAAAAAAAAAAATGAGTCGGTCAAAGATAGAATGAGACCATTTAGGGTATTTTAGCTTTAGAGACTACATAGAAAAAAATAGAATAGGAAATTGTTCCTACTTTACACGAGTCTTCACAGGGTGTCTGCTGATTATCTATGGAAAATACCTCAGCCTCTTCCTGCGCCTAGCGAATGTTGATGTGCTAACCAACTGTCCTTAAAGTCTCTGAAAAAGATGGCCCACCCTTTGGGAGACTGGGGGAGTAGCAGTGATACTGTATTGAATAAATGGCCTGTGAGGCCACTGAGGACTGCCCAGGCAACCCTGAAGCTGGGCCAGTCCATGTGTGTTTGTCTCCTTATGTGTTTGTCTGATTCTATGCAACTAACCTTTGACAGATGGAGGTGGAAGATGCCAATCTAATTGGCGTTAGACAAAATCCCTCTCAATGAAAGATAGTATATGGTGCTGAAGAGATAGTACAGAAAGCAAGGTGCTCACCGTGCAGACAGCTGACTCAGATTCCATCCCTACACTCATGGTCCCCGAGCACAGAAGTAAATCCTGAGCACACACAGGTGTAGTCTCCAAACAACAGCAATAATAAGATAGTATATGCTAAGATCTGTCTGTGATTAATCAGTAGTATTACAAAGTGTAGAGCTGTGGAATTTCAGGGGCATCAGCATTCATCTTAAGAAAATTAACTCGGGGGATGGAGAATAGCACAGTGGGTAGGGCGTTTGCCTTGCACGCGGCTGACCCAGGTTCGATTCCCAGCATCCCATATGTCCCCTGAGCACCGGCAGGGGTAATTCCTGAGTGCAGAGCCAGGAGTAACCCCTGTAAATCGCCAGGTGTGACCCAAAAAAGGAAAAAGAAAACAAGAAAATTAATTAACTCAATCACCCATTCGCATTTGCCCTTATCACTGCACCAAGTCCTAAAAGAAGGTCTTCATTACATATCCTAGGAGAAAGCAATGGGCCAATTATTAAACCATATAGTTAAATTCCTTGGAGAACAAGACATGGCATAAAAGGTGGCACCATTTTAGAGGAGAATACTGAATTTAAAATGTAGTGAATTCTCAAGAAGCCCTCACTTTTCCCTCTTCCAACCATAGTCGTTGGCAGGCAGTAGAAGAGTCATCACAGTCAGTAAAGCTGGTTTGTATTTCGTCATTTTGCTGGAAGCTGGGCAAAAAAAGCAGAGGAAGTTCAATCTCAATGCCAAAATCACTAATTTTGACTTTTACAGGATTCACAGCAAGGCTGTTTAGCCAAAAAGTGAGGTGGCAGAGGAGAAGGCCAACAGACCTAACAGCTGCATTGTTTTCTGGAGACAGCCACCTTAGCAATACCATGCAGTCTCTCCAGATGCTGCCTGCAATGTTTCTGATCCTGGGGGAAGTAATGATAGAGCTAATCCTCCTTCTGAGGAATTTACTGGGTACCAGGGTGAGTTCTCTTCGTGACAGTTCCTCTTCGCATAGCTGGAGTTAGAATCATAGGCACTGGCCTTGCATTCAAAGCTTAGAAATCTATCGAGCTCATTCGTATTCATTTGCTCTCTTCAAAAATGACAAGCAGAGAGGATTCCACTGTGATAAAACCAGGATTTTGCTATTTTTAAATGCTTTTTAAAATGGAAAAATAAACATTCGGAAACATGAAAATGGTTTGGGCTTATATTATATTCTAAATATGGGTTAACTCTGCTGAGGTATATAAACACTCTAATTGTAATTGTAAATTACCATGTTGTGCGGGAAAACAGACATATGGCAGGTGTCCCCACTCACTGAGCTACACTACAGCGCTTTAACACTAATGGGCATCTGATTGGAAAAAAAAACCTTAATTTTTAGGAATGGCTTTCTAAATGATAGATCCCAATACTCCTCTGTTTAGATAATTGCCTTTCTTTTAGAAATGAAAAATCTGGCTAAAAATGAAAAAAAAAACACCCAGATTTATTCTTCTCAAATATTGCTTTAGGAGAAATTACCATTTTAAAGACAAAGAGGCTGGAAAAGTATTTTTAAATCTGCTAGCGTTCTTTTAAGAAAATATTGATTGAACAAATTGTTACCAGAGTTACAAAACTGTTAATGATGGTTTCCCCTGCACATAATGCCAGCGCAACTTCATCACTAGGGTCCTGTGTCCCTCCCACAAGGTTCCAAAGACCCCTCCCTTTCACCCATACACTGGCCCCTGCAAACCTGAATCAACTCTTCTGTTCTGCTGCCTCTGGCCCTTTGCTGCCACTTTGCTGTGTATATCCTTAAGTCCCACATATGAGGGAAATCATTCTGTATCTACCCCTTTCCTTCTAACTTCACTGTTGCTTAGGTCTCTTAAATTTTCTTTTATAAATATTTCTTGGACATTTTAATTGTATAGAATACAATTTCAAAACCCAGAAAAATACCTACACTATATAGATATACACTTTTCTTAAGTAATTAAAAACTATGGTAGAAAGTTTAATAAACTACTCTGCCTCATTAAAGAATCTATTCTCAACTTTCTATTTATTAAAAAATGTAGTTATATGACAACTTTTATATGGTGTTCCTTTTCACTTAGCTCTTTACTGAATATTAAAACTATTCCTTCTGCTTAAAAGAACTATTATTACAACCTTTATTGCTATGTTTTTGTACATACAATTATTTAAAAAAAATCTTACTCAATGGTGCTGAAGAGACAGTAGAGTAGATAGGGTGCTTCCTTGCACATGGCCAACCTGGGTTGGATTCCAGCAAAGGATATGGTCCCCTGAGCTGGAAAGATCCATGAGAACAGAGCCAGGAGTAAGCCATGAGCACTGCCGGGTGTGACCCAAAAACTAAAAGTCAACTAACCAATCAACCTAATTTTTTATATATATATATTTTTTTGCTTTTTGGGTCATAACCAGCTATGCTCAGAGGTTACTCCTGGCTCTGCACTCAGGAATTACATCTGGTGGTGCTTGGGGGACCATATGAGACGTCGGGGATTGAATCCAGGTTGGTGCCGTGCAAGGCAAATGTCCCACCTGCTGTACTATTGCTCTGGGCCCTGATTTTTTTATTTTTAAAAATTTAAATAATGAGCCAAGGAAAGCATGCTTGAAGAACTTCCCAACTGAATTATGTAATAGACTTTCTTCATAAGTGCAACAAATTCCACTCGAATGAATGAAATAGCCAGATACCTGTATTCTGTTATTTTGTTCATTGCTGTCACCACATTTTATTTTTCTGTTTTTGATTTGCTTTTCTTTTAGAGGCTGTGAAGCAAACCCATAGCTGTATACTTGAGAAGTATGCAGCCTATCACCGAGCCTGCATACTGTTTAAATTACTGTAATATAAACAACTAGTAGAGCAAAAGCAACACTAACTCTATCCTTATAATATACTCTTAATCTATATTTCATTCTTTCAGTTGAAGATCATTTTCTCAAGTAACACACCCACATTCTACCAAGACTTTATTGGAATGGCACTGCAGTTTTCACTTAAAAACATCTTCTACATTGATAATACAATCCTCACTACCCCCTAAAAATTTTACCATGAACATATTCTGCCAAAGAAATGTTATTGTGTAGTAAGCAATGACTATTTTTAGAAAAAAGTCATGAACAAAAGTAGCTTCCCTAAAAAATAAGGCGCATGATCAGTTTTAGTATAATAAAGATATATAGCATATCTATTTTAACTTATTGAAAAAAGATGCAAGTTAAAGAGCTAGGTAACTTTTGGAATAAAGAAAAATATACCAATACTTTGTTTCTTGATTATATAAAAACTGAGGAGAAAGAGAAATTTTTCAATAATAGAAATTTAAAGTACCAAAGACTGATAAAAGTGTAAGAACAAAGAAGGCAATAACTAATATAGTATTTGGTCAGAGTTTGAAAGACTCATGTAAAAAGCGATTCAAGTCTTTATACTATGCTGAGCTGGAGTTATCCAGAAAACACGAATTCAAAGAAAAGTAAAAATTGTCTATTAGACTGGCATGTCAAAGGAAAAACTCTTGAAAGTAAAGTGGTCAAAAAGAAAGTGTTTTTAAAATTGTGAAATGGTAGACCTACAAAGAGTTATGGAAGTCTTTGAAAATGTTATAAAGGCTATTAATCATCTTTAAAGAAAATGCACATATGTACAGAAACTATTTTGCTTATAATAAAGGGGTTCAGCATCTTCAGGTTAAGAACACCTGTCTTTTAAAGAAGATATCTGATAAACATTTTCAGAATAACAGTAAAATTTTTTACTGTGGGAGGGGTTAGAATTTGTTTTTAGCTGAGGGAAGAGATAACCTGGCAAATATGAAACTGTTATTTGATATCTACTACTACTTCATTTAAAGTGTTCTCACTGCATGTACCAGTGATGTTTTTATTAGTGAAATGATGTCCCTTACTCGATTTCTTTCATTACTTGGTCTTTGTACATTTGACACAGTTAAGCACTAATATCAGTCTAGGTTTTTTCCAAGAATTTAAGGGCAGTTCTGCAGGGATCTTATTAAAGGTTCATCTATCATTTTAAAATCTCTAAAAATATCAAATCCTTGAAATATCAAGTTTGCCCCAAGACTCAGCCTTTTCTCCATTCAAAGTCAAGAGGATCAGCAGTAGAAATTTTCATTTACAGTAATGTGAAGGCTGATTAGTGACACAGAGAAGCCCCCACTTAAGCAGAGGTGAGGCAGTTGTGAAGGTGCAGAGGCAGACCTTGGGAAGCCCTGAATCCATCACATAAGTATGAACGAGCTGTAGAAGAATTTAAAATTTATGTGGCTCAGTCTCATTACAGCTTTTAGAAGTGGAATGTTCAAGGCATAATCACAATTATTCATTCATTGTCTATCTTACAAATATATTCTAAAGCTTTCTAGGAAAAGGAAGGAACAGGGTTGGTGCTGGGTGATTTTTAGTTTCATGGACTAAGAATAAGTGATCATCACCTATTAAATCTATAGACACACTATACTGTATGTATCCTCAGTGACCCAGCTTCAGACACCGACAAGAAGAAAAAATATACATTGGTCATGCTACCTTTGTAGGAAAAATTGGTTTCTTGTTGTAAGTAAGGCTTGGAGACAGAGACCAAGTTATGAACTCATCTTTTTCAGTTAAATGAGGTTGTGGCTTCATTGTCATTCAGTTTGGTTCAAGAACTATCCAAGGAGCTTAATATTACTAAATACTAAAATGGAAAAATTGAGAACAGAGATTTTTTTTTTCCTGAGCAGTTATGTAAGATTAAGCATAAAAAGCTGTTCTGTAAAAATGATGCTTCATTAAACTCGTTAGGTCCTATTTTGGACAATGTCACCAGGGATGTCAGAAGTTATATGGTTCATTTGTACCTACTTTGTGGTCATCATAATTCCAATGTGATTCTGTATTCTTGACTAAATGAACTGTAAACAATCCAATATGTATATATAGTCTCTATACATGTATGCAATCCACTCAGAATAATGATAACTGTTTTAATAAATGTCACATTTTTCTTCATATTTCATTAAAGGGATAGAAGAATATAAATGCTCATAATTATCTACTACTTTTGTTTTAGTTTTAGGGTTTTGGGACCACATCTAGCAGTAGCCAGGACTTTCTTCCATCTCTGTACTCAGGGGTGACTCCTGGTATTTGTGGGACCACATGCAATGCCAAGTATTGAACCAAGTTGGTTATGTGCAAGGCCAGTACTTTGTCACCTGTCTCTGGTTTTGTTTTGCTTTTTAATCTTCAAAGGACTGGTGTAGCAACAGTTCATTCTGGAAAGCTGTGCTACCTTTGACTTCTTGCTGGGGACCATGGGAAGCTTGAGTTAAAATTTAGTTTCAACAGCTAGTGGAAGGATTTAGTCTTAGAAATATATTGTGAGAATAAGGGTAAGGTAAAGGTAAAGGTAAAGGCTCTCCCGTTGATCATCAATTTGCTCGAGCGGGCCCAGTAACGTCTCCATTGGAGACTTTGTTGTTACTGTGTTTGGCATATCAAATACTCTCGGTAGCTTGCCGGGCTCTCCGAGAGGGGCGGGGGAATCGAACTCGGGTCGGCCATGTTGGCTGCGTGCAAGGCAAACGCCCTACCACTGTGCTATCGCTCCAGCCCGAGAATAAGGGTAATATGAAAAAAAATGTCATTACCACTCTGTTTTAGTGACAGTGGTGATGACAATACCAGTGAAAGTATCAGTACTAGTGGTAGCTATTACTGCCCTATGAAATGGTCATTGGATGACAGATCTATCTCCCTTAATCACTTCTCAATCATCAAACTGTTCAGAGAAAATTGTTAAAATCCAACACCCATTCACAGAAAAACATCCAAAAATACTCATTTATCTAGAACTAAAAGGAAACTTCCTCAACATGCAGAGAACCCATGTACATTATCACCACCATCACCACAACCATCATGATCAGAATCATCATCATTATTATATTATTCAGAGGTGGGATGTAAAAACCTTTTTTATTATGTTACAAAACACATTTTTATTTTTTTTATTAGAGAAACACCATGAGGTATGTTTGTAGGCTTACAAACTTTTGTGCTTGGGCTTTATACAATGGTCAAGTACCCATCCCTCCACCAGTGCCCATTCTCCACCACCAATGAACCCAGAAGCCCTCCCACCCCCTATCCCCCACACCTAGCCCCACCTCTGTGGCAGGGAACTCCCTTTTGCTCTCTCTTTCCTTTACGGTGTTGTGGTTTGCAATAGAGGTATTGGGTGGCCATCCTGTTTGGTCTATAGTCTACTTTCAGCACATGTCTTGCATCCCGAGCAAGTCCTGCAAACACCCTTTACTTGGTGTTCCCTTCTCTATCTGAGCTGCGTTTTCCCCCAACATGTGCTGCCGGCTTCCAGGCCAGGGAGCAGACCTCCTGGTACTTATCTCAACTATTCATGGGTGTTCATTTCCCATTCTGTTACTTTATATTCCCCAGATGAGTGCAGTCTTTCTATGTCTGTCCCTCTCTTTCTAATTTCAGTTAGCATGATACTTTCCATGTAGAACCACTTGTTTGCAAATTTCATGACTTCATCATTTAGCATTCAACTGTGTATATGTACCAAAGTTTCTTTAACCAGTCATCTGTTCTTGGGCACTCGGAAAACTTATCTTTTGAACTAGAACTAAGACAAGGATTTACTTGTCATTGTTAACATTTTTATATGAAATAGTACTGGAAGTTTCCACAGAACAATTACATAAAAAGTGAAGAAAAAAAGAAAGGAAGAAAGAAAGAAGGAAAGAAAGGGAACCCAAATAGGAAAGGAGCAAGTAAAATGATCCTCATTTGCAGATGACATGATCTTATATGATGAAAACCCAAAGAATGCATAGCAAAATGGTTATACTCAATATACGATTTCAGTCAAGTCAAAGAATATCACTTCAGCACAGAAAAATGTAACTATATTTATAAACACTAGTAAAGAACCACTCAGGGTTCCTTTCTAATAAATTAAATAAAGAAACCAACCTAATTTACAATAGTAATCCCCAAATAAAATATTAAGGAATAAATTTATTCAAAAAGGTGAAGGCTCATAAACCAAAAACAACATATTTTCAACAAAAAATAAAGAAATTTAAATAAAAAGACATTCTGTATTCATGCATTATTTATTATTAAGATGTTAGTATTCCCCAAAGTATATTTAAGATATTCTCTAATTAATATACTGATGATGCTTTTTTCGGAATAGAAACACCTATTCTAAAATTCATATGGATAGTTGGGGCCAGAGCGATAGTACAGTGGGTTGGGCATTTGCCTTGCACATGGCTGACCCAGATTCAATCCCTGGCATCCCATATGGTCCCCAGAGCTAGGAGTAATTCCTAAGTGCAGAGCCATAAGTAACCCTTGAGTATCATCAGTTGTGACCGAAAAAGCCAAAAAAAAAATATGGAATTACAAGTACTAAAAATAAAAAGTACTAAAAAAATTAAAAATTGTAGGACTCATGGTTTCCTGATTTCAACACTTATTACAATGTTACAGTAATAAAAAAAAAAGGGTTGGAGTGACAGCACAGCAATAGGGCGTGTGCCTTGCGCACAGCCAGCCCAGCCAAGCCAGGTTCCATTCCTCTACCCCTCTCGGAGAGCCCGGCAAGCTACCAAGAGTATCTTGGCCGCACAGCAAAGCCTGGCAAGCTATCTTTGATGTATTCAATATGCCAAACACAGTAACAAGAAGTCTCACGATGGAGATGTTACTGGGTCCGCTCGAGCAAAAACCCCCTAATAACGGGAGGACAGTGCTACAATGCTAGTTCTGCTATTATGATAAACATATAAACCAATGAATTGTGTTGAGAGCTCATATATATTGTCCTTTGTGGGGTTTTTATTCCCCTCACTGCTGGGAATGTAACACGGGGCCTAACAGTTCACTCACTATAGTCAAATTATTTCTGAGAAAGAACACTCTCTTCAAAAAATGGGGCTGGAAAACTATATATACACAAAATTTTTTTGAAAAATCTGAACTCTTACCTAAGTACAAAAAATATTCAAAACTTAGTGAAAACTTAAATTTAAGAGTTAAAACCATATTTCAGGATACTAAGAATATGTAAAGGAAAGACAACCCAATTAAAAAATGGACAAAGGACTTGAATACACATTTTTATAAAGATAACTGACATGACCAATGATCACATCAAAAATACTCAGCACCTAATAACAAAGAAATAGAAACCAAATGTTCAATAGGGGCATTACTTCATGTATACTAGAATAAATGCACTAATATAATAATAAAAAAAAAACCTCAGAAAATTACAAGTGGAGAAACTAAACCCTGTACATTGCTAGTGGGAAAGTAAAATGGTGGAAAATATATAGTCATTTCCTCAAAAGCTAAATGTACAATAATCAACTGTCCCAGCCATTCTACTACTAACTATATGTTCAGGAAAACATAAACAGGGATTCAAATATAATTTTATTCTAATTTTGTATTAATTCCCATAGAAACGTTATTCATAATAGCTAATGCATGAAAACAACACAAAGTGTCCACCAGCAGATAAATTTTATAGGTTAGTCACAAAAAGGAATGAAATTCTGATACATGTCATATAAATCCTGAAAACATTATGCATGGGAAATAAGACAAATATAAAAGGATAAATATAAAATTCCAGTTATCTGAACTGTCTGGAACAGGTAAATTCAGTGTAGACTGGAAGTTACTAGGGGTCAAAGGCAGGGGAGAGGGTTATCACGGTCACGGTCCTCCCGTTGTTCATCAATTTGCTCGAGTGGGCCCAGTAACATCTCCATCATGAGACTTGTTGTTACTGTGTTTGGCATATCGAATATGTCACGGGTAGCTTGCCAGGCCTTGCCAGGCGGGCAAGATACTCTCGGTAGCTTGCCGGGCTCTCCGAGAGGGGTGGAGGAATCGAACTCAGGTCGGCCATGTTGGCCGCTTGTAAGGCAAGAGCCCTACCGCTGTGCTATCGCTCCAGCCCAGGGTTATCATTTGATTGAAATAGTTTCTGTTTGGACTGATAAAAATATTTTGAAAATGGACAGTACTGATGGCTGTATAACACCATGAATATATTCATTCGATTGCCTCGAGCAGGCCCCAGTAACGTCTCTTTCATCCTAGCCCTGAGATTATATTCAAGGCTCTTTAGGAGAATGAGACCCATCATTGTTACTGATATTTGGCATATTTGGTACGCCATGGGGAGTTTGCCAGACTCTGCCCTGTGGGCAGGCTACATTCGATAGCCTGCAAGTTTGTCCAAAGTAGGAATGAGACAATAAGATGTCATAAAAAAAGTTCTGATAAGGTTCCGGGATCTGGATTTTATAGTCTCTGAGTCTTGGCCGCTGATGGGATTACACGGCGCCAGGGGGCCAGGTGGTGGGTGTGACCCCCGCCTACTGGAATTTGGAGGATCTGGGTGGAAGATGCTCGACTCCAATCCGAGTAGGCTTGGAGGTCTTGGCCCTGGAACCCGCGTGGCTTTGTCCCTCTGCCAGTACCTTCATGTGTGCGGAGAGTGGTCTCAGCATGGTGGTGGCTGGTCCTGGAGGTCTTGACTGCCGGAGTCCTGGTCGGGGCGGGGAGAAAAGCTCAACCCGCTCCCCTCCAAGGGGCCCCGGGAAGGAACACCCAGGCACGGGGGCAGAAGACTGCACTGTTCTCGTCCGGGATCTGGATTTTATAGTCTCTGAGTCTTGGCCGCTGATGGGATTACACGGCGCCAGGGGTCCAGGTGGTGGGTGTGACCCCCGCCTACTGGAATTTGGAGGATCTGGGTGGAAGATGCTCGACTCCAATATATTAAATAAAACTATTCACTAAATATGGCAAATTATTTATTATATTCTTCCTCATGTGCACAAACAGAAAGTTAAAGAAAGTGTCATTTAGGGAACTAAATATATACCGTAACAATGCCTGTCTCATGCCAGAGTATGTTTAGACCTAGTCTTGGGGCCTGAATATCGGGATGTAACTGCTATTGGCCCAAGAGCGATTTTTCACCAGAAAAAAAAACCAGTTTAATGCTCTTCTAAAAACTATTTGAAAAAGAACCATCAGAGAAGTCAGAAAAACTAGAAAATGGCAATAAAATATGTTGAAATTAGGATATAAAAGAGGTAGTAAATAGAACAAAAAATAGAATTAACAACATTTCCTTGAGAATATATATTAAGGGAAAAATGTAGAAGAAAGTAGCTAGTTGACAAGATTAGTAAGCAACAAAAAGATCTAAATTCATTTTATATAGTGATCGAATTCTAAAACACTACATATTACATGCAGGTGTGTGATGGCAGATGTGAGAATATAAGGGATTAAGGATTCCTGCTTAGTATGGAAGGACCAAAACAGATGAATGTAGAAGTAGAAAACTGGAAAAGACCAATTTTAAAGAAGAAATTGGAAAAGTGATTTAAGATGTATCATTGCAAAACTCACCAGGGAATACTGAATCAACCCTCACAATACCAGAGCTTAAAAACAACTCCCCCGCCCCCCAATACATCAGGGCTTAAAGGAAAGTAAAGGAAATTCCCCCGGCACTAAGCTTAAAAGAGCTGAAAACCAGAGTATTTAGCTGGAGAGGAGGCTGAGCTCCTGCTGTCCAGTTTGCTGATCTCAGGAACAATGGGGTTTAAAATACAACAGCCCTGGGGGACAGGCTAAACCCAAGGGGACCGCAGGAAGTAGAAAGCAGAACTGAACCCCCCACTTTGGGTTAGTACACTCTGAAGAAAAGGTACTCTTTTCTTCATATTTATATATATAATGATCACATTAAAATTATATATACACATACGATTACATTAAAATTATATGGGCACTTGATCATTGTATAACTGAAACCCAAGCACAAAATTTGTAAGCCTATAACTGTACCTCATGGTTTTTCACTAATAAAAAAAGAAAAAAAAACCAAAATAAAATTTTAGTGAAAAAGAAAAAAAAATTATATATATATAAAATGTATATCTTATTTTGAAAAAGGGGGTAAAACAAATTCAAGAGCTTTCAGTTTAGGCCCATGTACTTCCTTCCACCCTGAACCCTCTCCTGCTACCCCCTAGAAGGGGCAATGATTATCCTGGACTTCGTATGCATGTTTACACAATGTTCTGCCTGTTTAGTAAATATGGTGCCCTTAAATGGCTTTCCAGACTTCAATATTCTCATTGAACAGAGCGTTTATAAGGGAAAAAAAAAGTCACCCTAAACCTTAGATTTACTGATGATCACAACGAATAACGGACAAAACTAACTTTTTAATTTCCAAAAAAAAGATAAACAGAATATTCACAACCATCTCTGTGTTACAAGGTACCTTAAATGCAACGCAAGGTGAAAACAAACTCAACACACGGAGCACAAATACAGGTCAACTCCCCTTCCCAAATTTCATAACCCCCCACGCCCACCCCCAACGCTCTTCCGCAGCTCGAACGGGAGAACTGAATGTTGTAACACCCCAAAGCAAGGCGGCCAGGGCTGCTCTTCTCCAGCCTGGCCCTCCCCAGCGGGGGCAGGTCCCTCAATTTGAAAGTCTGGGGAGGCCCAGGGAGGGGACAGGGGCGGCGGGGTTTCCCCCGACCGGGAACGGGACGGAGGGGTACAAGGGTGTGAAAAAGGCGCCCCCGTAGGGGCAGGAGGGCAGATGGAGCCCCGGGGCCAGGGGAAAGCAGACGGGACCCCCCGGGAAAGGGAGCGGGGCCGCCCCCACCTCCTCGGGCGGGAGGAAGGCCTCGGCCGGCCAACTGCCCATGCGGCTCCGCTTGGAGAACCAGACGCGGACCAGGTCCTTCTGCAGGCGCAGCTGCCCGGCGATGCTGCTGATCTGCTGCGGGGTGGGCCGCGGGCACTGCAGGAAGAGCTTCTCCAGGTTGTTCCCCAGGCGCCTCTCCCTGCTGGCCCGCCGCTGCTTCCGGGCCTGCCGCAGGATCATCTCCATCCTGCAGAGGCCCGGCAGGTTCTCGCTGGCCACCTCCTCCAGCCACATCTTCAGCAGCGGGCGCAGCTTGCACATGTTGGCCAGGCTGAGCTGCTGGGCCTCGAAGCGGCAGATGGTGGTCTGGCTGAGCACCTTGCCGAAGAGCGCGCCCACGGCGAAGCCCACGTCGGCCTGCGAGTAGCCCAGGGTCAGCCGCTTGAGTTTCAGCTCCCGGGCCAGCTGCCCCAGCTCCTTCTCGACGCTGCCGATGCCGCCCCCGTCCTCGGGCAGCGCCCGCCTGGGGAGGCACCGCACCACGACGCAGGGGCCGGGCAAGGCGCCGTCCGACGGGCCCGGGAAGCCGGCCCCCACCTCGCCGACCCTGACCAGGGCGCCGCAGGGCCCCGCCTGTCCCTGGAACTCGTACAGCGGCGGGGCCAGGGGCACCGCCCACATCTCAGGGGCCCCGGGGAGCCCTGGCAGGACCCCCGGGCGGACCACCAGCTTGCCAGGGCTGGTCGGGCCGCTCAGCCGCAGCGGAGGGTCAACCCGCATCGGCACTGGGACCCCGCGCCCGCCCCCGCCGCTGCTGGGCCGGGGGTAGAGGTCCGGCGGCCGGTGGCTGGCCATCGGCGAAGACCAGAGCACCCAGAGCTGGGAGTCTGGTAGGAACTGCTGACTCTCGAGGCCTCGGAACAGCCACCAGCCTCGCCCTCGAGCCCTGCCCCCCGGTGGGCGGAGGAACAGACCAGGGCCCTGTGAGCCGGGGTGGTGCTGATGCTCCCGTGGTCCCCGAAGCTAACGGTGCGGGACCCCCCAGGCCGGACTTTGCTTCCAACTTCCCGGAGAGTGCAAGTCTTCCTTTTGGGGTCTGCGCTTCCACTCTGTCGGCGATGCCTCAGTCGACAGCTCCACCCGCTCTCTACCATCGGGGACGCGGGGCATTTATTCTCAGCTCTTTGGGACTGCTAGTCTCTGGTCCCTTCCCATCACATTATCTGACGCTCCTGACTGTACAAGGAGCTTTTCAACACGAGGCTGCTGGGCGCTGCTCCATTCACGAGCCCCTCCCTTACTGCTAGCTTGGTGATCACAAGGACCTTACGGCCACAACATGCTCCTGGGTGCATCTCCAGTCCCCGTGACCTAAGAAACCTCAGCATCTCTGTCTGAATTTCTAGTTAATATCAGTTTACCATCAGATTCTATCCCCCACCCCCACATTTGGCTAGATTCCATTTTCTTTCTTTCTTTCTTTTTTTTTTTTTATATATTTTACGGAGTCCAGTTTCTTGACTGATCCCACGTTTCCCCTCTTAACTCAGCTTGCAAGAGCAGTATACAACAGACAACTAGGAATTTTGTATTTCTCTCTCTTTCTCTCTCTGGATACAGAACTCTGGATGGGCATATCCTGTTGCTCCCCAGTAGGCCTCCCCGCCACAATTAGGTTCCTCTCCCTGGCCCTTCCTCAATTCGAGACCCATCAGAACATCCGTTCTTCCATTAGGTCACTTAGATCAAACAACCAACTCTAGGCTCCGGGTGGAGAAAGTTGAGAGATGGGGAATAGCAAGTTCTGATTATCCGTTCAAGTCATCCAGGGAAGAGTTTTGTTTGAAAGCAGGGAAGGCAGTGACCATGATTGGATAATCTCCAACTTATTTAACTCTCCAACTCAACCTTCGTTTAGCTCTGCCTCACCCAACCTACAGGCCCAGGTCTTCTTGAAGTTATCAGTGGCTTTCCATGGGCCAAATTCAGTGGCCCTTGAAAAATCTTCATCCCACTGAACTATTCTAAGTCCTTTTCTGGTTCCCTTCCTCTCTTTTAAACATTTTTCATGAAATTCTGGTACAGGTGAATATTTATTTTAGCCGTTTTTTCTTCTAATGCCCAGGTGTATATTTCTCAGTGCTCCAAATCAGATTCAATATCTGCATTTCTATGTCTGCCTCTCCTCCAGAGCTTCTGGGCCTGGTTATGGCATCATTCCACACTCAATCTCCAAGTTTAAACCCAGAATATTGTTTTTTGACTTTTTTCTTCTATTTTTTTTAGCTATAATGTATCAGATGTTATATAGATGCAAGACATCTAAATAATATCCAGTGATTATCTTAATTTAGCCCACAATAATTTCTCACTCACATGATAGCTTCTTTTTTCATCTTGCATACTGTTAATAGAAATTTTTTTTCAAGAATGAAATCAATCCAAACCCAACCTAAGCTAGCCAAAACCAAAAATTTAACCATGCCATTTCCCTCTTAAACTTTTTTTTTTAATGTAGGAGTACTGCTATTTATTCAGCCACTGGTTAGCTGATTGAATTGTGCATGAACTCCACCTTACTTTTTTAAAAAAATTTTTTTATAATTTCATTTATTGAATCACCGTGAGAGCAGTTACAAAGCTTTCGGGTCTAAGTCTTGGTCATACAATGAAACGCCCATACCTTCACCAAGTGCTCATTCTCCAGCCCCAACAACACCAGTATACCCCCATCCCACACCCTCCCCCTACCTGTGGGGCAGATGGTTTCCACATTACTCTCTCTCTACTTTGATCTCATTCAATATTTCGACACCAGACCCACCATTATTATTTGGGATTTTACCCCAACACTCAGATCTGCTGAAAAGGCAACAGTAGACAATCTGTTTTCTATTGCTGGTTATGAATAATATACGATGTCACATGGCTACAGTAGTGGCCGCGCGATTTTGAAATTCCGAAATTTTAACACTTAAATCTGGAGGGATTTCTGCCAAAACTTGCTGGGTTCCAAGGTCTGCTCCTGAGTCTCTGGGATCATGGCCGTTAAGCAGCTTGATCAGGAGCCAGAAAGGCCGTTCGTGAGTGATGACTTGGGGGTCTCGTTGGGGTGGGGAGGACAGGACCGGCTCCATCCCCATTCTGTGAGGCCCAAAATGTCTTGTCACTGTGGGCCCAAACCTGACTGTCCAATGGCCTCTGAAGGATGACGGCCACCGAGCCGCCAGGGGGAAATAGGCGTCCCTCTTAAACTTTTTTACCCCAAGATCCAGCACTGAAATCTTACCCCAGGCAATCATGTGGGCACATAAGTTCCAGAGCAGGGA
Organism: Sorex fumeus; assembly: GCF_029834395.1. NCBI lineage: Eukaryota > Metazoa > Chordata > Mammalia > Eulipotyphla > Soricidae > Sorex > Sorex fumeus. The sequence goes on along the minus strand of NW_026606075.1, from coordinate 8,218,672 downwards.
CCATCTGGTTTCCCGCGCTTTGGTTTCTCCTTCCCTTTCTCCTTGCCTATCCTCACCCACCACACTCATGCATGTCAGCTCCCTGGATTTCATCTTACTCTATTTAAGAAGAAAATGCCATTATACTTTCCTCAGTGGCATTTTCTAACTCCCTCCCGCCCTCAGATGTCAAGCTTCTCATGACTATGATGCCCTTATTCATGCTATCCCTGCTGTCCTTAATGGAGTCCTCTGATTCTTGGTCCTGTTTTTTTCCACACCATGCTGGGATCTGCTCATATGTCATCTCTCAGAAAGGCCTCCCCTCATCACCCTCTCTCAAACAGTACTCTCTGCCATTCTCTTTTATTAATCTGCCGACTTTTCTGGTATGAGCAAGTATCATAATGCATTTACTTGTCTGTTCATTGTCTCTTTTCCTGTTGAAAACAGAACAGGAACTATGTGTTGTTTACAACTATGGATACAGTGGCTACAACTGCACTTGGTTCACAGAAGATAGTCTCACCTGGCATGCTCTATTTCCATCACCTTTCATAGGAAGATGAGTGGGGCCAAAGAGATAGCACAGGAGGTAAGTATTTGCCTTGCAAGGTGCGGACACTGGTTTGAATATCTGGCATCATACATGACTTCTGAGCAGGGACTCTCCTGAGCAGACAGGACTAGCCCTGAGCATCACCAGGTATGCCCGAAAAATACCCACCCCCCCAAACAAAACAAAACAAAAGTGACAGCTAGAGGTTGCCTTTTAGAAAAGCCTTTCCCCAAGTAGAATTAGTTACTGCTTTCATTTCCCCTATACACGATACATTTTTATTATAAAACTGACAAGTAAATTATTTATGTATCTGTGCTTCTAATTTGAGTGGTATACTTCAGGGTAAGCAAGTAATTGTAATGTCTATAAATAAAACTTTCACAGATACAGTGTTCAAGAAATGCTGAGTGAATGCATCTCCACCTTTAAAATACTCTAAATAAAGTGCATTCAGTTGCAATTTAGCAATGAGAAAATTTCCCGTGTAGGCATCTCTTGAGTAGCAGAGAAGAGAAGGCACCTCTCCCCTCTCTTCTAGATGAGAGCCTTACACACCTCTTACTAGATGAAGGCCATGGGCATCACAAGTCTAAATTCAGTTCAACACCGGAGGTAACAGATTTTCAAAAGTGGCCTTGACACAATGATAGAGGATAGAAAAGAGTCTTGAAATCAACTGCCATCTCTACAGTGTGTGCATTTGACTGTTGTCTGCATCTCCACTGCCACCCAGGTTTGAATGCGTCTGGCAATGCGTGAGGTTCTCCTCTGTCTGGTTCACTGTGAGAGCTTCAGCCTTGGAAACTATAGTGGCACAGAGGGAGAAGTCAATAAACATCATTCAGTGTTAAATAAATGAATTCTGCAGCACCAATAGTGAGAAGACTTCTGTATTTGCCGGGGTTTAGGTTTCAATATGACAGTCTATGAAAAACAGTTTACAGCATACAAGATTTCACTTAAGAGTAATTTTGCTGATATACATTCTTTTCAGGTATGTTGACATGCCATTTCTTTCTTTCTTTTTTTTTTTTTTGTTCAAAATTACAAAGCAACCAGTGTCTGCCTAAAAGAATGAAAGGTGGATTACAAAGAAGAACTAATAAGAGCAATTATACAAATAAGGGCAACATATTGAAATCAGCTAATCTGCAAAAAAAAAAAAAAAAAGGAACCACAGAGAAAAGGTTCATTAGTTGTCTAAAACAATAGTTGAATAAAAATGTTTTCAGTGAATTGGAAAAAAAGCGAGTTCAACTGAATTTGAGGAACTCTTATTATATTAGCTGAGTTAAAACGTAGTAGCCTAAAACATTTACTAAATTAAAAAGAAAGGCCATGTTAACTTGATGGGTTTTAAAATTAACTTGGGTGCGTTCAATTAAGGTTTTCATTGTTCTTGGTCAGATCTCATCTGTCAGTGTGCTCACATATGTGTACGTGCTGTCACAAATAGAGCCCACACTCTTATGGGAAGTCTTGACATCTTGAAAGTGTAGTTAAGTGCTATGGAAATGGCGTGATTGGGAGAAAGCAGGAGTACACTTGGCTGGAACAGAAGTAGAGATCAAAGGAAGGCATGTGGCGGGAAACGCCTGGCAGAGACAACCACCTAAAAGGCTAATCAATCACCTTTAAGAAATACCTACTCCTCTAAGCAAGTGATTAGATTACAGTGTAAGAATCAGGGCAACCTTCTCTACAGGAAATTACAAGGTAAGGACAAGAAGCACATCTTTCCAGATCCCTGTGTAGTTATAATCTAAATAGGAGGGGTGCGGGAGAAGAGAAATGATGAGGAGAAATCACAGAACAATTACCCCTGCTCAAAGAGAATTGAGCCATTTTCTATTATTGGAAACTTTGGAACTGAGAGATTTATGTATTAAGTAGAAATATGCAAAACATCACGATTTGTATTATTATGCTCTACCAAGAGGAAAACCAACTACCAATATCCATTAATGGTTAAGAAGTACAGCTGTACTTGGAGCAGAGGAGTGGAAGGACTATGCGTTGGTCCGGGCCGTCGTGTCTGCCCGGAGGGGAAAGGGTGTTGGTCCCTTCCGTCCTCCTCCCTCTGGAAAGAAAGATGGCGGCCACATGGGAACCTTGTGGACAGCAGGTATGAGCCGGGGGTGTGGGGGTGACTAAAACCTCATGGGAAGGGGGGCGTTCCGGTCCGTCCTTCACGCCCTACCAAGGTCACCAGTCGCCCCCCGCGAGCGGCTCTCCAGCACGGCCATGGCCCCAGAAGCACAAGGATTTAATGCGGAGCCCGGCAGCTTGGAGCAGAGGGGTAAACGGACTATGCGTTAATCCAGGCCATCGGGTCTGTCCGGAGGGGAAAGGGTGTTGCCCCAGTCGCCTTCTCCTCTCTGGAAAGAAAGATGGCGGCCGCATGGGAGCCTTGTGGACAGCAGGTATGAGCCGGGGGTCTGGGGGCGATGAAAACCTCATGGGAAGGGGGGCGTTCCAGCCCATCCTTCACGCCCTACTGAGGTCACCAGTTGCCCCCCACGAGTGGCTCTCCAGCACGGCCATGACTCCAGAGCACAGAAACCAATCTCTTAATTATCTGACTCTCAGTAGAAATACTTTCAGGGTTAATAAGTAAAATAGCGGAAATCCAAAACCAACATTTAAATCTTGAACCCAGCTGTAGAAAGCAAATCACTTCACAATGCTTTTTCAGCATGTCTGATTGGGGGGGGGGGGTAAACTCTAAAAAATAGTGGTGCATCTTTTATTGAAACAATGAATCTAATCAAAGCAGATAGAGTGTTAACTAGAATTCATCTGTCTCGCAGGCACTGGGAGGGGTGGGGTGGGGTTTTATTGGGGTTCTTCGGGGTAAAAAATAAGTATTGGTAAAGGGAAATGTGTTTGATATTTGCATGACTGAGACCTACACCTGAAAGTTTTGTAACCTTTCCCATGGTGATTCAATAAATAAATAAATAAATAAATAAATAAAAAAGAAGTACAGCTGTAAAAAACATCTGTTAATAAGGCTAATAAATATTCTTCTATGGTTTCAATTCAGACTCATCTCTTTGGAAAGAGATGGCACCACACTCATCTCTCTCTCTCTGAACTTACTGATTTGTCATAACAGTTCTTTGTTTTAAGTAGAGTTTTTAAGTAGGAGTTTTAAGTAGAGAGCTTACATATGGGACCTCCCAAATGAACATTCTGTATAATGTCCATTTTGTACCTATATGTCAAAATAATGTGCAATGTGCAAATATCCACAGTGCTCTGAGTATAGTAAATGTAAAAATATGGCCTATTAAACAAAACAAGGCCCCCCTAATCCCTCCAAAAAGCCACCACCAACAACGAAAGTGAGGAGATTCTGGTTTTGATTTACCTTATGCTCCTGATCTGTTACCTTGTTGTTGAGGAAGACAGCCCTTTCTTTCTCATTTATCTAAGTGCATCTCTCCCAAGCAGCTCATGCTTCAGAAAGAACACAGGGCTTTGCTCAATAAAATATGAGAAATTCCCTTTCTCTAGAAGAGTGTCCAAAAGAATCTGCTTTGAGACTACAGTTAGAGCAGGCATGAGATGGTATGAATTTAACAGTTTCCCACACTCTGTGGGAGACCTACTAATAGCGCTATCAGGGCTCAGGGTATAAAGGCACTGTCACAAGAAGGGCAGATGTCAGTCCCTAAGAACCACTTTAGCTGGGGAACAAGAGCAAATGCAAAGGCAGGAGACAAGTTACTGGAAGGTCCAGTTACTGGGAGGTCCTTGCCAGGTCTAGGAAACGGAATCTAGAACCCAGGAAACTGTGATACTGAGTTGGGTAAGGGGACCCCACACCCTTATAATGGGAGCTAATTATATTCATGTGGGGGAGGATTTGGACCACACTCAGCTGTGCTCAATACTCTCCCTGGTCTTGTGTTCAGAGGTCACTCCTGACTGTGTTCAGGGGGCCACAGCTTGCGCTGAGGATCGAACCAGAGTCAACTTCATGTAAGGAAAGTACCTTAACCCCAGTGCTGACTCTAAGTCTCACCCCTGTCAGCCACTCTTGACCTCCCAGTAAGAGCTAAGCCACCACGATTTAGTTAACTAATAACCATCTCAAAATCAACTGAAGTGATGAATGTATCAATTCTCTGTGTACACTTTGATGGCGAAAACTAAGCACAGTGAAAGAAACAAACAAAACCCCATAACACTGCAATGGTATAAGCATATGGTTAATCAAATCAATGTGGTCATAAGACAGAATCATTTACAACTCCATGGATCAACTCATAGGGAGATGGCAATAGTACTGTTCTGCATGGAGATGAGAGAGCATCAGAACTCTGTGAGCAGCAGAAACTGGCAAGAAGTAGACATGAATGCATTCTCTCTTATGAAAGAGGTAAAAAAAAGGTCAGGATGCAGAAGGGACATCAAGAGATGCCCTTCATTTATTGCGTTTCAGCTGGTCTTTTTGTCATTTAAAACCAATAACTGCCATGATACAACTGCTGCTGAGAAAAGGAAGATCATAACACAAATCCAATGTAATCACAGTGACTACAAAGAAACTCAGAGTATGCACAAAAAATCTTTCCATGTTATTTTTTTTAAAGAATTGCAATATTCAATGAGCTATGAGTAGCCAATGCCATAAAATATTAAGTGTAAAATATCTGCAACCTTCACCAGAAACCTTAAAGATTAAGACCCAAAGTGTTCAAAATAAGACTGGAAGAGTTAGTTGACTGGAAGGGCTGAGCTGAAAGGCTCTGAGGTGATCAATTGGACAAGTTCCTACTAGTCCCTGATAAAGTGTAAGGGTTCTTGGTGATGCCAAACAGAACTAAAATAAACTTTCAAGCTGAGTTTGCCTTCGTTACAGAAGAAAAAGCTTTTCTTGCACTCACTGCTCTAATCCGGATATAGTCACTGTGTTCTACATCCAAGTCTATCCTATACTTACACTTTACAGTAGAAGATATCCAGCTATTTTGACAACAACAACAACAACAACAACATTTCTTTACATTGCACATTAAAATTATACCTTCAAGGTATGATAATTTTGGCTGATGAAATTCATAGTTTAGAATGTGATGCAGGCTCAGAGAAGAAATGAGAGTAGAAGAGATTTTTTTTTGGGTATGATAAAACTGTTAGTGGTCTGAAAATTACTTTTTGTTTAAGAGATTCCAAATTAATTGATTTTGCTGCCACTTTCATCATAGATTTGGGACTTCTGCGAATTACCACAGGATCTCTTTAAGAAATGAATCAACGTAGACAATTCATATATTTCTCTGGACAAAAGTGAGCAATCCTGTTGGCTAACATTAAACACAGTAATAACCAAAGAAAATTTAAGAGATAGTAACAAACATAAAATGATAAGTGAGAAATTCCAGCACAGTAAGTCTGTCAAAATAAATAGAGGGAAAGTTCTGACTAGTATTTTATTTATGTTCTTGGACAATGTCAGGCAGAGTATTGGGGACACTCTTAGCTCTGTCCTCAGGGGTTGTTCTGGTGGTGCTTTGGGCACGTGTGATGTTGGTGATCAAACCTGTGCCGCCTGCATGCAAAACTTGGGCTCAGTCCTTCAAGCCATCTCTCCAACACCACACTTAACAATTTATATAATACAAAGACAAGCCTAAAATTTGAATTATCCACCAGAATCATCCCTTCATGATTACAAAAGTCTTCACAACAACCCAACAGTCCACTCGGTTCTCTTTTGAGCAGTATCCACGTTTGTCTGGAATCAACTGAGTTCCCAGCAGCCTGTGTTCCATCATATATATATATCTATAGATAACAAAAGGCAGATAAAAATTCATCTTCTGAAAAGCTCAAAACAAACTCCAGGGAACAATTAAAACCAGCTGTGAAAGTAAAATGGAAAGTACTGTTTCTATCATCATTGTAAGGTAAATTTAGTCACTGTTTTTGAATATCCAACTATATAACACTTGATGAAAATGCAAAAGGACACAATGTGAAGTATGTGTGTAGTATTTATTTAGTCATTTTATGTTATTTTATGTTTTTTTTTTTTGCTCCACACCCAGCAATGCTTTGCACTAAGGAATTGCTCCTGGAGGTGCGTGAGAGGGAAAATATGGGGTGTGGGGACTGAAGCCAGATCAGCCGCATGCAAGGTGCCCTACCCACTCTACTTACTATCTCTCCAGCCCATTGGTGGTGCTTGGAGGCCCAGGAACCACTTCTGGAAAAATACTGGCCTTATGGTCCATTGCTTGTGCTTGGTAATTCTGAGTTTCACCTGGGTCACCAGGACAACCTTTTTTGGTGCTTAATGGAGTCATGGAGTATAAGAGATCAAATTTAGGGCCCCACTTGATCTATCTCTTGGTGCCATAGCGTTTAACTTTCAGGGGTGGAGGCTAATTCTTATTCCTTATTGAGTGTGCCTAATTCTTTTTCCTGGCTCTATGCTCAGCGATCACTCCTGGTAGTGATCAGGGGACCACATATAATAGTCAAACCTGGATTGGCCATGTGCAAGGCAAGTGAATTCCCCTCTATACTATGTCTTCAGTTCTATTTAAAATTCTAATTTTGTTCCCAATCACTGTATCATCTACAAGTGTTAACCTGGTCATCTTCTGGTGAGAATTCAACATTCTGCTGACACAGAACTTCTCAAAATAATATAAATTCTATAAAGACTTTGATCTTTTATAGAATATTAAAGAACCAAAAGGCCTTCAGACACTGATGGACAGTGTGGAAGAATAGGACATTAGCAGGCACAAGAGTGAAGGGGAAAGATCTAATAAGGACTTTAAGTAGATCTAAGAGAAGGAAGAAATAGAAAAACTTATGACAAGAAACTGAGTCTATAAGCACTTTATTTATGTAGAAAATAAATTGGGAAGCTCTGAAGGCAACATTATGATGACAATGACAAGATCAAGACCTAGATATCAGAAAAGGATCAGGAGAGAAACGACAGAGAGATTTTGATTCACAAATTCCCAAGTAACTAACAATTTGTCTACACCCACAGTACTGGCTTGCTAGACAGGAATTTGATAACTATAGGAAGCCCTTGCTTTGCATGGTGGCATGGGATCTGATTGAGATCAATGAGCAGAGAGGCTGAAACCACTGCAAAGCAATCATAATAATCAACAGGAGAAACCACGATTTTTCTGTGACCTTTAATGTTCTTATCATCAAAATTGGAATGCAATTTAAAGCATTAGTAACATTAATAATATTAGTAACACTAGGAGCGATAGCACAGCGGTAGAGCGTTCGCCTTACAAGTGGCCAACATGGCCGACCCGAGTTCGATTCCTCCGCCCCTCTCGAAGAGCCCGGCAAGCTACCGAGAGTATCTCGCCCGCACAGCAGAGCCTGGCAAGCTCCCTGTGACTTACTCGATATGCCAGACACAGTAACAACAAAGTCTCCAGTGGAGACATTACTGGGCCCGCTCAAGCAAATCGAGGATCAACGGGAGGGCCTTTACCTTTTACCTTTAGTAACACTAAGAATTAAAGTAACTTCTTTGTTAAAAACTAATTAGGGCCAGAAAGTTCAATGTGCTGAGTGCATGCTTAGCATGTGGAGGCTATAGTTTGATCACTGGCACTGTATGTGGCCCTTCCATGACTGCCAGGAGCAACTCTCAAGTCTAGAGCCACGAGTAGTACCTGAGAACCACTGGGTGGGCCCCCAAAATAAAAACCAAAACAAAACAATCCCAAACAAACAAAAATTCTTTTTTGTCGGCCTTACTCAGTGGTGTTCAGGGCTTACTCGTGGCTCTGTGTTCAGGGATCACTCCTGTGGGGCGTGGGGAACCATATGGGGACTGGGGATCAAACTCAGGTCAGCCACATGCTCAGGCTCCAGAATAACCACATATTATTAAGAAAAAGTTGATGGAATTTTTTTTTTTTTTGGTGGGGGAGAGGGTTACTTTCCCAGTGATTCTCAGCCAGCCTTGCCAGGGTTCAAGGCAAGGCCATGTAACTTTGGTGCTTCTGGTGCTGTCCAGTGTAGAGGATTACCTGGGTGATGACTTCAGTGCCCAAGGGCCACCAGGGCCACAATCAGTAGTGCTCAGGGGTTTCCAGTTTTGCACCATGTGATGCTGGGGGGCTTACTTATTGTGCTGGGGTCATAGTGTGTTGGCCACATGGAAATCATGTTCCTTAACCTCTGTACTATTTCTCTGATGCAAAAAGTCATTTAAATAGTGACTGGCTTCTCATCACATTAACTTACAGTGAGTTCCAGCAAATCTTTTCTGTGCTTTGGCAAATAGTCACAATCCGATGTGACTTTCAATGTGACATATCTCTGAGATTTTCATAGAAACTCTGAAGTGTTTTCCTGTTGGTGTCCTCCAGGTCATTTCATCTTTTTTCATCATAAATAATATTTCCCTTTCTGAAATTTCTAATTTCAATTCTAGCATTTCATTTCTGGGTGGTATGATCATCTTTGTTGGTAAAGCTCTCTTTCGTGTGAACAATATATAATGACTGGATAGTGTAAGATTTTGAAGGAAATTATATAATGTGCATGTTATCATGATTCACTGTCACTGTCCTCCTGTTGTTCATCGATTTGCTCGAGTGGGCCCAGTAACGTCTCCATTGAAGACTTTGTTGTTACTGTGTTTGGCAGATTGAATACGTCACGGGTAGCTTTCCATGCTTTGCCGTGCGGGCGAGATACTCTCAGTAGCTTGCTGGGCTCTCCGAGAGGGGTGGAGGAATCGAACTTGGGTTGGCCGTGTCGGCAGCGTGCAAGGCAAACACCCAACCCACTGTGCTATCCCTCCAGTCCATCATGATTCATATCTATTAAATTTAGATTTGCAATTAATATAATTATTCACAGTTAATGTCTTGTGACAACTAAAGTAGTAATCTTGCTTTTTGGGGGGAATTGGCATTACTTAATTACACAATGGCAGAGGAAATTTGTGTATACTGGAACTTTTTTTTATGTATATTTGTGTACCCAGGTAAAGCAAGGATACTCTGTATTTGTTGTGTCCAACTACACAACTACACGCGAAGTACTGATTTAATAGTTGTGATCAGAATTAATGAAGACGGTGCTATTATACACATTTTCTGGACTATGTACACGGTACATCCTAAAATTGCCAATAATAGAATTATTCTCCTCATATTTGGGATAGCACAAATTTCCCATCGTCAAGATAAATCCAGAGCTCTTACTCAGGAATACTGACTCAGAAACATGAAAGGAGTTTAAAATAACAATAGCAGCCTCACTCTAATCAGATTTCTAGAGTAAGAAGTCAGGTCTCATCAGAGTATGGAAAGAAGATGAATCATTTCAGAAGAAACATTTCACAGCAGTGCAGTACCATTTAATAAGGAGAGAGTCAGTGAATTAAGAGTTACTTTTGGGTTCTGAGGAGTTTCTAAGTCCTTCACCTGCCCCGACATACCACCTACTTCAACGATCATCCTCTGATTAGGAACAAAGAGAATCTCTGCAATAAATGCAAGACTTCTTTTTGGGAGACTGTGAGAATTTAAGGGGCAAGGGTCATGTCAAACAATCTTTAGACACACAGAGTATAGACTAGTGGCCTGGACATGTTGAGAGATTAATAAATCTTTTTGGGATTAAATAACAAATATATAGTTTTCCTTCTTACCTCATAATAATCAATGATAACTCAAGTTATGTGAGGTATGGATTGAGTTAAGGCTCTAATTTTAAGGAAAATAAGTTAATTAAAAAGCAAATTGGAAAAAAAATAATTAAATTTTCTAAAATTAAGCTTTGCTGCCTATATTTGACTATATACTTAAAACCGTTTCTGAAGAAAAACAGAAACAAATCATTGAAAGATCATTCCTCCATTAGAAAAGCAATGCTAATTCTAAATTATGATGGTTATGCTTTTCATTATAGAATTCCAAATGTATATCATCTAATTTCACAAAGAGCAATCTCACATATTTTTTATATCTAATAAATGTTTGTGAACATTAAATTAATAATGGTTTACTCTAAATCTAATTCCTCTGAAAACTAAGCAGTAAAGACTTGACTATTTTGCAACATAAATGAAATAATTCATATTATCTTTTGAAAAACATCTAAAAATTAGTTGAATATTAAAGTACTTCATGAAGTGAATGTTAACCTTAGAATAGTATCTACAATCTTTAATTTTAGGTCTTAAATAAAAAGCCTCATTAATAAAGATTATCACCTCACAAAACTTAGAGTGTTGTTTATTTTTTTATTTTTCAGCTTTTTTTGGGTCACACCCAGCGATATACCAGGGTTACTCCTGGCACTGCACTCTCAGGAATTACTCCTGGCAGTGGTCGGGGGCCCATATGTGATGCTGGGGATCAAACCTGGGTTGGCCGCGTGCAAGGCAAACACCTTACCCACCCTACTACTGCTCCAGCACAGGTGTTACTTTTTCTTTAAATTTTCAACAAGTAACTTTTAAGTAATTTAAAATGAATAAATATTTTACAACTGAGTTCTCTCAAATATCAATGCATTAGACTATTCAAACATCTATGAAACAGTTGGTATTTTATTCCTTATTTACTGGTAGAATATACTGAAGATTTGGGTTGATATAAGTTTAAGGGGCATTAGAGATATTATACAAAGAAATACTAGTGGTGATTCTCAAATAACATTCAGTCTCCAGATAACAGCTAGATCAATTTTCATATCTAAAAATGGAAATTGTTAATTTTTTTCTCAAATTTATTAAGCATTAAAAGCAACATCTTAGTTCTAAGAAGGACTATAAGAAACATGAGGAAAACTTAAAAGAAATACATCCATTTTTGTAAAAGTGCTGACAAACAATGTAGATAATTACTGAGATTTCATCAATAGAAAATGTTTGATCTATGATACCGTACCTACTATTCACTTTGCTAATTTCTGTACTAAAGAAAAGACTTATTTTAGATGTTCTAGATCACTTCTGAAAAGCAAAGTACCCTTTTTTCAAGAGGTATATTTGGAATGTTGACTCACTCACTGGCCCTGCTCTACCGATTCATAACTAAGTCTTGAAGGAGATGTACGACAAGCGGCTAAAATTCATGGAAACACTAGTCCCATGGCTGAAACCTCGGGGGGCACCCTCGGGAGGCAGATGGACAGAGACCCCACCCTGTTAAAGCCCTGGCAACCACACCCACACACCACCACTGCAGTCGGACCAAGGGCTCAACTCCACCGCCTCACAACATTCTCTGCAAAGATGTCAAACTGAGAAGAATTTCAGGTACCCTGGTGCCCAGGCTGAGGACTGGCAGCCTTCCCTCACCCTGTACTTCTGGAAACCTGGCAGCTACTGTAAAGAGATCCTGAAGTCTCTGAACTGTACAGCTGCACACACAGCCACATGACACCTCCTAGTTCCTCAACACTGAAATTTCAGTAGGAGCAAACAAATAAAATGGGAAAATAACAAAGAAGTGAACTAAACTCAACAAACATAAACAATAACACACAAGGCTCTCCTAGCAACAGACAGCTTAATATAATCCTAGAAAAGGACTTAATAATCCCATGATCAGATATAAAATTTGTCACATAAAAATTGATTTTTAAAAAATATACTTACTGATTTTAATATTGGAGCTTTTTTTTATCTAATCAATTTCAACTCTATAATTGTACTAACAGTTGTGACTTTTGTCTACATTAAAATAAATAAATTGGAAAAAATTTCAAAAGAAATATATTTGGGGATATTTTTGCCAACGTTCACATTCACCACTGAAGACTTGACGTCTGTGACAGACAGAGCAGGCAGGCAGGGTGGAGAGGGGAGCAGACAGGGAAGATATGAGCAAGAGACAGAGATCCTGTGGCTTGAGGGAGGCACCGAACACACAATCAAAGAGAAGTGATGGCAGGGAGCCCAGGCAAACCACATAGGTCAGGAAGGGTCAGGAGTGATTGTGGGCTCTGGAGAAGTAATTCTATAGGCTACAGAAGCAAGATTCTGTAGATAGGGGGTATGAGAATATGATTCTGTTTGTGTAGTCAGGGATTCACACACAGGCACTAAACCAGAGGAGAGAGAAAGAAAAAGCCAGGGGTCTCTCTCTCTCTCTCTCTCTCTCTCTCTCTCTCTCTCTCTCACACACACACACACACACACCATGGTGGGGGGGGAGAGTGAGATTGAGAGAGAGACAGACCAGAGACAGACAGAAAGACAGACAGAGAGACAGACAGACAGACAGACAGACACACACACACACACACACACACACCATGGTGGGGGGGGGGAGTGAATTTGACAGAGAGACAGACACACCAGAGACAGACAGAAAGACAGAAAGACAGACAGAGAGACAGACAGACAGACACACACACACACACACACACACAGAGACACGCACACACAGCAACGACCCAGAGAGAGAAGGAGAAATAGGACAAGTTAAGCATAGTTACAGGAGGGGGAAGGAATACTTAACATATGATAAAAGGATGAAAATTTTTGTTAGGTGCCAGTGGCCCTGACTTTTCCAGTGATTAAGAGACACTGCATTAAGAGCCAGGAGTTATTGCTATAAGGACAGTAGAAGCAATACAGATTCCATATTAACTCACAATTTTCAAGTATAAATGCCACTTCATACTATTATTTACCCAAAAGCACTCCAAAATGATTAGCTTAAAATTTCTTTAATCTTTAAAGGGAAGAGTTAGCTCAGTAGAAGGAGAGTTGCCACCTTTACTGCCAAATTCTTCGAAAGATTTTTTCACAAATCAGTTCAGAAAGCTGTAAAAAACATGGTGGCTATTTTTAATATATTTTTTTAAAGTGAGATTTCTAGAAGGAGATAACTCATATTCACTGTGAGGCTGGAAAATAAAAAAGTTAAAATCATAGAATAATACTAGATTTGATTAAGCATATATAACTGGGGGCAAATAGTGCAACCACTTAATGTCAACCATTTAGGTAGGTTATTTTTAAATGATTCTCTAATCAGTTATTTGCTCAGAGTTCCTGAATCTGGCTAATTATTGGGAATGAATCATTGAAAACACAAGAGGTTCTGGTGGTCAAGTTTTAGAATACTTATTCCTTATATTAACTAATAATTACAAGGTAGCACAGAACAATGAATAGAGGAACTAACTGGTGAATAATAGCTACAAGGCCAATTCTATAGTAATGGAAAAAAACTGCCTGGAAAGTGCTAGTTAGCTAATTAAAGCAATACTTAAAGAATTAGAACATATACCTTTTGAATGGAAAGAAGATCACTGAGCAGTATATGTAGTCAAAAAGTAATATATATCATATATGTTAATATGCCTTGAATTGTAAGGTCTGATTATAAGGCAAAGCATAGATTTTCAATTACCCAATTAATTTGAGTTGCATCAAAAAAATATTAGAAAACTCAACTTGTCTACACATTCTGAATGACACACATTCTAGAAGCAATTACTGTTGATTCTTCATTGCTATCTTTAGATGAAAGTGATTATTCACTAACAAAGGATAGATATAACTCTTCAGTGTCATTTCCTCAAGACAGTATTTTTAGCAATAGACCAAAGTGAATATTTAGCAAATATTCAGTAATTTCAGTCAGTGTAAACGGTCAACCTGGACTATTTAAGCAAAGAAGAATCAGGGTTACATTAACAGGTTTTCTACAATTCAAATTCACCTAGTATTGCTAATTTTTGTCTTTCTGTTCTAGTGGGGGAAATGAGGTTTGACAGTTAGGCATATGTTATCAACATCCAGAATCAGGACAGGATGATTTAAATGTTAAATTTTTTCAAGTTTAATTTTTGATTTGTCAGAAAAAAGTCTAGTGTTTATTCTTGATCTCAGGTGGTGCTTAGGGCTTAATCTTGGTTTTGTGCTCAGGGATTACTCCTGGCAGGGCTCAGAGGACCGTATGGGGCACCAGGGATAGAGCCTGGGTCAGCTGCTTGCAAGGCAAATGTCCCACCCACTGTACCATCTCTTCAGCTCAGCTTTAATATTTTTTTCTATCATCTTTCTAATTTTTAGGTACCCAAATTTACACCAAGTGTTCCAGGTAAGCTGAAATATCCCATCAAAGCTTGTTCCAATTTATGACAGGTAAAGGTAAAGGTAAAAGGTAAAGGCCCTCCCGTTGATCATCGATTTGCTCGAGCGGGCCCAGTAACGTCTCCATTGGAGACTTTGTTGTTACTGTGTTTGGCATAGGAAAAACGTGAGAGATTTAAATTGTAGCAGGAAATATGCAAACGGGCATTGGTCATCTAGCCGAGGGTTTCTCCACTGGTTTCCCTCTTGGTCCCCTTCTGACCTTGTTTTCTTCCTGAAGGACCTCTGCACTACTTCTGCCCACCCTTGTCTCATGCCACTGACCTGTATTTACATGATCTTCACCTGTGGGGGCCTTGGAATATAATGGGGACCCACCGTGGGCCATATAGTTCCCCATATGGTTCCCAGGTGAGAAATACAGACCCGGACCACATAGTTCTGGTGACTCCAGGTAGGCTTAGCGAATTTCCTTAATGGCAAGTGGCAAAGTGAATCTAGAATTTTTTTTTTAAATTTTTTGGTTGGGGACAAAGAACCTCTGGCTCCAGGCACATCTCTTCAATTCCACTGTTCTTCCTGCATTAACATACGCCTCAGAGACCTGGGCCCTATGAAAACAGGATGATGTCCTCTTAGCTATTTCTTCGACCCTCTTGAAGACATTTCAAGCCACTCTCTTCCTCCTATGCAACTCAGGTGCCAGGTCATTCGTCATGTTGACCTCTGGACCTAGGTACACGTAACTGTTGCATTCGGAGATGTTCGTTTTATTGAGAGCGAAAGGAACGTCAGGAATGAGACTCTTTCTCATAAACCTTGTCTTCGTGAGATTCAGATTGACCTTTCCACACTCACAGTTGAAGTTGGCCAGCATCTGTGCCACTTGGCTTATGTTTGGTGTTATTAGAACGATGTCATCAGCAAAGCGGAGGTGGTGTAGTAATATTCAAATGAAGAAAGGCAAACATTTTTAATAGACTATGGTAATCTGGGCTGGAGTGACAGCACAGCGGGTAGGGCGTTTGCCTTGCACAAAGCCAACATGGCTGACCCGAGTTCGTTCCTCTGCCCCTCTCGGAGAGCCCAGCAAGCTACCGAGAGTGTCTCGCTTGCATGGCAAAGCCTGGCAAGCTACCCGTGATGTATTCGATATGCCAAACACAGTAACAACAAAGTCTCACAATGGAGACGTTACTGGGCCCGCTCGAGAAAATCGATGAACAATGGGAGGACAGTGAAGGTTGGGGGATAAAAAAAAAAATAACCAAGCAAATGTGACAAATGTGGAAGGACTGGAATGATAAAAGCAGTTATTTTCCAAGAAATGAAAAAAGCAAATGATCAGAATATGATACATTTCCCCACAGTTACACCAGACTCGTCTGTCCCTCCTGGTCCTCCTTTCACCTCCTCAACTTTCCTGCCTCTGTCACTTCGAAAACAACCAGACCAGCTCCTTCTTCTCAGCTGACCAGACATGAGGACAATAAGAATGAAGATACTTATGAAGTCCACTATAGGCAGGGAGGGGGTGATGGTTTGGTACCCCGATCTCCTTCTTGTTTCAAGGGTCAGTTATATTGACTTTTCTTAATGATCATATCGTCTCTCTCCCATAATGGGGTATCAGCTCCGTTTGGGAGCTTTATCTTTCGTAATTTAATTATATCCTTGGTTCCTGATGTAGCATCTGGACTACAGCATTTAGTTGCTGAATGGGCGCACAGAAACTGAACGCATGCTCCCAAATAGGGAGAGAGTGAGCACACAGAGGTCTGGAAGTGCAAAGGCCTTAGCAGCAGTGTCACCCAAGCCTAGCTCTAGACAGAACTACTAAGAGTCGTGGCAGTCATGTGGCAGTCAAAGCAAGCTGTGCTCTGCACTTGTACACATGTTTTGCCTTCCTTTCAGCCTGGGGAATGCCTTCTCATACACTGAACAATTTTCTTTTAAAGGGGTCACACCCAGTAGCACTGGGAGTAGGAACGGACTCGAGGCCACAACCAGCTTGCTCAGCCTGGGGGTGGGGGCATTTGAGCCGCCCTCTTCTCCCCCAGTAGCAGTATAGAGACATCTGCATGGATTCAGGGCCTCCGTGTGCTAGACATGTGCATCACAATATAATCTATCACCACGGCCCCACAGTCAAAAATTTTATAAGCTCTTTTTCTGACAGCAATCCACAGCACAAGCTCACTTTCAACTGCACCATCACCTGTGCCCTGATGTCTCTCTTAGTGTTGTAATTTCTAGATTTTTGTGCTTACCAGGCATTTTTGTTTATTAGTATTTGTTTTGCTATCTTTCACTCTTTTTTTTTTCTCTGTGACTCTAGCTCCTGTGCAGTATTTGTGATCCATACTAATGTCACAGAGGATCCAGGAAAACATAAATGTTAAGTATTGTTGTTAGAAATAGAACCAGAGACAAGGAAATAGAAGGGAGAAGCATGGCTTCATTAACGTCTTTATTTGAGGCTAATGTCTGGTTTAAGATGCATGTGAGTGCAAAGCTGATGATGGGTAGACTGTGGAGGTTCTGTAATGAGATGATCTGGTTGGAAACTACATTTCCCAGAATTCCTTTTCAAATGCTGTGTTTCTGGTTAGAATGCTACACAAGGTGGCTCAGTGAAGAGGCAGCCATTTCTAGCTTATGCATGCTAGGGAATGTGATTCACTAGGTGGTTTGGCTGGTGGCATGATAGAGTAACCAGGAATGCCTCCGCTTCACCTTTCCTTTCTCTGTCAGCCTCTCTGACAAGTGGTCCAGGTGTGTATATGTTTAGTATCTGTATGACACGGGCTTCTTCTATAGTCCCTCACGCCACTAAGCAAAGACAAGAAAAACTGACATAGGTTTAAATCTATCCTTATGCGGTCTAGCTCACACACATGGGTTCTAGCTAATTCTTACTCTAAACCACTTTATATCCATCTTCCTTTAACGACTCTCTTCTGTGAACTCCAGCTCCAGTATCAGGTGCAAACGGAGCAGTCTCACAGAGACAGCTTTTCCAGCTATGGTCCAATCCCTGTGACAAATTCTGTCCTGCCTCCAACCAATTCGCTTATTTTGTTAACTCTGTATTCTTGATTAATCCATTTACTAAAACTCAACTTTTAACTCTAAATTTAAGACTCATGGTGCTTCTGTGGTCATTTGGGGTATCAGTGGGAACAAATCTAAGTAATGCAGAGTAGAGCTCAAGATGGGGAAGATGGTGGCAGCGGGGCTGCAGGCAGCAGGGCTGGTGGAGCCGCAGCAGCTCTTGGTGCTCTCAATCGTGGGCTGCTGCAGTCACAGAATCTCTGCGTGAATGAATGTGGCTGTCATTTAAACATTCTCTTTAAGGGGAGCACCAAGTAAAGGGTGTTGGGAGGACCCTGCCAGGATGAGAGATGCGTGCTGAAAATAGATCACAGACCAAACATGATGGCCACTCAATGCCTCTTTTGCAAATCACAGCACCCAAAAGGAGAGAGAGAACAAAAGGGAATGCCCTGCCACGGGAGTGGGGTGGGATGGAGGGCTGGAGGGGAGTGGGAGGGATGCTGGGAGCACTGGAAGTGGGGAATGGGCACTGGTGGAGGGATGGGTACTGGATCATTGTATAACTGAAACCCAAGCACCAAAATTTGTAAGTCTACAACTGTAGCTGATGGTGTTTCACTAATAAAAATTTAAAAAAAAATTCTCTCTCAAAGAGTGCTTTTCGAGTTCAACCTGGTGTTGCTGCAGGCGCGGCCCCTGGAGCTGCCAAAGTTCCTCAGTTCCCTCTGTGAGAAGCTGACTTGGATGGGCCCTGTAGCTCTCTGACCACTGGGCATCCTTGATGGCCTGAGGCCCCGCCATGCCTAATGCTGCCACTGCTCTTCCGACCAGCCTCGCTGTAGTTGGTGCCTGCAGGAAGTCTTGGAGAAAAATATCCTGGGAGTCCTTCAGTTCCCTGGGCTCCGACCACCCGGAGACCAGACCTGAGGAAGAGTATGAGAGTCCCCTGGCCAGGGTCCAGTGGAATGGCAGTGGTGGCACAGCTGCCACCCTGGTCCCTACCACTGCTGGGCCCAGAGGGGGTAGCATCTCTAGCAGGTCCACCTGGGTTTGCTGGACAAGAGCATCAACCGCCTGATGGTGCCTTCAGGCTTCCTGACACCCCAAAGTCTCTGTCATACCTTCAGGTGGACTCCATCGACTCGGGACCAAGTCTTCTGAGAAATTAAACTGCCCAAAATTTAGGTATGTGGGAGTCACACCCATGAACCACCTCCAGTGCTGCCATGCAAGAGCAAGACCTAGCTGCCTTGCTCCAGAGACTCATAAATAAATCTTGAAAGAGATCAACAAGCCGCAGAAAATTGTCCAGACAGCTGGACTCTAGTCTCAGGAAGAAATTCACTATGAAATTAGCCTGCTGAAAATTCAGGTATGTGTTTTTTGTGACTGATGATCTCCAGGCTTTCTCAGAGTTGGGATGGGTTACCTCCTCCAACTTCCCTGTACCTTCGGAAGCCCCAGCAGTCACATCCACACCCCAAAGCTGCCCAGACCCCAGTTAAAAATCAATCATTACTGATAAAAATTCTTAACTTTCTGACATCTCGAACTTTATAACTCCGACAAACCAGTAGTAGTACCACAAATGGGAAAAGGCAACCAATCTCAATTAACAGAACATTAACGTAGAAAGCTAAACCTGTAACAACACCTTAGTCATCCCTCATGCAAAGACTTGATGTCTTAAGATAAAATATAACAATTTATTGGTCCATGGTTGGGCAAACTATAAGGCCCAAAAGGGAGGGGGGAGGGAGAGAGAGAGAGAGAGAGAGAGAGAGAGAGAGAGAGAGAGAGAGAGAGAGAGAGAGAGAGAGAAAGCGAGAGCTGGGCCACACTCCTGGTCGACTCAGGGACTGTTTGTTGGGATGCCAGCAATTAAACCTGGGTCTGCTGCATGCAAAGCAAGTGCCGTGCTATTACCTGACATACTATTTCTCCAGCCTCAGTAATTAACTGTCGTTTTGGCAACTAGGTACTGACACATTTTCCACGTACTTGTACTATTTTGTTTTATTTTGGGGCTACATCTGGCTCTGCTCAGGGCTTACTTCCTGCTCTGGGCTCAGAGATCACACTTGGCAAAGCTTTGGGGTACCATATATGTGGTGCCTGGCATTGACTGTGGGTCAGCAAGGCAAACACCCTACAGACTGTACTATCTTTCAAGTCCCTGTATTTTATTTATTTAGTTTTGTTTATTGCTTTTTTGGCCACCTTCGATGGTACTCAGGGTTCTCTCCTAGTTCTACACGAAGGAATCACACCTGGAAGTGTTTGGGAGATAATATAGGATGCCTGGGATTGAACCTGGGTTGGCCACATATAAAGCAAGTGCCCTGCCTGCTGTTCTAGCTCTCTAGCTTCACAATAGTTTTCAGCCAGTATTTAGCACAGCGGGTAGGGCGTTCGCCTTACAAGCGGCCAACATGGCCGACCCGAGTTCGATTCCTCCGCCCCTCTCGGAGAGCCCGGCAAGCTACCGGGAGTATTCGATATGCCAGACACAGTAACAACAAAGTCTCCAATGGAGACGTTACTGGGCCCGCTCGAGCAAATCGACGATCAACGGGAGGGCCTTTAATCCAAATGAATTCATCTAAATGTAAAACATATCTGCAACTCCAAGTACTTAGTGAATTGCTCTACCTAGCAATTTTTACATGCACCACTTCATATTCCCAACTTCTGTTCTTTCTCTGGCCAAAGCCAAAGCAAACCCATTTCTACCCTGCAGCCAAAACCAGAGCCCAGAGCTCGATTGTTTCCCATTCAGACTAAGTTAGGAATTGCAAGAGTCAAAACCAGAAAGCAATGAAAACTGTCACCTCTCCTCTTATCAGGGATTAGATACTAGAGTACAAATCCTGTAGACTAGAAATCAATGCCATCCTTAGACTGTTGGTTGCCAATCTCCTTCCTGAGGTGCTCACCTTTCCGCTTCTTACCTTCAATAAACAGACTACTCTTGTTTTTCATTCCCTGTAAACATTTGGAGATCAATTCCAGTTGTTACTCCTTACGTTGCAGTTTCTTTTGCCTAGAATGCCATCCCAAACCACCTCATGGAAACTAAATGCTATGTAACACATAAAGTTCAGACAAAATATATTTCATGAAAAACTGTTCTACAGACAACATTCCTCTCTGAACTCATTTCATTGACTGTCAGATCACTGAATCGATACTGAATTATACAAATAATCTGCTAGAGATCCTGTATGGCTACTCAGTTATTATTATGAAAACATTTCAGTCTCCTGAGCAGTGCTCAGTAGGCTTGGTAAGTCCCACCTGGTAACTCTCAGCCAACTGGGATGGAGATTCATCATGAATGATTGAGGATGCAGTGTTGCTTGGGCCCTGTGGCACCACAAATTCCCCGGGCACTCTGAAAACACTCATGGCCTCCATGGCTGTACCTGGCAAGGCTTGGGGGCCCCACGTGGTGCTGGCGGTATAATATGCACAGGTCATATGCAAGCTAAGTGCTTCAATATCCATACTATCTCTCCGACTCTCCTTGTCCTTATTTTAACCAATTTTCAAGTTTAAGCACAATTTATTTCCCTAAACTTCAACACACACACTGTCTCTATTACTTATCAAAACACATCACTTAGTTTACTGAGATTGTGGGAATGTATTTTCAGCTACTGAATGAATTTTGGGTAGTAGATCAGATCCCTGCCTCATGTTACCAATAATTCTCTTAATGATTCAATGTCAGAACAAAATGTTTAATTTTCAAAATGGATCTCCACATTTTGGTTAGCAGAAAAGGGCTGCTAACCCTTTTGCATGGGCCTGGAAAAGGGCTCCATGCATCTCTCATCAAACACATACCTGCTGAGACGCGGGGGCAGTCAGGAAGCATGGATTCCACTGATGTGTCTAATGGCTCTGAACTGGAGACCCAGTTACAACAGTTCTGCAATACAAAAGAGACAACAATCTTTAAACAAGATTTAAATCAGGACCAACAATTTAGGCTGCAGAAATGTGTTATCTTATGTAACCAAAACCAAGAAGTATATTAAATTTATTTTTAATATAGCGAAAATGTATGTAAATAGTATTTATCCTCAACATGACAATAAACAAAATATCTTTACAACTTAGCAAATAAGCCGTGCAAACAACAAGAGGCCATGTAATTTTATGTGAATTGTGACACTATGTGAATATTTCTAAGAGAAAACTACATCACTAGAAGTAAACAAATAAATACAGGCAACAGAATTAAGGAAAATATCTTAAAGGTGCATATTCTTAAATTCCAACTGGAAATAAATGTAAATAAAAACTTGTAAAAGAATGAGTACATTTTGAATAGGAACTATATTCTTTGTATTTGCAACAACAGAGGAAATATAGTTTTCACTTATTCTTAAAATATTGTTCATGCTAAAAATATTGTTTTGTAATATTTACTATAACTGGTTTCAAAGAAGACGATCAAAACAGTTCAAAAGAAACATAACCTGCTAAACAGAAGCTATGTCTGTGGACACAATCTTCAATATTAAAGATAAAAATGATTTACAACTCATCATAAATTTCCTAATGTGTCTGGGTAACAAAGAGGTACATTTAATAATATAATAATAAGTTTGGAGATTAAAAAAATGATTTTCAACTCAAGTGAAATAAAAAGTAATCTATATTTTTTCTAGATATTTCAAGTCTGGAAATCTGGCCTAAATATGTGATTAATTTCATGTTTTTTTAAACAAAAAAAATCCAACACACACACACACACACACACACACACTCAATTTCCAGACAGATTTTATTTTAAAAGAAATCATCCTATCAATCATGTTGGCGAAATCGCTGATTGCTATTCTGGTAAACAAGCATGTATTGTGTATTTTTAGATGCTTGCTGCCCTGGTTGTGCACCATGGAATCCGTCTTCACTGTGGAAAGATCCTTGACTGGTAGATCAAGTGTCTTATTGTATTTCCTTAATTCATTCTGTCTGGAAGAAGATGTCAGCTGTGTTGCAGTGAGGAGAGAATTTCAAAGGCCCCAGTCCCCACCAATAAAGGCTGAGGGATGGCTTTTGAATAGATTTGTCAAGGCAACCCTACTGTTCTGGGACCAGGGAGAGCAGAACTAACATAAAGGAAGGGTTGCTGTATGAGATTAGAAACTGAGGTTCACAAAGCATGGCAGATTTTTGTAAGAAACAGTAGATCAATGAAACTATTGAACTGTGCAGGCAAAAAAAACATGAAAACAAACACAACATCTAGTAATGTTCTTAAATGCTTTTCTCATTTTTACATTTAAAATGGACAGAATGCTAGTATTTTCATCTACTACAAACGCTTGACGGGTGAAAGAGGATATATTTTCTATAACTTGCACTTCTCATCTTAATTAGCAGATGAATGCAAAATTATACAAGAGAAGAGAAATTACTAAAGAAATTGGGTTTTAGAAGATATTTCATACATTTGAAATAAGGAAAATTAATATTACCATTGATAGACTACCACATCAGAGAGTTCTAGATAATGCAGAAGATTAGCACACAATTAGCCAGCTTTTATATACAATGTGACACTTGCTTGTAAGAAATACGTATTCTCCAAAGCAGTGTCAAGATATGTAAATGGATGATTTGTTTTATCATTCATCACAGCTCCTAATAAATTCAAAATCATGACTTCTATAGGTAATAAAAATAGGCTTCCAATGATACAAGGAGATAGCTTCAATGAAGACTTTCTCTTTCTATTTTTCTGAAAAAAATTCAGTCTTTTCAATGACAGCAGTTGGCATTACCAACAGACAGACAATGATTAGAATTAGATATATATTTTAATTATTATCCATCCTATTAGATACTTCCAAATCTGATGCAATTTGGCTATTACCTATGTGTTATGTCAGTCTTAATTTTGCTGACCTGCAGTCAGTCTCCTGCCCCCGCGCCTGACTGTCCTCGCCGCCAGGGCCCCTTGGAGGGGAGCGGGTTGAGCCTTCCTCCCCACCCCGATCAGGGCTCCGGCAGCCAAAAACCTCCAGGACCAGCCACCACCATCCTGAGACCACTCTCCGCACACATGAAGGTACTGGCAGAGGGACAAAGTCACGTGGGTTCCTGGCGGCGAGGACTGTCAGGCCTCTGGTGTTGGTAGAATTGCGAGAGGACAGTTAGATGGTCAGTGCTAAGTCACAGCAGCATAGGGACAAGAGAGAGGTGGAGATATTTAGACGTTGGAGGAGGAGACATATATCTCTAGACTCCATTGAATCTCCTCACGGTGGAGAAGACTCCTGAAGCTGGGTATTGTAGCAGGACACAAAGCTCTCATGATTTTAGTTGGAAAAGTGTGGTAGATTGAGACTCCTTCAGCTTCCTGGAGACTCAGGAAAGTCTGTCTTCATAACTAAGCCCCATGTCTGCACACATGTATTTGTCCTGTAGCAGGGCCCAGGAGCATGTGATCCAGTACTAAACCTCAGCTCCAGATCTAATAAAATTGAAAATATTTTAGCAAGGGTTCAGCATAGAATTCTCAATGATTTCCTATTGTCTCTAGGAGAACCAGAGGTATCTATCTTCAAGTAAGCCATGACCACTACAGCAGTGTGTGGCTAGACCTGGAGAAGAAATCTGGGAGTGTGGCCTCTGGGGCTCAGATTATGAATGAATTGAGTCACTAGGGGAGTGGGAACCTCAAGGCATTTTATATCTAGGCTGGCCCCACCCATGCAGGACAGTAAATGGAGGAAACTCCTGAGAGGTTGACCGCAATCTCCCCACACCACTGAAGTTATGAAACACAGAAAAGAACTCCAAAACCAGAATTACAACATTTCCTTCTGGAAAAAAAAAAAAACAATGTAAACTCCAGGAATAACAAATGCTGTGACAGAGAAAGAATGAGAAATAAAAATCTTTAGAAATAAATCTTATTTACATGGAAATGAAGAGTCCAATGACAGTGAATTAAAAATAACGATGATGAAGAAAACCAATGAGATATGCTAAATGCCCTCTAACAAAATGAAACCGTGATGAAATTAGAAAGAAATGAAGGATCAGAAGAAATTAGTACCAAAGAAATTGGAGCTACAAGAACAATAAGCAGATGTTGAGAATATTGATACACAAAATGCAAATGTCCATGGAGAGCACTGCAAGCAGATGTATCTTGAGGAGGTAACAATCAGCAGAACTGAAGGTAAAAATGACACATAAGGTAGAGGAGAGAGAAAAAAGATTTAGGAAAAATAAAAAGGATCAGATTCAACAAGAAGCAGAAACATAAGGATCATGGGTATACCAGAAAATGGGAAAGGGGGGGGCGGGGAACAGCGAATTTAAAGAAATAATAGCTGAAAACATCCCGAGAGTGCAGAAAGAGCTAACTCCAGAAGTCTAGTAAGTTGATAGGACAATGAAATTTCCAAATGCAAAAAAACCCTGCATTGGGGGCTGGAGCGATAGCACAGCGGGTAAGGCATTTGCCTTGCACATGGCCA
The DNA here is from genome assembly GCF_029834395.1 of Sorex fumeus. NCBI lineage: Eukaryota > Metazoa > Chordata > Mammalia > Eulipotyphla > Soricidae > Sorex > Sorex fumeus. Next base: position 8,193,495 of record NW_026606075.1, on the reverse strand, counting down.
ACCTGGGTTCGATCTCCAGCACCCCATATGATCCCCCAAGAACCGCCAGGAGTAATTTCTGAGTGTAGATCCAGGAGTAACCTCTGAGCATCACTGGGTATAACCCAAAAAGAAAAAAAAACACAACAACCCTTCATCAAGTTACAACGCCAAGTTATCAAAGTCAACAATAAAGAAAAAATATTAAAGAGTGCAAAGAAAAAAAAAGCATACAAAGGCACCACAATAAAACTATCATTAGATCTATTAGTAGAAAATCTACTGGCTAAGAGAAAGTAGAATGAAACATTAACAACTTTAAAAGATAAAACTAGAATCCATTAAAATACTACCTTTCAAATAAGAGAAATAAAGGGTCTACCAATTCAACCAAAAAGGCTAATAGAGTTTGCCTGCACACAACTGGACTACAAAAAATGCTGAGAGGATTTCTTCTACATGAAAAGAAAAGCTTAAATAAAACCTGAAGCAAAGTATTAAACTATAATACAAAATGAAAAACATATACAAGAATAAAATTAGACAATAAAAATATTAATTGGGAGGAGGTGAAGGAGAGACTTTTGTCTAATGAAGACAAGTAGATACAAGAACACACACAGAAAAAAAGATGATCTTTACACAAAAAGACTGATACAATTCCCATGATAATCATGATAAACAATGATTTTCTTAAGATAACACACATACACTCATATATAAATATGAAAAAGAGACTCTCCAAAGAAATTAAAAGGAAACAAATCATACAAATATAGATAAAAACTCATGAAAAAATTACATTAAGTATTTAAAGAATTCCTCTACACAGTACATAAAAGAGATTCATACAGATCTAAAGATAAACATAGATGTAGTGAAAACTGAAGAGACTATGCTAATAACAGAAAAATGGACACGAACGGTTAGTCACATATCTGTTAAGACAGATGCAACAATAAAAAAGATTATAGAAGATAAACATTAATACAATAATGTATAATTATCAAAGTGATCACCAACACTGATATAACTCTCATTAATATAATGTTACCAACAGGGGTTAGCACTGTGAGCACTGTCCTCCCGTTATTCCTTGATTTGCTTCAGCGGGCCCAAATAACGTCTCTATTGTAAGACTTCTTGTTACTGTTTTTGGCATATCAAATGCGTCACAGGTAGCTTGCCAGACTTTGCCGAGAGGAAGGGATGCTCTCAGTAGCTTGCCTGGCTCTCTGAGAGGGGTGGAGGAATCAAACCTGGGTCAGCTGTGTGCAAGGCAAACACCCTACCTTCCGTGCTATCGCTCCAGCCCACCAACACAGGTATATTTTATAAAAAAGTATAATAAGAGATTCAAAAGGAAATAACGGCATGATTATAACAGAGAATTTCAGCATACCACTTGAATCAATTAGTTTATCAGCCAGACTAAAACTGATATTACTAACAAAGCACTGAGAAAGCTCAAAGAGCTGGAGCTCATATGTTGAGTGCAGGAGGCTTAGGTTCAATTCCTGGCACCATTTGGCTTCCTGAGCATCACCTGGAGTGAACCTAGAGAACCACGCTAAGTGAGCCCTGCGCTTGCGCCCCAACGCCTCCCCCACAAACAAACACAAAGAATTTAGTAGGGATATAATGGTTTTAAGTGTGGCAACTAATCAAATGCACTTAACAGACACATGCTGAAATTCCCATTCCAAGAGGAAAGACAACATATTCATCTGAAGTGGACCAGTCTTAGGGATAGATGGCTTGTTGGAAGAAAAATCAAGTTTCAGTAAATATAGGAAGACAAAATAAATGAGGCATCTTTTTCAATCAAAACAATATGCATGAACTGAGACATCAACCCTATATGAAAAATTAGAAATTTCTGAAACTTAACGATGCATCTGAACAACTCTTGGGTTAACATAAAAATCAAAGGGAAAACAATTACTTGAACAGTGGAAATGAGATACTATTAGACCCTATGAGATGAGACAAAAACAGTATTGAGTGAAGTTCATAGCAATACAAAGCTACATCAAGAAACAAGAAAACTCTCAAGTAAACTAACTTTACTGTGAAGGAAATAGAAAAAGAAGGACATACAAAAAATAAGTAGAAGGAAGGAAATAATGAAAAACAGATGAAAATAAATAAGATAGAAAATAAAAAGATCAGTAAAATCAGTTTTTTTTTTGCTTTAAATTTATTTATTTATTTATTTTAATTAGTGAAACACCATGAGGAACAGCTGTAGACTTACAAATTTTTATGCTTGGGTTTCAGTTATACAATGATCGAGTACTCATCCCGCCACCAGTAACCATTCACCACCACCACTAACCCCAGTATCCCTCCCACCCTCCATCCCCCCATCCTACCCTGTCTCTGTGGCAGGGCATTCCCTTTTGTTCTCTCTCTCCTTTTGGGTGCTGTAGTTTGCAAAAGAGGAATTTAGTGGCAATCATGTTCTGTCTATAGTCTACTTTCAGCATGTATCTCCCATCCTGGGAGGATCTCCCAACACCCTTTATTTGGTGCTCCCTTCTCTATCTGAGCTGCCTTTACCCCTAGAGTGTGAGGCTGGCCTCCAAGCCATGGAGTAAACCTCCTGGTACTTATCTTGGCTATTCTTGGGTACATCTACACAATGGAGTACTATGCAGCTGTTAGAAAGGATGAAGTCATGAAATTTACATACAAGTGGTAATACATGGAAAGTGTCATGCTAAGAGAAATGAGTCAGAAACAGAGGAACAGACATAGAAAGACTGCATTCATCTGGGGAAGATAAAGTTACAAAATAGGAGACTTAAACCAGTTTTTAAAAGGAAAAGTAAAATAGATAAGGCCTTACATAGTTGCGCTGATGAAAATATGGTAAACGATGGTAAAATATGGTAAAAAAAAATCAGTAAACGATGCTGACTGGTCCAACTTTTTCAGAAAAAAATATGGGCATTCCTTCAAAAACTAGAAATTGAGCTTCTATATGACCCCACAATACCACTTTTGGGAATATATCCCAAGGGTGCAACCAAAAAAAAAAAAGCACAGTAGAAATGACATCTGCACCTGCATGTTCACTGCAGCACTGCTCACAATAGACAGAATCTGGAAACTGCTGGAGTGCCCGAGAACAGACAAATGGTTAATGAAACTTTGGTACATCTACACAATGGAATACTATGCAGCTGTTAGGAAAGATAAAGTTATGAAATCTGCTTATAAGTGGATAGTCATGGAAAGCATCATGCTAAGTGAAATGAGTCAGAAAAAGAGGAACAGACATAGAATGACTGCACTCATTTGAGGAATATAAAATAACACAATATGAGACTGACACCCAAGGATAGTAGGCACAAAGGCGAGGAATATTGTTCCATACTTGGGCAATATGAGCTGGGGGGAGAAGGCAGCTGGAATAGAGAAAGGATCACTAAGTCAATGACGGTTGGAAGAGTCACTCGGGATGAGAGATGTGTGCTGAAAGCAGATAAAGGGCCAAACGTGACAGCCTCTCAGTATCTATATTGCAAACCATAATGCCCCAAAGTAGAGAGAAAGTATGGGGGAAGTTGTCTGTCATAGAGGCAGACGGAGAGTTGGAAAGGGGGGTATACTGGGGACATTGGTGGCGGAGAATGTGCTTTGGTGGAGAGATGGGTGTTTGATCACTGTATGACCGAAACTCGAACATGAAAGCTTTGTAACTATCACACGGGGATTCAATAAAGATAAATAAATAAATAAATAAATAAATTTTTAATAAAATAGCCCAAACAAGAAAACAAAAAGGAAGAAAATTAGTATAAACGCTAATAAAAAAAAATCAAGAATGAAAAAGGTAAAATTACAAATGACACTATGAAAATACAAAACATGAGATTAATATGAACATATGTAGAGAAAGAGAATCAATGGGGCTACAGTGACAGCACAGTGGGGAGGATGCCTGCCTTGCACTCAGCCAACCGGAGTTCTATCCCTGGCTTCCCATATGGTCCCTCAAACCCAGCAGGAGTGATTCCTGAGCACAGAGCCAGGAATAATCCCTGAACACTAGTGGGTGTAGCCCCAAAACCAAATAAAAATCCATAAAAAAAAATCACCAAGGAAAAATGGACAAATTTACAACCTCCCAATGCTGAAGTAGTTTGAATGGCCGGTTTTTATCCTTGGTCTGTGGGGGATGGGAATTGAGGCACAATGTGCGCACCCAAAGCTGAACCGTTCTGGGCAGCCTCTGCTCACTCATCCAGCTACCCACACGGCGGCAAGGCCCCTTCCCCCAGCCTATTCTCCCCCTATATATCCCATAGGAACCATAAGTTATCCTCTTAGATAGAACTTTCACTAGGTTAGCTGAATCACCAGAAACAAATTAGCCAATAATTCATTAAGCCCATCTCAATTAATTCCGCATCATAAGCAGAGTAGTAACAGTGAGCATGAAGATCTGAACCACACAGGTCACAATGGTAAAGCAACGCAGAAGCCCACAAAGCTTACTTACTGAAGAGGCTAGCCCAGAAGACCCCAACATTAATGAAGTGGTAGACAACCTCTCTGACAAAGAATTTAGAAGGGAGCTATTGAGGATGTTTAGGGAGCTAAAAGAAAGAATGGAAAGCAATGCCAAGAAAAGACAAGAGGATTTGAAGGTCAAAATGAGGAAAATGCAAACAAAATTACAAACGGAAATGTCAGACCTGAAAAACCTGGTAGGCAAATTGGAAAACTCAGTGGAAGGCCTCAGCAGCAGAAAACAGCTGCTGAGGAAAGAATCAGTGAGCTCGAAGATGAAGTCCAGAGACTCTCCAGAAAAGAGCTGAAAATGGAAAAGAGATTCACAATCCGGGAGCAGATGACTAGAGGAGATCATGATGAAGCCAAGAAGAGTAACATAAGAATTATTGGAGTCCCAGAGGGACAGGAAGAAAACCCGGATGAAGAAGAAACTGTCAAAGACATCATTGCTGTGACATTTCCAGAGCTGAGGAAAACAGGTGACCACATTCAGGAGGCCCTAAGGCCTAGAAGAAATTCGAATAAAAATACCCCAAGCTAGAAGAAATTCGAATAAAAATACCCCAAGACACATCCTGATCAAAATGACAAAAACCTTAGATAGAGAGAAAATTCAGAAAGCAGCAAGATCAAAGAAAGAAATTGCCTATAAAGGAGCATCCTTAAGATTCACAGCCAATTTGTCTGCTGAGACCCTCATGGCCCGAAAACAGTGGTGGGATATAGTGAAAAAACTCAATGACATAAATGCCTCACCAAAAATACTTTACCCAGCGAGACTCTCATTCATAACAGAAGGAACAACACACAGACAAACAACAGCTCAGGAACTTCATAGACTCAAAACCATGGTTACAAGAACAGCTAAATGGGCTAATTTAAGACAAGATAGGCCCCTCAAATACACCAAGTTTCAACACAAAAATGGAACAAAACCCCATAACAATAATCTCTTTCAACGTCAATGGGCTAAATGCGCCAATTAAAAGACACAGAGTGGCAGAATGTGAACCCAACATTCTGCTGCCTGCAAGAAACACATCTCAATAGCATCTCAATAGTCAGAGCAAACACAGGCTCAACGTCAAAGGCTGGAAAACAATCCTACAGTCAAACTAGTCTCATAAAAATACTGGAGTAGCCATCCTAGTATCAGACCACATTAATTTCAGACTGAAGAAGGTCACAAGAGACAGTGAAGGCCATTTCTTATTGATCAAGGGATCGGTACAACAGGAAGAACTTGCAATACTAAATGTATATGCACCTAATGAGGGACCAGCAAAGTACTTAAAACAACTACTCATAGACTTGGAGAAAGACATCGATAGCAACAAAATACTAGTGGGAGGCTTCAACACCGCTTTATCACATTTTGATAGATCAGCCAGACTCAAGCTTAGCAAGGACATACTTCATCTGAGGGAAAAATAAAATCCAGATCCCGGACGAGAAAAATCAAACACCTGGAAATTAAAGAGCTCACTATTGGACAAAGAGTGGCTTAGAAAGGAAATCAAAGAGGAAATCAAAAGATTCCTGGATATGAACAAAAATGAGGACACAAGATACCAAACCTTAGGGGACACAGCAAAAGGTGTGTTAAGAGGAAAGTTTATAGCTCTACAAACATTCCTCAGGAAGAAGGAGCGAGCCCACATAAATAACCTAACCTCAGAACATAAGAGCTTGGAGACTGACCAACAAAAAGAGCCCAATACGAATAGGAGGAAGGAAATAATAAAAACTCAGAGCAGAGATTAACGAGATGGCAACCCAAAAAAGAATCTGAAAGATTAATGAAAGCGAGAGCTGGTTCCCTGAGAAAATAGACCAGATTGATAAGCCTCTAGCAAATCTCACAAAAAAAGGGAGAAAGAAAACCCTAAAAAAACCAATCAGAAATGAAAAGGGAGTCATTACAACAGAAACTACAGAAATTCAAAGGATCCTCAGGGAGTACTCTGAGAAGCTTTATTGCACGGAACACGAAAACCTCGAGGAAATGGATAAATTCCTAGATTTCTATAGCCTTCCAAGGCTGAACCAAGAAGACCTGGAATACCTGAACAGACCTATTGCCACCAAGGAAATTTAAACGGTAATAAAAAGTCTCCCCAAGCACAAAAGTCCTGGCCCAGATGAATTCACTAGTGAATTCTTCCAAATCTTTAAAAGAGGACTTACTCCCAATCCTCTTTAAGATTTTCCACAAAAATTGAAGTATCAAAAATACTTCCGAACAGTTTCTATGAAGCAAATATCACCCTGATACCAAAAGCGGACAGAGATACCACAAAGAAAGAGAATGACAGGCTGATATCCCTGATGAACACAGACGTAAAGATCCTCAACAAACTATAAGCAAATAGAATCCAATGACACATCAAAGAGATCATACAGCATGACCAAGGAGGATTCATCCCAGGGATGCAAGGATGGTTTAACATTTGGAAATCAATCAACATAATCCATCATATCAACAAAAGATAAAAACCATATGATCATATCAATAGATGCAGAGAAAGCATTAGACAAGATCAGCACCCGTTTATGATAAAAACTCTCAGCAAAAGAGGCATTGAAGGAACTTTCCTCAATATAGTCAAAGCCAGCTACCACAAGCCCACGGCAAGTATCATTCTCAATGGGAAAAAACTAAAAGCCTTCCCTCTAAGATCAGGCACAAGACAAGGTTTCCCAGTTCTATTCAGTATATTATTGGAAGTCCTGGCAATTGCAGTTAGGCAAGAGAAAGGTATCGAGGGAATACAGATAGGAAAGAAAGAGGTCAAACTATCACTATTTGCAGATGAAATGATACTATACTTAGAAAATCCTAAAGATTCTACAGAAAAGCTCCCAGAAATAATAGGTCGGTTTAGTAAAGTGGCAGACTACAAAATCAACACCCCAAAGCCCATGGCTTTCTTGTATACAAATAACTAAAGAGAAGAAAGAGATATTTAAAAAAATCCCATTCACAATAGTTACGGTCAAGGTCCTCCCGTTGTTCATCGATTTGCTCGAGCGGGCCCAGTAACATCTCCATTGTGACACTTGTTACTGTGTTTGGCATATTGAAAACGTCACGGGGAGGCCTTGCTGTGTCGGCGAGATACTCTCGGTAGCTTGCCGGGCTCTCCGAGAGGGGCGGAGGAATCGAACTCAGGTCAGCCATATTGGCTGCGTGCAAGGCAAATGCCCTACCACTGTGCTATCACTCCAGCCCATTCACAATAGTACCTCAGTAAATCAAGTACCTCAGAATTAGCTTAACCAAAGAGGTGAAAGACCTATACAAAGAAAATTACAAAATACTACTTTAAGGAATAAAAGAGGACATCAGGAAATAGAGACACATTCCTGCTCATGGATAGGTAGCATTAACATTTTATTAAAAAGGCAATACTGCCCAAAGCACTATACAAATTCATTATGGTCCCTATCAGGATACCCATGACATTTTTCAAAGAAATAGACAAAACAATCCTGAAATTCATATGGAACAATAAACCCCCACAAATAGCTAAAACAATCCTTGGAAAAAGAAGACGGGTGGCATCACCCTCCCCAACTTCAAATTGTACTACAAAGCAGTAGTAATTAAGACAGCATGCTACTGGGCTAGAAACAGACCAATGGAATTGAGTTTAATAGTCTGTCACAGACCTCCAAACAAACGACCACTTAGTCTTTGACAAAGAGCAAGAAATGGGAAGTGGATCAAGGAAAACCCCTTCAACAAGTGGTACTGGAAAAACTGGATAGCTACCTGCAAAAAAAATGAACTCTGACCTCTGTCTAATGCCAGGCACAAAAGTCAGATCAAAGTGGATTAAAAACCTCAAGATCAGACATGAATCCATACGGTACAGAGAGGAAAATGTAGGCAGAACTCTCCACGACATTGAAGCTAAAAACATCTTTAAGGATGAAACACACTGACCATGCAAGTCGAAGCAAACATAAACAAATGGGACTACATCAAACTAAGAAGCTTCTGCACTTCAAAAAAAAAAATAGTGACCAAAATACAGAAAGAGCCTACAGAATGGGAAAGAATATTTACCCAATACCCACCTGATAAGGGATTAATATCCAGGATATACAAGACACTAGTAGAATTGTACAAGAAAAAAAAATCCTCCAATCCCGTCCAAAAATGGGGAGACCAAATGAACAAAAAAGAAATACAAATACAAATGGCCAAAAGGCACAAGGAAAAATGCCCCACATCGCTAGCCATCAGGGAAATGCAAATCAAAACAACAATGAGATATCATCTCACACCACAGAGACTGGCAGACATTCAAAAGAACAAAATCAACCAGTGCTGGCGTGGATGTGGGGAAAAAGGGATACTCTTTCACTGTTGGTGGGAATGCCCACTAATTCAGCCTTTCTGGAAAACAATATGGACAGTACTTCAAAAACTAGAAATTGAGTTTCCATATGACCCCGCAATAACACTTCTGGTAATATATCCCGAGGATGCAAAAAAGCACAGTAGAAATTACATCTGTACCTGTATGTTCATTGCAGCACAGTTCACAATAGTCAAAATCTGGAAACAACCCAAGTGCCCGAGAACAGATGACTGGTTAAAGAAACTTTGGTACATCTACACAATGGAATATTATGCAGCTGTCAGGAGAGACAGAGTCATGAACTTTGCTTATAAATGGATAGACATGGAGAATCACTTAGTATCATGCTAAGTTAAATGAGTCAGGAAGAGAGGGACAGGCATAGAAGGACTGCACTCATTTGTGGAATATAAAACAACATAACAAGAGGCTGACACTTAAGGACAGTAGATATATGGGACAGATAGATTGCTCCATAGGTCGAAGCCTCCCTCATGAACAAAAGCGGAGAAAGCAGCTGGAATAGAGAAGGGATCACTAAGAAAAAGACGGTTGGAGGAATCGGTCGGGATGGGAGTTGTATGCAGAAATTAGATAAAGGACCAAACATGATAACCTCTCAGGGTCTGTACTGCAAACCATAATGCCCAAAAGCAGAGAGAGATTATGGGGAATCATGTCTTCCACAGAGGCAGGGGGAGGGTGGGAAAGGGAGGGTATACTGGGGATATTGTTGGTGGGGAATGTGCACTGGTGGAAGGATGAGTGTTTGATCATTGTGTGACTGTAACCCAAACATAAAAGCTTGTAACTATCTCACGGTGATTCCAGAAAATATATATATATATATATGTGTGTGTGTGTGTGTATATATATATATATATATATATATATATATATATATATAGTTATGGAAGTCCTAGTCACAGTAATTAAGAAAAAGAAGTAAAGAAATACAAATTGGAAATGAAGAAATAAAATTATGATTATTTGAAGAGGACGTATTTTATATAAAAATGCTAAAGACTGCAAAGTAACTAGAAATAATAAATGAATACAAAAAAGTACAAGGAAACAATAAAGAAAAAATCTGTTGCATTCGTATATGCAAGCAATGAGCTAGAAAAAAGAGAAATGAAGAAACAATCTCACATTCAAATCAAACAGGATAAAAAACTTTAAAGTAAATGTAGAAAAGAAGAAGCCTGAGAGATATACTTGAAAAGAATAAAATAATGACATTTATTCAGCTAATTAACCCTTAGAGGGTTACCACTTTTTGTGTATACATATTCACCACCAGAAAGCTATTCTTTCAGTACATTTTTAGCATTCAAAACACCACTATCAACTACTGTTACTCTGCCAGGGTATTAGATAACTTTTGATTTAGTGACTATACAACATCAAGAAATTGTACCATTTTATCAACAACATTCTGCTTCTCCAATTTCTCTGAAACTGGAAACCGCTATATTATTCTCAGCTTCCATTTACTTAACCTTTTTAGATTGCACGTGTGAGATCATGCAGTATCTTTCTTTGTCTAACTTATTTTACTTATAATGATGTCCTGTGGGTTCATTCTTGTCCTCTGATCTTTGACTATCCCAGAGCTGCAGCCAAGAAGCATGTTTTAGGAGTACTTTTGGTTACTTTTGACCATTCCTTATGAAGTTGGAAAGCCTTGGTCCTCTGGTTGGGAGTATGTATCACCTGGTCTAATTGACACCAGTAGCTCACTCACCTTGACATTCTTTCTTTAAAATAAACTGTTACTTAAAAATTATACTAACAATACAAGAATACTGTGTTTAATCCTTCATCTACTGGTGATCAGTAAGATAGAAAACACCAGCGCTGGGCTGAGCAGATAGCTCACAGGGCTTGAGTGAGTGCTATGTATGTTGGAGACCCAGGTTTAATCCCCAGCACTGCATGATCCTGACCGAGAGAGATGCTCAAAAATATTGAGTCCAGAGGAGTTCCTAATCATTGCAAGATATGGCCCCAAACTGAAAACTCAATGAAATAAACACCATCAAAATGATCAAATTTGGACACACACATGTCAGAGCTTCCTCCCCCGCCACCCGCCCGTGGTGCCAGGGATGAGAACCAGATCCTCTGGATGCAAAGCACATGCTCCACCCCTTGGAGTTACATCCCTGTTCCCTACAGTACTACTTCAATGGTACATGGATGTTAGCTCAGTTTTCGAGCAGATTTCAATGAACGGAGAGGAGGAGGTGGTAGTTGGCCACCTTGTGTTAGGAAGCACTCTTCTCTCAACACTGATGCTCAGGACAATATTCCTTTCTATTTACTGAACCCATGCGTCTTTGATCTTTATTATTCCAAGGAGTCTTACAGAACGGACAGGCAGTCAAAGAGGTGAAAGAAAAGGAGGGTGGATTTCATCCTGAATCTTGGGGACATTTTATTATCACCAAATCACACTGAATCCTCTACAGAGGGATGTGCATAGATACAGGTGGATTTCTACAAGCATATCTGACACAAATTTATATAGATTGCTCCCCTCCTCTTCTCCTTAGGGAAGATATCAGCAGGAATAATTACAAAGCTCCATTAGGAATGGGATATTTTTGATTTCTGCTATATATTACAGGACTTTCTAGAATTGACATCAGTTCTTAATTTGCTTTTCAAGTTGTATTCTTGGTCATCATCTTTTCTTTTTCTTGTTGTTATTTTCTTTGTTTTTTTGGATTGCTCCAAGAGGTGCTTGGGGGACCAGATGTACAATGGGATTGAATTGGGATAGACTATAGGACTATTTGTATAGGACAAATGCTTTACCATACCTACTGTACTATCTCTCCAGCCCCAGCCCAGGCTCCATTATTCTGGTATTCTGCTCTCCTTAGTACACATCCACAATCAAGGTTACCTCTTTATTTCTTCTTTCTTTCTCTCCCATTGTTGGGGCTTTCTCACACATGGAAGACTAGAGCTCTAGTCCCTGAACTACACTATCAGATTTTATTATCCTTAAAAAAAAATTGGGAGCCAGAGTGATAGCACAGCGGGTAGGGCATTTGCCTTGTACACGGCCAACCCGAGTTCGATCCCTGGCATCCCATATGGTCCCCCAAGCACCGCCAGGAGTAATTCCTGAGTGCAGAGCCAGGAGTGACCCCTGATCATTGCTGGGTGTGACCCAAAAGGCAAAAAAAAAATTGGGGGGAGCCACACCCTGTGGTGCTTAGGGATTACCCCTAGCTCTGCATTTAAGGATCAAGAGAGATGCCAGGGATCGAAGCTGTATGTGCCATGTGGAAGGCAAGTGCCCTCAACTGCACTATTGCTCTGGCCCCTGTATGTCTTTTTTAAAATCACATTATTTACTAAACATATATTCAAGGTATTCTCCAAACATCCATATTTCCTAAACATATATCCAAGGTAGGTATTATATTTTACAGGTAAGAAAACTGCATCTGAAAGAAATCAAATAATTATTCAAGACTACATAGTTCAGTCATCAGGCTTTGAATTCTGCTAGTTGTGATATGAAATCATGTTGCTTCTTTCAGGCAACTGAAAGAGCTAATCAGAAAATACACCATTTGTAATATTTTATAAAATTCAAAGCATGTTATAAAGTCATGCTTGCTTGCAAAAACTGACAGTTTTGATTAATATTAAGAATTCAACTACTGCCTATTTTAGGTAGCTGGAAAAATGCACAGAAACTTGTTTTCTGAAGGGTATACCTAAGCCAGTCTTGGTTAAGCATACTTTAAAAAGAAAACTCAATAAATTTGTTGCATTTTTCATTTAGAATGATACATGAAGCAATCGAAATTGAAAATGATAAACAGAAGTATTCGCGGTTTGGAAGGAGTATGTAATTCCATATTATGTGTGCATGGTGGGGAAGGAGAAGGTACTTAGAGTTCAGTAATTAACCTACCACTAAAATAACATGCAAACTTTCTATGTATACATTTGGACAGATAAACTGCATGAAAAAATATGAGCATGAAAAACACAAATTTTTCTTTAAAAATAGTTGAGGGGCTGGAAAGATAGCACAGCGGGTAGGGCGTTTGCCTTGCACGCAGCCGACCAGGGTTCGATTCCCAGCATCCTATATGGTCCTCTGAGCACCGCCAGGAGTAACTTCTGAGTGCAGAGCCAGGAGTAACCCCTGTGCATTGCCAGGTGTGACCCAAAAAGCAAAAAAAAAAAAATAGTTGAGACCGTTGGAAAGAGCAACTAAAGATGACAATATATTGTAAGGAGGAGGAACATGGATGGCAATGTGGTTGAGAAACATCTGGTGTTTATGTTTTAAAAATACAATTACTTATTTACAGTTTTACAAAAATGGAATGAAAACATTTTAGACTTTTGCTTGGTGAAACTATTTTGAGTGGAGAATAAGAAGAACAATGGTAACAAATTGATAATATTATGATAACGCAATTATGGGATTATATAGTCTGAGTTATTGAGACAATGTATGATTTTGTAAACCATGGTGCCTTAAAAATTAATGAAAAACAATCTTCAAACATCAACTATCACTTTCTGTTCTTTTCTCTAATATGTATTCATATACATATATATAATTGTATTTAGGCATTGTGATTTACAATTGTGTTCATACTATTTATCCATACAATATTCCAACAATCCTAATACCAACATCAACTTCCCTTCACCACTGTCTCGAGGTTCCCTTCCCCACGCCAGCCTGCCTTCTGAAGAGACACAATTTTAATATTAATTATTATAGCTTGGGGCCTGTGCATCATATTGATGGTTCTCTCTCTCTCTATATATATATGTATACATATACAGATATGTGCACACACACATTCCACACCTCTATACCACCAATGTGTCCAACGCCCCTGTCACCTCGATGCTGACTCTTCTTACATCTCCCCTCCATTTCTTTCCGCTGGCCTTGTCATTACTGTAATCTAAGGTAATTTAAGGTTAACTAAATCCAAGGATTTGCCCCACTCTGGCACCTTATATTCGGCTGCCATGTTATTTTGTATACCGCAGATAAGAGAGATCATTCAGTATGTGACCTTCTTCTGACTTCACTTAAGCTGATATCCTCGAGTTCTATCCAGCAAACTGCATGATTTTGTCATTCCTTGTGGTTGTGTAATATTTCATTGAGTATATACACTACACTTTCATTATCTACAAATCTGCCTTGGGCTAGATATTAGAAGTGGGATTGCTGGGTCCTATGAAGCTCCACCTTTACTTTTGAGAAACGTCCATACTGTTTTCCATAGGAACTGAACTAGATAGCATTTCTGCCAGCAGTGTATAAGAGTTACCTCACAGTAAGCACGCAGGTTGTTTTCAGACTTTTTTGATATGTGCCTTTCTCACTATGTCAGATGGTATCCGATTGTTTGATTATTTGTATTTCCCTGATCATAAGTGATGAATACTTTTTCATATATCGATTGAACATTTGTTTTCTCCCCATTTTTGATAGGGTTTTGCTGCTGATCATTATGAGCACTTTATAAATCTTGGACTGCAACCCTTTATCAGATGAGTGCAAATATTTTATTCCAGTCAGTAGGGGTGCCCATGTTTAGTCCATGTTTTCTTTTTCCAAGAGGAAATTTTTAAATTTGATGCAGTACCATTTGTTCATTTTTGTTATCTCTGCCAAGGGAAGCATACAGTTGAAAACACCTTTGAACTCTCAGGTTTTTATAACACACATGGGGAACTGTAGAGGTTACCCACCACACGACCTGAAAGGTCAGTTAAATAAGTGCGTGGGTATCTTGTTAACAAGAACTGGAAGAAAATCAGGAAGGTCAACCAGCTCATTCATAAAATATGATTGGGGGTGTTCCCAAGCAGTGCTTAGGGATTTTGGGGGCTCCTCCCATTGATTCTTGGCCAACAGGTAGGTAGTTCAATGCTCTGACCAGACAGTGCTGGGGATTACTCAGGTCACGCCTGCTGTACTGGAGGCCTTTAGAGTCACATATTTGGTGCTGGGGGGGGGACCATGAGAGCTGTACCTGGCAACACCTTTGGACTCATGTGGTGCTGAAGATCAAGTCAGGGTCAGCTGCATGCAAGATACACGCCTTACACCAGATTCTGTATCTCCAACCCCCAAGGAATATGTTTTGACCAATTACTATAGATTTGCATGGGTGATATCAACTATTCATAATGTCAGAAGATAAATAGAAGATAAATATTCATAAAAAGGAAATTATTTTAGCTGAGTATCTGTAGTAGGACTAAAATAAACTGAGGAGAGAGAGCTAGAGAGCGAGAGAGCAAGAGTGAGAGAGCGAGAGAGATTGAGAGAGAGAGAGAGAGAAAGAGAGAGAGAGGTTAGCACAGCCATGTTTAATGAGCTCTAGCTAGTTTTCAGACCTAGAAGCCTTTAAGGAAGTGAGAAAAACTTCTGAAGCCAGAAGCTAGATAGACCATGGTGGGCTCTGTGAATCTTTCCTTAGCCCAAGGGTCTAGCAAACACTTTCAGCATTTTACTTTCCCTCTTATTAGCAGCAGTGAGACAATCCACCGAAGTGCAGCACATACTGCCGGCCTTGCAAGAAAAAGAGATGAGACTGAATAACCTTCCTTTTAGTAATTAAGGAGCCCCAGTGCTAAACAGTGGGTAGAAATGTGAAATACCATGTCATAATCCCGCAGATCATAGACTTCGTCTATCCAAGTTTCTACTTTAACCTCTGCATAAAAATAATACAGAAAGCCAAAATGGGGGGATGGGAAGGTTTCTCAAAAAGCATTTGCTCTTCAGGAAGGTGTTCTATTGTCATTTCATCTAAGGTTAGTTTTCTCTTTTTCCTCTAAATGTTCTGTCTGGAGAAAGAAGTTTCAGCCTCGAAAAAAATCTAGTCTCACCTCTCTCATCCATTCTCGAATGGTCTTGCCAGCTTCTTGGTGCCACACGTTGTGAACAGAGTCTGTCAGCGCCACGGCAGTTACCTTACTTTTTACATCTGCTTCTCGTTGAATCATCTGTTTTAGGAGAAGAAGAATATGATAATGGCTATAATTTTTTCCCTCCTGGGTAAGACCTGCTTAGTCGCAGGTAATAACATTGCATTGAGCATGTAAAAGGCAACATGTATCTTTTGTTCAGACACTGAACACCGGCCCTGTTCTTGTGCAGAGATGTGAAAAGTATTTTCTCTTACAAAGATAATATGACTTCCATCTTAAAGCAACACAGATCTATCATTTTTTCACGGGGATTGACAAATCAAGGATTAAAGAAACCCGGAAAGGGGAGGATCCCTGAGGTTTTCTTGTAGGAGTTTCTTCCTATTTCAAAGCTTCAAGGGTTCACTGGGAGCTACAGGACTGACTTCTACAAAGTCTCATGCGATGGTACATCAGTAAAGAAACATGTAAACAGTAAAGAAACACTGACTCTCAGTTTTACTTGGCCTGCTTATCACCGTCTTGAAGTCCTCATTGTTTTAAAATGACCACAAATCTTTTCTTTTATACCTTATAAATAACATTTTACTTTGTTATATATTTATATCAGCGATTACTCTTTCACTTCTTTCTTGAGGATGTATTTAATATAACTATTTAATATATAGAATTATTATATAACTATGGGCTGGAGCGATAGCACAGCGGGTAGGGCGTTTGCCTTGCACGCGGCTGATCCGGGTTCGATTCTTCCGTCCCTGTCGGAAAGCCTGGCAAGCTCCCCGTGGTGTATTCGATATGCTAAAAACAGTAACAAGTCTCACAGTGGAGACGTTACCGGTGCCCACTGAGCCAATTGATGAACAAATGGAGGACAGTGCTAAGATGCTATTATATAACTACATAATACATAAAATATGTTATATATAACTAATATATAACTATTTAATGGATAAAATTAAATAGTTCTTAGATATATATACATATGAAACTAAAAAAATTAATGCAGCAGAGCCTTGCAAGCAAAGAAATAGCAAAAATAAAAGTTCTACATCCGATGAATCATAGAAGGTTTTATTTGGCTAGCACTAGGAATTCTAAATTTTCTTTTTTTAATGAATCACTGTGAGATACAGTTAGAAAGACTTCATGACTGAGTTTCAGTCATACAATGATCGAACATCCATCCCTCCACCAGTGTACAATTTCCACCACCAATGTACCCAGTATCCCTCCCTCTCATCCTGCCCCTCCCCCTGGCTCTATGGCAGACAATTTATTTTTTTTTTAATTTTTGTTATATTTATTTACTGAATCACTGTGGGAAAAGTTACAAGGCTTTCAGGTTTAAGTCTCGGTCAAACAATGATCAAACACCTTTCCCTTCACCAGTACTTATTTTTCACCACCAAGAACCCCAATATACCCCCCTCCCACCCCTCCCAATGCCTGTGAGGCAGGTGATTTCTACTTAACTCTCTTTCTACTTTGATTACATTATTTCAACAAAAGATGCACCATTATTGTGTAGAGTTTCCACCCAACAATCAGAACGGCTGAAAAGGAATTGTGAAATTTGTTTTCTATAGCTGGTTATGAGAACCATATGATGTCTCATGGCCGCTATTGCAGCTGCGTGATTTTGGATTTCTGATATTTTACTAATTAAGTCTGAAGGGATTTCTGCCAAGAGCCAGATAATTACAAGATTGGCTTCTGTGCCTCTGGAGCCATGACGTGCCTGAGAGCCGCTCGTGGGGGAAACTCGTGACCTCGGTAGGGCGTGAAGGATGATATGGCAGACAATTTAAAGCTACTCTTAATTTGAACAGAAAATACAAGAAATCATAATGAAAGTACAGTTAAAATGCACTAAGAAGTAGCCCTGAATCCCATAGCAACACTTATTTCTTTACCATATGTCTTTTACCTTCTTTTAGAAAAGCAACTAGGCATTATTTGCTATTAATTTCAATGAATTGCCTATCAAAAAACATTACCATAATTTTTGAGAAAGGGAGAACACTGAAGGAGGCTAAAGGATCATAAAAAGAACACCACATACCATGTTTATCATACCAAACTAAGCCCATTTGCTTTGGAATTAGACACCTCTCAGCCAACTGGCTGATTCTACTTTAAGACAATACAAACACAGGGTCTCCTTTTTTTCCCTTCCAAGATAAATGATAAAATCTACATGCAAAAAGCTCTCCTTTATACTTTTTTTTTTCATTTTTGGGTTACACTCCGTGATGCGCAGGGGTTACTCCTGGCTCTGCACTCAGGAGTCACTCCTGGCAGGGCTTGGGGGACCATATGGGATACTGGAGATCGAACCGGGTTGGTGGCGTGCAAGGCAAACGCCCTACCCGCTGTTCTATTACTCCAGCCCCTTCTTTATACTTCTTTTTTTAAAAAGAATTTATTAATGAAACACCATGAGGTACAGTTGTAGACTTACAAATTTTTGTGCTTGGGTTTCAGTTATACAATGATCAAGTACCCATTCCTCCACCAGTGCCCATTTTCCACCACCACGGATCCCAGTATCCCTCCCACCCACCCCCAATACCCCCATCCAACCCCACCTCTGTGGCAGGGCATTCCCTTTTGTTGTCTCTCTCCTTTTGGGTGCTCTGGTTAGCAAAAGAGGCATTGAATGGCAATCATGTTCAGTCTAGAGTCTACTTTCAGCATGCATCGCCTATCCTGGGAGGATCCTGCCAACATCCTTCATTTGGTGCTCCCTTCTCTATCTGAGCTGCCATTTCCCCTAGCATGTGCAGCTGGCCTCCAAGCCATGAGGTGAACCTCTGGTTCTTATCTCGGCTATTTTTGGGTGTTAGTCTCCTATTTTGTTACTTTATGTTCCCCAGATGAATGCAATATTTCTATGTCTGTCCCTTTCTTTCTGACTCATTTCGCATAGCCTGATAGTACCATGTAGTACCACCTGTATGTAAATTTCATGACTTCATCTTTTCTAACAGCTACATAGTACTCCATTGTGTAGATGTACCAAAGTTTCTTTAACCAGTCATCTGTTCTTGGGCACTCAGGTTTCTTCCAGTTTCTGGCTATTGTAAAGAGTGCTGCAATGAACAAACAAGTGCAAATGTCACTTCGACTATACATTTTTGCCTTTCTGGGATATATTCCCAGGAGTGGTACTGCTGGGTCAAATGGGAGCTCAATTTCTAATTTTTTGAGAATCGTCCATACTGTTTTCCAGAAGGGCTGAACCAGTGGACATTCCCACCAACAGTGAAGGAGTGTCCCTTTCTCGCCACATCCACGCCAGCATCGGTTGCTTTTGTTCTTTTGGATGTGGGCCAGTCTCTGAGGTGTGAGATGGTATCTCATTGTGGTTTTGATCTGCATCTCCCTGATGATTAATGATGTAGAGCATTTTCTCATGTGCTTTTTTGCCATTCGGATTTCTTCTTTGAGAAAGTTTCTGTTCATTTCATTGCCCCATTTTTGGATGGGGTTGGATGTTTTCTTCTTGTGGAGTTTAACCAGTATCTTGTATATCCTTGATATCAAGCCCTTGTCATATGTGTATTCGGCGAATATCCTTTCCCATTCTGTAGACTGTCTTTGTATTTTGGTCACTGTTTCTTTTGAGGTGCAGAAGCTTCTTAGTTTAAGATACTCCCATTTGTATATCTCTGTTTTCACTTGCTTGGCCAGTGGCATGACATCTTTGAAGATACCATTAGCTTCAATGTCATGGAGGGTTTTGCCAACTTTGCCTTCAATGTACCTTATGGATTCCGGTCTGATGTTGAGGTCATAAATCCATTTTGATCTTACTTTTGTCCATGGCGTTAGGCAGAGATCTGAGCCCACTTCTTTTGCATGTAGCTGTCCAGTTTTGCCAGCACAATTTATTAAAGAGGCTTTCCCTGCTCCATTTCACTTTTCTTGCCCCCTTATCGAAGATTAGATGATCAAATGCTTGGGAGGATATGTCAGTATATTCGACTCTGTTCCATTGGTCTGCAGCTCTACTTTTGTTTCAGTACCATGCTGTTTTAATTATTACTGCTTTGTAGTAGAGTTTGAAGTTAGGGAGGTTGATTTCTCCCATTTTCTTTTTCCCAAGAACTGTTTTAGCTATTCATGGGGGCTTATTGTTCCATATGAATTTCAGGAGTGTTTGCTCCATTCCTTTGAAGAATGTCATGTGTATCGTTTTGGGGATCACATTGAATTTGTACAATGCTTTGGGGAGTATTGCCATTTTGACAATATTAATTCTCCTGATCCATGAGCAGGGGATATCTTTTTATTTTCTTGTGTCCTCTTTTATTTTCTGAAGGAGCATTTTTTAGTTTTCTTTGAACAGGTCCTTTACTTCCTTAGTTAAGCTGATTCATTGGTACTTTGAAAGTCTGTATGCCACGAAACAATAGAACCTAGAAGAAATGGATAAATTCCTGGATTCTTATAATCTCCCAAGGCTGAATCAAGAAGATATAGAGTACCTGAATAGACCTATTAACATCAAGGAAATTGAAACTGTAATCAAAAGTCTTTTCAAAAACAAAAGCCCTTGTCCAGGTGGATTCACTAGTGAATTTTTCCAAACATTTAAAGAGGAACTATTGCCAGTTCTTCTCAAGCTTTTCCAGTAAATTGAAGAAACAGAAACTCTCCCAAACAGTTTCTATGAAGTCCATATCTCTCTAATACCAAAAGGAAACAGACACCATAAGAAAAGAAAACTATAGGCCAATATCCTTGATGGACACAGACGCAAAGATCCTCAACAAACCAATAGCAAATAGAATCCAATGACTCATCAATAAGATCATACACCATGACCAAGTGGGATTTATCCCAGGGATGCAAGGATGGTTTAACATTTGGAAATCTATCAACGTAATCCATATCACCAGAAGAAAAGATAAAAATCATATGACCATATCAATAGATGCAGAGAAAGCATTTGACAAGATCCAGCACCTGTTTATGATGAAAACCCTCGCCAAAATGGGTATAGAGGGTACTTTTCTCAATATAGTTAAAGCCTACAGCAAGCAACATCCTCAATAGGGAAAAACTGAGAGCCTTCCCTCTAAGATCAGGGACGAGACAAGGATGCCCACTCTCTCCACTGCTGTTCAATATAATACTGGAAGTACTTGCAATAGCGGTTAGGCAAGAAAAAGATATTAAGGGCATTTAGGTAGAAAAGGTAGAAATCAAGCTCTCACTATTTGCAGATGATATGATACTACACTTAGAGAACTCTAAAACCTCTACCAAGAAACTTTTAAAGTTGAAGGTTATAAAATCAATACCCAAAAGTCCATGGCTTTCCTATTGTAAATAGTGAGAGAGAAGAAAGTGACATGAAAAAAACAATCCCGTTCACAACTGTGGCCCAGAAAATACTTTATACTTCTTAAACCCTGCATATGCATGCCCTCTCTCACTGAGAACTACTTAATGGGAACCTAATTCGCTGGTTGGTTGCCTCAGCAGTATTTCTGCATCTTAAATCCTTGTGTCCTGCTGGTGTTTTCTCCTTACAAAATGTGGAAATTCAAAATCAAAGTCTCTTATCAGCATCATAATATTACTGCAAATACCTTGCAATACCAGTATTTCAAGAGCATAAAATATTACGGAGTTTTTCTACCATTTAGAGTTTATTTAAAAAAGAGTCGATTGGATCACACCGGTACTAGAAGCTAAAATTTTAAACCA
This sequence comes from Sorex fumeus, assembly GCF_029834395.1. Lineage (NCBI taxonomy): Eukaryota > Metazoa > Chordata > Mammalia > Eulipotyphla > Soricidae > Sorex > Sorex fumeus. Next base: position 8,171,956 of record NW_026606075.1, on the reverse strand, counting down.
CCACAAGATATTAAAAAATAAAATTGCATGTTAGAAAATCCAACTGACTCATGAAGAATATACATATACTCATCCTCATCTTCTAAACAAGCAGCACTTGGAGAGATCTAGAAAGATTACTACTGATACTGCAAAAGAAATTGTTTTTCTGATATTCTAGAAAAAAATCTGCATTTTAAACATCTCCCCCAGATTTTGTTGTGGTTGTTCATGACATATGCAGACTTAATGTGGTAGTGTTTAGTGCTGAGAGATAGCACTCTTACCTTTCACATGGCTGACCCTGGTTCCATCCCTGGCACCACATATGGTCCCTTAAGCAGAGAGTGAGGAGCAAATCCTACGTACCTCTGTGTGTGGCGCCCATACCCCCCAAAAGCGGTGGTGTCTGAAAATACTAAATTTGGTGAAATGAGATAAAATTAATAGGCTGAGGATTTAGTACAGGTGTAGAGAGTCTGGTGATTATAATTTCACTAACCTGGAAGAATATAGTTATTCGACACTCCACAAGACAGAAAAATCTTTGATGTCTGTACATCTGACTGACAGATATAATGAGGTGCAACTTTTCTATATATCAACTCATGACACAGGCCAGCACAATTCTCCCATATATTGTTATAGTCTTTCAAAACTTAAAAATTACTTCGATATTTTATTATTAGAGGTGGGAAATGGTCAAATTCCAGAGGATTTCAATAAAGACAAGCTATTTATAAATGAACCCAGTTAAGAAGAATTTTGAACTTAATTAAGATGGGCAGAACTGTAAATTGGTAAAAACTTTCTTTCAAGGTAAAAATCTCTCACATACCCTAACTAATTCTATCAAGATTAGCAATTATCAAAGTGTTCACCATAATGAAAATCTGGTGTTTCAGACTACTTCTGTATGTTTCAGTCTTGATGCAATCTAATCTGATAAAATGGGAACTATTACAATTGATATTTCTGTCCAGAGTTTTTGCTTTTTGCACCAGTTAGCTTAACTCAAAGCTCATTGTCCCTTCCTTACTGACAGTACTAAGAATGAGCAGTGATGAAAAATGCTGGTGAATGGACAGAAATGGTAGGGGCAGAATGAAGATAGGGATAAAGATTGATTAAGAGAAGAATCTTGGCTAGAATATAGGTAGAGCACAAAAGTATAGGTAGAGCATACTAATAAGAATATGGGGGAGGGGCAAGCGAGAGAGAGAGAGAGAAAGAGAGAGAGAAAGAGAGAGAGAAAGAGAGAGAGAAACCCATCCATCCCCATAAAGGAAGGTTGGCAGGGAGGGGACTGGGGGCAGTTATGAGAGGGGAACCAGGGACACTGGTGCTGGGAAACATACACTGGTGGAGAGAGATGGGTGTTGAAACACTGTATGATTGAACCTAACAGTGAACAGCTTTGTAAGGGTCTATATTACAGTGATTTGATTTTAAAAAATCCTTTTAAAAAAATGTTGGTTGGAGAAACTGGTAGGCAAGAAACATCCTACAGAATGAAAGAAAATATTTGCATACCACATATCAAATAAAGAACTAATATCCAAGATATATCAATATCCAAGAAGCTCGGCAATACAAAGAATTAATAATCCCACCATATATAAAAATGGTGAGAGAAGAAGTTGGAGTGATGGTCCAGTAGTAGGTCACAGGCATCCCGCTGAGACCTTCCAGGAGAGATCCTTGAGTGTAAATCCTGGAGTAAGCCCTGAGCACTTTGGTGTGTTCCAAAACAAACACAAACAACCTCTTTCATCGTAGCAGTAAGTATAATTGCCTGGATATGGAGACAACTCAAAAGTCCAATTTAATGACAGGTGAATGGATTAAGAAGCTGTGGTATCTCCTGGGAATATATCCCAGAGAGGCAAAAAAGTACAGTTGAAATGACATCGGCACTTCTATGTTCATTGCTGCACTGTTCACAATAGCCCAAATTTGGAGAAAACCCGAGTGCCCGAGAGTAGATGACTGGTTAAAGAAACTTTGGTACATCTACACAATGGAATACTATGCAGCTGTTAGAAAAGATGAAGTCATGAAATTTACATACAAGTGGTTCTACATGGGAAGTATTATGCTAAGTCAAATGATCCAGAAGGAGAGGGACAGACATAGAAAGACTGCACTCATCTGGGGAATATAAAGTAACAGAATGGGAGTCGAACACCCAAGAATAATTGAGATAAGTGCCAGCAGGTCTGCTCCAGGGCTTGGAAGCCGGCCTCACATGCTGGGGGAAAAGGCAGCTCAGAAGAGAAGGGAACACCAAGTAAAGGATGTTTGGAGGACTCTCTCAGGATGTGAGATGCGTGCTGACCAAACACGATGGCCACTCAAACTACAACACCCTAAAGGAAAAAGTGAGCAAAAGGGAATGCCCTGCCACAGAGGTGGGGGAAGGTGGGGGGGATGGGGTGTGTGGGTGGGAGGGCTACAAGGATCATTGGTGGTGGAGAATGGGCACTGGTGGAGGGATGGATACTTGATCATTGTATAATTGAAAACCAAGCATGAAAGTTTGTAAGTCTACAACTGTAACTCATAGTGTTTCACTAATTAAAAAAAAAAACTGTTGTATGTGTACACAATAGAATAATACCATGCAGCTGTAAGCAAAAAATGAAATTATGTAATTTACTGCAACTTGGATGAAACCGGAGGTATCAAGTTGAATGAAGAAAAACAAGAGAGGGCAAATGCCAGATGATCTTACTCTGGTATACAGAGTACGAGTGAAGGGAATGAAAGACATCAAATGATGGCAATGTCTAGGCTCCAGATTATTGTGTTGAGGATGCCAAGGTGGGGGATTGGGAACGATGTGGGAGACTGGAGGTCACATGAGGGCACTTGTTTGAGAGTCCTGAACACTACACTAGTTAAATTAAAAGAAAAGAGAGACAAACAATTCAGCAAGAAAAAAGGGGTGGGAAAGGATTTTGGGTCACCGGAAGGATGCTGACTCTGGAGGTGGGTTTGGAATTGAACCACTGTAACCCTAAAGTTATTAACAAGACTATAAATCCTGGTGGTGCCCAAACAAAAAAGAAAAAAAAGCAAACAACTTTATAATAGTCTATAACAGAAAACTGAAGACATTTGAAATGGAAGGAATTATACCACCAAATTTCCACTACATGTTAATCTAAGGTGAAGATGCAGTTATTAGGATTCATGGATACAGGGACTTTTGAAATTCCTTGCTAATTTCTGTCTATATATAATATCCGTGTTTTTCTGATCATTAGCTCCCACTGAATTCTCAAAGGTAACTTTTGTCTCTGAAAATGCTAAGTCCCTGTATTCTCAGTGTCTCCATGCATTTTTAATGAACTATAAGATACCTGCTAAGTCATCTCTTCAAACTATTAAGTGAAATTCAACATCTATACCAATGTTTCAAGAAAGAAAATAACGCATTCTAATTTTTATCATAAAGTCTTCAGTATGGTATCAAGAATTGGGCAAAAACGACATAAAATACTTTGATATTGCACACAGCACTGTCAAGTTCCATGGCTGAAAAGGTGCTGAAGAATAATTTTTGACACACCACTTAGATAGTTGAGTCTCATTTCACACATTTCAAAATGAAATACATATTCATTCTCATTTCATTGAGAAGTACTAAAACGCTCACAAAACTGTATGATCTTCCTCACTCAAAAAAAAAAAAAAGGATTCTGATGTTGAGAAATGAGTTAAGGGTCACACAGAATGTGACACAATTCTTGATGATAACTTTATATGCAGGGCTCTTTCATCTGCATCATTGTAGTCCATTCCCCATACCCCCCAGACCATAGTACTCTTACACAAATGAACTACATTATTTAATTCTCTTTCATAAAACAATGTTATGCTGACTTGAATAAAAAAAAAGAAAGAAAAACAATCCAAATCCAGATTACTAAGGAATGTTGAAATTCTAAAAGTCATGCTAAGATTAGCCAGGAGCAAAATCAGATCATCAAAAACATTATAATATTATTATACTTTATATATTATTATTATATAAAATAAATGATGTCTAGAAGAAGATGGAAAATTAGGTAATTCTCTGAATCCTAGCCATGCTTTGGGAATATAAAATATTTGAAACTGTCACCTGATATTTGTTTTCCTTTTTGTTTGTTTTGGGACCATAGCCAGTGGAGCTCAGAGCTTTTTCTTTCTTTTTTTTTTGCATTCCAGTCCATGCTTTATCATGGATATTATTTCTTTTCTTTTCTTTTTAAAAAAATTTTATTAATAAAACACCATGAGGTACGGTTGCAGACTTACAAATTTTTGCGCTTGGGTTTCAATTATACAATGATCAAGTACCCATCCATCCACCAGTGCCCATTTTCCACCACCACGGATCCCAGTATCCCTCCCACCCCACATTTCCCCCGTCTCACCCTGCCTCTGTGGCAGGGCATTCCCTTTTGTTCTCTCTCTCCTTTTGGGCTCTGTGGTTGGCAAAAGAGACATTGAGTGGCAATCCTGTTCGGTCTATAGTCTACTTGCAGCATGCTTCTACCATCCTGGGAGGATCCTCCCAACACCCTTTATTTGGTGCTCCCTTCTCTAGCTGAGCTGCCCTTTCCTCTAGAATGCCCGGCTGGCCTCTAAGCTATGGAGTAATCCTTCTGGTGTTGATCTCAGCTATTCTTGGGTATTAATCTCATATTTTGTTACTTTATATCCCCCAGATGAATGCAATCTTTCTATGTCTATCCCTCTCTTTCTGACTCATTTCGCTTAGCATGATACTTTCCATGTTGTACCACTTGTATGTAAATTTCATGACTTCATCTTTTCTAACAGCTGCATAGTACTCCATTGTGTAGATGTACCAAAGTTTCTTTAACCAGTCATCTGTTCTCGGGCACTCAGGGTTTTTTTTTTTTTATCAGATTCTGGCTCTTGAAACAGTGCTGCAATGAACAAATAAGTGCAGATATCAATTCGAGTATATGTTTTTGCCTCTCTAGGATATATTCCCAGGACTGGTATTGCCATTTCGTCAGTAAAGAAACAAACAGCACCTGGCCCAGACAAGGTCAGACCTGAACACTTGAAGAACCTGCCGTCAGTACTCATCAATACACTGGCTCGGCTCTTCACACGCTACCTGTCTGAATGCAAGGTTCCGTCCCAATGGAAAACCAGCATGACTGTACTACTGTTCAAGAAGGGAGGCATCCATGACATTGGCAACTATCGCCCAATCTGCCTACTGTCTGTCATCTACAAGTTGTTCACTCGAGTCATCCTAAATAGGATTGGCAGAACACTAGATGAAGGACAACCATGCGAGCAAGCCGGGTCCCGCAAAGGATTCAGCACCATCGACCATATCCACATGATAACCAAGCTCATTGAGGTTTCTCGGGAGTTCAAGATGCCGCTCTATCTAACGTTCATTGATTTAAAGAAGGCCTTTGATTCTGTTGAGACGGAAGCAGTCATTGAAGCCCTAGCCAATCAGGGCATTCAAACTCAATACATCAGGATCCTCCGTGAGCTGTATTGCGGATTCACTACCAGGATCTCACCATTCTACAAAGAAGTAATCATTGATGTCAAGAGAGGGGTTCGACAGAGTGATACCATTTCACCGAAACTCTTCAGTGCCACCCCGAGAACATCATGCAACGACTGGAATGGGAAGGAATGGGAATGAAGATAGATGGACGGCAACTACACCACCTCCGCTTTGTTGATGACATTGTTCTAATAACAACAAACATTAGCCAAGTGGCACAAATGCTGGCTGACTTCGACCGTGAGTGTGGAAAGGTTGGACTACAGCTGAATCTTACGAAGACAATGTTTATGAGAAACAGCCTCGATCCTGATGTTCCACTGGCTCTCAACGGAATGACCATCTCTGAATGCAAGTTATGTGTACGTAGGTCGAGAAGTCAACATGACAAATGACCTGGCACCCCGAGCTGCGCAGGAGGAAGAGAGCGGCTTGGAACACCTTCAAGAGCATTGAAGAAATGGCTAAGAGGATGAAGAACCTCCGGCTCTGGGCACATCTCTTTGATTCCACTGTTCTTCCTGCATTAACGTACGCCTCATAGACCTGGGCCCTATGCAAACAGGATGAGAACACTATTAGGGTCTCCCAAAGAGGAATCCAAAGAGCTATGCTTAGAGTATCACGTTTCACTCAAAGGAGAGAAAGAATCCGGAGTTTTGACCTTTGTCTATGGTCAAGAATCAGGGACGCTGTCTCGTTTGCCAAGGCATCAAAAATCAGATGGGCTGGTCACGTAATGAGATTTAGCGATGACCGCTGGACTAGAGCCGTTACTGACTGGATTCCATGGGATGTCAAAAGACCGCGTGGCTCCCCACCTACCAGATGATCAGACTTCTTCATCAAGATCATGAATGATCAGTTTGAGGCTCTTCATGTTCCTAGAGCGAACAGACGCCATTGGGCTACACTAGCACACAACAGGGACAAATGGAGACGTTACTGGTGCCCGCTCGAGCAAATTGATGATTAACGGGAAGTCAAGTGATCAAGTGGTATTGCTGGGTCAAATGGGAGCTCAGTTTCTAATTTTTGGAGAATCGTTCATACTGTTTTACAAAAGGGCTGAGCCAGTCGGCATTCCCACCAGCAGTGTAGGAGGGTCTCTTTCTTGCCACATCCGCACCAGCACCAGTTGCTTTTGTTCTTTTGGATGTGGGCCAGTCTCTGTGGTGTGAGATGATATCTCATTGTGGTTTTGATCTGCATGTCCTGATGATTAATGATGTGGAGCATTTTCTCATGTGCCTTTTTGCCATTCTGATTTCTTCTTTGAGAAAGTTTCTGTTCATTTCGTCTCCCCATTTTTTGATGGGGTTGGATGTTTTCTTCTTGTGGAGTTCAACCAGTACTTTACATATCCTCAATATCAACCCCTTGGTCATTCAGGGTTTTTCTTGGCTCCTGTGCTCAGGGATTATTCCTGGGATGTTCAGGGGACCAGAGAGGGTGCAGGGAATCAAACATGGGTGAGCCACATGTAAGGTTAGCACCCTCCCTGCTGTACTAGCTTTCTGGTCCACTTTCCTGTCCTTAATGTGTCCATTTATTTATTTAGAGTCTCACCTTATCTTGTACACAATCTGTTCTTTGCTTTACTGCCCTGTATAATCACAGTCTGACAAAAACTTAACGAACCCAGTCAATAACAAGTACTCTGAACAGATTAAAAATGTATGTCAACTGTGTGCAGGCCCATCCTATTAGTGAAAGTTGTGTTGGGTTTGAAACTGAGAGATCAAAAACCATCAAAACCAAAACCCAAAAAACCCTTGCTTTTTCTTTCATTTTTTCTTTCCAGAGTCAGGATTAAGATTTTAAACATGAAGTAACTGCCACAGGTTAGGAAAGCCGATCAGAATGTAAGGGAATTTGGTGAGATGAAGGGCAGAGTCAACAGTCGTTACCCTCTTCCTCCCCTCTGGGCATATCTCTTCCAGAGAGTGGCCTCCTCCTATTCAACTTCCTTTGTCTTGCTTTCTTAGAGGTTCTACAATGACATCCGTGCCCATTATCTTCACCAGTACTTAGCCAAATTCAAATATTTTATATAACCCTACATATCCCTTACTCTCGTTTTTTGTATCTACATTCTGTATAGTTGTATTCCCTGGATTTCTTCCAAACTCTACCATGAGCTACTTCCAATGAAGGAAAACACAAATGCTTTTTTACTGCCATTTAACTTTTGCCTTTTCACTTCTTATTCTTCATTTGTTTTGGCTTGGAAGAGAAGCTTCTGAAGGGAGGGAGATATTGATGCTATAGGATTGCTCCGCTATGAGAACTTTGGAAATTATTTCTAATCACCAGATAAGAGACATGGGGTTTGGGAAATTCTACCTTCAGCCTAATGTTACACTCAATATTCCCAATCTAAATAAATGAACTTTGGAAGAGAACCATCTCAATCCTGATGTAAAAGAAGAAATGGATCATTTCATTCCCTATATTTGTGGCCCACCATGGAATTCAGAATAAAAACCTCTCACACCTTTAAGTCACTGGGAACCCCAAAAGAGGTACATGTGAGTTGGAGATGGGGGATGTACAGATGGGCATACAGATTCCCTTCTATATTTGCATATATTCTATGTTTTAAGCAGTTTTTTGAGGGAAATGACTGAAAATCTTTCATCAGCACAAACTTCTACAAGTCTGACATGTGTTCTACACATGCACAAAAGGCTACAGCATATGAACTACTTGTATAGGAAGAATATTTTGAAAGAAAGTCAAATAACGCATGTTTCCTGCAGATTAGAATATGACACTGCTGGAAATTTATAAATCTGAAGATCATTACTATTGCATGAGCATGAATGAATCATCACTCCAGTCAATAGCACATTGAGTTTTGAGATGCTATTAATATATACATATACACATATGCATATGTTTTATATATACATATATATATATATATATGCTTGAATAAAGAATTCAAATTAAGTTGTTTCAAAGGGTTGAAAAGTATGACAAGCGGGTGCTTTCCAGTTGTCCATTACAGTGCTACCATTTGTGTGCAGTCTTTATGTGGTTTGATAAACTTTAATATTTTAGCAGAAACCTCCTTGACCACTTTACATTTCTTCCTGAATGCCCAAGGGTATGGCACACTGCCCTGAGTGTACTGGATCTGCTGCTTAAAAGTTTACCCGGAGCCATGAGGTTGAATGAGTCAACACTGGGTTTGGCAGTCCTTCCTGGTAATATCTGCTCTTCCTGAGGATTCTTCTGTATAAGTCCATCCCAATAGCACATTACTCAAAGAACAAAAACCATCTGTGTTGCAACATTTAAACCTTGGTCCTATCACTGGAAGCCCTTGAAGCGCCTCAGTGATTACAAGGAAACTTACACCCTTGGGGGATGAAATGTGAAGACTAAAAGATCCAGCAGAAAATTCAAACAAGCATGACCATCAACTTTCACATGCTGCTCATGGTCCATTCTGTGAGTAAGCATCCACTAACTCCACTGGTCTGAAATAGGCACCTATAAGAATGCAGTCTTCATTCAGTGTGGTGGTTGCTTAGTTTCAAGGAAGGAACTCGCTGAGTTCAAATCCTGCTCTTCTGGTAATAAAATCTGGAGCGAATTCTTTCAACTTTTTAAATGTCTTAATTTCATCACAGGTCAAAGGGAGATGACATATTATATTTAAGTACAGAATTATTGTGATCATGATATAACTAAACAACAACTAGAAGGTCTGCACACGATACACATCTGTAAATGGATGGAACACTACCCGTATGTTTAAAATAAGTGAAGCTAATAGAAGTTTAACTTTGAATGTGTTTAATGATAAATGTTCTATTTAAAAGAATACAGATCCATGAAGAAAAAGAATTGATATAGGAATGCTTTTTCCTTTGAGTACAGAAAGTTAAAACCACCTGCTGAAGAGCAGAAAGAGCTGATTAGTATGACTTTAAAATCCTGCAAGCAGAATATTCGGCCAGCAATAGCACCATGCGCTGGAAAATTAAAACAGGTTTGTTGAAGTCATACTGTGGCAGCTCCACTTTCTTGCCGTCAGCAAACCCTTTCAGAATTACTGGGGCTGGCAACAGAGCTTGGAGTCCCGGCTTAGCAGTGCCAAACTGGTGGGAGGAGAATCCCCTCACCACTCTCTTTTTACATCAGGGACTATAGCTAACTACATTTTAGAAAAGATAATCACAGAGATATAAAATATGTCCAGAGGAAGGCAGTATTGTGTTGTATTTAAAAGCATTCATAGTACTGGAATCAGATGCAGCTAAAATTTTTAATTTGGCTAACCAAGATAAGAAAATTAAATGGTAATAATCATAGTAGCCATTCTTATCAGGTAGCTTAAGGATAAATAAGGAAGGTAAGTCCCATATTTATTTTATTTATATGATTATTACCTTGGCATTCATTTCAAATTTCCAAAATACATTTTTCCTCTTAGAGTATCTACAGTGGCATTAGCTTTCTTATCCTGGTAAGGCAGCAGATATGACGCGCTATATAGTGATTTTTCACCAATCTCCCCCCCCCCCCCCAGCTCTGGGCTTATTCAAATTTAGCTGGGCTAGCTTAAATATTTTTTTCAAATAAGTGTAAACAGGATGATATACATTTAGGTAGCCCAGGTCAGACTTGGGTTTATGTCTGATGGCCTGATGTGATTCGTAACATTATCCTCTTTCACTGGTTAAGTGTTTAACTGAATGAAAACGTACATATGTGGTCAATGTATAGACGAAAAGTTCCCTTAGCAATCCGGTGTTACGACGTTTCATGCTTAGCAAGGTTAAATACAAACCCAACCTAGATAGCTGTCCCTATAAAAATAACCATACTGGAAAATTTACAAGAAACAGTCTCAGAGTACCTAAGTTCCAAATGAAGGGCAAGTCTCAGTGTTGTGCGAGCCCTCCCAGACGGGCATGTGGCCTCACACCCCAGGTAGGCAAACACGGCCAGCTGGGCTCCACTGGAGCAGCAGGATAAGACAACATTCTCTTTTCCTGTGCTTTGAAGCCCAGGCTTCAATTCTTGCAACCTTTGTCTAATTTCAGGAAGGAAAAGGCTCTCACAGGGAAGATCCCCAAGGGATAGGTATGTAAACTGAAACTTCTTGGGTCACATGCATTTATGAAGATAAGTCTCCAGCCACCAGTTAGGGGAATGGCAAGTTATGATTTATTATCACAGGCAGCCAGAAGAGAGCAGTAATAACTTCCATTTCCTTTCCTGCCCAGGCCATGGTGCCACGTGCAGACACCCTCAGCAGCAACAAAAGCATACGTAAGGTGGGTTACAAAGAAAACAAAAAATGCTGACAAAATATTAAGTAAGTCCCGGCTTAGCAGTGCCAAACTGGTGGGAGACAATCTTGCGGTTGGAAGAAAAGATAAGTACTTTACAAAAATATATGGTGTTAGGGGGAAAAAAGGCAACAGTTGGAGAGACGTTCTATAAGCCAAGTAAACAATGATAAAAAAACAATGAACCCCCCACAGCAAGTTAATTGTTAGGAAAACATTAAAAAGGTCATACGTAAAAAAAAAGCATTGTGTCATTATCACGGTGACTAATTTGATTAAAAACTTTTATTATAAGACCCATGTATAGTGGTTATCATCTTATAAAACATTTAACAATACATTAAAAAATTATTATATGTAGTACTAATTAGGTGGAAGTACTTATATGAAAAATATATTTTATATGCCAATATATTAATATATTTTCACTGCACTGACAATATACTAACATGCACTGTAGTACTGTCCTCCCACTGTTCATATATTTGCTCGAGCGGGCACCAGTAACGTCTCCATTGTGAGACTTGTTGTTGCTGTTTTTGGTATATTGAATACGCCAAGGGTAGCTTGCCAGGCTCTGCCGTTCGGGCGAGATACTCTCAGTAGCTTGCTGGGCTCTCCAAGAGGGGCAGAGAAATCGAACGCAGGTCAGCCGCATGCAAGGTAAACACCCTACCCGCTGTGCTCTTGCTCTGCCTGTATACTAATATATCATATTTCATTAAAACATCATAATATAGTATGTTAATGAACTATATATGCTATATGTAATAGTATATTTTAACATTTAGAATATATGAATATATTATAGATTTATATGAAATAAAAGTCAATATACCAAAGTATGAGGAAATACTACTAATATGGAAAACATGGCAAGCTAAGGTAGATGTGAAAAGGTGATGAAATATACTCAGAAATAAAGACAACTTATTAAAATTTCAGATTTTTATTAAGGCGCAATATTTCCAGGCTTACGACGTCCCAGTTCTAATTGCATTACTAGAGTGAACTTGCATCTCCTAGTGTTCCCAGGTTCCCTCCTACCTTGACAGACTCACGTGTCTATGGATCTACCTACGTCTACAAATGTGTGTATCTACAAATATGTAACAGAAAATCTTATGAGCCCTGATTAACTGGTATTTGCTAGGAATACTTTGCAAATCAGACAAAGGCATACATATTCAGCTGGTGGAGTGAATAGTTTTTTTTTTTTTTAACAGAATGCTATTTCCCTGTGGTAGGAAGGAAAAAAGGGTAAGATTTTTCTGTCATGAAGATGAATAGCAGATAATCAGAAGAAGAAAGTGTCATTTGACAAATCCTTCCTATATGACTTTATATTAGGTGTGAGTTGGGTAGATATACTAATTGCCTTGTTTGTGGGGAATATTTAACAATATATACAGATTTTGATGTCATGGGGTTGTATATCATTAACAATTACAATTCCTGAATGTCAATTAGACCTCATTGGAGGTAGGGGAAAAAACTCTTTCACAATGAACCTTCACATAGAGGTTTGATATATTTAGCTTTATTATTAGGAGAAGGAGATGGTGGTCTGATCCCGTTTGGAATTTTGGGAACTAGAGCTGTTCTGAAATTTAGTAATATTTTAATAAAGATTTTAGGTTTTATTTTAAGATTTTAATTAAAAAGTTTTATTTTGGCCGTATGGTTCACCGGGCTGGAGTGATAGCACAACAGTAGGGCGTTTGCCTTCCAAGCTGCAGGCCTGGCTGAGCCAGGTTCGATTCCTCCACCCCTCTCTGAGAGCCCAGCAAGCTACCGAGAGTATTTCACCCGCACGGCAAAGCCTGGCAAGCTACCCATGACATATTCGATATGCCAAACACAGTAACAATAAGTCTCACAATGCAGATGTTATTGGGACCACTCCAGCAAATCGATAAACAATGGGAGGACAGCGCTACAGTGTGGTTCACAGTACTGTTAATGGTACAGTTTCTTGCAAAAAAACATTCCAGCTCAGAATTTGCTAGAGTATCCACTTTCCTCTACCACAGCCCAGGGTCTCGTCTCCCTGTCCATGATTCCCCTCAACATCCTGGTACGCTGCCTCCTACAAATTAGTTCTAATTTCTGTTGCCTTGGGGTATTTGTCATTCCCCTACTATATTTCTTTATATCCCACATATGAAAGAGAGGATTCTGTGTCTAATCCTTTCTTCTAATTTCACTCAGCATGATACTATCCAGATCCAACTGGATAGATGCAAATTGCATGACTTCAATCATTTTTGTTTGTGGGGCACACTAGGTGGTGCTCAGGGCTTACTCCTGGCTCTGCACTCAGGGGTGGACTCCTGGTGGGCTTGAGGGACCACATGGATGGTAGGGATCGAACTGTAAGGCAAGTGCCCTACCCACTGTACTATTGCTCTGACCCTTGATTTAATTTTTTCTTACAGTCAATATTAAAGTAATATTCGATTGTGCATATGCATCCAGTTATCTGTTTTTGGACATGAATTCTTTCCAGATTTTGGCCACTGTGAATAGTGCTGCAATGAGCAGAGGAGTGCAAGTGTGTTTTCTGAGTAGAATTTTGGGCTCTTGGGGTAGATGACGATGTGGAACACCAGATCATATTGAAACTCAATTCCAGTTTTTTGAGACGTGTACATAAAGTTTTCCAAAAAGGCTGGATCAATTGACATACCAACATACTAACATTCAGCAATGAATGAGGGCGCCTTTTCCTCCACATTCACACTAGCGCTGGTTGATTATGTTCTTTGTGGTGTGTATTAGTCTCATTGGGCTGGAGCGATAGCACAGCAGTAGGGCACTTGCCTTGCACATGGCCAACATGGCCAACATGAGTTTGATTCCTCTGCCACTCTCAGAGAACCTGGCAAGCTACTGAGAGTATCTCGTCAGCACGGCAAAGCCTGGCAAGCTCCCCGTGACGTATTCGATAAGCCAAACGCAGTAACCAGAAGTCTCACAATGAAGATGTTACTGGGCCCACTCAAGCAAATTGATGAACAACGGGAGGACAGTGCTATCGTGCAGTGCTACTGGTCTCATTGGTATGAGATGGATGATTTCTCATAGTTGGTTTTTTTTTTTCTTTCGTGGGTCACACCTGGGGATGCACAGGGGTTACTCCTGGCTTTGCACTCAGGAATTATTCCTGGCAGTGCTCAAGGGACTATATAGGATAATTGGAATCGAACCTGGGTCGGCCACATGCAAGGCAAACGTCCTACCCGCTGTACTATCACTCCAGCCCCTCTTATAGCTGTTTTGATTTTCATTTCCTTAAGGATAAGTGAGGCCGAGCATATTTTCATATCCTTTTTGGTCATCTGTATGTTTGAGGAAGTTTCTGTTCATTTCTTTCCCCCATCTTGGATGGGGCTGCTTTTTTTGTTCTTTCTTGTAAAATTATACCTGTGCTTTATATACCTTGGATATTAACCCCTTATCTTGAGTGATAAGCAAATATTTTCGCCCAGTCTTTGGGTTATCTTTTAATTCTGATCCTCATTACTATTTTCTCTTGTTTTGTCTCTTCACATTTGTTTATACTTGCTTGGCCTATGCCACTGAATCACTGAAGGTATCTCTAGTTCAACATTATCAAGTGTTCTTTGTTTTCCTCAATACAATTTATGGAATCAGGTCTGAAATCTAGATCTTTAACTTATTTTGATTTGACTTTTGCATGGTTTTAGAAAGGGGCCTGAGGCTTCTTCTATTTAATTTTTATTAGTGAGACACCATGTGGTACAGCTGTAGACTTACAAATTTTTATGCTTGGGTCTCAATTATACAATGATCAATTACCCATCCCTCCACCAGTGCCCATTTTCTTTTTTTTTTTTTTAATTTTTATTAGTGAAACACCATGAGGTACAGTTGTAGACTTACAAATTTTTGTGCTTGGGTTTCAATTATACAGTGATCAAATACTCATCCCTCCACCAGTGCCCATTTTCCACCACCATGGATCCCAGTATCCCTCCCATCCCCATTCCCCCCAACCCCCTGCCTCTGTGGCAGGACATTCCCTTTTGTTCTCTCTCTCCTTTTGGGTTTTGTGGTCTGCAAAAGACACATTGAGTGGCAATCCTGTTCGGTCTATAGTCTACTTTCAACATGCATCTCCCATCCTGGGAGGATCCTCCCAACACCCTTTATTTGGTGCTCCCTTCTCTATCTGAGCTGCCTTTTCCCCTAGCATGCCTGGCTGGCCTCTAAGCCATGGAGTAATCTTCCTGGTACTTATGTCGGCTATTCTTGGGTATTAATCTCCTATTTTGTTACTTTATGTCCCCCAGATGAATGCAATCTTTTTATGTCTGTCCCTCTCTTTCTGACTCATTTCGCTTAGCATGATACTTTCCATGTGGTACCACTGGCTTCCCAAACACCATTTGCTGAAGAGCTTTTCCTTGATTGACTTCCTGGCTTTTTTTTCCTCCGTTTACTGAATGAAGAGTTACTGACCATATACTGAGGATCTGCCTCTGGAATTTTCAACTCTTTTCCATTGGTCTAAGAGTGTAACCATCCCAATATCACAGTTTTGATTACTACAGCATTATAGTAGAGTTTAAAGTTTAAATTTTTGGTTTGATCACTTTTTAATATACTAAAAGGAAAAAAATCTACATATTCCGTTCCCTGACAAACATGGGAGACAGTTTTCTATTTATTTATTATCTTTTAATTGCTAAAGTTGAGGAAGATATGATTCTCGCTCTCTCCTCTTTTAGTGGTATTCAGGATTAAACTGAGTCATGTCTCCCAGGAAAGACATGATTCCTGAACCCCAGGAAGAACACAACTTGGGAAGAAAGGCAGATTCAGACATGTTTTATAGAGATCCTTAATATTCTGAGTATCTACATATAGATGATCTCATTAGAACAATTTTTTTTTTGTTTTGATATATGGGACACACTTAGTTGTGTTCAGGGACTACTCTCGGTCTTGTGATCAGGAAATTGCAATGCTGGGCACTGGAGCTTGGGTTATGTAGCTGTTTTATAGATAAGAAAACTGATGATTACACTGCAGAAAAACAAGAAAATTTGTCTACATTCATATTGTAAGAAGCAGCTATATTTCTAAAGTCTAAATTTTTTATCTTTTATGTTTTCCTTTCTTAAACACTTGGTATACAAGTAATTATTTGTCACTGACTTTATTTTTTAACTGAATTGCAAGCTCTATGAGAACAGGTTATACTTCTTTTTTACTTTAATTTTAAATCTTTTTTCTATTTTTTATTAGTGATACACCATGAAGGTTATACTTTTTTTTTTTTTGCTTTTTGGGTCACACCTGGCGATGTACAGGGGTTACTCCTGGCTCTGCTCTCAGGAATTATCCCTGGCGGTGCTCAGGGGACAATATGGGATGCTGGGAATAGAACCAGGGTAGGCTGTGTGCAAGGCAGACACCTTACCCGCTGTGCTATTGCTCCAGCCCCAAAGGTTATACTTCTTAAGCCAACATCACATAGCCATCCCTCTAAAAATGACTAGCATATCGCTGGTGCTCAATGATTAATGATGGAAGAAACAGAAGTGCTATTAGCAGAAATGAAACAAATAAATGAAAACAATAATTAAGAAGTCAGACATGTCTGCCTGGCATATTTAGAAGTTGTCTATATTGCAGGTTGGGTTCCACAGGAAACAATGTTTGAGATGGAAGTAGTTTGCAGAACATTTACAAGGAGTGACTTAGGACCAACATCTGAGGAAGGGACAACAAACTATGAATGAGCAGAAAAGTGAAGGTAAGATAAAGGTCCAGCTCATTTTACACAGACTCAGAAAGCTCTGAATGTAGAATGGTCCTTTAGTATCTTCCCAACCTGGGACCAGATAAATTGGCCTTTAATCTTCCACACTGTTTTTCTTAAATATGGTCCCTATAATGATGGAGACTGAAGAATTTGACAGCTGAAGGGTGCAGAAAGCATCCCCAAGAGCTGGCACAACAAGTCCTTTAGTGAAAAAACTGAGCAGTGTATAACAAGGGGCCACATCAAATGTGCATTAATTTGCTGTCTATTCAAATATAAATCATCCTTTCAATCTGTCCTTGTACTCTATTCTCTTATTCCTATATTCGATTACATTATGATTTAACTCAGTTTCTATGAGATCAAGTAAATTTTTGTTAGGTTCAAGAACTCTCACATTCTAATGCCATATTATCAATCTATCAAATAATGTGTATTATCTAGCTAAAGAGCACAATGAGAAAATACAGAGTTAAAAAACCGAGAAGCTACTAAAAGACATTTTTTTTTCTTTTTGAGTCACACCCAGTGATGCACAGGAGTTACTTCTGGCTCTGCACTCAGGAATTACTCCTGCAGTGCTCAGGGAACCATATGGGAAGCTGGGAATCAAACCCAGGTCGGCCGCGTGCAAGGCAAATGCCCTACCCGCTGTGCTATCACTCCAGCCCGAAAAGTCAATTTTTTTAAAAAAAACCCTCAAATTTCAAAAATTATAAATACTCTGAAGAATGATTTTACTTTTTCAAAAGCACAAATGAAATTTCCATGATAAATCACGCAATAGCCTGAGATTCCAGATCTGAATGCACCAGAGTACAAAATAACCCCAAACTTCAAATAAAGCGTGTAATCATTGCTTCTTTGCATTCCCTGACATAAAGTCAAACCCAGTGGGATTGGTAGAGCAAAAGGAAGATAATCAGGCACAGAAAGTTTTCACTGTAAAAAAGTAGGTTTTACCTTTTCAAATCTCAGCCTTTATTTAAGTAATCTTCATTTCATCATAGGTTTTCAAATGTACATTTAGGTCTTAGCAAAAAAAAAAAAAGGTATGGCACTGATTTAATCTGCTTAAATATATGAAAGGATGCTCACACCTGAACAATTTAGTGCAGGTACTGACCCAGTGACATTTGGAAAGTACAATTAGTTCACTTGAAGCCACCTAAGCTAAGTGTTCTTGAACTAAGATGTGTTAATCAATTGTGGATTATCAGAATTGCCAGGCATTGAGGAGCAGCTGACACCCATTTTTAAATAAGAAAATGACATGAGTATAATAAATATAAGTCACAGCTTTTTACACTGAAAATATTTGAACAAGTATCTCCAGATGGTTTCTCTATCTAGGACCTTCAGCTAAGTAACTAGAGTTTATGTGCTTGCTTAATCATGGAAGGAAATACTGTTGCTGTAGAGAATTTCAACTGAAAACTACTGAAACTATAGACTTCTTAAATGCATTTTCTACTGACCAATAAATATAGGAAAATTCTTTAAGATGTGATTTTAATATGATTCTGATTATATGTTGGAGTTATTTTCTTAAGAAAGCACAACTCACAATTCTGTGATGATAACAAAAAGACTGTGAATAAGTGGTCTGACACATTGATATTAGGACAGTACTTTTTTAGGATTGCATCACCTGCCTAGAACCCTATTAAATAGGGTTCAAGAAAAGATAGGGTGGAATTGAAAACAGTCATTCACCGCCTGGTGATATGGTTAAATCTTCTTTTCAGAGATGAAAAATACATACATATACTATGAGTAGTAGTAGTAAAAGTAGTAAAAGAGCACTTCTGAGCACTTCATATATTAGTGAAGCATAGACAAGAGCCACTATACACTAAGTGTTCTTTATCAGCATCCTTTGTAATGGGAGATGCTGGAGTAGCACTTCAGATCATTATAGGAAGAGAAGAAACCCAAAACCTATCACCTTAGTTCTGATGCAAGATGGCACTGAAAAATTTACATTGAGGAAAGGTTTATGTCTGAGTGAAGAATAATTATTCTCTAGGTTATTTTTAAAACATACTATTTTCTTTCATGTGTCTGTTCATTAGCACTTCTTTGGGGGCTATGCCACCAGTTGAGTCAATAATTTAGGGCCTCTATTCCACCATCATTAAGTACTGCCTCAGTTATATATGCATTAAACAGTTCAAACATTAAGAATTTAAAATAAATACACTTAGGCAGCATGGTACAGGATGTTTAGCAAGCATGTTATTTATTAGTAGAAAGCAGAATTTCTGTTACATCACACCTTTTGTTAAGTAGCCAATTTAGCCAATATAAACTCCTATAAAATGGCAAAGACATAAAAAAGAGTCAGTAGTTCACTAATTTTGAAAGTCAATTATATGTCACTGTTTCGTATCAGGTTAATTACTTCATTTACATTTTTGGAATTTTAAAGCAGTGCATGAAAGGTCTTAGATTGACAGCACAGCAGACTGAAATTCTTACACTAATTTTCCCGAGTGTTAATAATATAAAAAGCAATATATAAAATGACATTACAAGTGCATTTTATCTAATTAGATTATAAGTGAAATAAACCTGGGACAGAAATAGGATAACAGGGAGAAGCTTTCAGGAAAAAAAAAACTACGAAATAGGAAAGGTGGAAGGAAAGTGGTCAATTGGTGGATCGCTTGCTTATGATACTAGGCATATATGTATGGGTGAGTGGAAGCCAAATATCAACAAAACATCAGTGTGCATGAAGGGAGGAAATCTAATGCCATTCAAGTGATGTTAAAAGAAATCTTGAGTATCAATTGCAAAAGAGACAAAAGCGCACCTTGTGGGGAAGGTTAAAATAATCCAAAGTGTCATAACAGGGAGTTGGGAGCACAGACTACTACCCCAGATAGCATAAAAGAAATGCACAGAAAATAGGGAACTCCATTTCTGATCCTAATCCACTTTTGCAAGAGCTCAACCTGTCACTCCTTCCTGTGGTCAGGATGAAATCTACCGTCTACTTTCTATCACTAAGTTGTCATAAAAACCAAGACTTCCCTAAGTCTGTGTCTTCCCATACAACCACCAGCATGCGCTATGATCGATTAGTCCCTTTCCTCCTCAAACAGAAAGGACGATAAACTCACTGCTGAATTTACCAGTACTTGTATTAAATGTTCCTGGAATTGAATTTGGTACCTGTAGAAGTGGGCTGACTAGAACATCTTAACACTTAGATTCTAACAGTGACAAAGGCAACACAATCGTATCTCATACCCCTGCCCGTGCCCATTTTATTTGGTGATTACAATGCTACTATGAAGAGTTTCATGCATATATCCTTCCAACACTAACACTCACCACCAGAGTGCCCGTTTCTCTCCACCAATGTCCCAGGGACCTTTTCCATCCCCCATGTTCTACCCCAGGTAAGCTCAGTTCTGTAGATGTGCAGCCACATCATCTATCACCTTTATATAAAAGAATCAATTTACAAGAAGTACCATGGTTTGCTGCTGCAAGTTTAAATGTTAATTAATATTGACATGGCTCTACCTGTAACCCAGAGGAAAGAACAAAGAAGTTTCCACGGCCATTGGAAATAATCTAGTCCAATTCCTTCTTGCATAGATGAAAAATGAAGTGAAGTGACTAGAATCACAAGCTAGTTTCAGTTGACATGGGATAACTCTGGGCTCTGCAGCTAATAATGTCTTTCTTTACTTTATAACAAAGTGCATGACTTAAAGCAAGTGTGTGATTAGTTCCTGGATGGTGTCTCCTGGTGGAATGATTCCTTGGAAGGCTATAGACTCCAAAGTGATTTACTATCCTGTGAGTTAGGGGTTGAGAGGCCACCAAGGTTGCTTCTAAGCACAAGCGGCTTTAATTCTCTAGACCAAAGGGCTATGGTTCAGTCTTTCTCTGATCAATTTGGCAGGTAAAGTCAGTTAACTGGCTTCTTCATGTAGACATTGCCTTAGTATGGAAATGAATGTGGAAACATTCATCTTTGTCAGAAATTATGTCAAATTATTCAAATTTATTGGTGAATTACAGAAAACATCCCAGCTGATGAACATCTCAGTCATATGTTTTATAGAGAACACTTATGGTTCTGGAAAGATAACACTGCAATGAGCTTTTTCATTCTGAAGCAAAGATGTTTGGGGAGAAGATGGGGTCTGTTATTCAAGATAATAATTTATTTTAATCATAAAAAATCCCAAAGATGTCCAGTATGTAAGTCTTAAAGCATATTTCTTTGGAGAGGGTAGGTATTGTCTGCCCTCCTCCTTATTATGGTCTTCTTTTCAAGAGACATAGAAAGCCAGCTCTAAGACTGTCAGCTTCTGTATTACCATAGCCACACTGCGGTCCTCACATTAACACTGCTTTTCTGGCTTGAGGTAATAAATGATTAGCTACAGCGCAGTGGTGTGATGTTCATGTTATTCTTTTCTGTACTACACTCAGCCAATGTCTCAAAAATTAATGCAAGTATATCAGTATCTGAAATTAACTTTTTATAGCCAAAAGCAACATCCTGCTAGGAGGAGAAAAACCTATTATAAATGGGCTGGCATCTGATTGCTTGTAGATGTGAGGACCAGGAAAATAACATTTCAAATTATAAAATGTTAAATATAACAAAAGCTGCCCAATATTGATTAATCAGTGTTTTGTTTGTGAACTGATAAGGTCTAACTAGGTGATGCCTATTCTTAGTTTGGTGACAGATCTATTACTAACGCTCCAAGATGAACCTAAATTTGTTAATGCTCTTACGTTACATAGAAATAATCCAAATTAAAAAAAAATACCTGTGAGAAAAATAACAAAAATTTCTCTGAACTATGCATTAACCTTGAAAGTTTTTCTAAGAAATCATATAAAACTAGACATATTAAAACACATAAAAGCATATGTCACTTAATAAACATTATAAAAAATCACTTGGAAAAATTGGAACAGAAAGAAACCTAATGTAGGATAATGTACATATCCATTTTCTTAAAAAAATGTAATTTCTAACTGACATGTCCATTTATTGGAAATAAAATTTGGGTTCTGCAAAGCAAAAGAATTGTATGAATTTTATTTAAAATTTCACACATGCTAATGCTTAGAATTTCAGTTGACGATCAGAGCAAACATCACCACATTGGCAATCCATTTCTATTTTTTTAATCCCTGTTTTGGTCAAGCTGCAAAGACATACTATGAAAACTTAAAAATCTGTAAGAATACTTTTCCTAATTACTTATTTAAAACATATCTTTAGCTAGTGAAAACAGGGCATTATTTAACTACATATTTTCATATATATAACACATGGCTGCAATTCTGGAAAAGATGACTACAAAATTTTACCAGTTCTTTTGTGAATCTGATTAATTAGGAGAACAGGGAAAACAGTTTTCTATATTCCAAAGGATACTGGTTGAGCTCCACATTTCGAGGAGGGCGAGCAGGCAGGAAAAGTTTTGTTTTTCAAAATAATATAAGCAATGTCATCAATGTCCTTAGAGGGTAGCTCTGTAGTTGGCAACATGTGTATTAAGGATTAGAGTGGACATTAGATCCTACAAAGAATCTGTATATTTTAAAGAAGACCAAATTGTAACTTCCCATGGAAAACACTTCAGTTAATTATGTTGTTTCTAAGCAGAAAGGTATAAATCATTTCTGCCTGTGCTCTTCATTCTTATCCTTGGCTTATCTGTTTCTTGACCTTTATCCAAAAAAATCACACTAACTCTTGAATACTTCCTCTCACTTGATTTCTAAAGCTGTTCATCAAGAAGCACAGCTGGCAAGGGATCTAACCCTCATCACTGGGCAAACTTGCCCTTCTGGTTTTGCCAAGAATGACATTTTCAGGGAAAAAGTTACTGTAAGGGCCACTGGATACTGTATTAGTTTATGAGAACCAATAGCCCAACCCTCTTTGTTAGCACAGCATATAAGCTTGGGGGGGGGAACCCCAAATAACCAAGCATTAAATAGTCCAAGTTCTCGAAATTCAATTGTTAATTAAAGTAGAAGCACAGGAATCAGCGGAGTATTTTTACTCATTTCCTGAAGAAAGATGCAATAGAGGATAAGCAGTGCCCCCTAGTGTCAATAACCAAAGACAATAAAAGAAAAGTTGTTAATGTGAACCATACGAAAATTACTTAAAATACATGCATATAAAATTATAAATATGCTTTCGTTAAAAATGAAATGTTTTACCACTTTAATAAAGTGACAACACATAATAATTTCTTTAACATTAAGAAATGTTCAGGAATGCGTGTGCATATACACACACACACACACACACACACACACACACACACACACGCATGCACATACACTCACACACTGACATGGCCAAGATATCTTTAATGTTCCAGGCAGCTCAGAAAAAATATTCCACCCGGCACAGCAGGCCATGCATGAAGCGGGTGTCAGCAAGCCCAGCAGAATCACTCACTGTGAACACGTCTAATAGGAACTGTGAATACACAATACAGGCAGCATGGCTTGAATGGCTAAAGTGGCATGGCCTGAACAGAGTCCGATGGTTTCAAGCCCATCCAAAATTGTAATTAAACCTGTAATGAGTATTTAGACAGTTTTCTATTTTTTGTTGGTAATAGAGGTAGCCTACTTAGCCTATATTAGATAATGATTTTGAAAATGCACAACTTTTACGATGACTATTCTGGATACTCAATCCTAAATTATAAAGTACAAACAAAATATAGCTATCTTTTGAGGGAAATGCGCCACTCCAAATTCACCTATTAAAATATATGCTGTTTACTTTATAAAATTTAATTTGAAAAAAGTTTTCAGATAAAAAAAATCCATGAGAAAATATTCAGTCAGACTAATGAAGCTGCTATTTCTGGAACGACACAAGTAATAAAAAGCAAAGCGAGCTTCTCATTCCATAAAACGCTGTCTAGTCCACTCATTCATAATAGCGATTTTTGTCACAGGAGCCCAACTACAAGGCAAAGTCTTTTTTAAAAAAGAATATCCATACACATAAAATATAATAAAGATAGAGAAATTCATATGTATGTATAGCTCAAAATCTATTAATGGAAAACTAATTTTATTTGCACTAAAGTATAAGAAGAAAAGAATTTTAAGGCGATTAAAAATTCATCTATATAGGAAACTTAATTACTTTTCTATGTACATCAATAATGACTATATTACTAGTTTAGCATTTAAAAAAGCAAGGAATATAATAATTAGACATTTATGAAGATATTCCAAAATGCATTTAAATTTCTTCATCTTTAAAATAAGGAAGGTACAAATTCAATAGTTTAATTGGAACAAATACAGTGTCCAAATGACAGTAAGGAATAGATATTTTGAAACTTTATAATAACTTTTGTTTCAAGCAGAAGATGATAATTGATTCAAGTTGAGGAAAAAGTTCTAAAATGTTTATTATTGAATTTTTAAAAGAAGTTGAACTTTGGGCTGTAAGAATCTTGATGATTAAAGAATAACAAGAACCATTTCACTTGCCACAACACTTAGGCTATGTTAAGGATATATATGCAGTGGGCATATTTATATTTCAGTTAGTTATACTCATACCTATTTTGTGGCTACAAAAAGTACCAGTTACTTCTGTACTGTGAGAAGGAACTTCCCACAGAAAATGAAATTTTCTCCTACATCCTTAAAAATAGGCACCTGCTTGGATAGATGAGAATGAAAAAGTTGTGTGTCTAATGGTGCGGGGAGAGGCCGGATTTTTACCTTGGTAGAACACTGTTCAACATGCTATTACAATTGTCACCAAATATCCAGCAATTGCTTGGAAGTGTTCAACTGGCAAAAATGTTATTTATAGGAAGCTGCTGTATTCTTTCATCTGATTTAGAAATTTTTATTGCGGGAGGGGGGTGGGCGGTTCAGACAGTTGCATCTTTAATTTCACCACAGAACATCTGGAGATTGCTTGTCATTAATGGAGGCATAAAGTGAAAAGAGATTTCCATTCTCTTCACTAAACAAGCTGACATTACTTCCCAAAAGACCCCCCAAAAAAGAGACACACGTTCCAAATACTCAGAGATAATAAAACACCATTAAGTAAGGCTTTCATTTTTAGAGATGTAAACGAGGGACTTTTTTAGATGCAACCTAGAACATTACTGTACGTTCTGATTTTGAATATGTATGAATAAATTACCAGGGCCAGGTTTTTCACGTAGAAGAAAAAGGGAAAGGTAAGTAGGTCCATGCCTGTTGCATTAAAGAGATGCTGGGTCAGGATCATGAACACTGCGAAGCTAAGTGTGCACATAGTCTATGAGAAATAGTGATTAGGAGCTATTATTAGTCCTACAAGGTTAAAATAAATGGAATGGTTTGTAATACACATATTCTATTATCAGCATTAACCTTCCGATAATTACATTTGATTTTTTTCCTAGACTATCTCAGATAAGAGTTTGAAAAAAAGGTATACAATACCAATACAAAGATACATTTAAAATGAGCTTTTAGCTTTTTCTTTCTAAAGATTACATTAAAATGCTCATATACAAATTTTTTTTGCATATGCTGATTTGTTTTAATGGACTACAGATAAGAAGATTCTTGAAACGTGTTCAGAGGCAGAAAGCATATAAAAGATCATTTAAAGGGAAGATATTTCTTTCACATATGTAGTCATTTAAGTACCTTGCAAGTAAATATCTCTTCATGTATATCACATCTGCAGAGATTATTCAGTAAATTCCCATATACTTAAACATCATTCATCTATATCAAAGAATTGAGCATAATAAAATTTTAATCAACTTTCATTACCTGAAAACACTTTTTTCATAATAAAAAAGAACCATACTTTCAGGAATGATTCAATATAATTTAAAAAATGAGAACAAATAGAACATTTAGTCTTTTAATATTATTCCCTTAGAGATATTCTTAAAATATCATTTAGGGCTGCTAATATTTGCCACCTCTGGTTGGTACTTGCTTATTAATCAACAAATATTCCTCAGACAGATTTACAGATTTTCTGTATTTAATTTGAATTGACTAGAAAATGTGAAACCTTTTTAATACATGTTAAAAATTAGTTACAATTAAAACTTAAGTGACAATGTGAGTTAAGAATCAGTTACAACTAAAACTTATATGACAAGAAATTTATAAGCACATTCATAGGAGATGCATTTTATTCTTTCTTTCTCTCTTTCTTTCTCTCTTTCTTTCTTTCTTTCTTTCTTTCTTTCTTTCTTTCTTTCTTTCTTTCTTTCTCAAAGAAACCAGAAAACATTTTATTTAAGAGAAGGAAAAGAAAGGGGAAAAAAGAGCAGGGAAGATTATGGGAAGGAATTAGGATTAGATAAGAGGTGCATTTTAAATATATATATAATTAATGATTAATGATTTTTAGTGGAAAGTTTTTGTGAATATCTGAAAATTCAGACCAATAACATGCCATACCAGAAACATGGTAATTTCTAAAAAAGCGCCAAAATTACATGTTTAGTCAAAAATTATGAGAGGGACAAAATCATTGTATTCTTGCATTATTTGAAATTTTTATGGCTATATGTGAAAAGTCATTAGTTTAAAAAACTTTTTCACGAGTCTTTGCTTCTTCATTTATATTAGAAACATAAGTGGATTTCACCAGAGAAGTTTTGACCATGTTTCTATTTGTCCAGTCCTTCCCAGCAAAACTCCCCATGTCCCAGAAATGTTTTACAAAGAGCCTGAGTCCAGTGACCATACTTCAGACAGAGACCTCCATTCGTGTGCACTGGGGAGCCTGGGAATGTATTCTTTTAGTCTGAGTCCTGGGTGTTATTTGTAATACAATGAATGGCATCTTCCTGCATCCTGATAACTTCACAGAATTTCTTTTATCTACCAAAAACTTTAATCATATCTCTCCAATTTGGCTCCATACAAGATGCTGATTAATTGATGTAAATTTTAAGGGAAGATATAAAAAAAAATGGGACTGAATTCTTGGGAGAAAAATCTGTCCAGTTTGAGTACACTTAAACTTATTCATGATTGCTCATGGCACTTATATTTCAGGTTGTCACTCAGTCCTGTGAAGGGTTTGTAATAGATACTCTGTACCATCACACACTTGTTGGCTGTATGTAGTCAATGGGTCTTCCCATTGCAAGTTAAAGCACTTTCCAGAATCTGAATTAGTTTGTTTGATCATGAGTTACTGTAAAACACAGACTCTTCTGACTTTTGAGGTAAAAGAGCTCTCTTCTACTCATGAGATTACTTTACATTTAGCAGGAGCTTAAGATATATACTCTCTCATTCAGATATGCAAATATAACCACCAGAGACACGTAAATTATGCAAGATAATGTATGTTTCATTTTAGCTGGAAGAAGTACAACACTACAGAATTCTATTTCAGAGAACTCCACTTGCACCAAGTTGAGATGAACTGAACAAAAGTTGCAATGTGATCTCCATGTTTCTACAGACGGAATTTAGTTTTGAAGAGCTATCTTCAAGTACTTAAAAAGGTTTTCACTTAAAGATTTTATGTCTTTTTCACTGGCATCTCCCTCAACTATTAAACTTCTATGCAATTTTCAGAAAACAACTCCATCATTGTTTATGAAGACTTTTTCCATACTTTTATGATTTACACATAAAAGTGATTAAGAGTTTTAGGCACAGTTAAATTCCAATCACTTCCAAGTTTCTAAATATAAGGTCATATTTCATAAAATATGCTATTTACATTAACAATAACTTTGTTTACTGACATATCCATGTTCTGAATAAATTTAATGTAACTCATGCATATAACTCATTAATGCTCTATCTTTTAGGGGACACCCTTAAAACAGCAAATGATGTCTAACAAGTTGTTGTGATTATTCCTCTTGTATAGTAAATACATTGTTTAGGTTAAATCTTAAATCATGAATTCTCTTTCAAAGGAAAGAGAATTGTTTAAAGGAAATATGGGTTCTACTGTATTACTATCAAATTTCACAAAACAATTATTAAAACAAAAAACATTTTCTATGTACATGCTATGCTGAGTGATGCCACTGAGTCACAGATCTGATGCAGTGTTTTTCTCTTAAATTTAGTTTCAATGCTTTAACAATATTCAGAAGAGTGACCCATTTAAAGAAAATAGAATAGCATATATAAAAACGTCAGGATTTGTAGTAAGTGTTACTAAATATGCTTTCTGAAACCATTAAGGAATTGTCGTAGGAGAGTTTAATTACTGAAAGCACAATAATCAAATTCAGCCATGACACATTTCTAAATCTTTGCCAAAAATAAACCTTATAAATTCACATTGCTTTGATGAAACGGCAAGCTGGCCAGCAGGAGGATACTTTCTACCCTGCATCCTGTCAGAAGCCTACGTTTGTCTCACCAGTTCCTTACTAAAAACACAGTAAATAGGTTGAGGATAATAGGCATTTTCTTGAATAATTAGCTGTGTAGGCAAATATGTTCTTTGGCAGACAATATAAATGTTGATTTAAGGACCAGCCAATAAAGAGTGCTAAGCTGCAAAACACTCAATGCTCAATTTCTCACAGACCTGAAGACTTTAGATTCTGATTTCCATTGTCATCAAGCAAACCACCACAAAGTTATGATATAACCAAATAGATTTTGTTGATGTATACAGCTGCTTAATTATTTCTATGTCGATGCTGGTAAGTTTATATATTCATATTAACATTATTAGTAATGATTAAGAGTGAAAGGCAAGTCATTCTCAACAACTGCTTCATGCTGAAATTAATAAAACTTCATTTCTCAAACACAAAGAACAATGCATGTCCCACTGAATGAAGTACTGAATCTATATGCTTGTAAAGATAAATGATACCCTATTATAAATACCAGTAAATTTTAGTTTATGTGTAAGGTTTAAGAGATCAACTTTAAAGAAAATGAGTTTAAGCTGGAAGCAAGATTCACTGTTTAAAAAACAAAAATAACACAAGATAAGTGGCAGTTACTCTGACAATTTTCTTTAGAATAGCTTTTTCAAATATAATCTAGTCTACAGAGCACTCAAGCTGCAGAAACATCCGAATTAGGAAAGGGGTGAAGGGGGAGGGAGAAGATACTTATCTTTGCAGAAAGGGCTTATACTCAAAGGAACATCTAAATAAAATTGAGACATCTGCAGTAAAGTTTTACCCTCTCCCTAGAACGTTTCAGATGAACTCAGTGTAACACTGTCTTCAAGAAAAGACAAAGTGATCAATGCAAGAACACATCAGGCTGCCTTGGACAGGCCAATCAATGCAAGAAAGAACCTTGCCCAGGGCCTTATGCAAATAGAAGCACGTCCTGCAACCTAGGGAGGGAACATGCGGATAGATCAATTGGATCTAAAAAACCTTACAGCTATATCAGCTTCAGACAGTAAATATATACTGATGAATATCCTTACACTCCTCGTGAATTCTTAAAATAGGTTATTTTTAATAGCTAGTTAAAAACTTTCTGGGATCTGGAGTGCAGGAAAGAGGAAGAAAAGATCATGGGGGAAAACATTCAGCATTACTTTAAAGATGGTGCATATACAATTCTGATGTCTTAAAATTTCTTGGCATAGCTGAATTTTGCTGACACTTCAAAGGGCTAAATTTTAAGTCGGCTTGCATTTGAGAAGAGGACATAAAAATCCAGAAAAAGCAAAAATTGTTTCAGGTAGTTTTTGAGTAAAGAATATCTGAAAATGCTGTAGTAGGAATAATTCAAGCTATAAAATTATAGTTATCTTACCCTATCACCAAAGATAATTCTCTACAGTGGTTAACCTATTGATATAAGGGCAGATTTTCTCTTAAAGTTAAATCAGTATCTTAAAAAAATTATTCTAAAAATCAGATCGGAATATATAGGCTCCAGAACTACTTATTACAAAATGCTCTAACCCTATCAAGGGTCTTGAAGGCAAGTCAGATGCTTTATAAGGCTACATAAAAAATACTCAATGATCAAGTCTTCAAAATGTAAGCATGTGAGTGCAAACTGATTTCCTAATATTTCCTCATGTTTTTAACTTACTATTTCTTCTCAGGAATTTCACATTTGAAGATCTTTTATAATTAAAGAAAGTCAAATCATATTTTAAATAGAAATGAATTAATGCCAGCAACTACAATATAGATAATGCCAAATTAGAAGAACTCTATAAATATACTCGTATATTTGCTTTAATTACTTTCTCCTCTGGAATTTTAAATTTAAAAGATTTAGTTGCACAATGAATTTTCTCTCAGATATGTAGGAAATGTGTCTAATATTGAAAATATAAGATTTTTTAAAAAACATTTTTGATTTAAAGGCACATTTTCTTCGGTAAAACACTGAGAAAACACGAAAATCGCATATCTCAAATAATTCAATAAAGCTTTGAACACATATTTTGTGTGTGTGTGTGTGTCGGGGGGGATGGTTTTGGGGTTTTTGAATAACTGCAGGAGTCACTGAGGGGCCACACCCAACAATGTGTAGGACACAGATATTTTATGATAGTGGTTAATTCAGCCAGTGGTGAAAAGTATGAGATTATGTGAGATAATTTTGTTATTCACATTTCAAGTGATTTCAACAATGGTGAGAATTTAAGCTAAAGTTTACACCTTGGACCAGGGAGACAGTTCTAAGTCCCAGTGTGCATGCTTTGCATACTATACACTGGGTCTGATTCCTAACACTTCATGGTTCTCTGAGAACGGGAGTCGTCATTGAGCATCTCATGCAGAGACCACCTTCCCCCTCCGCGAACAGAGCAAAACAAAACTGAATGAAGTTTAAAAGTTCAAGATACTTTTAAAAACATTTATTTGTTTTCTTTTGGGGCCACTCCGGGTGGTGCTCAGAGGACCGTATGAAACACTGATGAAACAAACTGGAGCCAGCCACGTGGAAGGCAGATGCTTTATCCACTGTACTGTCTTTTCCAATGTTCAACACATTAAGATGTTTGGGGGGTGAGGGGTTGGGTGGGATCCCAAGCAGTAGTCAGGGGGCCTAGGGAAAACTTATGTTAATAGTCTGCTAACTAGGTTTGCCAGTCATGCTCAAACCTGCAATGCAGTGGTGCTCAGGACAACTAGTGCTTAGGGGCCTCAAGGCTAAACCTGGAGGTGCTCTGGGGGACCCCGAGGTGCCTGGATTTGAACTTGGGCATTTGAACAAGGCATGCGCCTCTAACTGCTGAGCTAAGTATAAGATTTTAAGTTTTATTGTATTTCTAATAAGACTTATTTTTCCTTTAATATAACCAAACTGCATCATTTCATTTAAGATTTAAAGCATCATAAAACTTTCTTATTTACATGAAGAAATAATACTAATATGAAATAAAAGCAATATGACACTCATAGATTTTCAAATATCACTGTCACTGTCCTCCCATTGTTTATCGATATGCTTGGGTGGGCCCAGTAACATCTCTATTGTGAGACTTGCTGTTACTGTGTTTGGCATATCGAATACATCACGAGTAGCTTGCCAGGCTCTGCCGTGCGGGCGAGATACTCTCGGTAGCTTGCTGGGCTCTCCAAGAGGGGCGGAGGAATCGAACTTGGGTCAGCCATGTTGGCCGCTTGCAAGGCAAACGCCCTACCCGCTGTGCTATCGCTCCTGCCCTACTCTGGTTTCTCTTCAGATCGTATAAATCTTTCAAATATCAAATATCAGATAAAATGCTTATAATAAATCAGAAAGACATGAAGGATTGGGACTAAAAACATCTTCTTTTGGGGGTGAGAGACAGTACAATGGAGTGGGCCTTTGCCTTGCATGTGACCAACTCTGGTCCAATCCCTGGCCTCATATGGTCCTCTGAGCACTGCCATGAGTAATTCCCAAGTGCAGAGCCAGAAGTAAGCCCTGGGCACTGTTGGGTATGGCCCCAAAACAAAACTCTTGCTTCCCCAACTTTAATTTAATATGTAAGAATTCTCTGCAGTCTGGCATCTGTAGTGAAATGGAAACCCCAATTTACATTAAGCAAGATACTTTAAAGGACCAGCAACTGTGGTTTGACTTCTTGTTATATCATTAAAAATACGGCCGTTTACTCCCTATTATATAGGGAATATAAAGTAAATTATCTTAAAGCCTTATCTAAGATTCGACATGTTATTGGCATTGTAATGGGGATTGAATGGTAACATTTTATACTTATTAATCTAAATCTACACAATGTGGGTATATGCATTACAATAGTGATAACTCCTGGTAATGCAGTGCTTGAAACCAGTGTTGCGGTGCCTGGAATAGCCCCAGCCAAACTCAGGGCAATGTTCAGGGCCATGTGAGGCCAGGTATGGAACTTGGGGCCTCCCATCAGCTGGGTATGTGCTTAACCATTTGAGCAATTTCCCCAGGCCCATCAATATGTGTGTTTTGCTTTCTAAAATACACTCTTGATATTAACTTTGTCAGGTATTGTATTCAGCTTACAAAATAAAACTACAAAAGTATAAACATAGAATTGAATTACATGGGACATTTTCTCATTAAGTGAAAAAAAAAAAAACCCTTATTTACAGCAGATGAATTTCAAGCAATTTTCTCAAAACCGCTTTTACAGGAAAAAATGTTTTGTATACTGGTATACTGGTTCTAAGACTGGATTTTAGTTTTGAATTCACTGTATTTTATTTCTGTCTCTAAACTTTGTTGCACAACTTTCGACAAGTTCTCAAACTTTCAGCCTTTCACCTGTAACATAAGGCCAATAATACCAACTTCATGGCATTAGATGTATACTGTACAATCTTTTACTTGACTAATATTTAAGGAACAAATCTAATAGTATGCTAACGAAGACCTCTCTCTAAAAAAACATAGTATAATCGTTTTGAACAAGGGCTCTAGGCAGAAAGCCTGAGTTTAAATTCTGGGTCCATCAATTACTGTGTAATCTTAGTTACATTACTTTATATATATGCCTCAGCTTTTTTATATGTAACTTAAAATACTAATAGTAACTATACCAGAATGTTGTTATAAGGACTTCATGAGTTAATATGTACAGAGCACTAAAAATACTGCCTGGTAAACAGTAGATGCTGTGCCATATGGTTTTTACTATTAGGTATGATCTATCGACATGGATAATACTAAGAGGCAAACAGTGGTAGCAGAGTACTCCAGTGGTACTCAAAAGGCATTTTTATTTAGCTGGTATTAGAAGACAGCTGACTATTTTCGGCATGGAATGAGCTAAAAAGAAGAGCCAAACAGGGGGTTGGCGAAGGAAACTCATGTGCTTTCCAGATCTTCAGTGTTCAATTTTTCTGCTTAAGCTGAATTTAAAAAACACCACATCAAAACATACTCAAAATTTAAATATAAATGATTTGGGGACTGCCTGTTACTTTACATTTTCCACACCTTCTTTCCTCTTCATTAGTTGGGTAATTAAGAATTGATTAAAATTGAAAGCCTGTTTGGAAGGCACAGAAAAGAATACACAGTAAATATAATTCAACAGAGAAAAGCAGAACTGAAACTTGAAATACACGAAAGCCTGAAAACTGTTCTAGGGGGAAAGAGTCATTCTAGAGAGAAGATTATGTAATTAAGTTTGCACAGGTGCTTGATGAAAGGGGGAAAAAATCCCCAAACCCACTATAACAAAATGAGAGGTCACACTTCGGAAGGGAGAAAAACTTCAACTGAAATGTTTCCCCACCTGCAAAAGGAGGCTGGGATGCTAATTATAAGAATTAAATGAGATAAACTGTTTAGGACAGTTTCTGATGCACATAAAGTATCACTGAAAAATCACTAATGATGATGAACATCAAGAGATCCTATTGCCTTTGGATTTGCATCACACCCATAAAAGCTATTTCTGTTTTAAATTTCCATCTTCATGCTTGTAGCCGTTCTTGACCCAATCCTGCCTTATTTCTCCATGGCTGGTTGAAAGATTACATGGATTCCATTATAAACTAGTGTATCTCTTGTAACAGTGAGTGAGGCCTCTTACACAGCAAAGGTATCTCCTGCGCCTGGAATCTATCATAATACAGTAAATGCAAGAGTCGTCACATGGTGAAATTTATAATATGCGAAATATAAAAGATGTACACTATGTTACCATACATTTAATATTTGGATCGAATATAAATATAGATGCTTAAAATGTATAATAAATGGTAAAACCAAAGATTTGAGGCAGGTGCTGTCACAATGGTAGAAACTACTGTTACATTATTAATGGTATGAGAACTAGGAAATTTCTTTTTTTGAGGCAAACTGCTCTGTAATACAATAAAGGTAATTCACAGACTACTGATCACACATCATGTATTAAACTTTAGAGGTGCAAGGATTTACGGAGAAAATCGAGGTTTACTAGTTAGTAAAGAAGCTAACAGAAACCTTTAGAAAACCAACACTTATTATATAGCTCCCTGGGATGTCTTCTAATGGAAGGAAGTCAAGACAGGGAATTTATACTGTAGGAAAAAGTTGACCGTGATTTATTTTCTGCCCACTGCCTCTCTTTTAGAAAGATAAATGTCTAGTTTTCCTTCTAATACAGACTTCAATTAATGCACAAAAGAAATTGGAAATAAGATGTTAGAAGTTAGATCAGTTTATAGATATTTAGGCATAAACTAGGTATCTTAGAAAACCAGACACTTTTTTATAACCTGACTCAATTATAAAATGCTTACTGAAATGTTAAAGAGCATTTTTATTGTATTCTTATGTTCTTCAATAAATCTTTCTTTGCCCTGAGGGGAGCCTGTCAGCAACCCTCAGGAGACAGGTTGGGGTGGGGGCACTCCTGGAGATACTTGGCCATGTGTGCAGTGGTCCAATAAGAGAGGAGATATAAGCTGCTTGGGTTCTGAAGTGCCAAGGATTATCTGGGTCACCCCAAAGGTGTTTGTGGGCCTCCAAGGTTTGGGTGAATGGTACCAGGGATTTAACGGGTTGCTGGGATACAAAGTGTGCATGAGCCTTAAACACTGTACTATCTCTCTAGGCCTAATAAACCTTTTATAAGAAGAGTTCAAATAAGGGATGGAAAATCTGAATGCACAAACAAATATTTAAAGAGGCAAATTTATTTTTAGAGGATATGGGGCATTCAATTGGATCACAGAAGATAACGAAACTTGGGATTAGGGTCAAGTCTGACTACTTTCTTGATTGAAAATTTCAATACCTTCTTAGTTTTTTTTTTTTATCCGCTCAATGAACTCTCCACAGAGTAACTAATAGATCTTTCAAGTATCCAAACTTTTTAAATCATACACAAAACCTAAATACTTAAGGACACTGAATGTCTCTGCTTTACATTTTAAATCACCAACTTTATTTTCTTGCTCCATCTCACTTTCTCTGTTGTGCATCTATATAGATGCCAAAACCTATTTTCCTCTTTTTGACCAATACAATATCATTTGAGATCTACTTCTGATAATTTCTATATTACCTAGGGCCAAAAATCTCATTTTATTAAATACATAATTACTATAGGTCGAGTCATGTTACACATATTTCTCTAGTATAAACTAGAGAAAATAAAGGACTGGCTATTTATTTTCTGCCGATTAAGAAAAGGATTCTCACGTGACTTAAACCAAATGATATGAAATAAGAGATTGAGGCTGAGAATAAATAACATTAACAGAAAATGAATCCTAACTTTTTGGGTCTATGAAACAAAGTGAAAATGTTACATTAGAATTTTAATTTTTGACAAGAGAATATCAATAGAAACAATGATCCCAATACTTAACATTAAGACAGATTTGCTAGATGGATCTTTAGCAAATTGAGGACGTTAACATAGTGATGTCTTGGTTATCATCCCATTTCACAATATAACTTTCTTTTATCCTGTTAAGACTCTGAACTTCTTGAGACCAAGGATTAGGTTTCTAGTCTTTTTTCCTAGGATCTGTACAGATTGTGAAAGTTCAATTGAATACATGATTTATTTTTTTTTTGGGGGGGGGAGCATACTCGCATTACTCCTGGATCTGTGCTCAGGGATTACTTCTGGTGGGTTCAGGGGACCAATATGGGTTGCTCAGATCAAACCTAGGTTGGCAGAGTGCCAGGTAAATGCCCTACCTGCTATACTATCACTATGGCCCCCTAGCTGTTATTAGCTACATTATTAGTATAGCTACATTATTAGTATGAAAATATATAATATATTTAATAACAGTTTAAATTCAGTTCTTGAGGGTTTAATATTCATTCACAGCTCCAAAATAATGTTTAGAAAGTCAATTTATGTGACTTAATTTGATCGATTCATTCACTGAGAAGGTGTTGTAACAAAAAGTATTAAGGGAAAGAACTGACATATATGAAGGGAATAAACATCCATAACTCTAAGTTAAGATCATGGTGTCTTAGAAGAATGTTGCTTTGTTTGTCTAGGTTCAAAGAATGTTTTAGACCCCACGGTCTGATCATTGCAGAACATAAAGGAGATAAAAAACTCTTTTTTTTTCTATCCTATCTTCTTTATTGCTATAGAAACCAGAGTTAATTCCAGTACCCAAGACAGCACTCAGTATCTAAATGACCTTGGGGTTCAGAATTCAGTATTCTGGGAATTCAGTATTCTGCATCTGACCCTGGCAGCACTATGTAAGTTCCCCCAAGCTTTGCCAGGTGTGATCTCTGAGCACAGAGCCAGGAGTAAGCTCTGAACACACTGGCTGTAGCCCCAAAAGAACAACAAAAATAACAATAGTTGGTTTTCTACTCTTTCAATTCTGAAAAAAGCCACATAAATGGTATTTCTCACTTGATTTATCACTTTAGGGTTCTGATTTTTTTCACCTACTCATTCTTCTTAGGACAGGACTCCATTTCTGAGTTCCACCTTACATTTTACATGATCCTTTCCCTGGGATTAGATATTCCTCCCTGTCTGTCTTCCCTTCCTACAAAACAGGAGATAGGTGGTCAGGGAGAAGAGGTATTTTTAGAATCAACTATACTATTCTAACCCGGTTATCACCTTAATATTCGGTCATGTGTGACCTCAATTATTTCACTTGATTCACACCTGAGCACACTATGCTCCAACAATACCTAGGAGTGATGGCGAAGCTGAGACTCCCTTCAAAGCCAATCGCTCCATTTAAATGATCTCTTCTCGAAGTCATTCTGAACTCTAGCCCTGAGATGTTTAAACAGATGTGTTTAAACATGCTGTTCTCTCAAACTTTATCCTAATAGAATCCAGCATGCTCAGGGCTGAGTCTACCTGGCTCCCGTAAACTGAGTACATTTTTTAAGACCGAGGTCTAAATTTTATTTATTTATTTAATTTGGTTTTGGGGCCACACCTGGCAGTGCTCAGAAGTGACTTCTGGCTCTGAACCCAGGAATTACTCTGGTGGCATTTGGGAGACCATATGGAATGCTGGGAATTGAATCCAGGTTGGCTGCAAGCAAACACCCAACCCGCTGTACTATCACTCAAGCCCTCAGGTCTAACTTTTAAAAGAGACGTTGAATGATTCTGAGTGCAAAGCTTTCAGTTCTCTAAGAAGTCAGATTTTTATTTTATTATTTTGGTTCTTGGGCCACATCCTGCAGTGCTCAGGCCTTACCCCTAGCTCAGCACTTAGAGATCACTTTAGGCGGGTTTTCGGGAACCATATACGGTGCTGGGATTGAAACTGGGTTGGGGAGTGCAAGGCAAAGTCCTACTCCAGCCCCTCTACTATCTCTCCAGTCCTTCTAGGAGCTCTTTTTAATTTGATGTGCTAAATCAACAATGCCACTGGGTTAGGGACCTTCTATGAGGTGGTGTTTACAATGAGTGACCATCATATGCCTGTAAAAAACAGTAAAGAGAGGCTGGAGCAGTAGTACAGCAGGGAGGGCATTTGTTTGGCATGTGGCCAAGCTGGGTTAGATCCTTGACATCCCGTGTGGTCCCCCAAGTGCCCCCAGGTGTAATTCCTGAGTGCAGAGCCAGCAGTAACGACGGAGTGTTCCTGGGTGTGACCCCCCAAAATAAAAAAAAATAGTAAAGAGTTCCATTATTATGTTTTTCTCTAGTGCCTCTTACAAAATCTTACAGTAGTCAATCATACTCTTACATTTCTCATAAAATACAAAATCTCCCATTAGGATCTTTTATAAAGCTAATGGAAAAGTATTTCTTATGAAAAGATTTATATCTAACAAATTAATAATGCCAATTTCTCTAGGTTCTCCTTAACATGCTATTGTGCTAATTTTACCAGATAGTCACTTCCTGGCAGTTTTTGTTCAGTAAAAAGATAAAATATCTAATCACCCAGCTGTACAGATAGATGTAGGGCAGCCCATCTACGTGGATAATAAAAAGGCCTACTCCAGAGGTAATTCCAGTGAAGTAATATGGATCTTTTATTCTATAAAAAGACTCACTAAGGCCAAGTGAAAATTCTCTCCCATTTGCTACTTTGAAATATCTAATCTTGGTGTGATTAAGGGATGTAAATATTAAGGAACACTAGGTCCTCTGTGGAACAATCAAGAATGAAAATAATTATGAATAGCCTCATACTTAACCAATAAATACTTTCCCTTTAAGATAAGGAGCAAAAGAATGTACGTTATAGTTACATCTCTTTGCTATTGCACTGAATGGTGATATTAGGCCAACAAAAACCAAAAACCTGGCATTTAACTTGGAAAGGAAAAACATAAAATTAACTTTATTCACAGATTGTATATTTCTTTTTCTTGTATTTTTGGGGCCACCCCTGGCAGTGCTCAAGGATTACTCCTGACTCTGCACTCAGAGATCACTCTTGGTGGGAACTGGACACCATACAGGGGGCGGGGCATTAAATTTGGGTAGAGCTCATTCCAAACACCCTACCCACTGTGCTAGTACTCTGGCCCCAGCTTATAAGACCTTAAGCACAGAAAATATTAAGCATTTCATACATATAGAACACTGTTGGAATTAATAGGAGCTAAGCAAAGCTCCAAAATTCAAGATCAATATAAAAATTTCTATATACTAGCAAAGAGGAATAGGAAAAGAAAATTAAGAAAGAAAAAAAAAGGACCAGAGAGATAGAGAAGCAGGTAAGGAAGGCACTTGTCTTGCATGTGTGGCAGACCTGGTTTGATTCCAAGAATCCCATATGGTTTCCCGAGTACCCAGGAGTGATTCCTGAGTGCAATCAGGCAAAACATCTGAGCATTGCTGGGTATAGACCCCCAAAGATTAAGAAAAAAATTTTTATTTAAAATAGCATAAAACTAAATTAATTAGAATAAATTTAACAAAATAAGAAGCTTGTTCACTGTAAACAGGAAAACGTTTATAAAATAAAATTTAATAAATGAAAGCCTGCTTCATGGATTATTTAATATTAACATGGCAGTAATCTACAATCTGACCTACATATTTAATCCTAATTAAAACTGCAGCTCCTCCTTTTTTAAGAAATAGAGAACTGATTCTAAGTTTTATGTGAAAATTCAAAAGACCTAGAATAATCAACACTTTGAATCTAAGTCCTCAAAAAGAAGAAAGCTGAAGGATCCACATGTCCCAAGTTTAAAATTTACTCTAAAACTACAATAATTAAGACAATATGGAGGTGATATGAAGATAGGAATACAGAACAAAGAAGCAACTCTATATATTAATAGTTAAGGTCATAAAACAAATGAGAAGGCAAAGAATTGACTTTTCAAAAAAGTCAAGGTAGCTGAATATCCACATTCAAATGAATTTTGTGGGCTGGAGTGATAGTACAGCAGGTTAGGCACTTACAGCTGACCTGGGTTCTAACTTCCAGCACTACATATGGTTGCCAAAGCATGGCAAGAATAGCCCCTAATCACAGCATATGTGACTCCAAAACAAAATGAAAACAAAAAAATTAAGTTGGACCCCTTACTCATAGTTATGTGCAAAGGATAACTTCACTGAAAAAAAAGAAATAAACGGCTTTATCAAAAATTTTTTTTATTTCAAAAGACATTATGAAGACAGTGGAAAGACAATCCACAGAATGAAAGGCAATATTTGGAAATCATGCATCTGACAAAAGAACATGTATCCAGAACATATGAAAATCTCTAAAAAGACAGCAGTAAAATGAAAGCACAGTCCAAAAAGAGGCAATAGTCAACAAAAAGTCTATTACATTCAGAATTTAACAGAAATTTTACCAAATTTATGCCAATTAATAATTATTATCAAAACATAAATAAAACACAATTAAATATGATTATGTTTAATCATAGTTACAATCATTACAGTGCACTGTAGCACTGTCCTCTCATTGTTCATCAATTTGCTTAAATGAGCACCAGTAACCTCTCCATTGTGAGACTTGTTGTTACTGTTTTTGGCATATTGAATATGCCACAGGGAGCTTAAATACAATTAGTAGGATAGCTGAAACAAAAAATAATTCAAGTGGTGAGGTTGTAGAGAAACTAGAAGTCTTATTAGATTTCTGGTGGGATCGCGAGTATAGTGCCTGATGCTTAATGGGTGTAGTTTCCTTAGGGGTGATAAAAATATTCCAGCTGTATATTGCAAAGATATGTATTACATCTCAATTTTTAAGAGATCAAATGAAATAAAAAGTTCATTAATGATGTAAATCCGGCAAGCTACTGAGAGTATCTCGCCCGCACGGTAGAGCCTGGCAAGCTCCCCGTGACGTATTTGATATGCCAAACACAGTAACAACAAA
The DNA here is from genome assembly GCF_029834395.1 of Sorex fumeus. Classification (NCBI taxonomy): domain Eukaryota; kingdom Metazoa; phylum Chordata; class Mammalia; order Eulipotyphla; family Soricidae; genus Sorex; species Sorex fumeus. The sequence goes on along the minus strand of NW_026606075.1, from coordinate 8,131,600 downwards.
GTCTCCAAAGGAGACGTTACTGGGCCCGCTCGAGCAAATCGATGAACAACGGGAGGGCCTTTACCTTTAATGTAACAGCAGTGTTAAAATCATGATCAAGGATGAAATGGAAAGTTTCCAAGATTTATCTCATATTTTACCATATGACATTATGAAGATGCATTTATAACTAATTTAATAATTTCTATCGATCGAGCAATAGCATAGCAGTAGGGTGTTTGCCTTGCATGCGGTAGGCCTGGCAGAGTCAGGTTCAGTTCCTGTGGTCCTCTCGGAGAGCCCGGCAAGCTACCGAGAGTATCTCGCCTGCATGGCAAAGGCTGGCAAGTTACCCATTACATATTCAATATGCCAAACACAGTAACAATAAGTCTCACAATGGAGATGTTACTGGGCCTGCTCGAGCAAATCGATGAACAATGGGAGGACAGTGCTACAGTGCTATCTTCAATGGATCATGCCTCAAAGAATAAGTGTCCACCTGTGGTTGGAGCCCCTAGCAGAGAAGAGACTATGTAAGTGACTTAATACCAAGAACAAAAAGGGCAATACTGTCCAAAGTGAAGAACTAGTTACTAGAATACCAAAAATTAATTAATATTTAAGTGCAGGATAGGAAGACTGAATAATTTTAATTAGTGAAAGAATTACTGTTAATGAGGTCAAAATGATGGTCTTGAGTATGAGAGCACAAACTCTACATGTGAGAGCCCAGGTTTGATCCCTGGTATCACATGCATGTCTAAGGTATTCCATCTCTCCCACCAAGTGAAAAATAAGTGACTAAATAAAACTGTACATATAAAAGAGGACACACATAAGATATTTGACTCATTGAAGATATTTGAATCTGAAGATATCAAGGAGTAGGATTCAAACCCAGGTTGTTGTCTTCCAAACTTCATGTAGTTTTCCCTCACTGGGCAAGGAGGCCAGAGGTAGAAATATAGTGAGATGGAAAGAGAACATGGAAACTACATTTCTCCCAGAGTGTCATTTGAAAAAAAAAAGAAAAGAAATCACTAGATTATTCAGAGGCTCTTAAAGTCTCAGGGATTATGCAATGGAAAAGAGTGAGCCGATATGGTTCTGCAAACTATGCCTCAATCAATTAATTACTTGCTAGAAAGATAGTCTAGTAGGTAGGAAGTTGCAAGGCTCAATCCTTGACGCTGCATGTGTTCCCCTGGCCTTGCCAGGAGTGATCCCAGATTGCCAAGCCAGGAGAAAGCCTGGAGCACTTCTGGGTGTTGCCTCAAAACCAAAAAAGTAAGCATATATTAATCACGGCATGGTATATAGACTAGAGATCCAGTAGGAGAATGATGGAGATATGCAGTGACATATTTCACTGTACAATGACAAAAGTAACAACAGTGCACATGGAGAAGGAAAGATATGATCAATATTTAAGATAAAGAAAACCAACAATGTGTTGGCCAGTTAGAAATGCAACAAGGAACCTAATTATGAAGGAACAAATTTAATCATTCTTTTAAACCGCATGCTGTTAATACATATTAAAGTTGTTTGAGTATAGTAGAAGAGAAACATCAAACTCCAATGTACTTGCAACTCCTATAGAGCTTAATAAAAAATTGTATCAGTACTTGTAAATCTTTTCAAAGCTCTGATTTGATATCTCATGTATTATACTAACCACAATATCATATATTCAGTATGTGCAAACATTTCCCCCAATGACTACATACTTCATGATAATTACTGTTAATTAATCTTTATCTGCTGTACTTAGATTACCTCCACATTCACTACCATATGCTTCTGTAGGTGTGTCTGAGGGGAGAGAAAAACCTCTATACTTGTTTCTTCATTATTCAGTTTTTTGTTTTTTTTTTTAGATGCAATGTCACTAGGTAATGGAGAGTCAATCTATCGCCAGAACTTTGATGTGTACTTCCTTCATTTAGAGCTCAGGTAGGAGAGTGTGTTGGAAGGGTTGGGGCCCTAGTCATCTGTGATTACTCCTGCTCTGTGCTTATGAATCACTCCTGGCAGAGTTTGGGAGACCACATGTGTAGAGGATGAAACTGATCGCCCATATGAAAGGCAAATGCCTTACCCCTGTTCTCCACAGTTCTATACTTCTTTCTTACCACGCTTACTACTTTATATTGGTAAAGTCCTCCACTGGATTTCAGTTGGAGTCACAACTGACTCCTAAAATTCATTTTATCAGCAACCAATTGAAAGAAAGCATCTATATTATATGCATAGCGTGAAATAAAATTAAATAGAGACAAAAATAACATGATCTATGATTTCTCTTTGAAAAAACTTGCAGAATATTTAGAGGTTCTATAGTGTTTTCCTACAAAACTAGAGAATTAGCATTCTATAGAAGTTACAATTCTTCCAGACAGCAATGTGCTATTCATATCATAGACAGCCAAAGGAGAAGAAATTCATATCATATTATGGATGATAATCTGTTTTCTTTTACTGAATTACATACATTTTAAAGTAGCTGTGTCAAGAAGTGCTTTTGACCTTAATTATTATATAATTCCAGTTTAATTTTGCATTGGTTTCTACCACTTATTCAACAACTTTTCAAGTTTTGATTCCCAGCAGCCAAACTTTTGGCTCTTCTCATTGATCACATTAAAGCTGACTTTCTACCAATATCCAATTTGCTTTGTGCTTTGTCAATAAAATGTAAATGATGGTTTCTTTAAGTTCAGAAAGTTAGTTGCTAGAGGTATAAAACTGACTGAGTGCCATTCCAGTTTATCTTCTGTGTGAATGTGAATCTGCTTGAGGCAATATAAAAAAGATGAACTCAGAGTAGACTGGGGTTCAGTGTACTCCTGCAGCTATGTCCAGAAACTAGTCCTCTATCAGCTGCTGAAGGTCAGTATAGGCTGCCTGGAGGCTAGGGCGCCCAGCATGGAACAATGGCAGGAAAATAGAGTTCCCTTCATTCCTTAATTCACATGCAAGTGAGGTGCCAATCAAGGGCTGACAGGCATGGAGAAACCAAAATCAAAAGTGGGTAGAGATACCCTTTCTAAAGGAGCAGTTTTCACACATTCCTAAGTGATGTTTTTAATGGTGGATTGTGAATACATCAAAAATAACAGGGCAAAAGCAAACAAAAGTACTAAAAATATTAATTTTATAACTGAGATGATTCAGCAAACTGACACAGTATATTTACTGAAATTGTTTGATGTGTTAAATATTAAAAAGAATCAGTACTCACTAAGAGGGAAAAAATCTAAATGCAAATGGATTTACTGAGCACTGCAAGCAGGAAAGTTAAGGTGAGCAGAGATTGGAAACTGGGCCTTGACAAGGGAAGCAAACTAATTTCCAAATAAACTAAAATTTTAAACTTGTTTGAAGTCAAACTGACCCTCAGGAAAGAGAAACACACTCTGAACCGAATAACAATAAAAGCAATAGAATGACATCATCAAAGTTACTTGTTAAAAAAAAATGAGAAAGCTTAAAACTTGTATTTTTGTAAAATGGAAGTTAATTTTCCAGCAATTGAACTAAATAGTTAACAACTAATAGATTGTAATATTAAGAGGCACTGTTTGCCTTTCTGAAAGGTTTTGGTAAATGCACTCTGATTATGACCATTAAGTTTATCTGGCATGAAATAAAATTTCTAAGATTTTAAAAATGATAATTTTGTATCTTTATAAACCTACATCATTTGTTTGTTTGATTTTTTGTTTGTTTTTGGACCACACCTGACTGTGCTCAGGACTTAGGTAGGCCTGGCACTCAGGGATCACTACTGGTGTTGCTGGGGGCCTATAGGCAGGGCTAGGGATTGAACCAAGTTAACCAAAGTTGGCCTATACAAGGCAACGCTTTAGTCCTTGTGCTAGCTCTACACACTCTCGTTTTTTTGTTTTTTTTTTTTAAATTGTTTTTGAAGGAATTTCCCTCCAAAGCAGTGCTCTGGGGATCAGGGTTAAAGCCTGAATATGTTTGACCAACTGGGCCGGCCAGCTTGATACTCTGTCAAGGATGTGGCGTCTTTGGTCTCGCAGAGCCATAGACCACAGTGGCAAGAAGGGTCAGCTGGGCTACAGCTGAAGGTCCTGGGTGGGTGACAGGCTGTGCTGGCAATGGAACTTGGGCACGGTTCCCTGACTGCTGAGCACTCTCCCTCTGCTGAACCCAGCATGCAGTGCTCTTAGGAGCTATACCTGATCAAGCTCCAAGATTTACTATCGTAAAATAAACATCAGTCTTGAAAACACATCTCTAATTAAAATGTATTCTTTAGGAGAAATTTAAAACTTTTAAGATAGGATATAATCATAAATTATGTTCTATTATAAAAAATAGCAATTAGCAGAATATGAAAGCTTTCCAACTAATTTTGCTCTAAAAATAAAACAAATTTATTTTCAGATATCTTTGAGTGCACATTTTAATTTTAAACAATGGAACACAATTTTAATTTAGTGAATGCCAAGTTATGTTTTATAACAATCTACTAATACCTGTTTTCAAACAAAGCACAATATAAGTACTATAAGCAATTACATTTATTGTGAAACTATAGTTGCTATAGTTTTCAAAAATTTGAGTGAAAAAATAATGTCAAATTGTATGAGAATGAAAGAAAAACAATTTATTAGCACTTAAATTATGATGCTACTAGAGAATTGTTCTATAAAAATTTTTTGTCCACGCACGTGTATGTATTTAGTCCTGTACAACTAAAAAAATTAAATTCAACAGAAATCCACAGAATTTGTATTACTAAGATCTAAAACTAAACTATAATATTTGATCAAAATTCACTTTCTTATAAAGCTAACATAGTTTTTAGCCCACATAAAACTATTTCATCTATCATACTGAAAAATCCAACTGAATATTTGTCTACCATTAAACCATGATTTTCCCATAGAAGTTCTGAGGATGGTAGGAAAGAATATTACTGAGATGCGGGCAAAAGAAAAACTTTTAAAATACGTCATTATTTTTATCACAGCACTAGTTTTTAAATGCTTACATAGCTTACTAAAATATAATTTATGTAAAACAACAGCGCACAATGTTATACATAAAAAAGAAATTAATTTTATTAGGTTAGAAAACACTTATTCTTAGGTGCTCACTATCTGCACACCCTTATCTGTAGCCCCTTCAAGGCTACTTCACAAAAAGTAGCAAACACATGAAATTGAGAGACTTTCGCTGGTATTTTAAAATCTAAACAAGGTACATTAGGTTAAATAGACTTCTCAGTCCTGGTGTTGCCTGACAGATATGTGATGTGCCAGTGGTTATATTCTATCCCTCCTCCCATGCATGAGGCTCCCGCAGAGACAGCAGACTACAGAAGCTGACCCTTACTGAGACCATCTTGTCTCTCTGACAAAGCTCCTTTTTAACTTCTTACTTACTGGTTACTTCCTGTGATGGAGAAAAACTTTAGCTCAGCTTGTGATAATTTCACAGGCCCTGAGGACCCTGACCCTAAGAGCCTCAAGGTCAGAAGTCAAGTCTTGTTCTGAGACATCTGTGTGCTTTATATTAAAGTGGAACAAAAGTGAAGAAATATCCACCAGCGTGTGACAAGAAGGAGAGGCAAAATAGGGTCGACACATTGGTCATCTGTTACTTTGGCATCTTAAGTTCCTTTTCAGAACTACTCAAAACAGGTTTTCATGGATTGTCCAAAAGTTAAAAAACGGGAATTTATATTTCACAGAAATGTGAACTTTGACTAGTCTTACAGACTTTTTTATATATATCTGAAGTTACTCTGAGAATTCAGTTAAATTCCATGTTGTAAGTAATTTAAAAGCACATGAAGAAAACATTAGCTACATACACATGAAGTACAATGTGAGGTATATACATCCATCTGGTTATGTGTGTACTACATCTATGTATGCGGAGGTGACAAAGAGTATTTAAAATACACCATTCAGTAGTTAAAAGCAACTGAAATTAATTTTTAACAAGAGAAATTAATTTAAGGAAAGAAGAGTTTGATATATTTACTGGTCTTAAAGCATAAGCAAATCATTCATTACAGAGATAAGTTAATTATATAGCACTCTGTAGTTATAACGAAACTTTTTTGAAGAACAATGGCCTAGAGGTATTGATAAACCATAAGCTGAGCATGATGTCAAATAGATGCCAAATCCCTTAGTTAAACATATTAACAATATATTTAACAATGTGTACGCTAAAAAATAGAGTTTTTTTGTTTTGCTTTTGAAATAAGCATCTAGAGATTCAGGTTAGCTAAGATATGGTCAGGTATCATGTCTAGTTTCACTTATTTAATTTAGAAAGACATGAGGAGAAAGAGAGAAGTGTGTGCTCAACATGAACTTCTCCAGAGTGGAAGTAAGTAAGTGAGCAAAGAAACACAGAGGAAAGCCGGCAGGATACACATTCAAGGGAGGACACAGGCTTGGAGAGTGAGCCTCACCTCCAGTTTCGTATCTAAACCATGAGGGCAAGCACGAAGGCATGTAAGGGAGAGAAGGCCCTGGAACGACATTTATTTCCATGACAATATGAAGTAGCACTGTAGCACTGTCCTCCCATTGTTCATCGAGTTGCTCGAGCGGGCACCAGTAACATCTCCATTGTGAGACTTGTTCTTACTGTTTTTGGCATATCAAATATTCCACGGGGAGCTTGCCAGGCTCTGCTGTGCGGGCGGGATACTCTCGGTAGCTTGCCGGGCTCTCTGAGAGGGATGGAGGAATCGAACCCTGGTCAGCCACATGCAAGGCAAACGCCCTACCTGATGTTCTAAATTCATAGACATAAAAATGAGACAACCAATACTGTGCCTGCTTTGAAAATGTCCATGTTAGAATACCTGGAATGAAATCTGTAAATGTTCCTTTTATTACACTAATCATTCGATGACAGCATTGATGCTTTTCTGTGACATAAGGTGTAACAGCGAGGGAGACACAGTATTCCAGATGGGGGTATTTGATTACATAATTGTTCATACTGGCACAAGGTATGATATTTATAATCTTGCGTGTAACATAGAAAAATTTTAAAGATTGGTTAATTCTTTTCTTGGGGAGATTGGCATTCCCTTTCAGTAATTCTTAGCCTACCAGGATGAGGGCCAAGAGGGAGCTACTTGGGCTATGTGGTTCCTGAGACTACCACGGCCACCATGGTAGCACTTGGAGGCCCCAGGGCTGCACCTGGAGATACTCAGGGGACCAGAAATTTTAAATAGCTTTCATACTAATTATATAATTTCTGAATAAATCCTCACTTGAGATAAAAATCAAATCCCCAAATATTCAGTCTCTTGGAATTTAAACATTTTACAGATAATACATGTTCAAGTGGGTACACAGAAAAAAGTGTAACAAATTGTACGGAAAGTAAACGATAATGCTGAAATTAAAAAAAAAGTAATGTAAAGACAGCAAAAGCTTTCTGATTAGCACGGAAAAGCACTACTATAAAAAAAATAACTGTTCTTTTTAAAGATCATAAAATTGCTCAAAAATTTTTGCTCAAGTAGTGCTTAGAGGTGCCTGGAAGACCTTCCTGGCAGTTCTCGGACATGCAAGGGTCAGAGAATGTGGTACTGGGGATGTCTTGAGTCACCCGTGCAGTGCTGGGGCCTCCAGAGTTGTACCCAGCAATGCTGGGAGATCATGTGGTGCCAGGGATAGAACTGTGGTCCCTGCATGCAAGGGATGCATCTTAACTTCCGACTAACTTCCCGGCACCTACTCAAGGATTTATTTTTTGGAAGCCCCCTAGTGGGGTTTGGGCCTAAGGACAACTTGCAGAGATACCTGGTCCAGCAGATAGGTCTGATGATGCTTTGCTCTGGTCCCCTACGTAGTGCCGCTTGGCGCCATCCCAACAGAGTTGGATGCCATCAGGGCTGGGCCCTGCAGTTCTCGAGGGCCAGCAGGGCTATACCCAGAAGTGCTTTGGAGTCATGAGCTTCCCGAGTGCAAACCGAGGGTCTTTTCGCACGCATAGCATGTCATTTGGGCACTGGGCTCCTTTATTTTCATTCTTTATAAAGTAATATAAAGTAACAATACCACAAAAAAGGGAGCAGCAGGGCCAAGCCTATAAGGAATACAGGAATTAAAAACAGAATGAAATGTGCACTTACCAGCTCAACAAAAGCAAGACCTCCATAACTGTGAGCAACAAAAAACACATTCTCAGCTGCAGATTGTGCTATGAAGTGGTCCCACACATAAACTGCATGTTCTTCAGGAGAACCATTTTCCTACAAAGAAAACACAGCACATAATCTATATTTCAATGTTTATCATGTAACCAAAACTTAAGTTATATGCTTGACTACAGAAGATAAGACATAAAAGGGTCACAACTCATTAAAAATAATAACAATAAAAAGAAAGGCTGAGAAAATTCAATGATAGAATAAATTAGCATGAAACTATTAGATTACGGCTAAGTGTCACTTCTGGAACAAAATCTTTACTTTTACGCATTATTTCTGAGGTTTACAAGGTTGTGTATGTGTTAAAGGTATCGTACAACATCTCTTCTGAATTATATTACCACAACACACTCTCCACCAAAGTACTAAAGTCCCTCTACCACAGTCCATTGGATCCCTCCCTCTCAGGACTCCTTCCCAGCACCCTCTTCCCTCTCTGATACCCTCAATCCTCCAGAATACAATGATTTTTTCATTTGACTTTGCCTGTCACTTTGCTTTGTTTCTCTACATTTCAAATATAAGTGAGATTATCCAGGATCTGTATTCCTTGTTTGGCTTAGTGCAACCCCAGTTCCATCCACGTTTTTGCAAATGGCAAGACTTCACCTTTTCTCATAGCTGAGTGGGGTATGTGTGTGTGTGTGTGTGTGTGTGTGTGTGTGTATTATATATATATCCACAACATGATAAGTCTTTAATCCTTTCTGAGTTAATCTTTGAACTTGGTAAGAAATAGAGAGTTTTCATTATTTTTTTAAATGAAAAGATTTTTATTGACCGAGGTTTTGTTATTTACAATGTTGTGAATGTTGGTTTCTCGTGTTATAATTTCATTCTGTTATGCATGGCTATCTATTTTCCCTAGTGAAAGAAAATACTCAAGATAAGCATATTTCAAAAATAAGATTGGGGCTTGAGTGACAGAACAATGGCTAAGATAACTGCCTTGCATGCAGCCGACCAGGGTTCAATCCCTGGCATCCCATATGGTCCTGAGCACCGCTAGGAATAAACTCTGAGCACAGAGCCAGGAGTACACCTTGAGCCTAGCTGAGTGCACTGCAGTCTCACCTCCTCCCATGCCCCAAAGACACCTTTTTGAGGCGAAATTGAATACTGGGTATATATGAGATATCAAAATGTATCTAAGAACATGGGAACTGTATGGCATAAAATTAAAGTTGGCTCACTTAAAATTTTTTTTTTCGAAGCTGGTAGATTTCACATCTCCAAGGCAAGTACTTTGCTGCTGAACCCCTACACTGGTCTTAGGATAAAACAGTATAACATTAAAATAATCAGTTCTATTTTCATATTTATATCTGAAAATACTTAGATATATATATATATCTAAATTACTTGAGTCATAAAATTTTAAGTATCTCTGTAAGCTAAAAATAAGCAGAGAAGTAAGACATTTTCTATTTAAATTGTCAATTTTGTTTTTGTCTGAAGCATTTTCAAACAGATTTTATCTCTAGAGGTCTGAAAAAAATCTAAACATACAAACCCAGGAACTTTTACATTTCACATAACTTGCAAAGCTGTAATAAGTACAACTCTAATAAACATGAATATTGCTTTAAATACTAATGGATCTTAAAAATTTACTTTCATTATATTTATTTGCTCCTATTTGTTTCTATTATTTATTTCATATTGCTGTTAAAACTAAAACCTGGATATTCCAAGAAAGAATTATAATCCCCAAACATAATTCCTAAATCAAGTAAAAAATTGCTGAAAAATCAAAATACCATGACAGTATTTTGTACGAACACTTCCTGAAGCTTTAATACAAAAGACTAATTGCTTAGAAATATATCATAGCATTGGACAATACACACAGTTTATGTACATTTTCCACCTACACACACACACACACACACACACGCACACGCACAAACACACACATATTTAGTTTTTTTGTTGTATTATGGCTCTGTGCTGAGGAATCACTCCTGGTTGTGATTGTGGGCCATATTCAATGTCAGGATTGAATGTCAGTCAGCAATATGCAAGGCAAGCCTTTTCCAGCTAAAGAATTTTTATAATAAAAAAGGTCCATATACATGGTTTCACTTGTCACCTAAAAGTTACTGTTCCATAACTGTGCCATGTTTTTCTTTTCTTCAGGCTATTTCCTTTGTAAAGTGACCCAATGCTGTGCCCCACACTTGTTTGCCCTGGAGGCCTTCTCCTGCAAGATTCCTAATTTTAGTACACAAATGAGACTTCACCTCTTCTAGGTCTTTTCTATCATTCCCAAGTCTAGGTAATGTCTTCCAGCAATATCTTCTGCAAGTTTCATCAATATACTAAGGCATTTTATAATTGTTAGATCATCAAATTCTTGATTCAAGAGGGATGCTTTATTCATTAATCGTGTCATAAAAATAATATAGGTACATTATCTTTGGACTGGAGTGATAGCACAGTCGGTAGGGCATTTGCCTTGCACGTGGCTGACCCAAGTTCAATTCCTCCGCCCCTCTCAGAGAGCCCAGCAAGCTACCAAGAGTATCTCGTCCACACAGCAAAGCCTGGCAAGCTACCCATGACGTATTTGATAGGCCAAAAAAAACAGTAACAAGTCTCACAATTTGTTGTGAGACATTACTGGTGTCTGCTTGAGCAAATCAATGAACAATGGGGGAGCGTTCTACAGTGCTACATTATCTTTGGGATGATTATGTACAATCTTGTCATCTTATTTCTTCTAGTCTTTGTCTTTTTTTTTTTGCCAGACAGATGGTCTTCTGGAAGCTAGATATTGATCAATACATTTCCATACCCAAAACATCATTTACTGAAAACGGTTGCCATTGCTGGGCTGGAGCGATAGCACAGCGGCTAGGGCGTTTGCCTTGCACCCAGCCAACATGGCTGACCCGAGTTCAATTCCTCCGCCCCTCTCGGAGAGCCCGGCAAGCTACTGAGAGTATCTCGCCCACACAGCAGAGCCTGGCAAGCTCCCCGTGATGTATTCGATATGCCAAACACAGTAACAAGTCTCCCAATGTTACTGGGCCCGCTCGAGCAAAATCGATGAACAATGGGAGGACCGTGACCATGACCGTTGCCATTGCTGACAAAATAACTGAAACAAAAGCCAGACCCTTCTCTAAACCTATCTTTCCAGGAAGAACTTTTCAGGGAACTTATGATCCAGGAAATTTGGATTAAATATTAAAATTTTTGAAAATCCTAAGCCAAAGGAACTCAATACAGGATCTCACAGGTAAAACAGCTCAGATTAGGCAAATACTAAAGGCAGAGAGTACTATCAAGACAGCAATTCAGCCATCTATATAGAGGTGATAAGGACTATATTATTACCTAGGGTGTCAAAATAAATGGGAGGGAAGAGATGGAATGAGCCATTAGAAAAGAAGAATTATCAAAACTTTGTGACTTGTAGAATATGAGGGAAACTGTGAAGCAGGTCCAAATGATCCATCTATGACAAAAGAGCAAGTCACAGACAGTTTCTCCCACTGTTCACATAAAATACAACCATTTTCAGAGATTAATTTTATAGCTAAGTCCTTGCTTCCATAGCCTATGGAGACAGTATCTCTTAATAGTGGCCTGATTGCAGAGGAAAAGAAATTTCAAATTTCCATGTATCTCCAGTAACCTATATTTTTGTCCTGACTCTAAATTTCAAACTAATGTTCTAAAATTTGAGACCCAACTGGAAAAATTTCTCTAAAAACCACCTCAGAGCCCCATCAACTATAGTCAACTACTGATTCAACTAATCATAGAAATTATAGATAAAACTAAACAGGTGTTTGTTTTGTTTTGGGGCCACACCCAGCGGTGGTCAAGGCTTACTCCTTGGTCTGTGCTTTCCTGGAAGTTTGAAAGACTATGGTCTAGAATGCTAAGGATCCAGTGTGAGTTGGTTGCCTTCAAGGTAAGCACCCTACTCTGCTGTACTATGTTGCCCCAAACCAAACAGGTACATAAGATCAATCTGGTCAATACATGATATCCACCAACACACAAAGGGACAGGGGAAATGTTTGTCAGCAGTCTGCATAGTTTTCTCGGAGTTATCTCTTGGGGTCATAGATGTTAGATAAGGATCAGACTCACCTTAGATAGATGAGCTAACCCTAATGAAAAATTACCTTCAAGTCTATAAAACTCAGTACCTCTTATAATTCCAGGGGCATGGCTTAAAAAGTCCCAGCTGGAAAAGGACATGAAGAACTACCAGTGTTATTAGTAGTTATACTTTCCTGTTGAGAAAGTCAAAGTGTATTATTTATATAGCTTTACAAATCCTTCAGAACCAGAGGAAGAACACAATCAGGGGTTATTTTCTACCAAAGGTAAATCTGTCTACTAACTCTTGGTAAAAATGCATTCAAGTCCTGAGCTGATTAAGGAAGGTATCAGACAGTTCCACCCAAGGGACTCTTTAGAAACTGCTCTCACACAAAAAGAGCATCCTACAGAAATTTAAAATCCCTCTCCACCCACTCAATTTACATCAAATGACCAGTTGAACTGATTCAGATATACAAAGGTCCAATCTCTAGCCTTAAAGCAAGATTTCTCTGAAAGGCATCCTAGATCCTGGGAACACCTTGGAGGTAGCTAGAGGCCTTAGTTGTGACTCTCCTGCAGTTCACCTCCAGCAAAATTCTATGTTTTCACTGTCCCTTGGGTGCTCATCTCAAGAGAATTCGGGAATCCTACCCCCCCACACACACCAAAACTTCCTGGGTGAAGATACTTACCTCAGAATCTGTTACCTAGGAAACTAGGAAACCTATACCTAACCTCATTAGGTTTTCAGGTACATCAGAGTTAGAAAGTTAACTAAGGGACAGTAAGTTTTCATGCAGAAGTGTTGCTATCTTTAACTCGTAGCTTATTATAAAAACTAAATGGAAGAGCTTATATTTACATGTAAAATGAGTATGCCTATGTTTAAAGCTGCTGAGAAATATTGTTTGCACAGGTTTATCTGCTTGATCTGTTACAGATATTAATTGAATTCTATAATATTTTATTATTTCTTTTCTATCATTCTGTTTCTTTAATCTCTTATGTCACTTGTCTAGAATGTAAGCAACTTAAAAGCAGATTTTCTTTCTAATACAAACTACAAACACAGGCATTTAACAAATGACCAGCCATGTTAGTGCTGATGGCAATAATATTGCTGACAAAATATTATGAAATGGCCTTATAAGCCAAGACAAAGGATTATTTAAATTTCCTTTCAGGACTCAAACTCCTGATAATCTGTAATGTGGCAAATGATTGATGCTCGAAGACGTTAATCAATGTCTCATTTATAAAAGCAAAAATTGGTATAAGCGCACATATCCAATCCTACAGAAATAGGTAAGTCATAATTTGTCTAAGAAAATAGCCAATGAGTTTGAAGTAATACAGATAGTTTGCTTGATTGTATATATATAAGATCATAAATAATATAGGAGGAAATGAGGAGGGGGAGTGGGTAATTAAAACCTCCGATTACTTATTTTACAAATTCTCGGCTGCATAGGGTACATGCAATCTGATTAGTCATCTTAAACCTCACTTATATGAATGTAAACAACCAGAGAGAAGAAACAGTTAAAGGGAGGGAATACTAAGACAGGCAAACAGACAGAAGATCGGGCTTGGCAAGTGGCATAGACAACACAGAAAGGTAGATGGCAAAACGCAACAGTTGGAAAAAAGTGACTACTCTGCAGACAACACAATCGTGGAGCACCAAGGAGCAGGTAGCAAGCATGGATGCATGGAGCTGACAATGACAAATGGTGTGGACGGATGGTCAGTGGATGGATGAATGATGCAAACTGGCAGAAGGTGAAGAGGATTAGCAAAAGAAGACGATTCAGACTATTGGGAAATAAGGGATCACCCAGTAGCAGGAATGAGTAGGCACTGAGCACTGGAACAGAAAGTAGGAGAAGCAGCCGGTGGTGTCCCAGCAAGTGCAACCAGAGTGAGTGAGCAGCATGGAGCACCGCAGTAGAGGTGCGGCCGTGAGCAGTGACTTGCCATGTCCTGGACCCAGAGACCCTGTTTCTGCAGTCACTGCAGCCTGCAGAGATAAACCTACACAAGCGGCGAAACAAAGAGCTATTCAATAAAAAGACATACACAGACAGGGAGAAAACACATGCCCACCACTTTCTGGCAGGTGCACCGGTAGAATTTTACAACAACAACAACAATAACAATAATAATAATAATAAAAAACATCAAAATATGAGGGGTGGGACGTAGAGATGAACAAACTTCCTCTAAGACATACAGACCTCCAGAAGTTATATGAAAAAAAAAATTCTGCATCACTTACCATCAGGGAAATGGAAATAAAAATAATGAGATGTCATGTCATGTTTGAAATTGGCACATATCACAAAGAACAAAAACAAACAATGCTGGCGTGGATATGGGGAAAATAGGAACCCCCATCCACTGCTGTGGGAATGTTGACTGGTTCAAGTTTTTTGGAAAACATTATGGCCACTTTCCCCAAAACTAGAAATTTATTTTCCATATGATCTAGCAATTCCACTCTTTGGCACCTGCCTCTAAGTGTAAAAAAACTACTCAGAAAAGTCATCTGCACTTTTATGTTCACTGTAGCACTATTCACAATATCCCAAATCTGGCAACATCCAAGTGTCCCAGAACAGATAACCGGACAAAGAAACAATGGTAGATACACAAAACTGAATAGTACTGTGCTCTAAGAAAAGACAAAATTGTGCAATTTACTTTTATGTAGATGGCTCCAGGGAGTAGCATGCTGAGTGAAGTTAAATCTGGAGGAAATGGGGCAGATACAGAATGAACCCTTTCATTTCTGGCATATAGGGGAGAAAGGGACTCTCCTTCACTGCTGGTGGGAATGCCAACTGGCTCGGCCCTTTTGGAAAACAGTATGGACGATCCTCAAAAAATTAGAAATTGAACTTCCATTTGACCCAGCAATAACACTCCTGGGAATATTTCCCGGAGAGGCAAGAAAAGTACAGTTGAAATGACACCTGCACGTCCATGTTAATCGTTGCACTGTTTACAATAGCCAAAATCTGGAAGAAAAAACCTGAGTGTCCGAGAACTGATGATTGGTTAAAGAAACTTTGGTACATCTACACAATGGAGTACTATGTAGCTGTTAGAAAACATGAAGTCATGAATTTGCATACAAGTGGTTCTACATGGAAAGTATCATGCTAGTGAAATGATTCAGAAAGAGAGGGACAGACACAGAAAGGCTGCACTCATCTGGGAAACATAAAGTAACAGAATGGGAGTCGAACACCCAAGAATAATTGAGATAAGTACCAGCAGGTCTGCTCCAGGGCTTGGAAGCCGGCCTCACATGCTGAGGGAAAAGGCAGCTCAGAAGAGAAGGGAACACCAAGAAAAGGATGTTTAGAGGACTCGCTCGGGATGTGAGATGTGTGTTGAAAGTAGACTATAGACTGAACACGATGGCCACTCAAAACCTCTATTGCAAACTCCAGCACCCTAAAGAAAAGAGTGAGCAAAAGGGAATGCCCTGCCACAGAGGTGGGGTAAGGTGGGGGTGGGGTGGGGTATGTGGGTGCGAGGTCTACGAGAATCATTGGTGGTGGAAAATGGGCACTGGTGGAAGGATGGGTACTTGATTATTGTATAACTGAAACCCAAGCATAAAAGTTTGTAAATCTACAACTGTTCCTCATGGTGGTTCACTAATAAAAATTAAATGTAAAAAAAACAGAAATGAAACAATAAATTCCAAAAAGCAACAGAAACTGAGAACTGTGGTTTAGTAAAAAGTTATCATTACAGGGAGTATGGGGGGTGGGGGTAGGGGGAAGGGGTGGGGCTGGGTGGGTGGGGTGGCATTGGGTCATTGGTGGAGAGAAGTTGAGAGTGGAGGGTTTGGTGTTGGAATGTTTTATGTGTGAAACCCTGCTATTATCAGTATTTTAAATCACGATGCCTGAAATAAAATTTAAAAAAAAATTAAAAGAGTTGTAACATTAAAGACATTTATTTGGTTGCGGCTTCACGAATCTTATACAATAGCCACAAAACCCAGAAGTAGCCAGTTCTACTGTAACAGTATAATTTTTACCAAATAAGAAGGCTTTAAGGAGAAGAAATAAAATAGAAATATTAAGGGTATCCAAACCTCTTAAGGATAGTGAAGTATTTTCTACTTTTAGCTTCTGAATTGTTTGAAATGCCTGTTTTTAATAATAAACCAAGTAAACAAAACATATCAGAGATCCTACTAGTAATTACTGTTTCTTTCTTAGAAGAAATCTGCAGCAATATTTTATACTGTATCAGACAAATGCTAATATCTAGTCAGAGTCTACCGTTCATTTACAATCAGTAAATCAGGAAGCTGTTTACGTAGGATGAAGAGAAAGAAATGTTAACTGATAATTTGGAAATAACTGATGGAACAGAAAAAAAAACACAGAAACCTTGGAGAGAGCTCAGAGCACAATAGTCAGATGCTATTGATATGGCTGCTGAGGAATATCAGAGCAGAACAGCATTAAAGTATAGTAACTGACAGGAACAACAGTGATCCTGAATCTTCAAAAGAGCATACTAATACCACGTGAATCCCAAATTTGAAGGATTAGTGTGACAATTAAGAAAAGTTTTATGGATTTGGGGCCTGATTCTGTGCCCAAAGTATTCACTGTACAAGTTTGGGGCTCAATAGAGGTCTCCCAATGCCATCAAAATGCCTTAATCACTATCCCTGCAGCCCTGCTGCTTGGGACCCCTAGTGCCTCAAGAGAGTTGGTGACACACGGTCCACCACAGTTTGAAGTTTGTCCTGCCGTGAGTGTCACAATCAAGGATGCGGGACTGAACTAGGTCTGTGCAACCCAGGGTCGGTCTGTCACCGCAATCAACTAACCATAAAGAGTAGCGGGTGCGGCTGTGGAGAAACAGATCTAAACACAGGTGATAAAGGAAAGACACTTTAATTCTTAAATACTGGCTTTTATGTGTCACTATATCCTAAGGATTTCACAAAGTTCAGCTTTTTTCCATTCACGGTATTTAAGAGAAACAAAACCTCATCCTTTCAAGACAGAATAAATTCTGCTAAACATTTGCTCTCTGTACAATAATTAAGCACGGGAATAGTAGCTCTAGAATTTAAAAAGTTACAGTAGTGTGTGTGTGTGTGTGTGTGTGTGTGTGTTATTTATTTAAGCTCCTATAACAGTGTTTCGAGGGCCCAAGAATTACTCCAGCAATACTCTGTCTGGTGTTGAAGCCCTGATAATTCAGTGCTTGGACTGATCAATACCCCGAAGAATAGCTTTTAATTTTTATTTCTGATAAATTTAATGACTAAAATACCAGTTTTATTATTATTGTGACTGTGAGTTTGCTCATGCTTGATTTTGTTTTTTGGGTCACACCTCAGGGCATCTCCTGGCTCTCTGCTCATGGTCACTGCTGGTGGTGCTAGGCGGATTGCGTGTGGTGCTGGGATCAAACTGGGGACAACCACATGCAAAGCAAGCACCTTAGGCCCTATTATCTCTCTCCAGTTTGAAAATGCCAGTTTTATAATGAGATGGTGTTGATCCAAAGTCAAATGTATGTAATTTGAACCTGCAGCCTATACTGCATTCATATTATAAATTTATAAATCATATTCCAGAGAGTGCTATTACCAACAGTGTATTTTAAGATTAAACAGATTATAATAGTAAAGACATTCTAATAAGCCTTAATTACAGAAATGCAAACATATAGAGAAATTCAAAATCTACCTACAGGTTTTTCCATAAATTTCACATTAAGAGCTCATTTTTTGTACTGAGTGACTTCCCAAGCTGGATGATTCTAGAACATACAAGTATCTAAAGTATAAAAGTAAATCCTTTAATTAGAATTTGCTGGTGGCAAAATGCACAGGACATTTTTACACAGTGGAATTCAGCTGTATTCAGAATACAGGTTGAATTTCCTGATGTACTTTTGCCATCATTAATCGTGAAATGCCAAAGAGAAGTGATGTAACCAAAGCCTTATCAACTCGGCCAGATTCTACTACCTAGGCACTGCAAGGTCTGCATTTATGATGGACTACCTGAGCTGATAACACATGGAATTATCTAAACAACATTTGCATATTTGCATAATTATTTTCTAAGGTTAATTAGCTCCTGTAAAGTATTTCGCCCTTTGAGACTGCTTTCAGTGACAGGTTCAAATATTTCCTGAACCACTGCCAAGTTTGACAGATTTTTCTTCAGCAAACCTGTTGCTACAAAGTTAAAAAATGAGTGGACCTATAATATAAACTTTAAAGTTACAGTTGATTTTAGGTAATCTGAAAATGCAGTGGAGTTAAAGATCTTAAAGTGTCCAGTTTAATAATAAAATGTCAAAATTACCTCAGAAAAATCTGTGATTGTATTTGTTAGCAGATCTACTAACAAAATATCACTAAGGAAATGTAGAATTTAAAAAAATTTCAGATGAATACATGGCACATGTCTGTTTGATCAATTTCAGTTTTGAGATGTAAGTTGCACACAAAAACATATACCCCATGCACTTAGCAACCCCACTGATGTCCTATGTACGCTCGTGGTATCACTGGGCAAAGACAGTATTTTTATGATAAAATTTATCAATTTATTTAAACATCCTGGCTTTTCACTATATAAAATATAGCTCAAAATTATCCAAAAGAGAGACAGATATCCTGTTTAGAGACATTTACTAAGATGCAAAAATGTAAGTTATTAATCTTGCAACTAACTAAATTACAGGCATAAGATGAAAGAAATTTTTATTTTTAGGATTGGATATTAGGGTACTTTTTCAGGAGGAGCAAAACTAAAAGTACTGAATGGCTTTAATCCATGAAGACACGCAGAAGGAAATTATATATTTTATTGTTCTGTGTGTGTGTTTGTGTGTTGTTGTGTGTTGTGTGTTGTGCTTAGGGGAGCATACGCGGTGCTGGTGACTGAACCCAGGTCTGCTGTGTGCAAAAAATCTTATCCTTTGTACTATCTCTCTGGTTCAAACTTTAAAGTTTCAGATGACTGAGTTGTTAACTCTTTTAGTACACAAACAAAGTAAAAATTACACATTAGTATGGAACAAAACATTTATAAAACAGTTGTTGCGAAATACATTTTAGTATTTTATACCATGACATGATGTAATTTTATTATTATTATTATATTATTATTATTATTATATTATTTATGGTTAAATAAATTGAATTAGTTTTTAAAAATCATTTGGCAAATTTTAAAAGTGTTGTGATTCTGTGTGTGTGTGTGTGTGTGTGTGTGTGTGTGTGTGAGTGCACGTGTGCATATGCACCAGGAGAGCATGAAGCCCAAGGCTTCATACATAAAAGGCAAGTGTTCCACTAGTGAGTTATATACTTGTTTCAAATGTGTGACCATATGTTTTTTTTTTCTCCGCTTTTTTGGGGAAAGGTAGTCACACCTGACTGTGCTCGGGGGACCATATGGAATGTCTGGGATTGAATCTGGGTCGGCTGCATGCAAGGCAAACATCTAACCCACTATACTACTGCTCCAGCCTCTCCAATGTGGGACCTTTAAACATGAAGATAAAGGACTAGGAGTATTTATGAACAAAGATTAAAGGACTAGAAGCACCTATGAATTTAGGAGTACCCAAACTGATGACATAGCACGAAAATAATAAAACTGTTCCACAATAAAGCATCATTTTTCTTTAGATTTTTAAATAAAGTTATATAAAATTACTCATGTTAGATACTTTTACTTAAAAAAGCCAATTTAATAAGGTTCAACCTTAAAGATAATGAAAGGAAGACAATATATATAAGCTAGAGAGATCTTGAATCTACCATTTTTTTTCCCTTTTAGGTATCAGCATATTGACAACCATCAATCTTAAAGACAGATTCAAGACAACACTGTCAGTATGTCTACATTAATAAATTATAAATGGCCCTGCATAGAACACAGTTGTAATGAATATAACTGACAAAGGATCAGTATTCATAATAACATCAAACATTTATAAATTTTACAGGGATTTCAAACTTAAAATGCTCAAAAGTAAAACTCTGCACTGGTTTCCCATAACCACTTGGTTCTTAGTCTCTCTCATGTCAAATAGTATCTTTATCTTGCTGGTCCCAAAATTCTGGAAGTCATTCTTCACATATTTCTTCCCTTTCTTTTTGCTCTCCAAATTATTTCTAGAATCCATAAGCTTTCAATTTCTACTGTTATTGCCCCAGTCCAACTCATTATGTCTCGTCTAGGATACTGCCCACCTGAACTGTTCTATATATGTCAAAGATCTTAAAGATTAATGAACTTACCCGAGGTCACAGAGCTTGTCAGACTGTAAGCTAACATGTTTGGCTCTAATGCTGCAACTTTAATACTATCCTGCTGTTTTGTTTAAATCATACGCCAAACATTAACAAATAATTGTGATACTAGAGGAAAAAAAAAACAAACCTTAACTTTTTATTTGCCTTTAAAGCATAAAGAGTAACAAAAACATAGTGAAAAAAATGAATACACAAAGAAATTAACACTCATTTTTACCATGTTGCTGTTATAAAACAGGTATAACTTGGAACAGAGGGCAGATAAAGTTGGTAGTATTCTTGATTTCAAAATGATATTCTTGAACACTTCCAACAAAGATTGATGGTCATATTTGCTTTAATAAAATTTAAGTTTGTCCCCTCTTAGGACAATTTACAGTGCAGTCATAATAATGTCTTTAAGTATACATGGAGGTAGGCATGAATTGAGATAGATATATTAACTCATTTGATCCTGACAACAACTCTATAATAGATACTATAATCATCCAGACAATCAGGTGTACAGGTTAAAATGATTAAGACGCTTAAAAAATTACAGAATATAGCAAAGTTAGAATTCAAAGTTAGGAAATAAAATTCCATTCTAGAATCTAAACCACTTTATACTTCTGGTCAAAACATCACATGATCACTTGATATCCCGTCACTCATTGATTTGCTCGAGCGGGCGCCAGTAACGTCTCCATTCATCCCTGTTGTGTGCTAGCGTAGCCCAATGGCATCTGCTCGTTCTAGGAACATGAAGAGCCTCAAACCTGATTCTTGATATATATATATATATATATATATATATATATATAAAATATTTTACTTCCTTCCTTGTAGGTATACCCAAGTTCACTGCTTTTTATAGAACCAAACAACTAAGAACCTAAAAATAGGGGGGCAGGAATGTTGCTTATACGAGTATCATAGTGTGGGGCCGACTCCCATGAAAAGATATTCTCTGTGATACGACAGTTTATTTTCTGAAAGTTAAATGTGTCCTTTATTCACCTTGAATAGCTTCCATCACCTTATGAGAAAGAAACTGGTCTTAGCTTAAGATCTATTATTACTTTTCTGCCATTTATTCATGTATAATAAAGAACACAGTTAAGTGAAAGATGCTAGACACAAAAGAATATAAACTGTGTGACCCAGTTGATAGAAATTCTAGTAAAACCAAAATCATTCTGTTAGAATTCAAATTGTTGTTTGGTAGGGTCATCAAATGGGGTGGGGTGTGCTGACTGCATAGGGGCCTGAGGGAAAAATTGTTAGGGTTAAAGAATTATCTTTTTACCATTTTTGTGGTGACAATTCATAAGAGTTTCATATTTAACAAACATATACCACTGTACATTTCCAATCAGTTCAATTCACAGCATAGAAATTATACTTGAATAAAATCAGTCACTCAAATGGAAAAAAGAAACGCTGGTATCTATTTTTCCTACATAGGGGTTCTTCAAACCTACTTTTATGAACAAAATGTTACTGGCACACAGCTACACCCACTGTTTATGTATTATTATGGCGGCAATCACCTCACAGTGGAGTTGAGCACTGATAGTCCGTAAGACATGCATGCTGAAATTATTCCCTGGCTTCTTCAGAATAATAAAAAAGGGGGTCAATTCTTACTCTAAATACTTACAGTCCTGGTTCCAGCTTAGTTAGGTCGGCAAATGCTTATTTGACAGCGTAACTCCCCAAGTACCACAAAAAGTACAAGAAAAGGTTTTTGGTTTTTACAGAGACATAAAGCTACATATCTTGGGACAGTAAAGGAAGAAGGATACACAAAGACATTTTGGAGGTAAAAAAAAAAAAGACTGAGAATTGACTTAGCAAATCTTAAACCATCCAATCTCAATACGGCATTGTCAAAGCTGAGAACAAACTGCATTTATACCACAAAATCCTCCAAAGCACAGGGATAGTTTTCTAAGGAACTTTGGTACTGAAGCAGGGTTATGTGTTTGTGCTAAAACTGGGCTATTTGAAACAGACTTGTACTCCCTCTTCCAAGTCATGCATGACTTGGTGTGTGGGGGGAGTTGGTTGGTGTCACACTGAAGGGTTACTCCTGGCACTGTGCTTAGGGGGTACTGCTGGAAGTGCATGGGGACTGAGGACGGAGGTGCTCTCCTACATGAAAAGCACACACTCACTCCTTTGAGCCATCTCTGGCCCCAAATTGATATTTTGAAACTGCTGCTGGCATAGACTTGAATTAGAAATGGTTTTACTTCAGTGAGATAGATTTTAGGAACAGGACTGTTGGGTCAAAAGATTTATGTAGGTTGGGCATTCAGGTAGAAAAAAAAAGATTCTATGTATTTTGAATTGTGTGACTTGGATAATTCTCTCATATTTCTTTCCATCTTACTATGTACGAAAATCAAAACCAAAAAAATCAAAAAAAGGCTTTAGTCCCAACTAGTTCATAATTTTTACCAGAGACACTTTAATTTACCTTACATTTTGGAACCCTGGCTTTAGTCTTTTATTGCAGGGTTTCCCAAGCACTGCCAGAAGTGATTCCTGAGCTCTGTGCTGGGAATAGTCCCTGGGTACTACCTTCCTAGCTAGGCTTGCCTTCCTAGCTCACACCCTCCCTCGAGACTCTGACTTCAATGATCTATTAAGAAATATATTCTAGGGGCAAGGACAATTCAGATAGAAAGGGGAACACCAAGTGGAGGGTGTTTGGAGGATCCTCCCAGGAGGGGAGATGCAGGTTGAAAGTAGACTGGACTGAACATGTTTGCCACTCAATGCCTCTTTGGCTGATCACAGCACCCAGGAGGAGAGAGAGAACAGGGGGGAATGCCCTGCCACAGTGGCGGGGGGGATGGGGGGATGGGAGGATGGGGGGGAGGGATATTATCCTGGTGGTGGAAAATGGGCACTGGTGGAGGGATGGGTATTTGATCGTGGTATGACCGAGATCCAAGCACAAAAATTTGTAAATCTACAACTGTACCTCATGGTGTTTCACTAATAAAAAAGAAAAAAAATATAATTAAAAAATCTGAATATTCCTGAGTAAATATTTTTAAATTTCTATTAGTTACATGATAAAGTTTATTAAAACTGAAATTCAATGTCATCTTAAAAGGGAGATCAATGAGTACATCTGAGAAATAAATTAGAGAATTTCTACCTGTCTTTCCTTTTTAAAGTTAAAATATAATTTCCTTTTTTTTTTAAATCACAAATCAGACCACATACCCTTTCTGTATAAAACATGTACTTACTTGAGACTAAATCCACAAGTGAGGATCCTGAAAATTAGAATGATGCCATCAATAAAGTATCATTAAGTACAGTTGGTAAAATACAAAATGTTTTATAGATGAATGACGAGAGAAAGACAGACAATAGGAATCTAAGGAGAGCAATCCACAAGGCTCCCGAAGATTCCCATATGCCTCAAAAACGCCCAAGACTAGACTTTCACGTGGTGACCTTGCTGGCTCCTCGCTCCTCTCTGAGTATTTGGAAGAGCATTGTTTCAATCAATAACTAATTAACAAAGTACAAAAGAAGTCTCACGATTTTCTTAGCTCCTTGTTACAAAATGGCTCTGTGGCAGCACGCGGGCAGAAAGGTCGCTTTTGCGACTTCTCTGAGAGACTTTCAACACCCTGCCTCTGTCAGATTAAATTACTTTTAGCAATTAATCGTCATAAGTTAAAACAGAGGCACATTTGTTACAGTGGCCTGTCATAATGACATTGTGCGTCGCTGTTTTGATATGAATTTCTCCCCTGACCTCCTATCATATCTTAATTTGTGTGGTTGACCTGACGGGAAGACTGGGAGCGGATCTGCAGCCAGCCAGCACAGGACGCACCTTGGGGGCCAGGGACAAGACAGCTGAACGGAATCGGAAAGAAATTTCCACAATGCAGGGGCTATGAAACAGGCAAGTATAACTTGGAAACGAAATTTGAAACAAAATTCTGTCAACAGCAACTAGAAAAGGAAGAAAACTTGTAACAGGAGTTAAGTTTTCTGCTGTTTTTTTTTTTTTAGAAAAATGAAATTATGGGATCATCATCATACTTTGGTAAAAGTAAACAATCAGAAAAAATACTGCAATAAGGAAAAGGTATGTAATTTTAAAAGAAAAATTTCTGAAGAACGTAAGTCTAAGATGTATTTGAACTGATGATAAATGCAGTCATTATAAGTCTCCTGAACTTTATAAAATCAGCCACCAGCAATAACAATAATTACCCATTTATCAAACAATATTCTTTATATTTGAATAAAAGAGAAAAACAACATTTTGAATGGAGGAACATTACATTTTTGGTAAATCCCACAATATGGCAGAGCACGTTTTAAGCAGTAAAAGATGTGTAAAACAGGAGGAGAAGATGTGGGTCAACCAACCCCCAAAACGGTGCATAAGGGCTATTTCTGGCTCTCTGCTCTGGAGTGACCCTTGCCTATGCCTGGGAGACCACACGTGGTGCTGGGGACTTCAACTGGGCCGAGGTGGCAGTAACTGCATACAAGGCAGGGATGCGTTCCCTCCTGAAGATCTCTAGTCTGATGCAAAAAGTTTTTGTCCCAAAAGAAAATATTTCTATATTTGATTTTTTCCCTATAGTTATAAATGTTCCATTATTTAGTCATTTTTTAAATTTTTTTTTTATTAGTGAAACACCATGAGGTACAGTTGTAGATTTACAATTTTTTGTGCTTGGGTTTGATTATACAATGATCAGATACCCATCCCTCCACCAGTGCCCATTTTCCACCACCATGGATAATATCCCCCCCACCCCCATCCCCCATCCCCCCCCCCGCCTCTGTGGCAGGGCAATCCCCTGTGTTCTCTCTGTCCTTTTGGGTGTTGTGGTCTGCAAAAGAGGCATTGAGTGGCAAATATGTTCGGTCCATAGTCTACTTTCGACATGCCTCTCCCCTCCTGGGAGGATCCTCCAAACACCCTTTATTCGGTGCTCCCTTCTCTCTCTGAACTCCCTTTCCCCTAGAATACCCGGCTGGCCTCTAAGCTATGGAGTAATCCTCCTGGTGCTGATCTCAGCTATTCTTGGGTATTAATCTCATATTGTTACTTTATATCCCCCAGATGAATGCAATCTTTCTATGTCTATCCCTCTCTTTCTGACTCATTTCGCTTAGCATGATACTTTCCATATTGTACCACTTGTATGTAAATTTCATGACTATTTAGTCATTTTTAAGTTTAAGAGGGGGATGGGGGTAAGGCTCAGTGGTAGAGCACATATACGATTCACATGCATGAGGCTCTGGGTTTCATCCTTGACACTAAACAAAATGAATCAACTAAAATCAAAGAGAACATCATAAAAAAGGAAAAATACTTAGTATGGGATCCAAGAGGTAGTACAGCAGGTAGGGCGCATGCCTTGCATGTGTGAATCCCCGGCACTCTATATGGTCCCCCTCCCACCCCCAAGAGTGATTCCCTGAGTGCAGAGCCAGGAGTAAACCCTGATGTCCTCCTGCTGCTCCAAGTGCAATGCCCACCCCACCCACCAAAAAAAGAAAAAAAAAGAAAAAGAAAATGCCGATAACAGATAACATATAACAGTATTCAAATGTTTACTCTCAAGTAGTATTATACTAAATGCTTAATATGCTGTAATGCATTTAATCACATTTTCCTGGTAGTGGCAACTATTGTTTTCATTCTTTATTGTTGTTTGTTTTTCGGTCACATCCAGTGACACTCAGGGTTACTTCTGGATCTGTGCTCAGGAATTACACCTGGCGGTGCTCTGGGAACTATATGGGATGCTGCATGCAAGGCAAACACCCTTTCTGCTGTACTACGGCTCTGGTCCCTTTTTACTTTTTACTGATAAAGCAACTACTAGTACATAGTGAGTCTGTAAGTTACTCAAATAGAACACATAGCTGGAATTCAACTTCAGATCCCACAGTTATTTTTATACATGGATACAACAGAAATATATGTTATGAAGTATGTGAATCTAAAACAACCATTCCTTTCAAGTTGTAAAAAGAGATGTTTGTCTCAAAACACCAGTGTGTCTAAAAGATGAACCTTCATTCTTCCAGGTCACTATATATGCTGATGGAGGAAAAAGTCGAGTTATTGATCTGATTTGTATCTGGAGAGCAAGAAGTCATAAAGCCAGAGCAGCGGGAGAGGCCAGAGGATGCCAAGAAAGGGTGGGGTGTGTACAGGAGGACATCTTGGGGAGGGAGCAACAAAGCCACCTTTTCACACAGATGGTGTGGTCTTTACTGACATCATGTGTTTTAGCAGTGATGGCCTGTAGACATCTGAGGTCAAAGGAAAGTTGTTTCTCCTTTCTTCACATGTAACTGTGTACTCTATGGAGCTGACTGAGCAGGTGGCTATATGTGTGTGTGTGTGCATGTGTATGTATGTGTGTGTGTGTTTCTGAGTGTGTATGTGATTGAGGGGGGTGAACCACACCTAAAGACATGTGAGTTGTATTTATATTCTACATTTATTATTTAATTTCTTTCCTTTAAGAAACTTAAGTGCTTTGCCTTTGTCTTTGGTATCTTTCTAGAAGAACTTGTCACCAGCCTTATAACAGCCATGATAGAAAAATTAAAATACTGGGACAGAGAATATAAGGATTAAGAAGCTTGCTTTGCCCATGACCAATCCTAGTTCAGTTCCCAGCATTCAGTATATGTGGTCCCCTGAGCACTACAGAGAATGCCTCCCGAGCAGGGTCAGGGGTAAGGCACGAGCACCCCTCTCCTTGCAAAATTAAATATAAGACTCTTTTTGGAAAATATCTAATTATAATTTCTAAATATGCCATGCAGAAAAGTGGACTAACCTTACTTATTAACCTGGTAAAATAGTCCTTCTCTATATGTATTGTGGTCACAACTACACAGTGGCAAGAAAATTCCCATTCAAATATTGTTTAGCTTGTTTGTTTTGGGGCCACACCCGGCTGTGCCCAGGGCTTACTCCTAGTTCTGTGCTCATGGATTACTCCTGGCAGTGCAAGGGCGACAAACAGGGTGATGAGGGCGATCAAGCCTTGGTTATCTGTGTGCAAGACAAGCACCCACTGTAATAGCTCTTCAGCCTCCCATTTAAATAATTTAATTTAAGGAGCTGGGACAATGGCTCAGAAATGCATGCCTCACATGCCCAAGGATTATGACTGAATTCGATCCCCAGAACTGCCAACTGTAGCCCGGGTGGTCCTGGCACCATTAGGGCAAAGCAACACCTCATTGCTAGAATCAAATACTGAATCAGCAACAAGGACCAGACCCCCCTGCATGAACTGGGAGCTCCCTAAATAACTTTAGACCCCAATATTTATAACATTTTCTAATATAAGTCGATTTGCTCGAGCGGGCCCAGTAACGTCTCCATTGGAGACTTTGTTGTTACTGTGTCTGGCATATCGAATACTCTCGGTAGCTTGCCGGGCTCTCCGAGAGGGGCGGAGGAATCGAACTCAGGTCGACCATGTTGGCTGCGTGCAAGGCAAACGCCCTACCTGCTGTGCTATCGCTCCTATATTATGATAATAGTTAAATATTAAGAATTCTTAGTCTGTGGGATTCTCCCCCCCCCCCAAGGAATATATACTAATGCATTAAAAGATTCATACTAAAGACAAAAAGCAATTCACTGTTTTTGACAGATGACCTCAATTAAGTATTTTTATGTTTTAGAGTGCACTATAGACAGGATATACCTAATAAAATATAATCTGGTGTTTCTTTTCTTTCATCGAAACCAGTGGAAACTCTTTGTAAAATAAATGATTTTGAGAAGAGGGGAAGAAAAAAATTAAATTGTTTAAAATAAGCATTTTGGTGGGGCAGGGGAGGTGGGAGGGATACTGAGATCATTGGTGGTGGAGAATGGGCACTGGTGGAGGGATGGGTACTTGATCATTATATAACTGAAACCCAAGCTCAAAAACTTGTAAGTCTACAACTGTACCTCATAGTGTTTCACTAATAAAAATAAATAAATAAATAAAATAAGCATTTTATTATTTCATGGAATCAGTTGTCTAAAATTATGTTCTCTTAACTACTTGCATACCTATCCATTTTATAAAGGAAAAACTTAGACTCACAAGTATAAATAGACTTGTTTGTTATTTCTCACTGATCATTGCAGCAATTTAACTAGTTGAAATTTCAGCTCCTACAATGGTGTGAACACTAACATACCTTAAATTTGGCATCAACAGGTTTGGGAAGACTTAGTATACTCTTTCCCCTTCTTCAGACCTCATATAATCAGTGAGCAAATCCTGCCCACTGACCATTCTAACACATTTTCCAAATTGATATCTCAATTCTAAAATCTCTCATTCATTTAAATTTCCTAGGGAATAAAATTAAGTACACATGCATTGGAAAATGATGGCATATAAACATTGCCAGTGAGAGCTGAAATAGCTAAATTAGATATATTATAAAACCAAATGATTGTAATCATTATTTGCCTACTTGTAAATGCAAAAGAATTATTCTAGGAAAATAAACACAAACACTAAACTATAAAACATTATAATTGGTGTAGCCTAACACTATTTTAATAAAGACAGAAAGGGAAAGAGAGGAAAACAGAGAAGGAGAGGGACTGAGAATGGATTTGTGCATGGGGATCATCAGTAAGTGAGGAAGGGCTAAATACAGGAAGACAGCATTGCAACATCCTAAATGGATAATAAAAATCTAAAAAAAAAAAAAAATCACATCAGCATGGCATAGACAGACAGCTGACAGGAATATAATATTACCCAGAAAGGGGCAAGAATTCACCTAAACTCAAGGTGTTCCTTTAGACTGTATGATAAACTTATCAAGGATAATTTCTTGGGTCTGATGCATGCGCTGTTCTGTCCAGAGGCCACTGCCCAGTGCTGGTGCTATATCGGCCATGGACTTTACCCAGCCTTTTATCACTCTACTCCCATCATTTTTACAGTTCTTATCAAATCCAGTCATATTTAAGTCCACTTGATCCACAGTAACATAATACAAAACTATAGATAGTACTCAAATCACTGGATTTATATCATTTTCCCCCTCATTTAGAAGAGACACTTTTCTTGATCATGCGTATTCTATTTACAGGTTCACTGGGAAATGATAACTAATGTATATTAGGACATTTAAATGAACACAGGCTATTTACATCTTTCCCAATATTCTTGGCTTTAAATTTACACATTACAATTTATCACTTCTCTAATTAAAATTTTATCATATAATAAAATATATCCAATAGTATTTATGCAAGCTACTGTAAGCTACTGAGAGTATCCCACCCACATGGCAAAGACTGGCAAGCTTCCCGTGGCGTATTTGATAGGGCAGGTTAACAATACAACAAATCTCTCAATAGAGAGCAAATCAATGAACAACAGGAGGATAGTGCTACAATGCTGGAGTATTTAAATATTTAAATACTTAAATATTCCAAAGCATATTTAAAAACAGTAATCAACTCAGATTAAATGAAGCTTTCAGAGTATATCCATATCCCTTATTTGTAAGTCCATAACCTACTCAAGGTTTCAGTGGCAATAATTTAGCCTGATGACTGAAATATAGTTATTAGTATTATCACATCACAAAATTTTCAACAATAACTTTTCCTAAAATTCTTAAGCAGCTTGACCTAGACAGTTCGTGGACTCAGCGATTGATTTACCGCAACCAGAACTTATTGCCCTAAGTACAAAAGTGAGCCAGAGACTGCCATAAAACAATTCTATCCAAACTGCAGAGTTCAGAACTTTTTTGGGAGGGGAGTTATGAATGGGGGAGGTTGGTGCATGGGGATCACTTCTTGTTCTGTGCTCAGGGATCACTTCTGGCAGTGCTTGGGGGACCAAATGTTACTGCTGGGGATTGAACCCCAGTAAGCCCCATGCAAGGTAAGCACTCTCTCCAGTTCCTGGAAGCAGACTTTTCTTCAAGCTCTGACAATTAAGAAACAGAGTAAATGTAAATCTCTCTTTTAAATAATCAGGTGTCTACTTTCGGAGCAAAAAATAAATTCTGGAGTAATGTTAACTATACCCTTAACTTTGAAAGGTGTTAAAAGCTACATTACATGATTAAATGAGGTAGCAGAAGGAGACTTTTTACACTTTAGGGTCTGTGTCACTGTGCACATGCTTGGTTTTGTCCTACTGAGCAAGGAGAGAGGGAAGGTTAAGAAACATTTTACAAAGGAGGAAGTGTTACTTTGTGAAGAATGCTTTAGAATTTGAATAGAATCTTGTAAAATAATACTAGATCCTTCTCTATAATGTTCTTCTTTTAAGAGTTCATTAGAAAAAAAAAAGAATATATATGGGCGAGAGTGATAGCATTGAGAGTTAGGAGCTTGGCTTGTGCGTGACCTACATGGGTTCAATTCCTTGCACTACATATGACGGCCCCACCTGAGCACCATCACCAGATGTGGTCCCATATGCCCCCCCCCCAAAAAAAAGAGTATTTTATTCTTAAGGTTAAAAAATGACTCTAAGAGGCTAACTGGGTAATCTCCCTGGTCTATTCGAAGAACTCTATTAACATACTGAATTAGGATATATTAGTGCCACTCCCTCTCTTTCCCTGCAAGAGCCCAGAGAGAAGAGCTGAGAATATTCACTGTCCACTCTCCATTGTAACTGAGGGCAGATGCCCCCTCATCACAGAAACTGTGTCTGGAAGGAAGCAGGATCACGGGCAGTTGTGGATCAGAAGGCAGAAAGACCACTCATTCTTATACGGGGTAGGAGATTCTGGGTGTGAAGCCAAAGAAGAGCTGGCAAGGATCGGAAAGCCTCAGCATGCAGGGTGAGAATGAAGTTTGACACCACCCATTGGCTCAATGAGGTCATTTCAATGTCTTCTAAAAATATAGGATTACTGTGGCTTCACCAGAGTTCCCTGAATTACAGAGAACAACAAACCAGGCTACTACATTAAGGTCTTCAAACATAATCTATGTTACCTAAGACGTCTGAAATGAACAACATATCCCAGGCTATAGATTGGACCAGCAAATATTCACTCAATGTGTATTCCATGTCAGGCACTATGTTATGGTCTTGGGGCATATTGATGATAAAATAAAACCATAAGTATTCTCAGAGCTAACTTTCAAAAATGAGTGTCAGGCAATGTTGGAGAACAATAACTGTTAAAAGAAAAAGGTAAATGGAGAGCTGGTAAAGAGGGTAGCAGCACAGTGACAACATAGCAGGTAGGGTGCTTGCACTGCACATAACGACTGGGATTTGATGCCGGACACCCTAAGTCCATGAGGTGCGATCCCCGAGTGCAGAGTAAACCTGAACATAGCCAGGTACGCAACTCCCCCTCTTAAAAAAAAAACTGAAAACCAAAAAACAAACAAACAAAAAACAACAGCCACCAAACAAAAAGATATTGGACAAAATTATTTCAAGTTTTCAGAAGTTAGCGAAGCTTCTTTCTATGTGGGTATGGGCTAGTGCGGACAAAGGTGAATTATTGTCTATGTAAGACAGCCAACACAGAGACTGCAAGGCAGGAGGATGTTGGGGATCTCCCTTAGCCTCCCCACCACACACACACACACACACACACAGCTGAGGCAACAATGGTTTGCAAGAGCTCTCATCTCTCAGGTTTCAGTGTACAATGTTCTCACACTACAGTGTCACTCAAGTGCCAGTGCCCTATCATGTCCACGGGACTGTTCTCGCCCACCCCTTCCCTCAACCCCCCAGTCCTCTCCTCACTAACCTCAGTTCTGTTGTCAGAGTCAAAGAATGTTTCCACCTAACATTGGTTTATTTATTTTGGATATCATTAGTTTATTATGAAAGAGACATGGAAACTATTTGCATGATGAAAGAATTCTGAACTTCAGTAGAATGGGCAGCTTCATAGAATGCGATTTCAATAGTGGTATTTCAGTCTACATAACTTGCAAGAATGTCACCGTCTAAACAAATGATACTTGTCATCTAGAACAACCTCAGTGCCTCCAATTCTGGGAGAAGAACTTGACCTCCAAACCTTACACCAAGCGCATGAACCTCTCCACCCTTCCCTTAACAGGCCCATCCAACAGCGACCACTGGAGCTTTTAATACCTTGCCTGGAGATTTTTCAGGACGCATACTGACTCCATGGGTTCCAGTTTCAGCTGCCCTCCTTTCAAGTAAGACCCAGTCAAAGAGAGGAAGAAGTGTTTTAATGGCTTATCCTACTGTGATGCAGACTGCTGCTCTCAAGCTGCTGAATGGAGAGGTCCTTTCCGCAGCATTGTTTAAACCCCTTGCCTTCTTTCTGTATCACTTTGAAATGAGATCATCAGTATTAGTCTTTCTCCTTTTGAATTATTTCTCTTAATGCCACCCATCCCTAATTCTATATACTTTGTAACAAAAGAAAATGTTCCACATTTTTAAGAAGAAAAGCAGTATTCTATTGTGTCTACATGCATATATAAGCACTTCCACCCCAATCCAATATAAAATTATTGGGATCATGGTGGAGGGGAAGTGTAGAGAAATAAAAGTATATACATATACATAAAGACGGTCATTTTTGAACTAGAATGAAACCTTCTCAGAAACTCTCCTACTTAAATCACCTTTTGTAGAATAGTCCAACAGTTAAACAACAATTCAAAATATAGCAGTAACATCAAGGACACCCTCCATGAAGATTAGTTTGCTCATAATTTTAATACTTTTTGAAAAAAGTTGTGTGGTTAGATCTTTTGCCAAAACTAACTATTTACAACCACATTAGAAGAAAAAACAGAAATATCATTAGCTATTAGTAGGTATAAAAACCTAAAGGAAAATATTTCTAATACAACTAATCATCAATTTTTAATTATTTCCAAAAAATCAAGTGTGTTTTATGATTGATCAAAACTTTTTTTAAAGGCTAGGTACATTATTATTGAGTGACAGAATGTCTCCCAAACAACAAATGATATTCAAGTGACTCCACAGATATAAAGTGAATACAGAACAGATATTTAGTGAAGGTGGTGAAAGCAAAATAAAAAAAGAATTAGTTAAGAAATATAAAACAGGGAAAGAAAGATGGCGGCCACATGGGAGCCTTGTGGACAGCAGGTTTGAGCCAGGGGCGGGGGGCAGCAGGGGCCTCATGGGAAGGGGGGCGTTCTGGGCCGTACTTCACGCCCAACCAAGGTCACCAGCTGCTCCCCACGAGCGGCTCTCCGGCACGGCCACGACTCCAGAGCACAGAAACCAATCTCTTAACTGTCTAACTTTTAATAGAAATACTTCCAGGGTTAATAAGTAAAACAGCAGAAATCCAAAACCGACATCATTTTATTCTTAAACCAAGCTGTAGAAAGCAAATCATTTCACAACGCTGTTTCAGCATATCTGATTGGGGGGGGGGGTCGTAAACTCTAAACAATAATTGTGTATCTTCTATCGAAACAATGTATCTAGTCAAAGTAGATAGAGTATTAACTAGAACTCATCTGCCTCACAGGAATTGGGAGGGGTGGGAGGTGGGGTTCTATTGGGGTTCCCGGTTAAAAATAAGTATTGGTAAAGGGAAATGTGTTTGATACTTACATGACTGAGACCTAAACCCGAAAGCTCTGTAACTTTTCCCACAGTGATTCAATAAAGAAATAAACTATTAAAAAAAAAAGAAATATAAAACATTTCTAGCAGTTTTGAAAAACTCCTTCTATGCTTTAATTAGTTTCATGTGAGCTAAAAGTAGGGTAGGAGCATTTTAAACATCAAGAACAAAAACTACAACACTATTAAAAATCGAAATATTACAGTTTCTAGAATGTGTCAAAAACAACTACCAAATTAATTCCTTTAAAGTGCCAAAAGTGGGGCTGGAGCGATAGCACAGCGGGTAGGCCGTCTGCCTTGCACGCAGCCAACATGGCCGACACAGGTTCGATTCCCAGCACCCCATATGGTCCCCCGAGCACCGCCAGGAGCAATTCCTGAGTGCATGAGCCAGGAGTAACCCCTGAGCATCGCCGGGTGTGACCCAAAAAAAAAAAAAACAAAAAACAAAAAACAAACAAACAGAAAAAAAAAGTGCCAAAAGTTTTGGAGTGGTTTATAATATTGAACAAAATTATGTTATATAACATTATGTAAAAGAATTTATATAAATAATATGCATAAAAGTTAAAGTTCTTATTGAAATACTGTGTTTATTTTTTAAAATGTATAGTTTTCAAACTTTAAAATTAAATATTTATAATGCAGTGCAAGAGAGTTAGTACAGTGGGTAGGGTGCTGCCTTGAACATGACCAACTCAGGACTGATCCCTGGCATAACATACGGGCCCCCAAATCCTGAGCACCGCAGGGTGTGGCCCCCAAACCAAAAAGAATCCTCAACAAAATAATGTTCAGAATGTATACTCTGAGTAAAACTCACTGGGAAAACAATAATTTAATCCAAACCTTCAATTCTCTCTTCCTGGATTTACTATCTAGGGTTGCCTATTCTCAACAACATGCTATCTAGTACCCCGAGAAGTCAAACCTGCTCTCGATCTTCTTTGGGAAGGAGCATTCTTTTAAAAAGGACAAAACTGCAGAGACGCTTCCCGACCCTGCGCTAGGCTGCGTCATCCAGGACACCCTAGAGGCGGGTGTGGATGAGCCCAAACACGTGCCCAAACAGAACCCTGGCAGCTGAAAAACCTCCAAACTCCAAAACCCCCGTCATTCTCATCGCTGGACTCCACTGCTCAGGATGAGACCCAGACAGAAATTGATCTGCTTAAAAACTCAGGTATATGGGTTTTGTGACTGAAATCTTCAGGATGTCATGGAGTCAGGGATGGGCTACCTCCCCTCATCTCCCTGTTCTTCCGGAAGCCTGGCATTCACAACCAGAAATTGCCTTTAGGACCAAATAAGCTCATTACTGGCCAGGACCCAGAGACTCATATATAAATCTTGAAAGAGATCAACAAGTTGCAGAGATGCTTCCAGACCCACGCCTGGCTGAGTTGCTTAGGGTGCCCAATGTCAACATCCAGTTAAAAATTTAACTTCTGGTAGGGCACCTGGAGTGAGGGTTCTGGGAGCTGGTCACGAGATTTCTGACCAGGACTGGTAAGATGAGCCCGCAGAAGCAAACCCTCAGAGGCTTAAAACAAATCATCAGATCACTAGTCATAGCACTGTCAACCCGTTGTTCATCGATTTGCTCCAGTGGGCACCAGTAATGTCTCCATTGTGAGACTTGTTACTGTGTTTTGACGTATCGAATATGCCACAGGGAGCTTGCCAGGCTCTGCCGTGCGGGCAGGATACTCTCAGTAGCTTGCCAGGCTCTCTGGCAGAGGGGCGGAGGAATTGAACCTGAGTCAGCTGCGTGCAAGGCAAATGCCCTACCCGCTGTGCTATCGCTCCAGCCCATCACTAGTTGTAGTCAAATTAAATTCTGGAGAGGATTATTGAAGGAACCCGGCTTGCCTGGGTAGTTACATGAATATTGCCTTGGAACAGACAGAAGACTATATGAATGGCCAGCTAAAGAATAAATATGGGGATGTCTTCATCCACAGAAATGATGAAGAGAAGCACACAGAGGAGGAAGATGCGAGGACACCAAGACAGCAGTGCTTTTCCTAATTAAATGTATTTTTTTATGAAATGCTTTGCTTTTATGATATAATTTGTCTCATTTTATCTACCAGTTGACTTCTTCTTGATGTGAGCAAAATGAATGCATAAATGTGTTGATTTGATTGTAACAGGGTTCTTTTGTATCGAGTCTCAGTCATTCCACACAGTGCGAAGTGTGCAAAATGCAAAAAGCATTTAAAATATTTACACCTCAAAAAAATTTAACTCTTGCTGTATAACACCACTTAAAATATTTGAATTCCTAGAGCACATGGCTGCATTTTCAGCTGTGCGACATCTCGAACCCTACATCACCAGGAGTATCACACTGGATTGGATGGGATGTAAAGCAGAAGACAACCAATCTCAACGCGCAAAATATAAACACATACGGCTAATCCTATAACAATATGTTAGCAATCTCTTATACGAGGTTTTAAAGGACTCCTTGACAAGATTCAACAATATCGACATGCTTTTTTTCTATGAAAATATATTTTGATCATTTTTAACGAATAATTTATAAAGAGTAATACAGAATAAATTATTCAGGGTGTGCTTTAGGGGCAGGCTTGAGGGATGGTTGGAAAAATGGAAAATAATGATGGTGGGAAGGTGCAATGATGGTTGCATTGGTGTTGGAATATCAAATGTAACAAGTCATCATAAACTACACTATTAAAAAATAAAATAAAAGACAAAACTGATGGCAGTAAAGAGTAGGCAAATAAACTACTTGTGGAGGGCCCACTACTTTCTGTGGAACTGACAGTGTTCTTTATTCACTATGTGGGGTCAAGTATGGGGTAAATTGTAAGAAAAAAGAATGAATCTCCACATCTATTGTGCTAGAGCTGCCCCAGAAGGCCAACGAGGCTGCAAAGTCGAAGGGGTGCCACATAAAAATTATGTTCATCAATTCAAAAAGGTCATACTATTTTGAGTACCAGAAAGCAAGAAAAGTCACCAAAAAATCCAGGACAACGCACGAATTTTTAGGCTGCATCTTAAATTCAGAATATTAAAATGTGATAAAAGGTTTAAAATTAAAAATATTAACAGAAAAATCCTTATTTAACTGCTCTCTCTCTCTCTCCCTCCCCCTCTATATATGTATTTATGCACAAATAATAGCTTTTCTTTTCTGGCATTGTTATATACATTATCCAAATAATTTTTTTGGTGGGGTAGTGGGGAGTTTGGACTACACCTGGCTGTGCTCAAGTCTTACTCCTGACGCTGTGCTTAGGAATCACTCCGGATGGGACTCAGAGGACCATATGGGATACCAGGAATCTAACCTGGGTCTACTGTGCTCAAGGCAAGGTCTGGCCCCCAAATAAAATTTTAAGGCACATATTTTACTCTCTGTGAAGCTGAAGAAAAAAATCAGGAGTCGCTCGAACAATCTAGTTCAAATATAAGACATAAAATTTTCAAATTTATATTCTTTCCCATAAATCTTAAAACTGATTATGGTAATACCATTTTCAACTTTTAGGTTTAAATGTACATTACATAAGGATTACTATTATCTTTTCTGCCTAATAATCCATGCGCAAAGAGGCACGTAAACACAGAGAAACACATTCTCTTACCTCCAACCCATGAGAATCCTGTTCGCTACTGAGACATAGGTCAGAGAACTAACTTTGGATATAAATAAAAGGGGAAAATCTGGCTCAAAACTGGGCAATTTTGGCCAGAGCAAAATAGCACAGCAGGTAAGGCACTTGCCTTGCACGTGGCCACATGGTTCTATCCTGGCATTGCATATGGTCCCCTGAGAACCACCAAGAGTGATCCCTGACCCAAGTTCGATTCCCAGCATCCCATATGGTCCGCCGAGCACTGCAAGAGTAACTCCTGAGTGCCAGGAATAACCCTGTACATTGCCAGGTGTGGTCCAAAAAGTAAACAAACAAACAAACAAAACAAAGTGATCCCGGAACACTTATTCAGCACATACCAGAGTAAGCCCTGAGCACTGCCAGGTGTAGCCCCAAACAAACAAAACAAAACCTTTTTTTTTTTAAATAAAAAAGGAAAATTCAATAACCAAAATGTTAAGCAGAAAATCTGTGTAAAAAACTAGCTCTGACTCTAACAGTACAAACCTGAGAAAATTAAAATCCCTTTTAGGCTGCTCAGATAGAGAAGGGAGCACCAAATAAAGGGTGTTTGGAGGATCCTCCCAGGAGGGAAGATGCATGTCGAAAGTAGACTATGGACTGAACATGTTTGCCACTCAAAGCCTCTTTTGCAGACCACAACACCCAAAAGGAGAGAGAGAACACAAGGGATCGCCCTGCCACAGAGGCAGGGTGGGATGGGAGGGATGGGGGTGGGAGGGATATTATCCATGGTGGTGGAAAATGGGCACTGGTGGAGGGATGGGTATTTGATCATTGTATAATCGAAACCCAAGCACAAAAAATTGTAAATCTACAACTGTACCTCATGGTGTTTAAAAAAAAAAATTCGGAATTTCAAAATCACGTGGCCCTATTGCAGCCACACGACATCATGTTATTCATAACCAGAAATAGAACACAAATTGTCTACTGTTGCCTTTTCAGCAGATCTGAGTGTTGGGGTAAAATCTCAAATAATAATAGTGGGTTTGGTGTCAAAAAGTAGAGAGAGAGTAATGTGGAAATCATCTGCCCCACTGGTAAGGGGAGGGTGTGGGATGGGGACATACTGGGGTTTTTGGTAGTGGAGAACGGGCACTGGTGAAGGTACGGGTGTTTCATTGTATGACCAAGACTTAGACCTGAAAGCTTTGTAACTGCTCTCACGGTGACTCAATAAATAAAATTATAAAAAAAATCCCTTTTAATCGCAGTTTCTTAATCTACATCTAATTTCCTTATCTATTTCTAGAAATAAACTCGCTGGGTTGGGTACGTCTATAAAACTACCTACCAAGTTTCAGGTATTATCTTCTGGCAACATATTCTAGTAGACTACTACTCATACAAGTAGTGTTCCTTATATATTTATTCCTTACATAAAACAGTAAACAAGTGTGGGCTGAATGAATTAAACACTTCTTTTAATATGGAAAAAATGTTCCACTGCCAAAAATTTATATCAGCAACATTACAAAAAAAAAGAGTTCCTTTTCTCAGTAATATGAATAAAACAGATTTCAGTTTTGATACATTTACTTAATTTAGCAGTATAAAAGCCCCATCTCTTATGCTGAACTTTCCTCTGATGGTACAAAGTAATTTTTATGTAAATTTAAAGTAACAAAATAGGAAACTAACACCCAAGAATGGCCGAGATTAGTACCAGGAATTTTAGTCCATGACTTGGAGGCCAACTACACATACTAGGGGAAAAGGGAGCTCAGATAAAGAGGGGAACACCAAATAAAGGTGTTGGGAGGATCCTCCCAGGATGGAAGAAGCATGCTGAAAGTAGACTATAGGCCAAACATGATTGCCACTCAATGTTTCTTTTGCAAACCACAACACCCAGAATGAGAGAGAGAACAGAGGGGAATGCCCTGCCACAGAGACAGGGTGGGATGGGGAGGATGGGAGGGATACTGGGATCCGTGGTGGTGGGAAGTGGGCACTGGTGGAGGGATGGTATTTGATCATTGTATAATTGAAACCCAAGCACAAAAATGTGTAAGTCTGCAACTGTACCTCATGATGTCTCACTATTAAAAATTTTTTTAATAATAAAAAAAAAATAAAAAAACAGTAATTTTTATGTAAATCAATTAAAACCATTATATGGTCATGGAAATTACTATTTCTGATTTTTATTGTGAGAATGTAAAACTTTGGTGCAGAAATTTTACTAATAGAAAAGATAGTGACTATTAAAAAGTATCAAAATACTTAAAAATTACCAAATAGGATAGTATTTTCAATCAAGGCCTATTCTGTTTCTCCTTATTGACACTTAGGGGAAAGAGAATTTTCTGAAATTCCACAGAAAGACACCTTACTGAACTTTTGGTAAGCTTTAAAGTATGTGAACTATTTGTTTCTTAGGACAAACAGAAATTAGAGAAAGTTTTGGCAGATGACCTAGATGACCATGAAGATGGATAATCAAAGCTAATTTTATCTTTAAAATAAAAATATGTGCTTTCATGGACTCCCCAAACAAGTCACCAATTACAATTTAAAATTAATATTTTTTGAGGGAAAAGCAATGTATTCTTCTAGCATTAAATTAATGAAAATGACATTGAGAATAAAATTAATTAGGATATGAGAGGAAGTGGACCATAAGAAAATGAAACAAAGTCAGTCCCCACAGACCACTAAGGACCTAAACTTGACCAATCACAGTCACACTAACTCTTCAACCTGAAGCCAATTTGCACAGTGGACATGAGTGTGAATATCCCATTCTTGAGTTCAGAAGTCTTGTTTATCATCAGGTAACCCGGAATCTAATTCAATTTCTTCCTGTGTTTATGCCTACCAAATTATAGTCCTAACGGCCCAAATAAACATAGCTGGGTTTGAATTTCGTGGCTAAATACATAGCACTGTAGCACTGTCCTCCCGTTGTTCATCTATTTGCTCGAGCGGGCACCAGTAATGTCTCCATTGTGAGACTTCTTGTTACATGATTTTGGCACATTGAATATGCCACGGGGAGCTTGCCAGGCTCTGCTGTGCGGGCAGGATACTCTCAGTAGCTTGCTGGGCTCTCTAAGTGGCACGGATCGAACCCAGGTCGGCCACATCCAAGGCAAACACCTGACCAGCTGTGCTTTCGCTAAACACATAAACTACAATTATGTAATTATTTTTCTCTCTCTATTTCTCCTTATTTTACTCACTGATTTCTTTTTTTTTGGGGGGGAGGGCGCATGTGGACACCAGGATGATGAGTTCGAGTCTTATTTCTGGCTCTGTAGTGAGAGATCACTCCTGGCAATGCTTGGCAGACATTATGTGGAACTGGGGGCAGGTGAGCATCATAATTTCTGTGCTATCTCTCTGGCCCCTTCCACTAATTGTAACTAGACAAAGAGGGTCACAACTGGAAAGCAGAGTTGGAGATAAGAAATTCTTATTTATCTTATCTTTTCCAAGGTGCGGAAGTTGTGAAAGTATAAGGACCACTATTCTTAAGCACAGCAGTATAGAGGCATGGTCAGGTCAACTGTATTTTAGACAATCAATGTCAAATATCATCTCTGACATAGAATAAGTGGAACTCGACTTGGAGAATGAGGAAACATAACTCCAGAAATAAGAATTTTGTCAACTGCAACTTGGATTGAATGCAACTTGAAATCAAAGACACTGCAATAATTATAATTAACATTTTCAAAGTAAATGCTATGTTTAAAACACTTTACATGCATATTGAAAGCTAGAATTCGATGCTTATCCATTATAAAATTAGTCTAATACAAAGCATGCATAAGACATGGAGGCACCGCCGGTCACGGTACCTGTGAAAAGAAAGTAAAAATGGGAATTATACCCCAGCTGGACAGCAGAATAAAAATTTGACATCCCCTGGAAAGCAAAAAGAGATCCATTTAGAGGAGGTAAAAGAAGGGAATGAAGGTTGCAGTTGCTAAAATGCAAAGGGTGTAGATCATTCTCTAGAACCTTCTATCACTGCAGAAGAACAGTGAAAAAGGAAAGAAAAAAAATCTAAATCCTCAATCTCTTTTCTGGTCAGTGTGGGATTACATCCAGTTTTCAATGTGCAGCTACTGTGGTGTTAGCAGCAGGTGAAGGAATCTGCCTACAATGCTTCCTGAGTCCTCTGAGGACAATCAAAATAGGTAGGTCTAAAAGGCTTACTAAACAACTCTGTTCCAAATATCCATTTCAGTTTACCTTCAGTTTCTCCAGTTCCCATGAGCCCCTTTACAGAAAACAAGCAAACTAGCCAACACACACACACACACACACACACACACACACACACACACACACACATACACACACACACACACCGTCAGCACTCCCATGGAAATCTACCTTCTTATCCCAACAAACAGAATGCACCCTTCTCATCAGCTGCATCTAAGGTCAGGCCCCCTGACACCTGGATAGTTCCAGAGTCTAAGAAGTCTGGTTTCACATTATACAAACATCTATGGAAAAAGAATTCTAGGGGGTGGACAGAGTGTACAGGAGTTAAGGTGCTTACTTTGCATGCAGTACAGCTGACCCTCATTCCATCCTTGGCATGGTAAATAAAAAATAGATATAGACACTAATGGAAAAGGACTGAGAACCAATAAATACTTTCACACATAAGAATAGTTAATATATCTCAAAGGAACCAAGAGCATAGAATGATGAAAATAAAGTCTCTTCCACAAAGGATCCTGGGAAAACTAGGCATATTCAAATGAATGAAAATGAATCATTTTATCACACCACACACAAAGTCAACTCGAAATGGATTTTAAGATTTAGATGTTGGGTGCCAAACCATAAAATACATAGAAGAAAACATAGGCCAAGCACTACAATACTAACTTCAGTGGTTTGTTTTTTTTTTTTTTTGATTGGGGATACACCCAATTGTGTTCAAGGCTTATTCTTGCCAGTGCTGTGGGGTCTATATGTGGTGCTGGGAACTGAACCCAGGTCAGTTGCATGTTAAGCAAGTACCCAACCCACTGCACTCTCTCTGTCCGTTCAGTGGTATCTTTGGTGATGCAATTCTATTGGCAAGAAAAGCAAAAGCAAAAATAAATGGGATAACATAAGACTTCTACAGTGAAATTAACTACCACAAACAAAAAGGTATTCTACTGAACAGGAGAAAATATTTGCACATAATATATCTGCAAGTTTAATATCCATACTATATAAGGAACTCACAATGGAAAACAGCTTGTAGATTTCTCAAAGTATTAAAAATAGATTTACCATATGATGTAGTAGTTCCACTCCTAGATATCTATGCAAAGAACACTAAAACAAAAATCTGAAAAGATACATGAACACCTATGTTCACTGTAGTGTTATAGTACCAAAGATCTGGAAACAATCCAAGTGACAACACACGAGTAGATAAAGAGAATGTCTCACACACACACACACACACACACACATACACACACACATACACACGTATGTCAATGGAATACTATGATGAAATACTGCCTTTTGCTACAACCTGAATGGAACTGGAGGAGGTCACGCTAAGTGACATGTCAGAAAGAGAATGACATATACTGCATAATAGCACTTACACGTGGAATATAAAGAAATGAATGAAGGCAGAAAGCACTGTGCAATAAAAAACAAATCCTTAGACTGATGACAGAATTGAGGCTACTGAAAGAAATCAGTAAGGTGAACTATAAGAGAGTCCAATAGACTGTGATAGAGCTACATAAAAAGATGATTGGTGGCCATCATATAGTAACACTGTACCCCTAAAACATATAAACTTCTATACTCTTGTACGCCAATAGCACTTCAATGAAAGATAATATAAAATAATAAATAAAAATAAAAGATGTCATGCTACATTAAGTGAAAGAGAATTTGATACTGGCTTCTCAGACCGCACCTTCAATATTCTTTTTATACTATTTCTCTGTTATGGGTATAATTCTGAAAGTTAGTCACATACTAAGAATAGAAAATTTTTATTTAATTTTGTAACTATTGTCACAACTTACTTTTAGTGACTATAAATTCTAAGTTCATTTGAAAAAATGTAAATGTCCTAAAACACAGACAGTTCTTTAAAAATTACATTTTACATTGATTTTTAAGCTACTAGCTAAGTCTACCTTTTTCTTTATCCCTTTATTTTTTAAGAGTTGTGCTAAGGAATGAAGAAAGAAAAAACATGGAGAGTGATTAGGGTATTCAGTCTTTGAGCACTGCAAACATCCATTCTGATCAGCAGCAGTCCCTGGTGGTCTAAAGGGAAAAAGTAGTGAATCTATAATTATGGGGATGGAAATATGTTTTTTAAAAGA
The DNA here is from genome assembly GCF_029834395.1 of Sorex fumeus. Taxonomy (NCBI): domain Eukaryota; kingdom Metazoa; phylum Chordata; class Mammalia; order Eulipotyphla; family Soricidae; genus Sorex; species Sorex fumeus. Next base: position 8,087,408 of record NW_026606075.1, on the reverse strand, counting down.
ATATATGTACATATTTAGCCATTTGACTCAGTTCTCAACCCAACACATTAAAAAACAGATGCTTTAAAAAATGATCTGTTGGCAAGATGCTTGTTAAAATTTTATCAGTTTAAATATTAAAATTCATTATGAATTAATTAGCACATTATATAAAAATAAAATGTTTTTGTTTCATCATTTTACAAAGTACTATAACCAGTGGTGATTAACACTGGGAATTGTGTGTGTCTTGATATGTGTTGCTCAAAAAGAAACTAAATTCATAGGATTACCAGTAAATTGATGACATTTTCTGTCTTCACTCTTGAATTCAGTTGGCAGATGTTTTCGAGAACAAAAAATTCCATCTTATTACAAAACATATTAAGCAGGTTTTCCTGCCAGGCATGTCTGACATGATGTTTATTGCCTAGACCAAATCAATCCCCTTAATAAGCCATAATATATGTCAGAAAGTACATTATTTCATAGTTAAGGAAAGTTACCACATGAAACAGTAAGTACTTTGATCTCTCAGGCTCGACTCCTAATATATTAGAAATGTGTACATAATCCAATAGCTAGTCATAGCTATCTGTTCATACTTCTCTAGTAAATAAAAATTATGCTTTGTCAATATTAAAATTTTAGGCCTGATTTTTACTATACTTCTGGCTTGTGTATACTAGATATTTGCAAACATCTGAAAGGAGATTTTGGCTATTTACTAGATGCCAGAGAAAAAGAAAATTCATACTTGACTACACTAGGAAAATCAAGTGGTTCCAGTAATTAAACAGTTATTGATGATAACATATAAAAATTAAGTTTGGGTGTTATAACACTAGCAAGAAATGACTTTTTGACATTATTAGCAGAGAAGAAAAGAAGTACAGGGAAAACAAGATATTTACTATCTTTCATCAATACTGTGGACAAAAACAAATCAGAGCATTATAACCTTTTTTCCTATTTTTTTGGTGATGGCTGTGGTGTTGGAACTATGTGTAGGAGAAACCATTATTAATACTATTGTAAAGCACAGGCTATCAAAATATTTTAAAAATAAAAGCTTTTTTGGTTAAAAAAAAAGCTTTGGTTTGGGCTATTTCTGAACAACTGAAAAAATTCGCAGGAATGCTAAAAAACAAAAAAATCAAACATTAGATACAAGTATCTTGAATATTAAGGAAAAAGAATTTTTGATGGATGCCAACAAGCAATCAACCCATAAATATTTTAGTATCTTCAACGTGTAATGCCAATTCTTGCCAAGATTCCTGTTTTGAAAATGTGTTTCCTCCACATTTGGATTTTTCTTTCTTTGGCCAAGTAACTCTCTCGTTGTCTTTACTCCTGGAGTATTTTATTGCTGTTATTGTCACTGTTTAATATGCTGGGTTGTAAAAGTACAGTAAAAGTAAGTAAAATCCCTATTCTTTATCACACCTATATTCAAAGCCCACAACTAAGTCTCAATTTTCGGAAGAGACAGTCAAGCAGTTTCCACCCAAGATTAGATAGTTCAGAACTATGTCAACCGCCTACATTCCACCTATATACTGTAAAGACATTTAAACTGATATTCCTTAGTTTGACTACTTGTCCTCTTTGGTTCCGGCATGATACCCTAAGACCCTTTATTCTTACAATGATGTGGAAGCTTCTGGACAAAGGTCTAATCTTTTAGTTTTAATCTCCTTTCAGGACATGAGAATATGGTGAATAAATTTAGTGTTATCTCCTGACTCCCCCTCAGTAGTCTCTGTACTATTATAAAAACTAACAAGTAAGTATGCATTCAAAAATGTTTAAACTTGCAATTGGAAAAACATACTCAAGAACTAGAAGACTGTGAGGAGAGCTAGTAGAAAGGGCTACAAGATCAATCTCACTGTTAGTAGAGTTAGGAATTTATGGGAAAATGGGTATTGACACACTGTATGACTAAAGCCCAATCAAAAACAACCTTGTAACAACCTAGTAAATGATGATTCGATTTGTAAGAAAGTGTTAAGAAACACAGATAGCTTAAGATAACATCATAAATTCCACATATACATATATATAGACATAACTACTGCAATTTTCCTGAGTCTTAGTATGAAAAGGTCACTTACTAAAATGAGAAAAATATTTCTGATGGACGCCAAAATTCTTTGAGATGTACAATGGCTAGGGAGCTTTGCCTTGTACATGCTGGACCCAGATTTGATTCCCAGCATACCATTTGGTCCCCTGAGCGCCAACAGGAGTGCTTCCTGAGTGCAGAGCCAGGAGTAAACCCTGATCATCACTGGGTGTGGCTCAAAAACTAAAAAGAAAGAAAGAAAGAAAAAGGGATGGACTTTCACCTGGGCACTCTAATATGAACAAAATTTGGGTTAGAGAATGAACAGAAAGCAAAGAAACAAAGACCGTAGAACAGAAACAGCAGTAGTCAGCAGAAGCACTCTAGTTTTCTTTTATATTAGTATCATGATAATATAGTTAAGAAGAAAATAAGGCTTCTTTTTAAAAATATTTCATACATTTTAGAAAAATGCAAAGACTGAATCAAAGTATCAAATAAACCTTGACATACTCACTTTCTAATTATAATTAAAAAAAAGCCACGAGATTAGGCAGGGAAACCCCAATGTAAAATTCAATTTGGGCTTGTTTGAGTGCTTCTTCATAGAAACAGTAGCATAATTTAAAGATGTAGGACACATCAGTAGAAATTTGGAATTTTATGTATAAATTAATTATCTTATATATCCAATGCAATTTATTATGAAGATTCTAAAACACTACGAAGTGTTTTAGAAGGCACTGTTCTAGTTTCAGGGGAAGTAGTAGTGTGCAAAATAAAATCTTTGCCTTCATAGAATTTATATAAAGAGTTAGATTACCAGGGGAAAACTTCAAAGTTTTGACCCCCAGTCTCCATACTGGTAAAATTGGATAGATATTAGCAAGTCCTTAAAAGAAAATATAGTGGACGGGGAGATGGCCCAATGGGCAGAGCATGTGCTCGGCACATGGGAGGTGGGTTCTAGACCAGGCACCACTGAATGGACCCCAACCACTGAGTCAGGAAGAGTACTGAGCACTGCATAGTATAGTCTCAAAACAAAATAGAGAGTAACATATTTCATATTTATTTACATATTTATTGTAAGGGCTGGAGCGATAGCACAGCGGTAGGGCATTTGCCTTGCACGCAGCCAACATGGCTGACCCGAGTTCGAATCCTCCGCCCCTCTCGGAGAGCCCGGCAAGCTACCGAGAGTATCTCGCCCGCACGGCAGAGCCTGGCAAGCTCCCCGTGACGTATTCGATATGCCAGACACAGTAACAACAAAGTCTCCAATGGAGACGTTACTGGGCCCGCTCGAACAAATTGATGATCAACGGGAGGGCCTTTACTTACTTACTTATTTACTGTAAATTGTTTTCATATAAATTATTTATTAACATTTAGTAGTTTTTATAGTAAAGAATAGCTACTCAAAAATCTATATAACCACTGGAGTTACTGTATCAAATTAAAAAATTTGTTTTTATTAAATTAAAAAATTATTTTAACGAGTATAATTTTCGTATCTCAGATACACATTTTGTTTTTAATCAGTTAGAACACTGACAAAAAAGGGGCTATGGGCCCTGATATATAGCAATTAGATACCCTGATCTCAATTCTTAGTTCCACCATTACTAGTGATATGATCCTACACAAAGTGAACCACTTGTGGAATTGTTTTGCTAAGCATAAAATAAGAATGGAATTATTTGATCTACCTACTTAGTGGTAGAATAAATAATGAATTTCAAAATGTAAATGATTAGGAGAGCAAAAATAAGTTAATTTATCTCCATCTTATGTCATGCTCTCTATATAAAAATCACAAACAACATTTAGTTGGAGATATGTGGAGGGAAGGAAATTACAAGAAGTCACTTCTTAAGTGGATCAAAAATAGAAAAAAAATTAAAATGCTGTGCACAAATGACCATTCTTCTCTTTCCCACTACAAGATCGTGCCTACCTAGAAACAGGTTTGAAGATGCTCATAACTAACTCTACTTTCTTGTATGACGGGAGATTTTAGAAGAAAAGGGGTTTGTTTGTTTAAAAATAACATTTGTGAACTAAGACTACAGGTACAAAGTTGTATCATCTACATTAATTCATTTATACAGAGCTTTCAATAGGATCCCAGTTTGATGAATAAAACGGCACAAAACAAAAAGAAGAGGGGGAGAGAGAGACAAAAATACATGATAAGGATATAAGTAAATATGGCAGTAGCATAAAAGAGATAAAAGAATTAAAGAAAAAAGACAAAGGGAAAGAGAACAGATCCTAACAATAAAGCAACATAAGAAGATTTCCCCCCTTGGGGTAAGAAAAAAATAGAAGCAGGGATAAATGTAACAGATGTGAAAAACAGAGTAAAGAAAATACACATATACAGGAGAACAAAAGACAAAATCAAAGTAACAGTGACAAGATAAAGAAGAATAAAAAAGGAGAAATAAAAGCTACAAGACAGATGTCAGAAAAAGATGTTTAAACTGTACACATGATAGACAAATACTTGAAAGAAGAAATAAAAACCACAAATTCATTTTTATCTTACGTAGGCAAGTGAACATTCAATCACTATATATTTCAAAAATCTCTACACAATTAATTTGGAAGCTGGATAGAAGAGGCAAGTCTTTCATAAGAAGCTGGTTGACAGACTAGATCATTTAACAGGAAGATTAGGATACTGAGAGAGAAGGTGACTTCACAATCCTAATGCACTCAAAGGAAAGAAAGAGGTGCAGATGAATAACTGCATTAGAACAAGCAAACTGAAAATATAAAATTGGTTTCATTTTTTAAACAGTACATTAGAAATGAATTTCTCGGAATTTTAAATTTTCCTGACTTCATCAATGGTACGTGTTTAGGAATCTTGGTCTGAATACACTTTGTGGGGGGAGGGGGGCCCTTGAGGATTTATATGCTTCTCTCACTCCTGTTTAACTGTCATAACTTACTCAACAGACCGACCCATAATCAAGCGTCTTGAATATCTGCAGTAAGATTCCAAAAAATAGTGATTATGCCATGGAACTAGAAGTAGAAGAAAGTAACACAGATAGGTACACATTTCCCCTCAAAGATATATGAAATATTTTATTAATGAGCTTTTAAAATAAATGTAAAAATAGCTCAAGTGTAATGATATGAACTTTACTGATGTCTTATAATATAATTCATAAAATGTTAATTTGTCTATGTTTAAATGTTCTGAATTGCTCACTTTTGAAGAGCATATCAATTTACTATTTTACTTAGCCGGCAGCATTTCTGACATGCTTTACTATTACATAATATTTCTAGCATCTGTAATAAGGCTTGGAAAATGGCATGACTGTGTCATATCTATATCTATATATATCTATATATAGATATATATAATGCACAGTATGTGTACCATGCAGAATGTATCACAGTACGAATAAAATGGTGCCCTCTACAAAATCAGAACTTCTTGGGCAACAGTGCTGTAACAATCCTGTGCTACCGGCACTACAAAGTGCAAAGGTTCACTGGGTGAGAAAGAGCTAAGGACAGAGTTTCCTCATTATACTCTCCCTAAACGATTCTAGCTCAACTATTTCTTAAGATATTAATTACTCTTTCTCCCTCCACCTGCTATCAGAAGTTAGGCTGAGGATGGCTTTTAGGAAAACAATGCAATAAAGCTATTGTCACCCAAGAGGAAGGCTGATGTTTTGTACAGTGCATTATTAATCACATTTGAGACTTAGATAAAACATCACAATGAAATAATAATTATGTGATTTGTAATTCTGAATCGAAAGAAAATATCTAGATTGGTTAAAACATCTCATCTAGCACATAAAAAATTGTTAAAAAAAGAGAAAGTATCTGCATTTTAAAAACAAAATAAATCATATTAAAAATATAAATAAAGGAAAAATGAAGAATAGCAATGATCTTATTACTCACTCTAATATATAGCTGCATCATTTCCTTTTCTCTTTGGGGGTTACGGTACTTTTCATAGAAATCACGTCGCTTCTTTGTTTCTTTAGAGACTTTATCTTTTCTTTCCCGTTTTTCTGCAGGTTCATCTGAACTATCAGAAGAGGACTGTAAGTGTATCTTCGGCTTTTCTACTTCAATATAGTTTTCATTAGGATTCAGCACTATCACGCCATAACCTTCCTATTTTGAAAGCAAAGAAGGCAGTGTAATTTAATCTTAGGAACATTCCAGTCCATAAAAAAGTTCTTAAATCTGCTATTACATGACTTGATACTAATGCACGTTTATTAAAATATTCCTTTAAAAAGACCACAGTTCTAATTTTTCCAAAAGAAATTCAATTGAAATTGTTTGTCTGCATCATGGGTGTAAATAAGTAGAGATTATAAGAACAAAATGACATAATTACAATTTATAAATTATGAAGCTTAAATTAAAAGTGCTTAAATCTCCTAGAATACCCCAAATAACTGAAATAAATGATGAAATAAGAATATTTTCAACAACATTAATACCTAAATGTTGAGAAAATAACATCATTGAAACTTAAGTTAAAATCCAAACCACATTTTGTAGGATTCTTTTTCCTTTACAAGGATGTTTTAATAAAGATTTTCCATTTGAAAAGGAAAAATGACTAAAGTTGATCTAACGTTCTACAGATACAAGTATATACTATGATATATTTACACATGTACATCTCTGAATATGTACATAGACATTACTGACCTAAATATGTAATGTTCACCTGTGTACCTTGAAATTCTTAATCTCTCTTTTTTTTTGAGGACAAACAAATCATAAGACAAAATAAAACCATTCTAATACCCTGTTCTAATGTATAAAAGCAATTCTGATTCTAAAATTCCCTATTTTTCATTTATCATAAACATTTCCCTTTATTAAATATAGCACTAAAGGCGATATGTCCCAAAGTTGAAAAATACATAAATAAACCTTTTAAAAACACTTCAAGGACAGTTTTTTGGGGGTATGATTTACTCTTAGCAAGGAAAAACATTTATATGGTTACAGGTAAGGAAACTCGATATAATATTAAACATTATACAAAATTTTGAAATTAATATGAATCACATCTTTTTTATTTAATTCTGTACTGTGAGTAGTCCAATTTTCCCAAGTAAAATGTACAGGATTACACTTAAAACATCTAGATATTATAGCAAAATAAAAACATAAATGTTAAGGAAAATAAAGTTTAAAGGTATGCTTTAAAAATGACACAGGTCATTTTTCCCACGCTATAATTGTAGAGCTAAAAATTTTTATTTCAGTTTAAAAGTTAAATTCATTTTTGCCCCATCAATAAGATTTTTTAAAACCTGAGAGCAATAATACTAAATCAATGTTAGTATAGGCTCAATGATCTTATTTTAAAATACAGTGCTAGACATAGCTGCTTTTTTAAACAACTACAAACTACAAACTTAAGTTTATTGGGAGCATTTTAATTCTCATTTTATCGCTTCTCCCAGCCCCTATTCACCCATCAAATGATACTACTGTTTAAAACTATAACGTAATTTGAGTTTTTTTCCCAAGATCACTGAAATTCTGATTTTAATAATAGTACTGTTAATTAAGACATGTTTGTCTTACATACATATGAAAACTATATAACACATATATAATATACCAAACTAACAAAATAACACATATTCTTCAATACATGTTCGAATAAAAGTTTAAGATAAATGCCTCTTTCAGGAATGGCTTATAAAATACTTTCCAATTTCAAATTTTAAATGTTCTACTTCAGAGTACAAGCGACAGCTCCCCTCCCCACCCCCGTAAAGTTTCTTAGCTGGCAAGTCAAAGTTTTACCAACAAAAGATATTTTATTTGGTCCTGCTTTATTCTAATCTGTAGAGCTATTCAAAAGTCTTGTAATTCATTGTGATCACTGTCAGGTAGACAGATTGTCACTTGGTGATTTTCTACAGTTGGACACACTTGACTAGTTATTAAAATCACATTTGAAGTAAGTTCCTACCCCTCTTACTTGTGCCTCTTACAACTTTTCACGCCCGTCTCAAATTTCAGTTATAACTTCTCCTCCCACCAAAAGTAAGTTAAAGAACACTGTTGCACTCTACTAAACAGGGTGAAATGGAGGCATTCACTACACTGTCTCTGGTGTAAGGAACATAGTCAAAAAAGGTCACCATAGGCCAAAAAGAAAATTGCCTCCTTACTAGATTCTGTACTGTGAGTAAGTGGTCTCCTGTCATGCTTCTTCCCTGCCTTCTCTGAGTGAATTGAACTTTAAACACACACACACACACACACACACACACACACACACACACACACACTCTCTCTCTCTCTCTCCCTCTCTTTCTCTCTTCTCATACTTATACATGAGTGTTAGCAAGTCTATAACAGAATTTGAGAATTCTAGATATGAAAACAGCTATATACATTTAAACAAGACCAAAAAAAATCAAACTCAAGGTAAAAAAGTAGGATTTTAAAAAACTGATAGAATGACAGCCTCATCGTGGCACCATGAATGAATTTCAAATAAAGGTGAAGTCTCCATGTAAAATTTATAGTTGCAAGTGTTACAAATTGTTACTCTAATTCTAACTTAATCAATAGAAAGAGTATTTTCATAATAGTAGGTCTACTGGAGCAGAAGCTTTTATTTTCATTCTTGAAAGTCAGAGAATGAAAAATATTGTGCCTGTGTGATTTTAAATGAAATCTGAAATTTGACGTGTCCCATCTAAATAAGTACAAAACACACACACACACACACACACACACACATAAATCATCAAAGAAGTAGTATTTGTCTAAGTTATCGATTATGTAACTGAAAATTACATGACTCATTTGTCCAATTTTATAAAGACACATTGTCAATTTTTCACCAAGGCATCAAAAGATGAAAAATGATTCTATATTTAAATTGTCACTATATAAATCAATTAAAAAATTTCATCATTTAGATTCCAACAATAAATGTTTCTCTTTAAACATACAATTTACTTAGAAAATATTTTATCATTTAGGTATTTCATACTGCCAATTTAATTACTGGAATAACAATTAGAATTTATTCAGGAAGATTTTCTAGAGAAATTAGAGCTAATTTTAATAAATGTCTTTGTTGCAAATTCAATTACCATTCTGTAAAAAAAAACCTTACATTTTTCAATTAAAATTTTCCTGATAAATTAATGCAATTTTCTGAGACCATTCATAACTATTTTATGACGAGGAGGAGAAAGCTGGAACAATAAAATAAAGTCAAGTTTCCCGTTTACATGCTTCATCCACAGATATATGGCAGCATTTTATCTTTTTTTCTTTTCCTATCACAGGTAAACACTCTCAAAACATTCCTTAATATGCTAAAACTACAATGACTTTTGCCATATCAACATTAACTCGTGGAAGCCAGGAGTCAAACACTAAGCAAACAAAGCTGACAGTAAGCCAATACTTAAACTTCACTATTTAAACCAGAGCAGTATCAATTAATGTACTGAAATCAAAACATAATTAAAAATACAATTTTTTCCATTAGCATTCAATCAACATGTACAGAAGTAAAAAGATACACAGTATAGATATAAATGTGCCCATGAAGTTTTACAAATGGCATGATGAAACTAGCCACCGAATAAACTGCAGAAGAACTAAGAACTGAGCACTAGCACTCCCACTGGAGGGTGTATAACTGGTGCTTAAAACCTTAAACAGTTTGCATGGAAGCATTTTTTTCATATTGAATTACTCGTTATGCATGTTAAATATATCCTAAGATAAAAAGGTAAGTGAGTTACAAATATACAGGGAAACTTTTATTATTTTGAGCAAGATAAAATGATCAAATTGATTATCTAACATTCTACACCTAAGTAAACAAAGCTTTTGGCATCCTTCACAATGATGTACCTAAGTCAACCCAATATTTGATATTTCAGAGCCAAAGCATACATAAAATTGCTAATTAACTTATATCTGACAACACAGTCTTATAGATCAAAAAGATGACCCAAAGTACAGATACTGACACGAAGTAAACTTTATCGCATTAATTTATTTTTCTCTTTTCTATCCCTTTTTTTAACTACAACTGTAGTTCATTTCAAGAGCTCTTTTCATAAGGTATAAACTATGGTATCTTAATCATAAACCCTCAGAATTTTATCACTAAACATAGCATTTTCTTAAGTTTAGCAGCTGCCACAATGACTTAAAAAAGAACATGATCACTTCCCTTCACTATACAATATATAGATGTGTTTACTAACAAATTTTAGTTCATTTGTCATTCAATCAACAGAGTATGGCTTAGGTTACAGAGGTTAAGAATGACGGGTGATGCCTAACACAACCAAAGAGGAAACTTGACTAGAGAAACAGCACAGACACGTACATATTTTGAAGATTCTTCATAGAGATAAAATTTTTAAATGCTAAATCAAAACCAGAAAGTATTTATTCCCCCAGATAAACCTTGCTGAAGGTTTATCCAAGTTAATTTGCCTATTAATTATCAACAAAAATTAAACATAGTCACAAATTCTTTATCTTGTCAAATCACTTGTGATTGACTAAACACAAAATCAGCTTCAATCATTCAGCTCTGCATCTTAATTTGCTAATTCCAAAAGTCACATGTGACCAAAGAGGTTATGGGCCAAAGTAGAATCCTTTGACCTATAAACTATCTGTTTTGGTCTTCATGTAAGAATCTGCAATAGACCATTTTACCCAGATTTATCAATCACAGTTCTTAAGTTCAACATTCTGCTGCTTATTTTTGAAAAAAGAAAGGTGCTCATCTTCAACAGAGATCAAATCAAAGCATAAGTTATATCTACATGTGGGTTAAAATGGGCAAACTGCTGTCCATTCATCTTTTTCTGAGAGATGTATGTTGTCTTCTCATCCTTTTCCCAAGGAGGACGTGTACATGCCACTGTTGCAACGTGCTAGGTGCAATAGTGAGATGAGGTCATGACAACCAATCAGAAGTCACTAGTGAAGCGTTAAAGTAAACATAGCATTGGAGCTGCAACTCTGCTGGAAAAAATGCCCCCTCCATTATTTCAGTAATTTTCTCAAGACGTGACCTGGGACTGAAACGACTGAAATGGCACTTGACTCTGTTTTTGTGCCTCTTCCCAATATGGATTTAGGTGACAGCACCCTGCTAATATTTTGCAAAATGTTTGTCATGACCAGACTTCAACTTTCAGCTTCTGAATTTTAATGCCGAGGTCCATGGTATAAAAATACCATAATATAGACCAATAGAGATTATCCCAGTTAAGTTTCCAACTTCAAATAGCTCATCAAGTTAGTCAGTAAAAGAAAACATGCCACAAAAAGTTTTCAGAGGACCACCTGTTGTCTATTATTTTTACATAGCACTTACTCATAAATCATAACACAGGGTAATTAATCAAGCTGTCAAAGAGAAGGTCAAAGGTTATATGGTAGAGTCAAAAGGTCATGCATGGGCTGATAGAGGTCAGGGTCACACTGCATTCCTCATTATCAAGTTGGGATGAGAGACGGCCCAAGCAAACAAAAGTGAAAGCAGATGGAGAAGTGAGTGGATAAAAAAAAGAAAAGAAAATTTCACAAACAAAAAGAAAAGTGAAAGAAGACTGTCAGCTGCCTTCAAGTAGAGAATAGAAGAGTAAAGAAATACACTGAAATGTGCTCAAAGGAGCTCAAGAACATAAAGAAACTACAGTTTTATTAATTAAATAAATTGAATATAACTTTTCTTGGCCATTTTATTAGTGCATACTAAGATATATTAGAAAATATATGCTTGCTTGCCATTTCTATACTTTGCCTAGCAAGTAGGCTCAAAAATAATTAGGGTACATGCAAAGAGTTCTAAGGATAAAGTATGGTTAAAAAAAAAAAGAAAACCTGTAAAAGGATTTCTTTCCTTTAACATTGTTTCAGAGTGACAACATAAATGCAAATAGTTTTAAGCCATAGGACAGATAATTTTGACTACCATACCAAGATATCTATAAGAATAAATTTATCAAAAAGTCCTTTTGAATAACAAAACAGTTATAAAATATTCTATTATTACTCTGGCCTGAATTAGATGCAGAATACTGTGCAAAATTAGCTGTCACCCTTTGCTCAAAATCTTTGTTAATCTCATTTTGAATGTTTGCAGCTTTATCAACACATGCATCAATGTCAGCTCCTTGGTTACTGAACCGCTGTAGTTGGAAGAAGATATAATTAAAATGTTTTGGCACAGAAAAGGTGAAATTGTATCTTCCCCTGTTCCCTTAGGAGTCTGTAAAACATGAAGGATATATTGACAAACACATACCCTTGTCTCTAGTTTTGACATTACAGGTCATCCAAGTGCTATTTATTTTAAAACATTCACTTTGCACCTACTCATATCATCTCCAACTGTTTCTAACTTTTCCTAGACTTTAAAACACTATGTTTCTTAAACTTCACAAATTTCTCTTCTAATCAACATATTTCTTACTATTCAAACTATACTGTAAATATACAACAGTATTAATAAAACATTTATTTTTCATTATCAATGTCAGATATATTTGTGGCATTATGGAACCTTTTATATCTTTGATATTCTTTTCTCTCCTTTCATAATAAAACATAGCATAAAACCACAGATATACAAATTAAGTTAAAAAGAAGTAACAAGTTTTAACTGTTGCTCAGTCAATGAGATATCAAAGCCACTAAATGGCTATCAGGAACCCTACAAATTCTCCTTCATGCTAACTTTGACAGAAAAAGTTAGATTATGAACTTTGATGTTCTGCATCCAAAATCATAAGACTATATACTCATGTTTTACAAAAGACCAATTTTCTTATTTACTATTAAAATTTATTACAAAACTGTATAAATATGATAGCTATGAAGCTAATGGGTATAGGAACATGGCCTTTCAAAATATTATCGCTTTGACCCATCATGCCATACAACATGTGCTTAGGTTTTAAAAAATATTATTAAAATAAGCCTGAGAATATTGATACAGAAAAACCACTTTCTCTTAAAATAATTCACCTCTCTCTCTCTGTTTTATTTCCAAAGTAAAGTGTTATTTAAACTTTTTGCGGTATACTAATGTTAAAGTTTTATGTTTGTTGTTCCAGAGTGTACCTGTCACAATGAGGACATAATTAAAGATCCCACATAGTTAAGAATCCAATAGCACATTAAACAATTCATACAGAAAATATTTAATAAGCAGCTACTATCTAGCAAGCACTAGCTTAGGTATACTTATGAAAGTCTGCTTTTGACTCATGATATATCTGTCCTGTAGAAAATTTCATATCAGAATCAAGTACATATCCTTAGAATGTCTACATAAAACCACCCTATCCTTCATGAGAAAGAGGAATATGAAAAGAAAGAAAAGAAAAGCATTATGAGAAAACATTACTAAAACTAAGAGAATTAGATTTTCAAGGATGACTGATCCTAAATTGTAAAGAGTACTGTATGTATATGTGTTGAATGATAGTTAAGTTTACCTCATAACAATGAAAATGAACTGCTTTGAGATTGTCTATTAATAAGTTCATGTTCACTGTATACAGACAGATATTTAAACATGAAAATGATTTCATAATCTAAGGAAAAACTTCTATATACATCTACCATCAACAAACAGGTGCAACTGAATATAATTATGATTTTTCCTTCCCACAGTGACCTATGTCAGAAGATCTTCTCAATACTTCTTCTACTAAATAATTTAATTACTTATGAGTTATGGTTTCTTTGTAACATTTTAAATGACTAACTCATTAAAATGCAAAAATATGCAAAACATGATGTCACCGGGTCAAACAGCTGTGTTGGTAAAATTATGGCTGCGAATGTCCCCAAGAACATGAAAATATTAATAATTTATATTGCTCATTAGATGGCGAAAACTCTTTAAACAGATTTAGAGACAGATTAATTTTATAATCACAAAATGCTACACTACCTCATGGTAACAAATCTTTCTACCATCTGTGACCCCTTGGTATATATAAAGCATAAAAATTCACAATGGCTTAAAGTTTTGTATATAATGTGCATATTCAGGAAAAAATGGCATAAGATCCTGAAAGATGGAGGTAAAGGACTTTGATTTAAAAAACACAATTATCTGTCAACTTTAATCACAACTTAATTTTCCTTCAATGAGATAAGACACAACAATGACAAATAAGTAATAGCATGCGACAGTCAACAAGTTATATTTCTGAAAACTCATTGAATGAGCTGTCTTATGCAGCTTTAAAAAAGTTACACTATTAGTTCAAAACTTTTGCGTGAACTTTTCAAAGAATGGCAAGAAAATAGCAAAATTATGTAAACAAGGTACCATCATTTTCAAAGTTCAAAATGTCTCATACCTATGTTTCGCAGTATCATGGGCTGAAAGCAAAGGACAGTGAAAAGCTCTCTCATCTATCAGCTATTTTTAGACACAAAATGTTTTTAGCTGAAAAACATCTGTGTTCATTGACAAATCTGCACTACTTAGCCAAGAAATGAATTTCATGTTTTCCTGTCTGTTTAGCAAATAAAACATTAAATACATTATTTAACCACTGTAGATTATAGGAATATATTCTTCTGGTATCAGCCAGCAGCAAGAGAATTGCTTCTATGTACACTTAATAATGTTCTTTACATTTACATTAATAATCTATCCTGGGCAAAAATGAATGACAAATTTGACATGTGGTCTTTTAGAAATTCACAATGATTAGGTAATACTAATTAAAAAACTCCACTTACAATTATTTCTTAAAACTCTTTAAAGCAGGAATAGAAGTATTATATCCATCTGGGTTCTGATGTCAAATA